>NC_135541.1:121175885-121827274 GCF_045843805.1 Urocitellus parryii
CATCCCCAGCCCATCAAAGTCGTCTTAGCAAAGGCCAGGTGATAAGCAATTCAGTGAGACTCAGTCTCTAAATAAAATACAGAATAGAGCTGCAGATGTGCCTCAGTGGTCAAGTGCCCCTGAGTGCAATCCCTGGTAACTTCCTAAAAAAGTTGCCCAGGCTGGACCTAAACTGCTGGGCTCATGTGATCCTCCTTTCTCAACCTTCTGAGTAGGTGGGACAGTAGGCCCACACCACTGTGCCTGGCTTATTAATGCTTTATGCATTATTTCTCCTTTTCATACTTACTTGTGAAAACTCCTGTTTGATTCTTTTGCAAAAGCTCTCCACCCCTACTCCTGTCCCGCTCTTTTTTTGTGTTGCTAGAAATTGATCCCAGCACTTAACACATACCATGCAGGCATTCTACCGTTGAGTTTATTGTTTTTTGGGGGGGGTACCAGGGATTGAACTCAGGGGCATTTGGCCACTGAGCTACATCCATAGCTCTATTTTGTATTTTTATTTATAGACAAGGTCTCACTGAGTTGCTTAGCACCTCGTTGCTGAGGCTGGCTTTGAACTCTCAATCTTTCCTACATCAGCCTTCTGAGCTGCTGGGATCACAGGTGTGTGCCCCCGAGCTCAGCTCAACCATTGAGTTTCATCCCCAGCCCTTTTGTTTGGTCTTACTCTCAGTTTTTAATTATTATTTTTTTTTTTTCGGGAGGAAGAGGTACTAGGGATTGAAACCAAGGGATCTTTACCACTTAGCTACTTTCCAGCCCTATTTATTTTTTATTTTGAGACAAGGTCTCACTAAGTTGCTGAGACTGGCCTTGGATTTGTTTCTCCTGAGTTCCTTGGGTTAGAGGCATGTGCCACTGTTCCCAGCTTACTCATAGTTCTTAGAGCTTTCTAAATAGCTGAACTTTTATATAGAGTAGCCATCAACATGTATAAGAATTAGATGTAAAGAAGAGGACTGTAAATTGGATACAATGGCACATGGCTATACTTGCGGTGACTTGAGAGGTTAAAGCAAGGAGGTTAAAGCCAGCCTCAGCACCTTATTGAGACCTTGTCTCAAAAAATAAAAAGGGCTAGGAATGTAGTTCAATGGTGCACTTGTAATGCATCCTTGTGTTCAATCCCTAGTACTGGAAAGCAGAAGGAAGAAAACGTAAAAAAGTGGATTGTAAAATGTATGGAGTCGTCTGGGGAGGGTTTTTAGAAGAAAGGACTGCAAGGTGAGATTTAGCCTCATTGTACCTTTCTCAGTTTGTTAGCTTTAGGATTGAAGCATTTTGAAGGGACTGAGTCTCCAAAGCCTCTAATCAGCAAGTACCTAATAACCTGCAAGACTGCCCACCAGCTGACAGTGAGAATCAAGAACCTCAACTTGAACAAAGCTCCCGACAACATCATTAAAGTGAGTGCTTCCAGAAAGCTCCATCCACTACCTCACCTGTGTGTGTCTATCCTTCTCTCTTTTTAAAAGAGGGACCTTCTTATATGTAGGACTAATTCTTCCCACGTATACACTAGATTAATTCCCTTTTTGCCCTTTTGGGGGCATTAATCCATTATTTTCCTGTGGAATACCTTCAATATTCTTATGGATATTTCCCTTAAGTATGAAGATATTCAAGTCTTAAAAGATTTCACAAATCCTTGACTCCTTCTGGCCAGTCTCTGTTTCTTTCTTTCTTTTTTTTTTTAAGAGAGAGAGAGAGAATTTTAATATTTATTTTTTAGTTTTCGGTGGACACAACATCTTTCTTTATATGTGGTGCTGAGGATCGAACCCAGGCTGCACACATGCCAGGCGAGCGCGCTACCACTTGAGCCACATTCCCAGCCTAGTCTCTGTTTCTTTTACTTTAACCTTATAAATGTAGAAAATATTCCACTTATATTCTTCCCCTTACTCCGCATTTTTATTTAGATATTTATACCAAACTTCTGTATATATCAAAGGTCAAATATTTAAATGATTTAAGAGTGTTCTATGAAGCTTGTTATGGAGAACAAAAAAGATTTTTCTTCTGCTAACCAGCATTTTTTGGGGGAGGAATGGTATTTATCTCCACATATAATCTAGGTAGCAAGCTAATAATTGTCACTTTTTTTTTTTTTTAAGTCTCTGAGACATTTTTATTTCCAATCAAAATTTCTAGATCGGGGTTGGTGGGGCTGTAGTTCTGTGGCTGAGTGCTTGCCTAACATATGAGAAGCACTGGGTTCAATCCTTAGTACCACCTAAAAATAAACAAACAAAATAAAGGTGTTCTGTCCATTTACAACTACAAAAAAAAAAATTAAATTTTCAGATCAGAGAAATAGTCTCCTTTAGGCCAATCCAGGACACAGTTATATTGAAGGTCAAAAACTCTTCTATGGTGTGTATCATTATATTGCTTCAAATACATAAACAATGTTTAGGACAATTGATTATTTAATAGTAATCAAATTTTTTTCTCAACTTCTATGATTTATCTCTTTTTAAAAAAATTTTATTTGTTCTTTTTATTAGAGTGTAGAGTATATTTTGACATATTATACATGCATAGAGTATAACTTCCTATTCTTGTGGTTGTACATGATGTGGAGTTACACTGGTCATGTATTCATATATGAACATAGGAAAGTTATGTCTGATTCATTGTACTATCTTTCCTATGCCCATCTCCTCTCCCTTCCCTTCATTCCCCTTGTCTAATCCAATGAACTTCTATTCTTCCTTCCACTCCCATTTTAATTCTTTGTTTTGGATTATTTTTAGTTATACATGAAGGTAGAGTATATTTTGAAATATTATACATCCATGGAGTATAACTTCCTATTCTTGTGGTTTTGCATGATTTGGAGCTACACTGGTCGTGAATTCATATATGATCATAGGAGATTTATGTCTGAATCCATCTACTGTCTTTCCTATTCCTGTCCCCCATTCCCACAGTCTAATCCGGTGAACCTCCCCTGCCCCCCACCCCCACATTTGTGAGTCAGCATCCGCGTATCAGAGAGAACATTTGGCCTTTGGTTTTTTGGGATTTGGTTTTTTGGGATTGGCATTTGCTCATAAATGGATAGAACTGGAGGCTTCTTTATTGCTAATAGTCCATTGTATATATGTACCACATTTTCTTTATCCATTCTTCTATTGAAGGGCACCTAGGTTGGTTCCATAGCTTAGCTATTTTGAATTGAGCTACTGTGAACATTGATGTCGCTGATCACGGTAGTGTGCTGATTTTAAGTTCTTTGGGTTTATGCCGAGAAGTGGGATAACTGGGTCAGATGGTGGTTCCATTCCAAGTTTTCTGAGGAATCTTCATACTGTTTTCCAGGGTGGTTGCACCAGTTTGCAATCCCACCAGCAATGTATAAGTATACCTTTTCCCCCACATCCTTGCCAATATTTATTGTTACTTGTATTATAGATAATAACCATTCTGACTGGAGTGAGATGAAATCTCGGTGTAGTTTAAATTTGCATTTCTCTAATTGCTAGTGATGTTGAACATTTTTTCCATATATTTGTTGATCATTCATATTTATTCTTCTGTGACGTGTCTGTTCTTCAGTTCCTTTGCCCTTTTGTTGACTGGGTTATTTGGGTTTTTTTGGTGTTAAGTTGTATTCTTTTTTTTTTTTTTTTTTTTTGTCCTTGTTTGCCACATTACAGTCCATAAACCTGGGCCTTATCCTCGATGCTTTCTGCTTGATCACTCACAGGTTGTCTGTCACAATCCTCAGTGATCTTACTCTGTTTTCTGATTTGTTGCATACTGCCTTATTTAGGGCTTTATTATATCTAGATTAATGAAGTAGTTTTCTTATTGGTGTTTCTAATTCTTCTCCATTGATTCTGTCCTTCCTGTGGATGCCATAGACAGCTCTACTTCCAGGGTAATGATCAGCTTGCTTGGCCTGGCACACAGGCCTACTATCCTACCGCCCTGCCTGTGACATTGTCTCCTGAAATTTCTCCTCCACATTGCTTTATTTCTAGCCAGACCAATCTCTTTCAGTTCTTTAAACACATTCATGGTTTTGCCCATTTTGTAGACTTTTTTCTTCTCATGCTTCTTGTAGCAAATTCTATTCCATTAAGATTCATTTTTAGGGCTGGGGTTGTGTCTCAGTGGTAGAGCACTCGCCTACCATGCGAAAGGCCCTGGGTTTGATCCTCAGCACCACGTAAAAATAAATAAACAAAATAAAGGTATTGTGTACAATTAAATAATAATAATAAAAGATCCATTTTTAGTTATACCTGTTGCAGAAAAAACTTTTTTTGTTCAATTTTGAATTGTGTAATTTTTTTTGAGCATCTTTGTATTTTCTTTATTATTTAGATTTTTTTTTTAACTTTTGGTACCAGAGATTGAACCCAAGGTTGTTTAACCACTGAGCAGCATCCCCAGCCCTATTTTTTTTTTTTTTGAGAGAGAATTTTAATATTTATTTTTTAGTTCTCGGCGGACACAACATCTTTGTTTGTATGTGGTGCTAAGGATCGAACCCGGGCCGCACGCATGCCAGGCGAGCGCGCTACCGCTTGAGCCACATCCCCAGCCCCTCCCAGCCCTATTTTTTAAAAATATTTTTATTAGTTGTTGATGGACCTTTATTTTATTTATTTATATGCAGTGCTGATAGTCGAACCCAGTGCCTCACACATGCTAGGCAAGCACTCTACCACTGAGCCGAAACCCCAGCAACCCCAGCCCTATTTTTATATTTATTTAGAGACAAGATCTCACTGAGTTACTTAGGGACTCCTAAATTGCTGAGGCTGGCTTTGAACTCACAATCCTCCTGCCTCAGTCACGCAAGCCACTGGGATTACCTCACCCTGCTAGAATGGTTTTTTTTTTTTTTTTTTGGTCTACTTGCTTGACTGTCCCCACTAGCCTGCAAGTGAGCTCCTTGAGTATGAATTGCTTCTCTTTTTGTATGCTCAGGTTGTGGCACAGGGCTTGGCACATAGAAGGCACTCATTATATGTGGAATACATGGTGCTTCTTGTCAGAGGTTTAAATTCAGTTTTCTTTTACATTTACTCTTTTTTTTTTTTTAAAGAGAGAGTGAGAAAGGAGAGAGAGAGAGAGAGAGAGAGAGAGAGAGAGAATTTTTTTTTTAATATTTATTTTTTAGTTCTCGGCGGACACAACATCTTTGTTGGTATGTGGTGCTGAGGATCGAACCCGGGCTGCACGCATGCCAGGCGAGCGCGCTACTGCTTGAGCCACATTCTCAGCCCCATCCTTTCCATTTACTCTTAAAACAGGACTGCCACAGTCTTTTTTCTTCTTTCCCTTCCCTTCTAATGCCCTTCACACAATCATTTACCTAAAAGGAAGCTTTCATGTGTCCAAGATGACAGTTAAGATTCTGTTATTGCAGCTGCTAAGCAGGAGCAAATCTCATGTAAGATATTCTGACCATGTGTTTCCTTGACCTTAACTTTTTTCCCCCTTCCTGGTATCTGGAATGGAGATTGTCAGGTGGGAAAGATCAAGTAATTATATAATCATTATTAGTTATAGATGAGTTTAATTTGAAATGCAGAAACATTCAGCATATGCTACTGGTGTGTGCGTGTGTACCCAATACCCACCCCATGCCCCAGCCTGACAGAGGGTGATGTTTCTGGAAGGAATATAATCATGCTTTATTTATACTCAGTTTTATAAGAAGACCAAACAGCTGCCAGTACTAGTAAAGTGCTGTGAGGAGATCCAGCCCCATCAGTGGAAGCCACCTGTAGAGAGGGAAGAACACCGGCTCCCATTCTGGCTAAAGGTACAGTTCTCCTTCTCAAAGTCTGTAGAGGGCTACTTTAAGGTTCTAATACTTGAGTCATAAAACTAGGACTTAAGAAACCTTCCTTGGTCACCCTTCCTTCCTTTCCTCCCTTCCTCCAGCTGATTTTATAGCCTTTTTCAAATAACAGATTTTCTAAAGGAAACTCAGAGAAGAGGTATGTAGAATGCATGATTAGAATGAGGTCATCCTAGAAATTTGATATGCAGAAAAACCCTTCTTCTTCAAGTTATCTTGAAACTGTTTGAAAGGTTCCTAAAATAAAGAAAGCCCTGTTTTTCTCACCAAATTCTGACATGTGCTTGATCAGAGTATTCTTGTTTCCAATAGGCCAGTCTGCCATCTATCCAGGATGAACTGCGGCACATGGCTGATCGTGCTAGAGAGCTAGGAAATGTGACTGGAACCACTGAGATCAAAGCAGAACAAGACCTTGAAAAAGCCAGATCAGAGTTGGGAAGTGAAACTCAGTACCCACTGCTGTTGCCCAAGGGTGTAGTACTGAAACTGAAGCCAGTTGCTGACCGTCTTTCCAGGAAGGCTTGGAGACAGAAGCGGTCATCGGTCTTGAAGCCCCTCTTGATCCGACCCAGCCCCTCTCTCCAGCCTAGTTTCAACCCTGGGAAAACACCAGCCAGGTCAACTCAATGCGAAGCCCCTCCAAGCAAAATGGTTGTTCGCTTCCCTCACCTTATCCAGCCAGCCACTGTCTTACAGCCAGTTTCAGGTGTCCCTACACTGGGGGTCACTGGGGATGACAGTTTTGAGTCTCCTGTAGCAATGTCTACGGTTCCCCCTAAGGCTAGGACTGGCTTCCCTCTGTCTGAGCCACAGACCTTGCTCTCCTCTGCCCCTGTGCCCAAAGTAATGCTGCCTGCACTTGCCCCTTCTAAGTTTCGGAAGCCATGTGTGAGACGGAAACCCTCAAGAAGAAAGGGGACCAAGACCTCTCCCTGTCTGAAAACTGCCCACCTCATCCACCCTGCACCTGTTATCTTTACTGTTCCTGCCACCACTGTGAAGGTGGTGAGCCTTGCCAGTGGCTGTAATGTAATCCAGCCTGTCAATGCAGCTGTGGCCCCAAGTCCCCAAACCATTCCTATCACCACCCTCCTGGTCAACCCTACTTCCTTTTCCTGTCCATTGAATCAGCCTCTTGTGGCCTCCTCCATCTCACCCTTAATTGTTTCTGGCAATTCTGTGAATCTTCCTCCTGTACCATCCACCCCTGAAGATAAGTCCCAAAGGAATGTGGACATTGCTTGTCCTTTGACTGAAAGGAAAAATGCCTTTCAAACCCTGGAACCCAAATTAGAACCCCAGGAACTAGCTCCTTTGTGTGCTGCTGTCTTCCCCAAGGAGGAGCACAGCCCAGGGCCAATGCCAGCAGATGGAGAAAGCCAGGAGGCACTGTTGGAGAACAGTGCCTATCGCTGGACTCTTGTGAAAACAGAGGAGGGGAGGCAGGCTCTGGAGCCAGTGCCTCAAGGCTTCCAGGAATCTCTAAAGTCTCCTTGTGAGGATTTAAAGACAATCATCAAGATGGAACCTGAAGACCCTGGGGAGGAGATCTCCAGTAGGTCCACTGAGCAGGACGTTTGTAATGAAATCAAAGAAGAGCAGCTTTTGGAATTGGACACTGGTTCCCTAAGGGAAGAGTTGAGTGATGCTAGAGAGGTGAAGAAACAGGCGGGCCAGCAGGAAGAGGAGGAGAGGAGACAGTCAGCTCAACCCCCTGCCACTTGGCAAGCGCCTACTGCTCAGGGAAACACCGGGGGAGACATGAACAAAGGGTCTCCAAAGAATGTGCCCTCCTCCATGGACCCTGACATGGTGCTAAGCAGTCCCCCAGGGAAGCCTGAAGACTCATCCAGTGTTGATGGCCACTCAGTAGGGACCCCAGCTGGGCCAGAAACTGGGGGAGAGAAGGATGGGCCTGAGGAAGAGGAAGAAGAAGACTTTGATGACCTCACCCAAGATGAGGAAGACGAGATGTCATCGGCTTCTGAGGAATCTGTTCTTTCTGTCCCTGAACTACAAGTAAGAGCCAGGGAATACTTTTGAAAGATTTGGGGACTCAGTAATATGTTTAATTTATTGACACGCCATTTGCTTGCTTATTCTTATCTACAGATAGTTCCAAATCGGTTTGTATTTGGCTTTTGAATGTAGGACATAGTTTTGGGATTGAGGTTGAGGGAAAGGGTAGAATTTCACTCATTATGTTTGAGCTAAACTCATTAAAACATTAAATTGAATCACTTGAGCACACTTTATTCCCTAGCATTTAAAGTCCTGGGTTTGACCTCCAACAATACAGAAGAGAAGGGAGAAAAAAAATTAAAAACAAGTGTGGATGGTGGCAAAGGAAAACTTATCTTAAGGGAATAGAGAACCCTTTCAAAAGGCACATTCTTCTTCTCTCCTCTTCTCTCAGGCCCATTTCCTAACCCAGGGAGTAGTGGGCCCATTGATTAACCTCAGACTCTCCTGAGACAGCTCTATGCTTCAGCATTGGGAGCTACCAGGAGCCCTTATAAACACTCTTTTGGGGGATGGCAGGAAACAATGGAGAAGCTGACTTGGCTGGCATCTGAAAGGCGCATGAGTCAGGAGGGTGAGTCTGAGGAAGAGAACTCCCAGGAGGAGAACTCTGAGCAGGAAGAAGAGGAGGAAGAAGAAGCTGAAGGAATGGAAAATCTACAGAAAGAGGATGAGATGACCGATGAAGCAGTTGGAGATGCTGCTGAGAAGCCCCCTTCCACCTTGGCCTCCCCAAAGACTGCTCCAGAAGTGGAGATCAGCAGAACCCCACCAGGTGAGAGTGGCAGGCCTGTGCCTAGAGTCAGGTCTCACTGGGCCTCATTGTGAGGGTGTGCAGAGTGGGTTGCTTACAAATCAGCTGGATGATTCTAGAGGAAATCTTCTGAATCTTTCCTGTAGCCTCCCTTCCCCCAAACAGATGTTTAATGTGGTACCTTTGCAGAAAAGAGATGATTAGAAAATTTTGATTCTCATCAGCCGCAGGATTTGTAATAGTTTGTTCCAAGTTTTCAAACTGTTTCTTCCCTCGTTTATCATGGATGAGGCAAAGAGCTGTGTGTATCAGAAAACACTGCTTGTTTCCTCATCAAGTCTCTTGGGAGCCCAGCATAAAGTCACACTTTAGACTTCCTTTCTCAAGATGTGGCTTGCCAGGTGTGGTGGCACATAATTGTAATCCCAGCTGCTGAGGAGGCTGAGGCAGGGGGATCAAAGCTTGAGGACATCCTGGGCAACTTAATGAGATCCCAACTCAAAATAAAAAGGTCTGGAATGTAGCTCAGTGGTAGAGCACCCTTCATTCCCCACTACCACAAAAGCAAAAAAACAAACATACCAAAAAAAAAAAAAAAAAACCCTGAAACTCCTCTCCTTATTGTCCTAGTTAACCCACTTCTGCTGGAGCCTCCGCATAGAGCCGACTTGATAGAGGCCAACTTGCCTCTCCTACCACTTCCCCGCCACTCTTTTCCCAAGTTGCTCTGTGACATTGACTAGGATTGGAGAGGGGGCACATGTGGTAGATGGGAGGAGTAGAGGTTGCAGGGACCAAGAAACAATCCTTTTCATATGTACTCCAAGGAGAAAGCATCAAGGCTGCTGGAAAGGCCCGGAGCAATCATCGAGCTCGCAACAAGCGAGGAAGTCGGGCTCGGGCCAGCAAGGACACCTCCAAGCTGCTGTTGCTCTACGATGAGGACATTCTTGAGCGGGATCCACTGAGGGAGCAGAAGGACTTGGCCTTTGCCCAGGCTTATCTGACTAGGGTAGGCAGATGCTGCTTCTGTTACTGTTAGTCCCTATGAATGTGGTTGCTTCTCCTTTAAGGGAGATGCTTTATTTATTTATTTTGTTTGTTTGTTTGTTTTTGGTACTGGGGATTTTACCTGGGGTGCTTAACCACTAAGCCACATCCCACCTCTTCTTGTTTTTGTTTTTAAATTTAGAGACAGTCTTGTAAGTTGCTTAGGGCTTCTCTAAGTTACTGAGGCTGCTTTGAACTTGTGATCTTCCTCCCTCAGCTGCCTGAGCTGCTGGGATTACAGGTGTGTGCCACCTTGCCTGGCAAGGGAGATGGTTTTTTTTTTTTTTTTTTTTTTAATAAAATTTTTTTTTAAGAGAGAGAGAGAGAGGGGAGTGAGAGAGGGGAGAGATAGAGAGAGAGAGAGAATTTTTAATATTTATTTTTTAGTTCTCGGCGGACACAACATCTTTGTTGGTATGTGGTGCTGAGGATCGAACCCAGGCCGCACGCATGCCAGGCGAGCGCGCTACCGCTTGAGCCACATCCCCAGCCCCAAGGGAGATGTTTTAAAAATGAAGTTTGAGGGGCTGGGATTGTGGCTCAGTGGAAGAGTACTTGCCTAGCATGTGTGAGGCACTGGGTTTGATCCCTGGCACCACATAAAAAAAAAATAATAATAATAAAAATAGGGCTGGGGATGTGGCTCAAGCGGTAGCGCTCTCGCCTAGCATGCGTGCGGCCCGGGTTCGATCCTCAGCACCACATACCAACAAAGATGTTGTGTCCGCCGAGAACTAAAAAAAAATAAATATTAAAAAAAATTAAAAAAAAAAATAAAAATAAAAATAAAATCAGGTTATTGTATCCATCTACAACTAAAAAAAAAAAATGAAAAATGAAGTCTGGGGTTGAGGGTATAACTCAGTGGTAGAGCACTCACCTAGCATACACAAAGCCCTGGGTTCTATCCCCAGTATTGCAAAGAAGAAAAAAGGTGTTTTTTTGTTTTTGTTCTTTTTTTAAAGACTATACAGCTGGCATTGTCTGTCTTTGCCTTAGCTTTCGTGGAAGTACCGAAAGAGCTCTTGTGAGAGAGCCAAAGGCACAGAGTTTAGTGTGAGTTGATGATTAACACCAAAAATAATCCCCGGGCTGGGGATGTGGCTCAAGCGGTAGCGCGCTCACCTGGCATGCGTGCGGCCCGGGTTCGATCCTCAGCACCACGTACAAACAGAGATGTTGTGTCTGCCGAAAGAAAAAAAAAAAAAAACTAAAATAAATAAAAAAACAATATAATCCCCTTTTGCGCAGATTTTGAGAGGGGGAGTGATACCTTTTCATCAGTAGAACATTGTGTCTTTACTAGCTATGGAGTAATAAAAACCTTCACTGAACCCTTTGGCCTGAGAAAAAAGACAGCTGGTACACTGGCCAGAGAGCAGATTTCAGGGAAGTACCTTGGTCTTCAGATGGGAGCCCACCTGTGTTTAGTTGTGCCTTAGTAGCTGTCTTCTCTTTCAGTAACCAGCTGGTTCCTTTATCCTCCCAGCAAAGGAAGGTAGTAGCAGCATAGTTGAGGCTTTTTCTTATCTCCCAGTGTTCAACTAACATTTCAAATGTATGTATTATGTGCCCTCAGATGACACTATGCTGAAATACGAAACACTCCTTTTCTATATCATTATGGGACCGAAATCAGGAAGGAGAACTTAGAGCCTAGAGAAAAGCATTATCGGTTTTGAAGTCAGGGTTCTGGCCTCTGGAAATGAAGGTTTTCCTGTTGCCCACTATCAGGAAAAGAACTCTACCCTGCTCATTTCTCTGTGTCTTCTATTAACCATCAAATAGATCTGTTCAGGGCCTTGCTTCTGAAGGATACTTCTTGGAGCTCTTTTATTATGACCTCTCTTTCTCCCTTGTATCTTTACTTCTTCTTGAGGCCCAAGGAAAGGGTGCTCATGATTGGAAGTCTCCCTGTGTAGGTACGAGAAGCCCTACAGCATATCCCTGGCAAGTACGAAGACTTTCTTCAAGTCATCTATGAATTTGAGTCGAGCACCCAGAGGCAGACTGCTGTGGATCTCTACAGAAGCTTGCAAATTCTGCTCCAAGACTGGCCTCAACTGTTGAAGGACTTTGCTGCTTTCCTGTTACCTGAGCAAGCTTTGGCCTGTGGATTAGTAAGTTGATGGGCAGAAACAGTACACAGGACTCCTAAGTCAGAATGACTGGGGTCGGATGAAGTCAAGTAAGACTGTCCCAGTCTCTTGACTGCTTCCAGACAGGCCTATCCCTTGCCCCTTGCCTCTTGCCCCTCTCTTCAGGAGATGCTCTCTCCAACCCCATTCTTCCATTTTCTTTACTTGGGAAATGAGAGCATTTTGCTTTGAGTTGCCAGTGGAGACCTTAGGTAAGTCATGTGCTCTCTGCTCCTCACAGTTGTATAACAGGCATTCTTTTAATAAATGTTTATGGAATGTCAGGCAAAGTTTCAGGTGCCCTACCCTCATGGAACTTACATTTTCATGGGGAAACTCAGGTGATAATATGTACAATATATAAATTTTGCTACATCTATGTTATGAAAATAAAATGAATATAGACGGGCGCCGTGGCACATGCCTGTAATCCCAGTGGCTCCAGAGGCTGAAGCAAGAGGATCACGAGTTCAAAGCCAGCCTGAGCAAAAGCGAGTCTCTAAGCAACTCAGAGAGACCCTGTCTCTGAATAAAATACAAAATGGTGCTGAGGGTGTGGCTCAGTGGTTGAATACCCCTGAGTTCAATCCCCGGTACCAAAAAAAAAAAAAAAAAAAAAAGAAAGAAAGAAAAAGCAGTGAATAGAATTTAGAATATAATGGTTTATAGAAAACTAAAGAAAAGGGGACAAGTGAGTTGTAAGTAAAGGGAATGGGCTATGTTGGCAAGGCCCCTGCAGTAAGATGATATTTGCAATGTTGACAAATAAGCATGAGGGATATTCTCGTAGCCCTGGCCTTTTTTTCATAAGGGTGACAATAGGAATAAAGGGAGTATGAGGGCATTCTGATAGTCTTATTGCAGCTAAATGACATTGGAGTGATCATATAATGTTCATCTTCTCTTCTGGCATTATTGTGAGGATCAGATGAACATATATGCTAAAATTCTTTGTAAATCGTGAAGTACCATGTGAGAGTGTGTGTTTGATCTCACAACCCATAAAATAATAAACAACTTGAGACATGCACATCTCTTGAATCTTTCATTCACATCTTAGTTTTCTTAAGTTGGTAGATGCCAGGGGCCCAAGGTAGATGGGTGTTAGAATTTATTACATCGAGTCCTGTCATCCCCTAAGCCTGCGGGTTATTGCTCTTAGTTCTTATCCATAGGGCCCTCAAGTCCTGTTCTAGATGTGTGGGTGACTCTTCTCTTGCCCTCCTTCCACTTTGGTAGTTTGAGGAGCAGCAGGCTTTTGAGAAGAGTCGCAAGTTCCTTCGGCAGCTGGAGATTTGCTTTGCAGAGAACCCTTCCCATCACCAGAAGATCATCAAGGTCCTCCAGGGCTGTGCAGACTGTCTTCCTCAGGAGATCACTGAGGTATTCCTTCCTGTCCTGTTTCCTTACTGTCGTCATTTGGACCTCAGGCCCTTCCCCTTTCTTTCTCCTTAACCTGTTCCATATCCTTTTGCCCCTGGAGTACCAGGGACTCCTGGAGGAGATGAAGAAGGTAGGGGTTTCTTAGGTTTACTTAAAGCATAAAGCATAAGGACAGAGAGGCTGGCCACTCAAATCCAGAGCCTGACTGACCCTCAGGGGTTCAGGCATGCTTTCAGTGCCCCAGAAGGGATGTTCCAGGAAGGAATGTTCCAGGAAGGAGGTGATGAGACCTGGAAGGAATTCAGCCTCCTTTCTCTACTTGAGCTCTACCCTAGCTGGGGACCAGTCAGACAGCAGTAAAGAGTGCTATCATTGGGAATCACATCTGTGACTAACACTCCTCTCCTGTGGGTGAGCAAGCAGAGAGAAGTTTGACAATTCTTACTTATCAAAGAGAGGCCTCCATGTGTCTAGGAAAGCAGAATGTAGGAGTGGAGAGAGTGGTTTGAAGGGTAGTCTGGGGAGGCTCTGGAGACCCATCTTTGCGCCTACAATTTTACTCAGCTCAAGACACAGATGTGGCAGCTCCTCAAGGGCCACGACCACTTACAGGATGAGTTCTCTGTCTTCTTTGACCATCTGCGCCCAGCAGCTAGCCGGATGGGTGACTTTGAAGAGATCAACTGGACTGAGGAGAAAGAGTATGAGGTACAGGCCCTGAGGCTGCCCTAGGGGTGTGAAGGGGAATGAGGGGGTTACTTGGCGCCACCTTCAGGAGGGAAATCAGCCTAGAGTCTGCACTCAGTGGCGCCAAATTCTCCTTAGTTTGATGGCTTTGAAGAGGTGGCATTGCCTGATGTGGAAGAGGAAGAAGAACCTCCCAAGATACCCTCAGCCTCCAAGAACAAGAGAAGAAAAGAGGTTGGGGTTCAAAATCATGATAAGGTACACCAGGCTCTAAGAAATAGTTTTTTAAATCCATGATTTTTTTTTGTTTTGTTTTGATTATTGTATGTCTTTACTTTTTCTTGGGGAGAAACTGATTCTTAGTAGCTAAGTGATGTTGGACGACTTATTTAACCTGTATTTCAGTTTCTTCATCATGAATTGGGATAATAATGATACTTATGTCTTGGATTTATTAAGTAGAGAGTATATAGTTCAGGGAGCCTTCAATATGTACAAAGTGCTCTCTCAAGGGACTTGGAAGGGGCAGGGAACTCAAGGCACAGGGAGTCAGAAACAAAGATGAGATCATACATATCTCACAGTGGAGCTCTCCAGGGACTGCCTCAAAATCTATTTGACTTATATGTGTCTTGAAACATCTGGACAATTGGGATATGTGTCTTTGGGTCACTTAAAGGTTGTTTCAGGGATTCATAATAGGCTTCAATCCAGGTTGGGCATTGATTTTCCCAGGCAATGTAATGAGATGGTGTGTTATGAAAGAGAAAGGGGAGGAGGTATCGGGAAGGGACCTCTTCAGATGGCTCACAGCCCAGTTTCCTCTTATAGTACTGAAAATACATGATTGCTAATCAAGCCCAGGTATCTCCTAGGAGACTGAGTGGACAGATGGGGCCAAGGACTGTTCCTGTTCCTGCCATGAAGGAGGCCCTGATTCCAAGCTTAAGAAGAGCAAGAGGAGAAATTGTAGCCACTGTAGCACGAAGGTGAGGAAGGTACCAGGGTGTTAGGACTCAGGTTATCGAGAGACATCAGGGCAACTCTAGGACATGCTTTCTGAGGTATTGCTTGCTACCACAGACTTGAACCTTCTTGAATTCTTAAAACAATAACATCTACAAATAACAAGCAGTATACACACAAGTGTACATACGTAAAATAAATAGAATCTTTTAGAAATATATGATGGATCTTGCTTTTTTTTTGGTAGAGGGACACACAATGTCTTTGTTTATTACTTTATTTTTTTATGTGATGCTAAGGATTGAACCAGTGCTTCACACAAGTACTCTACTGCTGAGCTAGAGCCCCAGCTCCTGGATTTTGCATTCTAAAGAGAATTCTATAAGGCAAGCTTTTGGAATTGGAAAAGAAAAAAGTCACAGTTCGAATATTTCCTTCTTATTTTTTAATGAAATAAACCAGGAATGTAGATTCTTAAGGTCATTCTGGTTCTTTAGAGTTGGTTGGCAGCAAAAAGGCAACCCAAGAGAGGGAGTGACGGGTGGAACCCCACACTGTACTCCGAGCCATTTAAATGTCCCTGGAGCCTGTACATATTTGTTGACTTGCTAAGCAGCGGGACTGGGCTTCTTTTTGGTGGGTCCTCAAGAGGTTTGGATACGCTTGACCAGAGAGCCATCCCTGCAGGTCTGTGACAGCAAATCCTACAAGAGCAAGGAGCTCCACGAGTTGGTGGGCAGCAGCCCCCACCGAGAGGCCAGTCCTATGCCTGGTGCTAAGGAAGCAGGGCAGGGCACGGATGTGGTGGAAGAGGAAGCCCCTGAGGAGCAGGAGAGCACTGAAGTAACCCAGAGCAGGACTGGCAGGACCACCAGGAAGGGAGAGGCGTCCATTCCAGGTGAGTGATCTCACTGCTGGCCCTTCTCCCCTTAGTTTTGTTTCATTCTCATAATTCAAGCAGGAACCTCTGAGCCTGGATGAGGAGCAGAATTTCCAGGAGTGGACATAGCCTCTCTCTCCCTGGTAGACCGACAGAACTCTACTACTCTGCCTGCATTTTCTCTTCTAAGGCTTTATTTCTCTTGGAGGATCAAGAGTGCTCTTGAGTCCACATGCTACAGCATTCTCTTTCTGTGTTTAATTCTGAAGCCCTTCCCCTTATATACAAATCCTTTCTACTTACATTCTAATGGCTGGATCCTTATCAGCTTGGTATCCTTGTGTCAGTGACTTTACCCCTCACCTGCAGCTCACTCTTTCCAGTGGAAACTTTATCACAGTAGCTCACCACAATGTCTCTGATAGTTTTCCGGCCCTGGGTGCATCCTGATCCTGTCCATAGCCTCAGATATTTTTAATTTTCCTCCAAAGCAGGATTATTAGTGGGAAGCAGTTTTTCATCCCCTCAAGAAGAAGTGACCCTTACACAACAGCTTCTGGACAGCCCACCACCTTGCTCACCAGAGACTCCTCAGCTTCCCCCACAAACTGGAGCTGTACTGCACCCTGGGAGGAAGAACCAGGCTGGGCCTGAGATTCTTTCCTGCCCCAGTGCACATTCTGGACTTCAGAATGAAGGGGAAGGCCAAAAGGTGGTAGGTGACTCAGAGGATTCCATGCTGGTTTGGGATGCACCAGAAACTGAAAAATTACCTACTGCTGTTGAGACCCCTGCTTCCTTTCTGAGTCCTGTTTCCTCAAGGACCAGAGATGTAGGGAGAAGACATGTATCTGGGAAACCAGATACTCAAGAGAGCTGGAAGCCCTCAAGTAGAGCTGAGGTGAAGTCAGTAAACCGGATGTCTCCTGTCCCTGAATCTTCATCAGGAATTGACACCTCAAAGGCTGAAGCCCCAGGAGGGGTTTTGGCTAAAGACAGTGGAATACAGGGCAGGGGTCCAGAGTGGGAGCAGCAGCCAAAAGCCACAGAAGCTACAGTTTGTGCCAACAACAGCAAGGTCAGCTCCACTGGGGAGAAGGTTGTCCTATGGACAAGGTAGGTGAGGATATGGGAAGTATTTGAGAAGAGTATAGAACACATCCATGAGGCTCTACAGGATTAATCCTGTTTGTGTGGGTTACAGGGAAGCTGATCGTGTGATTCTCACCATGTGCCAGGAGCAAGGAGCACAGCCACAGACCTTTAGCATCATCTCTCAGCAGCTGGGAAATAAGACCCCTGCTGAGGTAAGTGTGTGAGAGTGTGTGTGAAGGTGGGGATGTCCTGTTTGAGCCTCAAGCCCAGAGGAACCAAGAAGGTACGGCAAGGAGGGGAAGGGGTACCAACTGGAGAGAGAAGGGCTTTGTTAAGGGTGACCTCAGGGCCTGACTTCTTGGGTGGTGGTGATTCTAGAAAAGAAAGGGCATTGGATTCAGAGGTAGAATCTAGTTTCCATTACTAGTTGTTTTGGGGAGTATAACTTTGGAGAAATATTTAGTCCCTGGAGTTTCCTTATGTAGAAGGAGGACATAGTTCTCACAACCTTACTGTGTAAACAAATACCAAAGTTTTAAAAATTGGTACCTGGAGCTTGATAATATCATAGTGTTACCAACTGGGAACAGTGAATGCAGCCCTTCTCCTGTGCCAGGTTGCCCACCGTTTCCGAGAACTCATGCAGCTCTTCCACACTGCCTGTGAGGCCAGCTCTGAGGATGAGGACGATGCGACCAGCACCAGCAACACGGACCAACTATCTGATCATGGGGACTTGTTCTCTGAGGAGGATGCAGATGAGTGAGACTCTGGGGACACGTGGAGTTATCACATAGGACGAGCCCAGCAGGCCCCTGCACTCCAGGAGAGGCTGCTTGTACTTTGCTCGTGCTGTCCTTGAGCTCTGCAGACGGAACTAGAGAGCAGAGCTGAGGACACGGACACACCAAGGCTGGAGGTGGGCCTTGGAGCTCCACATCCTGGGCTTCATTCAGGATCTTTCATGAAGAACCTATAAATCCACTCTGTAAATAGCACCAAGGGACAGTGGGGCTTACTCGACAGTTTTCTTTTTCTGATGGTACATATTTATTGTTCTGTGATCTATTCACAGTGTTTCCAAGTGTAATAAATGCCTGTGTCGTGTTGCCAGTCCCAAGACACTAAGCTCCTCTGCCTGAGGACACTGGGCTCTTAAATTCAGCAGCTTTTATTGCCAATTAGCTGTGGCCCTCCCCCCGCCCTACTCTAGTCCATGATGCCGCCGCCATCCTGGTAGCACTGGGCCAGACTGTGGAGCTCCTGCAGCAACTCCTCCATCTCATCCTGTTCCACCCCAGCATCCAAGAAGCAGGCCCAGCGTCGCAGGTCCAGTTTGGTGAGCTCTGTGGCCAAGCCTCCCAGGGTCTGGTGCAAGGATGAAGAGGAGCACAGAGCCCCAAACACTGGGATGCTGTGCACTGCTGTGGAGGAAGAGAGGAGTTAGACCAAATGGATCATATTCTTTCCTGGGACTCTCATGTCTATAGGGAAGTCTGGGCACTTGATAGACTTGACTGTAAAGCACACTCGGTGAATTTTGTTTGCTGTCCCCTTAGTACTCCCGAGGAAGAACACTTCTCAGGAGCTCTAGGGCAATAAAGAAATGTTTTAACTGTGAACATTTTAAGCACTCTTAATCTAGGAAGGGAGAGTAAAACTGCTCCCACGCTTGATATCTTAGGTTTCTTCACCTCCTACATACCTGTGCCCCTGGGGGGACCATCCAGAACCATACCCTGCTGGCCGAGGCTTGAGAAGAGGTAGGGGTAAGGAGGAGCCACCCTGCAGGGAGTCAGCAGCAGATGGGAAGAACTGCGGACAGAGAATGGCAGTTCGGTGAGCAAGAAGTCAGGGGAGGGTGGAGGTCCTTGAGGAGGGCAGAGCAAGCATCACACTGACCTTGTGACTCTAGGCTGCTGCTGATGTAAATATTGAGCCAAGACTTCTTCTCCAGTGGTACACGCATGGAGAGGAGAAGGCAGAGGTGTCCCTGGGGTGAGCTGACTATCAGAACAAAGCCAAAACCACCTTTAGTCTGTGGCTGCTTAATAAGAACTAAGAATTCTTGGATAGAATCAGCTGGATCAGGTTGTTCATTCTTTTTTTTTTTTTTTAAAGTAAGTGGGGGGTGGTGGTGGTGGTGGTGGTGGTGGTGGTGGGAGGAAGCAATGTCATTAGAATGCCCGGATATTAGGGAGAAGAGGACATAAACAAAAACCTGACGAGAGCTCCTAAGGACCAACAGTGCTCACCTGGTATGGCACGCTCTGTCTATACCTCTCAGCACCACTGACTGAGCAAAGCAGCGTGTTCCCAAGGGGTTCCCACATGCAGACAGTGGGGTCCATGGGGTGGCTCCTCCGAGCTGCACCAAGGCATCAGGGAGGGACTGGCCTGGAACCAAGGGGAAGGGGATGACTGCTCCTGCTGTCACCACCTAAAGAGCAGGAGGAGATAAGATTACAGATCTTTTTCTCAGTGCTGACCCAAGCCCCACACAGAGCTTCATACCTTTTTCCCAGAGAAGGTCAGCATATTAGCCAGGTGGACCATGGAAACTGGAGATGAACGGAGTCGATAAGGAACAGTGACTGTATCCAGTGCTGTGGCCAGGATGGCACTACAGTGGAAGGGCAGAGTGGCCTACAAAGAGGATACAAGAGGAACACTTAAGCCTTTGGGGCCTGGAAAAGGATGTGTGGAGGTAGGGCATTAATGACAGAGAGATCCAGAGACTGAAGCAAGGGTGTGCTTGGCCCAAGAGTGGACAAGCACAAGACAGATCTAAGAGGCCACATTACAGCTGAGTTCAAGCTAAGTTTAAGAAGAGACCTACTAACAGAGGCTTCTTTGGGGAACATGAGGGTCAACTGTAGTCAGAACAAGCATTGAGCCTTACATCATAATGCAGGTGAGGGAAGTTGACAGGCGGCTGGGGTCGCAGGCCCAGGCTCCCACCCAAGGATAAGGGGCAGACAAAAGAGCTGTAAGCAGTCAGGTGCACCAGTCCGAATGCTGTGTTCAACAGGCGATAGATGTTTTTCTGAGGCTCCTGGTGAAACGAGGGGTGTGCATCAGGCAACTTTCTCAATGGCGACTTTTCTCTTGTTGCTCCTCCCCACTGTGACTTCTTTTTCTCCCATGTTCTACTCACCCCAAGACTGCAGGAACCAGGGATCAGGCCCCAGGTTATTATTCCCCGCCCTGAATACTCGTCTTGTAGCAACTCTGCAGCCTTGGCACCTACCCCAGAGAAACCATCATGCAGGTCACACAGGATCTGGAAGCCCTGGAGAGAAGCAAAGGATCAAAGGCAGTAGAGAACAGGATGAGAAGAATTTCTCCTTGCTGTCCACCTTGCCCTCAGCTACCTGCAAGTAGTCACATTCCTCTACGTAGAAGTGCAGTCTGTCCTCCAGCTCTTCCAGATACCTGGGTTCCTTCAGGACACTCTCCCCTTGGCCAAAAGCCTCCAGCCGACCTGTTTCCCTGCCACAAACGAATAGGAGGCAAGACTTCCAATCCTCTCCCCACTCCAACTCCCAGATCTCTTGTTTTGGGGAAAGATGGTCTCAAAGAATCTTATCCCCAACATTGGTGGCGGGTAAGCCTTTTGCCTCACAGCCTCTGAGGTCCCCGTACCCATCATGGTTGTACTTCTGAATCATACAGATGCTCCGGGGATGGAGATGGACTCTGAGGAAGTCTGACCAGACTCTGACACTGCTCTCTAGTGGTTTTGGAATTTCAGCAGTGGTGACTGGTGGGGGACCTGAAGAAAAAGCCGGAGAGATGTACCTTTGCCATGTTCCTTCTCTGCTTAGGTCCCCATCTGTACTGCCAAAATTTAATATCTGCAGAATTCTCACCTTTGCCATTAGGGATGGATTTGACCCTCCAGAAACCATCACTACTCCGTACTCCCTGGCACAGGTGAGAAAAATCTATATTTAGTTCCAGATAGTTTAGAAGCAAAGGCTGATTTATATTCCCTGAGCATGTTGGCCATCCCTGCAGCCTCCTTCTGTTTAGGTTGAAACAATCCTTAGGAAAAGATGTGCGTTTTCTCAAAATGCCATTCTAAGGCATTTAAGGTGATCAAAATCCTCTTTTCTCTACCCCAGTGGAGGCACTCTGTTTGTAGCATGGGGTGAAAAGGTTCAGGATAGAGGCCCTCACCTCAGCACTCAGAAGGTCCTGGAGATGAGGGTTTTTGGGATAAACTTCCTCTTTGTGTGTGGTAAGCTTCCCATGCCTTGAAAAGATTTCAAGATTAACCAAAGAAACTCATTGTGATGAGAGCTCTAGCTTTCTGTGCACATGCCTGTTCCCACCCCTTTCCATACATTAGGTACATACCAAGCTACTGCTGCGTCTAGCTGTTTGTCCCAGTAGAGTCCACTTTCCTCTTTGAGGGAGTTCAGACTGCCTGTACAGAGAGAATAGGCAATGCTTGATCAAATCCTAGAGCATCCTCTCTCTTCCCAGGGAATGGGTAATCTTGATCTCCTGACAACCTGCTGTCAACATCCCTCCTGCACTGGCTTTCCAGGCTTTCTTAGATGCCCATTTGCGCGGGTGGGTGGGGAGCTGGTTTAGGAGAATTCATCTTTCTGATCCCAGCTTAATCAGTAGATGTGGTACTTGGAGCAAAAAAAAAAAAAAAAAAAAAAAAATTCCAATAGTCATACAGGAGTGTGGCATTTCTTAACACCTGTCTCCAGTCTATTCTAGACTGGCTCTTTGAGCAGAGTAAAGTTTTGCCTTCCTGCCTACCTCTGGTGTTAGAATACTCATTTCTAGTCCTTCATTTTGGGGGTGGGTTGGGGTGGGAGGTGGATCCTTGGGATTGAACCCAGAGGCGCTTTAACACAGAGCTACATCCCTAGTTCTTTTTTGACAGAAGGTCTCACTAAGTTGCTGAGGTGGGTCTCACACTTGCTATCCTCCTGCTTCAGCCTCTCTAGTAGATGGAGTTGTAATTTAAGAGAGTGGATGCTTGAGACTCCGGAAGCGAAATGGAAACACTTGAGCACTGGCCGACCCCTGACACCGTCTCACCCTTCAGATCCATGAGGATGAGTCGCGGCGTGTACGTTTCCTGGCCATGCAGCGTCTGGCCCGTCCGATACAGGACATCAGGGCACAGTTCTCCCAGGGACTCCTGGGCGCTGGTTGCTCGGCCCAGCGCAGCATCCTGGAGGAGGCACGGAGGGAGGACTGCACTTAGAGGAGGCGAGCGGCGCAGGCCGCACGTCAGGACTGTGGATCCCCAAGGATTTCTCCGGGACAGCCACTAGGAGACCTCACCTGCTGGTTCCACCAGTGCGCTCCCACGAAACCGGCAAAATGTCCCAACTGCAGCGTAAGCACCTCTCCGGCCCCGCCCGCCATGCCTCGCCACTCCACTCGGTCCCACCGCCCCTGCCAGTCCGCTCGCTGCTCCTAGCCGATTGGCTCCACAGGCCTGTGGGCGTGGCCTCGTCCCCTGCATCCTATTGGTCCACAAACACGTCCCTTGCCATTGGGTAAATGACTTCGAGACCCTGCCCATCATTCCCGCCCCTCTTCCTTGACGTGGCCCAGTCCCGCTTTCCCGTAGTTGCCCAGCGGCCCCGCGGCCCCGCGACCGCAGGCTGGGCCGGAAGTCGTGCGCCGCGGCGCCATGCTGCGGACTTTTTTTTTTTTTTTTTTTTTTTTTTTTTTGATCTTGGGGATTGGACCCGGGATGTTCTACCATGAGCTACATCCCATCCCCGGACCTTTCTATTTTTAAATTAGAGACAGGGTCTCGCTAAACTGCTGAAGCTGGTCTCGAACTTCTGACGCTCCTGCCTGAGTCGCCGTGATTGATTACAGGCCTGCGCCTCATCGCGCATTCTTCGACGGTTTTCCTTGCGCCTCATCTGGAGCCACCAATGACTAGGGTCACAAAGGTTCTCACCTCTTGTCCCATCACACTTATGCCAGCTAATAAATAACTCCACAGACAGCACCAACCCCTGTCAGAGCCGGCGCGTGGCGCACGCCTGTAATCGCAGCAGCTCGGGAGGCGGAGGCAGGAGGATCAGGAGTTCAAAGCCAGCCTCTGCAGCTTAGCGAGGCCCTACGCAACTCAGCGAGACCCTGTCTCCCTGCCTCTAAATTAAATCTCCAAATGAAATATTTTTTAAAGGCTCAGTGGTTGGGTTGCCGCCCCCCGGCCCCCACGAAAACAAACTCGCGAACGAAACACCTTGCCAGGAAACAAGCTCCTTTAAATCCCGCCCCCACACTCCTTCCAAAGTCAGCCTTTCTGGATTTTAACCCAGGGGACTGGTCTAGCTAGGACATTAGGTAACAGAGTATGTGTTCTTTCTGTCAATATCCTTTATGAAATTCATCCGTATTCCATCACGTATCTACTTCACTTTCATTGCTGCAGACTAGTCCGTTGTATGTATATATCACAAATGATTTTTTGTATTTATATACATCCCCAGCCCCTTTTATTTTGAGATAGAGACTTGCTAAATTGCCCAGGCTGGCTATGAACATGTGATCTTCCTGCCTCAGCCTCCAGAAATGCTGAAACTACAGGTGTTTGCAATGACGCCCGGCCCAGCCCTCTTTATTTTGAGATGGGATCTTCCCAAGGTTCTCCAGCTGGCCAATGAACTTTACCACTGAGCCACATCGCCAGCCCTTTTTTATATTTTATTTCAAGACAGGGTCTCACCGAGTTGCTCAGGGCCTTGCTAAATTTCTGAGGCTGACTTTGAACTTGTGATCCTTCTGCCTGATCTGTCTGCTGATGCCCTGCTTAAAAAGGTACCTTACATCCCTAAATCTACATAATTAGACCAAGAAAGCTTGGGGGAGGAGGATAATAAGTATTAGGAGTGACGGGAGGGGGGGTGGGGGGTGGGGGGGGAAGGTCAGCTAAAAATGGTAGATTTAAATTTTTAAATTGCATTTATCAAGTTAAGAATTTATTCAGGGGCTGGAGATGTGGCTCAAGCGGTAGCGCGCTCGCCTGGCATGCGTGCGGCCCGGGTTCGATCCTCAGCACCACGTACAAACGAAGATGTTGTTTCTGCCGAGAACTAAGAAAAAAATAAATAAATGTTAAAATTTTCTCTCTCTCTGTCCCCCCCCTCTCTCACTCTCTCTTTAAAAAAAAAAAAAAAGAATTTACTCAGGTGCTTATCATCAATGGATGTTAAAACCATCGGGTGATAATTTCTTGGGAAACAGGACAGTGAGAGGATATCAAAGTAACACTCCAGATTGTTTAATTAACAATTGGGGAAGTGGTAAATTTTTGATGGAGAAACTTAATGGATATCATACTTAACCAAGTGATCATCTCATCATCACCAATAATGCAACAAACTAAAATGATGTGGTGTGGCAAGTACAACATATAACCCATGACTTATGCATACCCAAACTGTTCAACTTGTATCTAATCTGAGGGAAACAAATCTAGACTGTGGGACAGTTTATAATACAACACTAAAGAGTATTTTATCTAAATATAATGTGAACTCCTTGATTGGTACCTGAACTGGAGAAAGTGAGTCGTGCATCAAGATAAGTTTCTTGGGTATGATGATGTAGTCATGTAGAATAACCTACCCCCCTTTTTGTGGTGCTAAGAATTGAACCCAGGGACTATTTGCATGCTAGGCAAGCACTCTACCAACTGAGCTATATCTCCAGCCTGGGAATACCCTTCTTAAGATGTATGTACTGATGTACTTGCGGATTGTCCTGTGTCTCCAATTTACTTCCAAATGGTGCAACAAAATAAATGTGTATAAAAATAATGCGAATGTTAACAACTGAATGTAGGTGAAGATTACATTGTCTTTATTATTTTTTTGAGTATTCCAACATTCCTGTAGGATTGAAACATTTCAAAATAAAAAAAATTATTGCAGTACTGGGGTTTGAACACAGGGCTTTACACATGTGAGGCAAGTGCTCCTATTACTGAGCGACAGCCGCAGCAGTATTTGCACAAATATTTTCAAATCATCTTGTCAAGATCAGCAAAATAAAAAACTCCTAGTATTTGGGTCAGGCAGGATAGCATCATATCTTCATAAATCAATTTGGGGTGAAGCAATGCCTCTAATCCATATTCTGCTATTTATTGAGGTTTAATTTTTTAAAATTTCTTTAAACAAATTAAAAATTTTTTACTTAAAATTTTTTGTTTTCTGTACATCATATACCTCCCTGTTCCTACCTCCCTGCAACAGAGAACCATTAATCTACCTTCTGTCTTTACAGATTTTGTTTTTCTCAACATATCACATAATCATACCGCATATGGCCTTTTGTTCCAGTATGTATTTTTTAAAAATCTTTGTTTATTTTTATGTGGTGCTGGGGACCGAACCCAGGGCCTCATGCATTCAAGGCAAGAGCTCCACCACAGCCCTCCAGCATGTTTTTAAGGCTCTTCATTTTGTAGCATTATTTTCCTTTTGCTTATCAATTCACAGTTTCATGGATGGTTTGGATTATTTCTAATGTTTAGCTATTATGAATAATGTTACCGTGAACAGTCTCATGCTACTTGAACATAACTCTCTGTGGACAAATGTTCATTTAGGGTAGAATTGCTGGGTCACATGATAATGCTGTTTAATATTTTGAGGGACTCCCAAACCATATTCCAAAGTGGTTTATTTCAATATCTCCACATCCTAACAATTGTTATTGTTCATACCATTCCTGTGGGTGTAAAACTGTATGTTATCTGGCTTGGACTTGCATTTCCCTAGTAACTAGTGCTGGTGAGTCCCTTTTCATGAGCTTTTCATTCATCCACCTTTTTTTACAAAAAGGTCCAAATCATTTCATTCATTTTTATATTGTCATTTGTCTTATTAGTGAGTCCTTCATTAGTGAATTATAACTATAACCTTTAAAAGCACATAAGAGCAAAAGTTAATTTGATGAAATCCAATTTATTAGATTTTTAATATTTTTTAAATAAATGACAGCGGAATGTATACAGCACAATTTTTCATATCTCTGTATGTTGACACCAATTCATGCCTTCATACATGTACTTTGGACAATGATGACCATCACATTCCACCATCATTGTTAACCCCCTTGCCCCCTTCCTTCCCTCCCACCCCTCTGCCCTATTTAGAGTTCCTCTGTTCCTCCCATGCTCCCCCTCCCTATCCCTCTGTGAATCAGCCTCCTTATATCAGAGAAAACATTCAGCATTTGGTTTTGGGGGATTGGCTAACTTCACTTAGCATTATCTTCTCTAACTCCATCCATTTAATTGCAAATGTCATGATTTTATTCTTTTATTGCTGAGTAAGTAAAATTACATTGTGTGTGTGTGTGTGTGTGTGTGTGTGTGTGTGTGTGTTTTCCAAGGAATCTCTGTACTGCTTTCCATATTGGCTGCACCAATTTGCAGTCCCACCAGCAACATATGAGTGGGCCTTTCCCTCCGATATCCTCGCCAACACTTATTATTAGATCTTTTCTTAAAATCACATCTTATGGATATCTTTGGCATCATATCTAAGAAATATTCACCCAATTCAAGTTCAAGAAGATTGTCTATCTACTTGCTATGTTGCCTCGCTGGTCTTGGACTCCTGGACTCAAGCCATCCTCCTGCTTCAGCTCCCTAAGTAGCTGGGAGTACAGTCATATACCACCACATCTGGTATTTCTTTTGTTGAATTTGTTTCTAAATACTTTATTTTACTGCTATTGTGAATAGAATTATTTTAACTTCATTTCTGGATGATTCTTTAATAATATAAATACAATGGATTTTTATGTACTGGTCTTGTATTGTTGTGCCCTTGCTGAATTTGCTTTTAGTTTTAGTATATATTTTTTGGGGGCCAGCTTAAGGTTTTCTAGATGTCCAAGCTAATGCTATCTGAAAATAAAGGAAGTCTTCTTATTTCTTGATCTAGACAATTTCCAGTTGAGTGATGAGAAGGAGCCTCAAGAATCTAGCTGTGCAGTACCTTGGCATGAAGACAATAAAAAATGGGTATGAACATTAGGACTACAGAATAATCTTATGAAAAAAAGACTGCATAGGGTAGATTATGATAAAATATTTGGGAAACAATTAAGAATCTGTATTTAGTGATTAGAAAAGTGGGGTTATTCTTCCATAGGACTTTGTGTATCAGTGATGATATAGACAGACTTAACATGTCTGAGTTTACTCTTATGGTTAGCCTCCCAAAGCTGCGTGTTGGATGTGAGAGTGATCTGGCCGCAGATTCACGTGGTATCGTGATCTCCTGAAGATTCACCATTGGTAAAAGAGAATGACCTTCTCAATAAGAGGACAGTTCTTTGGTCAAGGTTATAAGAGTAGATGTACTCCAGAACCTCCTGCCAGAACCTATAAACAAGCTCCCAAGGTCCAAATGTGGCAGTATTTCCCAGCCTCATCTGCAACTAAGGGCCAAATTTGTCAACATGATTTGATCTTGCCTAAATCCTGTGTTTCTGGGGACTTGCTTCAACTGTCATTAACGCAGGCTAAGGTAAGACTGTTATAGGGTCAGCCCACACTGCCTCCTCTGGTAGGGCTCAGGTGGTGTCTAGCTGCAGAGCCTATGATGTTGCCCTCTTGCCTTCTTTTTAAATAAATTGGTTCAAATGAGCATGTAAATTTACAGAGAATAAAAAGAAATTTATGAGGAAGAGGGTGGGTGTGGTGGCACACACCTGTAATCCCAGAAGCTCAGGAGGCTGAGATGGAGGGTTCCAAGTTCAAAGCCAGCCTCAGCAAAAAGCAAGGCTCTAAGCAACTCAGTGAGGACCCCCCCCTCCCCCCAAACTCTAAATAAAATACAAAATAGCGTTGGGGATGTGGCTCAGTGGTTGAGTGCCTTTGAGTTCAATCCTGGTACTCCCCAGCCCTGCCCCCAAAATTTACAAGAATGGTGACAGATAAAATTTCCGAGAGTTATGCAAAAAAAAAAAAAAAAAAAAAAAAAACAACAAACAAACAAAAAAAAACAAAGTGTGGTTTCTTTCTTTTTTCTTTTGTGTGTGTGGTATGTGGTGCTGGGGATTGAACCCAGGGCCTTGTGCATGCAAGGCAAGCACTCTACCAACTGAGGTACATCCCTAGCCCCAGTGGGTTTCTTTTTGTATTTGAAAAATAAGTGGGGATGGAAGGTGGGGTGTGCGTCCTTATAATTCTAGTGACTTAGGAGGCTGAGGCAAGAGATCACAAGCTGGAGGTCAGCCTGGGCAACCGTAATGGACAACTTGAATCATCAACTTGATTGGATTAAGAGATGCCAAGGAATAAGAGGATTATGAGTGTGTCAATGAGGGTGTATCTAGGAGTGATTGGCATGTGGGATAGCCAACTGAAATGAAGACCCTCCCTAAGTGTGGGCAGCAGCGACCAATAGGATGATAGCTTGAATGGAATAAATGTTGGAAGAACAAAGAAGCCGCAGATGAAGCTCACTCCTTCTTGAATGGGTTCTTGATCGCTATTGCGATAGGATATCGGATTCTTGCCTCTTCATTCTTCCCAAGTGGACTCAGACAGAGATTCTCCAGAAGGCTTAGATCTCAGATCAGGGTAGCACCGTGGATCCCTCTGGATCTGGGGCTTCAGCCTCTTGGACTGCAGCTACTGGTTCTCCCAGTTCTCCAGCCTGCAGACGGCCATTGTGGACTATCCAGCTTCTGGTCGCATAAGATAACCTAATAAGTCCCTTTTGATAATTATACTTCCTGCTGATTCTAGAGAACCCTAATACAGCAACTTAGGAGCCCCTGTCTCAAAATACAAAGGGCTGAGGACGTACATCAGTGCTAAAGCATACCTAGTATAAAAAAGTGTATAATTTTATCTCTAGAATTTGGTAATAGAGGTTGCTTCCAAAGAACTAGGGGAACGGGAAGGTGCCCGATTTTTATCTTTGTTTTTAAAATGTTTTTATTAGGTATTGATGGACCTTTATTTATATGTGGTGCTGAGACTTGAACCCAGTGCCTCATGCATGCTAGGCAAGTGCTCTACCACTAAACCACAACCCCAGCCCTGGTTCATTATATATTTTTGTATGGTTTGAAATTTATAAGACATATATGGCAAAATAAATTAGAATGAAGGCACAGAACATCACCTGAACATCACCAACTAGGAGAATTTTAGAAAGTTCGCTCTGGCAACTTGTGAAAGATAAACCAATAGGAGGAAGAGTGATTGAAGGCAGAAAAACAAATTAATAAATGTTTTCAGTAACTCAAAAAAGAAGTGAGATATATATATATATATATAGGCAGTGGTAATGAGGATGAAGTGGTCTGAGATATTATAAATTCACAGGCTTAATGAGCCATAGTGGGAGGTGTAGCCATCAGGGCTTCATAGAGAAGAGGACCATTAGGAGACACATACAAAGGGATCTGATACATGAATTCACCCTTCCTCGCTGTAGGAGCTGGTTAAGCATTCTCAGCACGACTGTTGTCCCCGTTTCTGATGCCAGTAAATGAGCCTGGTTAAACTGCAGCACAGCAAAGTTACCACCATGGGTGACTGGGGATTGACTTACGGGTGGAAGTTCTGTTTCTGACAAGAATTTCTTCAAATAAAGCACAAAACCCATGTTATAAAGACAGCTATTTATGGGATGGGGCTGTGGCTCAGCACACATGTGAGGCACTGGGTTCAATCCTTCAGCACCACATAAAAATAAACAAAATAAAGGTATGTATAAAAAAGAGATAATACATTAAAAAATAGCTACTTATATGGTAGGTGCTTTACATATGCTGTTTCTTTTTAAGTATTTTTTTTTAAAGAGAGAGTGAGGGAGGGAGAGAGAGAGGGAGAGAGAGAGAGAGAGAATTTTTAATATTTTATTTTTTAGTTCTCAGCAGACACAACATCTTTGTTGGTATGTGGTGCTGAGGATCGAACCTGGGCCGCACGCATGCCAGGCGAGTGCGCTACCGCTTGAGCCACATCCCCAGCCCCTTAAGTATTTTTTAAAGTTGTAATGAACACAATACCTTTATTTTATTTATTTATTTTTATGTGGTGCTGAGGATTGAACCCAGTGTCTCATGCAAGTGAGGCAAGCGCTCTGCCTCTGAGCCACAATCCCAGCCCAATATGCTGTTTAATTCTCACAAAACCTCTGCAAGTTTAGCACTATTGAAAGCAAAATGAAGGAGAAAGAAAAAGAAACAGAGACAGACCTCAAAGGATCAGTGATGCTTTGTTAAGCACCAGAGAGGCAGAGGTTCAAGAGAGAGAGTGACGACTGGTTACAATAGGGGTCTGAGTTTTATTGGGTTCAGCAGAGACTGCATCCCAGCAGAATGTGTGGGTTGGCAGGCAGGGGAACAGTTGTAGAACAGGAAATGGTCAAAGTCCAGAGCCCACTGATGCTGGGAAATGGAGAAAGTCCACAGCCCATTGTTTTCTCTCTCTCCCTGGGACCTAATGTCCTCCTTTTCTTCCTGGGGATTGTTTTTCCATATCCTTCAATTGTTATCATCATTAGATGAGAGCAAATAAAGATAAGGTGAAATTAGAGAAGGAAATAGGAAAGCACTAAGAGACCTCCAATTAGCCAGCCAATAAGTAGCAGATCTGGGAATCAAAATTCCGACTCTTGGGCTGGAGATGTGGCTCAAGCGGTAGCGTCCTCGCCTGGCATGCGTGCGGCCCGGGTTCAATCCTCAGCACCACATACAAACAAAGATGTTGTGTCCGCCGAAAACTAAAAAATAAATATTAAAAAAAAAATTCTCTCTCTCACTCTCTCTTTAAAAAAAAAAAAATTCAGACTCTTTAAACAATACTGATAACCTGAATACGGCGAGAGGATCCAACTCCACTGTAAGTGATCTGAATCACTATTTTCTCTATTCTCCCCTGGGCGGTACACAGATAATCTGACTCTGAGGGCATTAAGATAATTCACTCCACAAGATGTATGCTGGTGGGATTTAGTGCTTAATTCTCCCAGAAACACATGGGAAAGAGCTGTACCAGATTAAAGCTGCCAGACGCTCAGCTGGAGGCTCAGTCACCCCCTTGGAATCAAAGATAAAAGTGTAAGTAAGAAGTGAGCGGTGGGTTGGGAGGAGAAGTTAGGCTGTGAATCTTGAGCTCTTGATCAGTAGTCAGAACTACTGGAAATTTCTATAGAATTGAGTCAGATAAATTCAATTTGGCTAATCTGAAGGCTCTTAAGTTGAATACAACACTTTAAGAAAAACATTTAATTTTATTTTTTTTTAAGGAAAAGAACCATGGTTATCTTAAACATGAAAACCACATTCAAAAAATGATTTTATTTTTAGGAACAAGGGGAAATCTTACCATATGCTCACAGTCATTTTGTAAGGAAACCATTTCAAAGAAGGTCCATAGCCCACAGCAGTCCTGGCTAATCCCATGTACAGGGGCCTGGCTGTTCTGAGTGCTAGGGGAATTCTCCGGGACTGGGTGCAGCATTAAGGAAATGTCCATTGTCTTCCATCCACATAATGACCATGGCTCACAGGTAGGCACAGAGACGTTCCAGCTGCCCAGGGTTGGCATTACTTAGAAATAGCAGCTCCTTCTTCCCTTCTTCTGTAGGAGCTAAAATAGAGTCAAAAACAGTGAAGTCAAAAATTCCTCCTGCTGTTCTGTATCCCTCCAGAAAACTCCAGTGGTCAGAGCCTACCTTATCTAGATTATGTTCAGACATATTCCTTCCCAGATCACACGTCTCTATGCTTCCCACCTACAATGCTGCAGCTACTTTTATTCTTTCCTCTCCAATATCCTAACTCTTTATTATCTAGCAATAGAAAAACCCTTTATTTTTCCTTTATATACCCTGGAATATCCAGAGGTGAGGCAAACCTAAATGAATACCTAAAATGCTTCCAGTCAAAGGGCATCAAATCTGGTAGTAAGAGGGCTGGGGGTTGTGGCTCAGTGGTAGAGCGCTCACCTAGCATGTGTGAGGCGTTGGGGTTGATCCTCAGCGCCACAGAAAAATAAAATATATTGAGTAAAAACAACAACAACAACAACAACATAACAACAAACAAAAGAAAACATTTGGTATTAAGAGGCAACAATTTCTTTACATATAATAGATCGCTATGGCAAAGATTTGCTTTGGTGTTGGGGTAGCCTCTTACACAAGGTGAATTATTGTGGGACTGTCACAGCACATGAATTTCTCAACTGAAATTTGTTGAATGAATAAACCAATAATGAGAGTATGGCATAATCCAAACACCTGGAAAACGCCCAGTGGCTGGATGGTTTTTTTTTTTATGAGAAAAAGAGAGAGAATTTTTTTTTAATATTTATTTTTTAGTTTTCGGCAGACACAACATCTTTGTTTGTATGTGGTGCTGAGGATCGAACCCGGCCCCAGGCATGCCAGCCGAGCGCGCTACCGCTTGAGCCACATCCCCAGCCCTGGCTGGATGGGGTTTTGCCTCCATTTTTTTTTTTTTTTTTTTGGTACTGCGCATTGAACCCAGGGGCACTAACAACTGGGCCACATCCCAGCCCTTTTAGAAATATATTTTATTTAGAGACAGGGTCTTGCTGAGTTGCTTAAGGCTTTACTAAGTTGCTGAGTCTGGCTTTGAACTCATGATCCTCCTGCCTCAACTTCCTGAGCAGCTGGGATTATAGGCGAGTAACCCCCGTGCCTGGCAGCTTTGCCTCCAGCTTTTTGCATTAACATTTTATTTTGGACCAGATGAGAATTTGGGGAGGGATATAATTTCCTTTGTAAATTATAAACTTAGGCTGAGGCTGGGGTATAGCACAGTTGGTAGAGTGCTTGCCTTGCATGCACAAGGCCTTGGGTTCAATCCTCAGCATCACAAAAAGCACAACAAAACAAAAAAACTTAGGCTGTGTAGTGGTGCACACCTATAATCCCAGCAGCTTGGGAGGCTGAGACAGGAGGATTGCGAGTTCAAAGCCAGCCTCACCAAAAGCGAGGCGCTAAGCTACTCAGTGAGACCCTGTCTCTAAATAAAACACAAAATAGGGCTTGTGATGTAGCTCAGTGGTCAAGTAAACCCTGAGTTCAATCCCTAGGACTCTTCCCCCGAAAAAGAAAATACCCCAACTTAGCTACCCACCAACACCTTTCTTCTCACTGCTGATGGAACAAGAGGGTGAGGCTCTGAATGAGTGGGATTCTACTATGAACACCAAGCTCTGATAGGAGAAAATTAAACAACTGACCTTTTTCATGTTGTAGCCAATTATTCTCTAAATAATACTGAATACAACTTTCAAATTCCTTTGGGTTATAACTGGAAACCAAAATGGGAAGAAAGGGATCCAGGGCATCAAATCCTTCCTGGAAAAGAGAAAGGGTACAATATTAGTTAAGTGACCTATCAGGAAAAAGAGAAATTCTACTTAAGCACTTTGAGGGCAGCGTTTTTATTTTCTTCTATTCTTCTTTACTCCTCTTTCTCTGGCTACCCCACTTTCTACAGATCTGCAAAAATATGGGGGACACCGCTTGTCTGAGTAAAGTGTATTTTTGAGAGCTCTGACTTCTGGAATCAAGTTAGGCCAAAATATTGTTATACTGTATATGAATATGTAACAACCAATCCCATCATTATGTATAACTATAATGAACTCATAAAAATATTTTGGATGGGAAAAAAGGAAATTAAAATTAACAAGTGGGAAAAAAGACCCTAAGTGGAACATAATTAGAAATAGTGGATCAATCAAATTATATTCTGAATTTAACATAGGAGAAGGGGAGGGGAACTAGACCAAGTAACGTCTTTTTTTTTTTTTTAATTGTAGGAGGACACAATCTTTATTTATTTTTATGTGTTGCTGAGGATCAAACCCAGTGCTTCACATGTTCAAGGCAAGTGCTCTACTACTGAGCTACAGCCCCAGCCCAAGCCAAGTAACTTCTGAAAAGAATATCTGACTACACATCTTTTGACTCAAGATGAAAACTTGAAAATATTGAACTCTAGTTTGCAGCTTCTATATGAGTTGAGGGTGAGCAAATATGAAACTTTTTGTATATACAAAATATTGTGTAGATGGATACAATTACTTTATTTTGTTTATTTATTTTTTTTATGTTGTGCTGAGGATTGAACCCAGTGCCTCATACATGTAAGGCAAGTGCTCTACCACTAAGCTTCAACTCCAGCCCACAAATCTGAAACTTTTTAACCACATTTTAGCATTAAGTTAATAAGTAAATAAGTTGTGGCTAATGAGAAGAGATTTCTTATAGATGAGACAAATATGGAAAAGGGGAAGGGAACAATGAATGCTATTCTAGCATGGAACTGGCAAGTATCAGTATGGATTTATAGTTCACTAGAGAAGCAGTACACACACTACATGTAAACACAGTACACGCCTTGTTACTAGCTTTGCTGAGAAGGGCTAGAAGAAATGATACCCCGGTAGCTCTAAGGTCTTGGTTTCTAAAAACCATTTTCTGAAACAAACCAAGGCTAGAAATGACTAATTCTAGGAAGAGGGCATGGGAAGTACAAGGGAATCTGGAAACATTCTTGTGCCAGGAAATAAAGAAGTGCTAAAAGAAATGATGGGTCATAGCAACTAGCCTAAAGGAAGCATCCATGGTAACACTGGAATAATTTGAGCATGTAAATAAGAATGATGGTAAAGGCTCAGAATCTATTAAAAATGAATTTACAAATCTACACTGTAACAAATAAATATATAAGGGGAACAGAAAATTTCTAATAGAAAGCCAAGTGATATATTTAGAAGAAATAATAGGTTTAGAGAAATCTCCACTTGGCTATTACCATAATAACATCTAGCAAAGAATCACTAATCTAATGGATGAGTAAGTGGAAGTAATAGGAAATTTATCTAGCCTGAAAGTATATTTCCTCAAGATACTTATTAATTCTAAAGGGAGAATAATAACCGAGGAGAAGCCAGATGAATATCATATAAAGTAGGTGTTCAAAATTAACATTATCAGTAATGGGATAAACAGATTTCATGCTCCTTTTATATATATATATATATATATTTTAGTTGTAGATGGACACAATATCTTTATTTTATTTACATATTTTTATGTGGTGTTGAGGATCGAACCCAGTGCCTCATGAATCAGAGGCAAATACTCTACCCACTGAGCCACAACCCCAGCCCCTTCATGTTCCTTTTGATAAGCTGCACAGAGAAGACACATTTTTACTACTACTACTTTTTTTTTGGTATGGAAATTAAACCCAGGCGTACTTAACCACTGAGTCACATCCCCAGCCTTTTTTTTTTTTACATTTTATTTAGAGATAGGGTCAGCAAGACCCTAAGTTGTTGAGGCTGGCTTTGAACTCACAATCCTCCTGCCTCAGCCTCCTGAGATGCTGGGATTACAAGCATGTGCCTGGCACATTTTTACTTCTATTATCACTTCTACTTGTGAGGAAACATCAGACAAGCTCATAAAATAACCTACAAAGAAAGTAGTGATGTACTTTGTTTTTGTTTTTTTGTAGTTGTAGATGGACGCATGCCTTCATTTTATTTATTTTTATGTGGTATTAAGGATTGAACCCAGTGCCTCACACCTGCTAGGCAAGTACTCTGCCACTGAGCTACAGCCCCGGGCCCTGGCATGTACTTTTGAAAAATAGAAATCTTAAGATTATAAAAGATACAAGGCTGAGGAACCACCATAGATTAAAGGAGACCAAACAGACATGACAAGTGAACATCATCCAGGATCTTCTTTTTCTTTAATGGGATATAGGATTAACTGGCAAACTCTGAGTAAGACTTACAGATTAGATCAAAGGTTTATATCAGTTTCCTGACTGGATAAGAATGCTATGGTTATGTATTAGAATTCTATCTTTGTTTTTTAAGAAAGAGATATTGGGGTAGAAGAATATGATTTTCTGAAATAATGTCAAAATAAGTAGACTTAAAAAGAGCTCTCTCTCTACTCAGAATGACCATCTAAGAGGCATTGAATTCTTCTATAACTTAACCTTTCCCAGCAACTCATGCGGCAGGTATGCTTTCTGGGGCTTAAAGAGAGATCCAGTCTGGCTTAAAGTCAACACAATGGCACCTCCGTGCTGAAATAAAGAAGAATAAGAAAAAGTCAAAGAAAACATAAAAGTAGAATTGCAAATAAAAATAGGCCAATATTTAAATACTGTGTTTCACTGTATAATCGTTGCAGATTTTATGCTATTTTTTTTTTTTGTGGGGGGGGAAAAAAGTTGTGACCATTATGTGAAGCTTTTTTAAAAAAATCATGCACCAGTTTAGTAATGATTGGGGCCGGAGTTGTAGCTCAGCGGTAGAGCACTTGCCTAGCACGTGTGAGGCCCTGGGTTCGATCCTCAGCACCATATAAATATAAATAAATAAAATAAAGGTATTGTATCCATTTATAGCTACAAAAATATCAAATTTTCTTTTAGTTTTAGGTGAATACAATATCTTTTTTTTTTTAAAGAAAGAATGAGAGAGTGAGAGAGAATTTTAATATTTATTTTTTAGTTTTCGGCAGACACATCTTTGTTGGTATGTGGTGCTGAGGATCCAACCTGGGCCGCGCGCATGCCAGGCGAGCGCGCTACCGCTTGAGCCACATCCCCAGGCCCCAATATCTTTATTTAAAATTTTTTTTTTTAGTTGTAGTTGGACATAATACCTTTATTTTGTTTATTTTTATGTGGTGCTGAGGATTGAACCCAGGGCCTCGCATATGCTAGGCAAGTACTCTACCACTGAGCCACAACCCCAGCCCCAAATGAACAGATTTTAATACAGACCTAACTCCTAACTTGGTACAGTTGTAGGAATTACATAAAGTAAAAGAACATTCTGGCCATAAAATTAGTGACCTGAAGGTATTATTGGTTATGAAGTAGTAAAATATGTTTAAAATGAAAACCCAATTCTTTCTGCAATGTGCAAATCGTTCCTATGCACATACCCAGTCATTTTTCATCATTTTCCTCAGGTTGTGAATAAGTGCTAGTTCGTCTGGAGCAATCTGCATGTTGGCAAAGAGAAATAGATAATTACTTTTTTCCTAGAAGTTCTCTTGAAACAACTGAATTGATAATAATAATAAAAAAAATTCTCAATTATTATTATGCAGTCAAGGCACCTGAACATATCCCTTTGGGACAAGCTATGTTAGTTTCTGGCCCAAGATTTGCTATGCTTCTGGAGATTAAAAATATTTACCAAGAGAGAAAAACAACTTCAGCACTACACCCATGATGTTTCTAATCTTTTCCACTTAGAACCACAGCTTTTCTTTAAAAAGCTAACAGAAAGAAAAAATTAACAAAGAACTGGGTGCAGTGGTGCATGCCTATAATACCAACAATTTGGGAAGCTGAGGCAGGAGGATCACAAGTTTAACGTCACACTTGCAATTTAGTGAGATCCTCACCCACTTAGTGATACCCAGTCTCAAAATAAAAAGGGCTGGCTGAGGATGAAGCTCCAGTCCTGCAAACAAAAGAAAAGAAAAAGAAAGGCTACTCAGTGGCGCATGCCTGTAATCCCAATGATTGGGGATGTGGCTCAGTGGTAGGATCCTCCCGAGTTCAATCCCTGGTAGCAAGGGAAAACAACAAAAAAAGAGAACTCTCCCTGTTTTCAATGCATGGTGGTACCTTTCGTGTCCCCTTCTCCTTCTGAGTTATTTCCTCTCTGTATCTTAATTCAAACCCTCACAGCAAGTAAATACATTGTCTAAGTCTACACGGCTAAGCCACAGCCTCTGTACATGATGCAGCCAGAAATCAGAGAAACCAGGATCAAGTCTTCTCACTGGGGTTTTATCTTCTCTTTTTAATGTGGTCCTTCCCCAAAGGGCATTGATTCCATCCACTGCCACCAGGAGACGAAACATTCCCAAAGAACTTTGCATCTTTAGCTCCTTCATCACGATCCCAACTGCGTCTGTGGCGTTTCTCACACGGGTCAGACCCTACAGGAAGACAGAGGCTTAGAGTGCCATGGGAGGCCTTCTTTGGTTATGACATGATCCACAGCTAATGTTTTTATACCTGTTCAATCACTTCTCCCAGAGGACTGCCTTTCTCAGTGATTTCTCTCTTATTCCAGACATATTTCTCTTGAACTTTTATCTAAAAAGAAGCAAAGTAAAAACAACAACAACAAAAGATTGTTTTGCCTAAGGTCGAACCCATCCTCGGTCTAGAAGATGGGAGGCTAAGGTTAACAGAAATGAGTTTTAATCTATTTCTCAGTTCCTGTAAAAGACTCCATCACATAAGGGAATATTTTCCAAACCATTTCTGCCTGGAGCTTTGGAAAATGAAAGAAGGAAGGGAGGGACGGAGGGAGGGAGAATGGATTGATTCTGACTAAAAAAAGTCCACAACTTAACTTTAAGGCCTTAGCATCTGCTTTTTTTTTTTTTTTTTTTTTGAGACAGGGTCTCCCTATGTAGCCCAGATTGGTCTCAAACACATGGATCCAATGTCCCTTCTGCCTTAGCTTCCTGAATGCTGGAGCTACAAGAGTGGACCATCATGCCCAACTTTTTCTTTTGTGGTGTTGAAGACTGAATCCAGGGCATCACACATGCTGGGCAAGTTCTCTACAATTCCCAAGCCCTTTTTAAAAATTCTGAGACAAGGTCTTGCTATGTTACCCAAACTGGCCTTTGATCTTCCTGCCTCAGACCCCCAAATTATTGGCATTATAGGTGTGTGCCACTATGCTCAGCCTAGGTGAGTCTTTGTACTCCGAGTTAAAGAGCTATAAGCTAGAGATCATATCCAATAAACTGGAATGAAGAACAATTTTGTCTATACATCTCCCCGCCCTGCCCCCATGACAATAAGGACTGAACTCAAGGGTACTTTAGCCACTGAACTATATCCCTAGATCTTTTATGCTGAGACAGAGTCTCACTAAGTTGCTAAATCTGGCCTTGAACTTGTGATCCTCCTGTCTCAGCTTCTAAGTTAATGGGATTCTAAGTATGTGCCTCTGTCTGGGCTCCCCAAAGTATCTTTTTTTTCCCTTTGGGGTACTGGGGATTGAATTCAGACACTCAGCCACTGAGCCCTATTTTGTATTATATTTAGAGACAGGGTCCCACTGAGTTGCTTAGTGCCTTGTTACTGCCGAGGGTGGCTTTGCATCAGCGATTCTCCAGTCTCAGCCACCCAAGCCGCTGGGCTTACAGGCGTGCACCACCATGTCTGGCTCCCCAAAGTATCTTATCTGAAGAAAATTATGTAAGTGGAAGTGTGCTTATGAAGAATGTGAGGCTATATCTTGGAAAAGTCAGTGAATCAATTTGGATTTTATTCTGCTCTCCACTATATGAGAACAGTTTACTGTTGTGTCTTTATTTCCCCTGGATAAATAAATTTCAAATTGTGAGCCCACTGTGAGAAAAATAAATGAAATAAATAATAGTATATCTATTACAAATCAAATTATCAATTCTTCATAGTCTACCATGTTTTCAGTACACAAAGAAGATAATCTATATAAAGACCATCTAGCTGGTAGGAGACCCTCATTGTTTTGCAAAATTACATATAAGATGGTGTGAGGGGGAAGAAAAAAAAGAGAGAGAAGTGTGTCACAATAGGTTGGGTAGAAAGAGGTGATGGGAGGGGAGGGGGGTATAGGAAGGGCAGTAGAATACAATAGACACTAGTATGGCCCTATGTATAAACGTGGCTGTATAACCAATGTGATCCTGCAAACTGTACACGTGGAAAAATAAGATTACATACCCCATTTGAATCAAATGTATGATATGTCAAGATCATTGTAATGTTCTGAGCAACTAAAAAAAAAGAAAACTTGCCCAAGTCTAGTTACCTGGCTCAGGAAGCGTTCGTTTGCAGTTTTGAAATTCTTCAGCCAGGTTGAAGCCTCTAAAGGTTGATCAAAGCGCTGTTTATTGTAGGTAGACTGCAGAAGATCCCGACAATTTTTCACCCAAAGATGAGCTAAAAAGGGGACAAAATAAACTAGGCAGGAACTGACTATCATCAACTCAAAATACTCTATACATCTTAAGTTATGGGAAATGACTTCAATTTTCCATCTCTATCTAATCTATATCCCTATTTTTTTTTTCAGCACTAAGAATGGAACCATGGTTTCAGTATGCCAGGCAAGTGCTCTACCACAGAACAACATTCCTTAGACTGTCCATATCTATCTCTCTCCCTCTTAGTACTAGGGATCGAACTCAGGGAAGCTTTACCACTGAGTTATATCCCCCAGTCCTTTTTATTTACTTTTAAAATTTTGAGAAAGGGGCTCAGAAAAGGCTGGCCTTGAACTTGCAATCTTCTGTCTCAGCCTCCTGAGTCACTCAGATTTACTTGGTCCCCAATATACATTTTTTTAAAAAATAGTTTTTTAGTTGTCGATAGACCTTTATTTATTTTAAAGGTGGTGCTGAGAATCAAACCCAGTGCCTCACACGTGCCAGGCAAGTGTGCTACTGCTGAGCCCCAGCCCATGCCCCATATACATTTTTAAAAGTCGTCTTGCTTCAGAGATTTACTTTTTTTGATCTGGTCCACCTGAGACTAAACATTATCATTATAATCAACACATAAGATGTACCAAGTAGATTAAATGTCACTTCTGCTTACTGACAGTTTTTAAAGGCAAGTCAGAAAATGAGAATGCACACAACATTGAACAAAAAAGGATATTTGAGCCAGGTGTGGTGACTCAAACCTGTAATCCCAACTAGTCAGGAGGCTGAGGCAGGTTTGAGGTCATCCTGGGCAAATCAGGGAGACCCTGTTCTCACTATCAAATTAAAAAAAAAAAAAAAAAAAGACTAGGGATATAATAGGGATAGAGTGCTTATAGTACATGTGGCGGGGTTTAATTCTAAGGACAAGAAAAAAAAAAGTAATGGTCGCTGGGCTTGTTGGCATAGGACTGTAGTCTGGAGGTGGAGGCAAGAAGATTGCTTGAGCCCAAGAGTTCAAAGGCAGCCCAGATAACATAGGGAGACCTTGTCTCTTAAACCCTGTGGTGATCTTAAAGGTGGAACTTCATGCTCTTGGGCATTAAATATCAAAGGCTTTAGGAAGATTTTAGCCACATTTCCTCTTGTGACATTGACTTATACCTTGTAACCTGCTTGACACTAACATCATGAAGAAATCATGATGAACTAGCAAAGGCTTTTCTTTCAGCAGATGAGCCCTATTGTAGATTAAAGTTGCACTGCTGCCACAGTGAGGGGACTGGCCCTGACATACACAAGACACACAGCAAGTTCTTACCATCTGGAATATGCAGTATCAACCAATCATGCTTGGCACAGAAATGAATAACATGACAAAGACTGAGGGTTTTGCCTGTTCCCTTCTCCCCATCTAATGTACTTCTTGTTAAAGAAAATATCACCAGAGGAGATACTTTTACTATCAACAGCACTCTTACATTTCTTCTTTCTGCTCACGAGGGGAGAAAACACTGGTTCAAGATGACCCAGGCAGGCAGGAAAGGATACAGAAAAGATACCGCACAGCTGGATGAGCAAAATTGGTGTTTTTCAGATAATGCAGAAGCTCTAGGGCTGGCTTTCGTATCATCAGGCAAGCTTCACCAAATGTTTTCACCTATGAAAATAGAGAAGCAGGAAGGAGAAGGTGGGCTGTAGAACTTTTCATCACTCAGTATATACACTAAGCCTAATATGGCAACTAAGAGCACTAAATTGAATATTTTAAATTTATTCAGTTAACAAAGGTTGGATTGGTACTGAATTTGAAAATCAACTCATATGATTTAGCAGAACCCCAAAACATGTTATTCCACACCAAATAACATTACAGTCAGCTTTTGTTTATTCTTTGTTAATAATGCCTAAATATTACACTAGTTAAATGGAATCTAGGAATAACTAAGATCTTTTAATACTTAAGTATTAAAAGCATATAAAATGTTTAACAAATTATTTGATACACGTTGAACATTCAATAAATATTCTCCCACAGTTATTTTTAGTTAATTCTTATCATTACAACCAGCTATGCTTTTCTTTAGAACTTTATACATGGCAACTCAGGAGGTCTGGTTAGCTATCCCTCACCTACCAGGACATATCCCACATCACAAGCATACATCAGTATGCATCAGATTTTTTGTGTTCATTACCCTTATGCCACCAGAATACTTTGGTAGAAAAATTTGGTAAGCACTGATTGATATGTTATGAAAGTATTTATATCAACTAAGAACAAATATTTAACAAATATTATTTGCAAATATATCAGATGAAGTTTAAAATAGTGTTAGAATATTTTTTCTTTTCTGGTGCTGGGGACAGAACCCAGGGCCTCCCACTTGTAAGCACACCATCTACCAATAAGCTACATTTGCAGTACTAGTGCTGGTATTTTTGAAAGAAATCTCCCCTGAAAAAGAATTGGGTTTGTATAGGAATTGTCGGCTAAGTCACTATGCCTGGAGAAGAAGGAATAATTTCTGGTGCTAAAAATAATTCAGCTTCTTGGGAGGCTTTAGACAGGAGGATCACTTGAGCCCAGGAGTTTGGCCTGAGCAACATAGCGAGACCATGTCTCAAAAACAAAACAAACAGTAACAAAAACCCAGTAGGTGCTAATAGGAAGAACAACTGTGCCAAAAAGCCAGGGTTGCATTTAATCATGAATTTTCCCAATGGCGCTTGCGCGGTACGCTCTCTCTCTCTCTCTATATATATGCTAGGAACTGAACCCAGGGCCTCACACATGCTAGGCAAATACTCTACCACTAAGCTATATCATATCCCAAACTCTAAGATTACACTCTCTTCTTTTTTTTGTTTTGTTTTTTTTTAGGTATTGGGATTGAACTCAGGGGTACTCGACCACTGAGCCACACCCCCAGGTCTATTTTGTATTTTATTTAGAGTCAGGGTCTCACTGAGTTGCTTAGCGCCTCACTTTTTGCTGAGGCTGGCTTTGAATTTTCGGTCCTCCTGTCTCAGCCTTCCAAGTGGATGGGATAACAAATATGCACCATTGCACCTGTTGGCTCCTAGGATTACATACTTCTGAGTTAAAATTATGGCCACAAAACAATATTTTCTGAAAATATTTGAGAATGAAAACGAACAATGAAGCAGCTAATCAAAATAGCTTCTATTTAGCTCAGGAATATATTTTGCTTTTGTGTAGCACATTAAAAATATTCTGCTAAGGCAAATATTAAATTCATTTAAAATAATTATTTGAACATCAGTGGATAACAAGGAAAAAAATGCCTTGTTATTTACATAAGAATATTTACCTAGTTCCACAAAGAACTTAAAGTGGTTGGCAGAAGATAAAACATTAGCTTTAAAATAAAGTAACTGTACCATTCACAAAATAGCTAAATTTATCAGTTTTCCTTTTTTCTTTTCTTTTTTTTAGAGAGAGAGAGAGAGAGAGAGAGAGAGAGAATATTAATATTTATTTTTTAGTTTTCGGTGGACACAACATCTTTGTTTGTATGTGGTGCTGAGGATAGAACCCGGGCCACACGCATGCCAGGCGAGTGCGCTACCGCTTGAGCCACATCCCCAGCCCAAATTTATCAGTTTTCAAGTTCAAATTTTATAGTTTTCTACTCATTTAATCCCTCCCCTTTGCTATCACTGGCTTGTGTTCTGGGACCTCACCAGTTCCATTCTGTTTTGCACACCTGCATTACAAATCGAGGAGGCAGGCCATGGGGAAATACAGTCTTCAAATCCTGGAGGGGGATGGTGTAGTGCTGGCCCTCTTGCTGCTCCCCATGCTTGGCCTAGGAAATAAAAATGTAAACAGCTATAATGGGGACACACAAGTGATACTGACTTTACAAAGTGAATAGGGTCTACTAGACCACACTGGGGAAACACTCATTTCTCAGAGCTAGAAAATATCTTTTACTTATCTTAGTCAAAACTGCTGGTTGTTTTCTCTAAGTCCTGCATATACTAGAAGGTTGTAACCTGAATGATAAAGCCAGTTGTTCAGCAAATAAACTCTAGATGTGGAGGTAACAGAGATAATTTTTGCCATCTGGATTCTTTGGTGTTGTGTATAGAGATGCTCCAGTCATGTGACAAAATCATCTGCATGCTGCTGTTTCCATAGAAACCCCAGATGAATTGGCAAAGAAAGGGACTACAATTATAGAAGAAGCTGAAAGATACATCAGTGACTTCATTCATTTATTCTATTTCATTCTGTGCTTGTGAAAAATAGATGAATGCTAGAGATGCATTTAAAATACATTCTATTTAGATGACATTTTGGATAGGGAGTTATTTTTTTTTTAACGTTTAATTAGTTAATTATTTATTGGTACTGGGGATTGAACTCAGAGGTGCTTTACCACTGAGCTACATCCCCAGATCTTATTTATTTGGAGACAGGGTTTCACTAGGCTGTTGAGTGAGACTGGCCTTGAATTTGTGATCCTCCTGCCTCAGCCTCCAAAGCCACTGGAATTACAGGAGTACAACACCATACCTTGTTTATTTTTTAAAAATTGCACACAGCCATATTAAGATTGGAGGACTCAGAGGGGTAGGTGCAGGGACAAAAACGGTGTCAGTTCCCTTCACATTAAAGCACGGACCACACAACTAATTTCACTTATGAGAGGCAGCAACAACTCTGGGAAAGGAGAAAGGAAGTCGACCCATCTACTTTAATCGGACTGGAAAATGCAACTGGATCCTGCTGGAACCTGGATTCTGCTGATGAACTTCATTTCAGATGCCACTCTTCCAATAACAAATCAAGTTAAGTTTCTCTCCAGATACTTGGAAATCCATTTTAAAGGTGGAAAATAATACCAGATTGGTTATTTACCTGCCCTGCTGTGCAGTTTTGAGCAAGTAGTTTGATTTCTTTAGGATTTTCCGTATGAGGATTTGGTAAGCTATGGTTGGTTGTTTTTTTCTTTTTTCCTTCTTTCTGGTACTGAGGATTGAGCCCATTTAGCTACATCTCCAAACCTTTTATTTTTTTTATTTGGAGATGGGATCCCACCAAGTTGCCCAGGTTGGTTTCAACTTGTGATCCTCTTGCCCCAGTCTCTCGAGTGCCTGGGACTATACACATGCACCACTGTGCCAGGCTGGTCATCATTTTTTTTTTTCCGGGTCTGTGTGTGGTGGTGCTGGGGGTCCGACCCAGATCCCCATAAACACTAGGTAAGTGTTCTATCATTAAGGTACACCAAAGGTGGGCCTTGGTCATGTGTTTTGTAAATAAAATTTTATTGGAACACAACCACACCTAATTTGTTCATGGTGGCACTGAGTAACCGTGACAGACATATTCTAGCCCATAAGCTTAAACTATTAAGCTTGTCCTTTAAGGAGAATTTTGCCACCCTGCATACAATATCAATAACAATAATAAGTTTAGTACTTACTGAGTACTTTATGTTACCTTAATATCAGACAGGGACAGGGACTATCTGGGTTACAGAGATTTGAATATATGTAAAATTGCTTAGTTTCCTTAAATTTCAGGTTTCCTAATATGTAAAAAGAAGACACCAGCACAAAGTATAATTCATGAAATACCTCACATATACATTAGCAACTCACTGGGTCACTTTCATTAGTGCGGAAAATGGCTCTGGGACTCTCAATTGGAACCTGGTTTTCTAGGTGAGCAGCAGCGATTCGGGGTGCCTGGGTCCCAGTGTGCAAAAAACATCTAGGATCCAACTATAAAAGAAAGCATTTTTAGTGTTTTGAAATTATTAGGCTTTTTATACTTGCTATAACACCAAGGATGTAAGCTGTATCTACAACGGGGAAAAATGTCACATATATATATATATATCTATCATATAACAAATACTAAGTACACATGCCTACTAATAAATATTTTCTTAAAGAAATGTAATGAGGAAGTATATACAGCATCTAGCCAATGAAAACAAACTGCCTAACAGGCAATTTAATAAACTGTAGAGGAAACCTCCGAACTACTATTTATAGATTTCAACTTAAATTAATGGTATAAGGTAATAGGGTGTTCCAATTTTGTATGATTGTAAATTAACTCCACAGTAGATGAAGCACATCGAATAGTCCTCTACATTTCTCTGCCTCCACTGTAAATAGTTTGGGGTCAGGTGACTACTTTTGTCTAAAGAGCTATGAGTGGAAATAACTTGTGTGTTAGTTCTAGTCAAAACCAATTAAAAGTGGGTATAAATTCTCTTCTTTTCCCGCTGAGGTGGCAACCTTAAAAGTTACATGTTACTGTGTGTTGTGGCATGCTTGTAATCTAAGATACTTCAAGGGAGAAGCAGGAGGATCATTGAGCACAGGATTTTATCCAGTCTGGACAACACAGCAAGACTGCCTTGGGGAGGGTGGGGGAAGAGCTACATGTTGAAAAGGTATCCCATGAAGATAAAACTTTGTCCCCAACCCTTATCTTGCCTCAAAACCCTTTGGAAATACAGGAACAGGAAAAAAGATCACTTTCAGAGAACACAAAAACACAAACAAGAATTAAGGGCTTATTACCTCAATAAAGTAATGTGTCTAATCCACCTTTGTACTAATACTACTCAAGTTTATGTACTGGAGAGAAAGCATCATGTCTTTTAAAAGTGGAAAACCAAAAATATTCAAAGGCCACTTGGTGGTGCTATTTCTTTTTTTTAGATTTTTAAAATTTTTTTATTTTTTTTAACCCACAACTTTTATGTATTTCCCAATGTTAAGATCAAGTTACTTAACTATGGGTATTAAACTTTATCTTAAATAATTATTTAAGTATTGATGAATAGGAAATTACTTGGTCTCTCAAAAGAAGTCTTACTTTTTAGGTGCTAAATACCCTGAAATTATGTTATTAAAAATATCTTATATTTCCCATGGATTTTTTTCTTTCTTTTTTTTTTTATTGTTGGTTGTTCAAAACATTACATAGTTCTTGATATATCATATTTCACACTTTGATTCAAGTGGGTTATGAACTCCCATTTTTACCCCGTATACAGATTGCAGAATCACATCAGTTACACTTCCATTGATTTACATATTGCCATACTAGTGTCTGTTGTATTCTGCTGCCTTTCCTATCCTCTACTATCCCCCCTCCCCTCCCCTCTTCTCTCTCTACCCCCTCTACTGTAATTCATTTCTCCCCCTTGTATTATTTTTCCCTTTCCCTTCACTTCCTCTTGTATGTAATTTTGTATAACCCTGAGGGTCTCCTTCCATTTCCATGCAATTTCCCTTCTCTCTCCCTTTCCCCCCCACCTCTCATCCCTGTTTAATATTAATCTTCTTCTCATGCTCTTCGTCCCTACTCTGTTCTTAGTTACTCTCCTTATATCAAAGAAGACATTTGGCATTTGTTTTTTAGGGATTGGCTGGCTTCACTTGCCCTTCAATAGATGAATGGATAAAAAAAAAATGTGGCATTTATACACAATGGAGTATTACTCTGCATTAAAAAATGACAAAATCATAGAATTTGGAGGGAAATGGATGGCATTAGAGCAGATTATGGTGGTGCTATTTCTACAGTAATCTGATGACTTTTTAGTTACCCCTTTTCTAGCAAATTAAAAGATAAATGGATTCCTTAATTCTTAGAGTGTTATAATTGGCATCACTCAGCTAATCTTGTTTTTAGGAAAAACAACCAAATATACAATTGCCTCTGCACAGTTCCAGAATGCACATCATGCAATTCCTGCAAGAACAATATCCAATATATAAGATCAACTTGAACCAAACTAAAATCACCAACAAAATTCTTTTCTCCAGTATCTCGTTATAGTCTAGTCTCAAGTGTTATCTGGTATTAAGGAAGCAATTTTAGCCTTGTAATATTCAGCTGGGACCAGAGTTCATTCCACTGTTGATCTTTGATTTTATTTCATTTTATAATAATACGCTATTTTGGGGATGGGGATGTGGCTCAAGAGATAGCGTGCTCGCCTGGCATGCGTGCGGCCCGGGTTTGATCCTCAGCACCACATACCAACAAAGGTGTTGTGTCCGCCGAGAACTAAAAAATAAATATTAAAAAAAAAAAAAAATTCTCTCTCTCTCTCTCTCCCTTTTTAAAAAAATACGCTATTTTATGTATATAGACTTTTTCATAAATAAATCCTGGGGTTGGAGGGAGGGAGAGGAAAAAAATATACTGGAGGAAGTGCTCCTTTATTCTAGAGAATTTAATCTGTAATTACATGCTCTTCTGGTCATTTCTCATCCTCAGGATTTAGTTCTGGGAGGATTTCCTGTGGACTTAACTAATCTAGGTTAGGTGCTCCTCCTGGGTGCTGCAACAGTACCATACTGCACAAATTATTTATTCATGAATCTACTACTGGACTGTGAGGTTCTGGAGTATGTGGATTGTAAAGTACAATATGGCCCCATAATTAGGTCATAAGCTTTAAAGTCAGACAGATTTGGTATCTAGGCTTTATAACTTTGCAGCCAATTTCTTAGGTAAGTTACCTAGCCATTCTAATCTTTAGTTTCTACATATTTGAAATAGGGATATTATCTACTTCATGGGTTGCTCATGAGGATTAAAATAAGGCACTTAACACAGTATCCAGCACATAATGAAATGCTCTCTAAATAGTAACTATTATAGTGAAATGAGCCATTTTAGAATTCTGAGTACCTGCCATATAAAAGGTACTGAAAAAGCTATTTTGGTAAATAAATGAAAGGAATGATGTAAAACCACAGATTCTCCCCAATATATGATTTCATCCTACCATTAGATTTATAGGTCTAAATAGGCAAATTGTTTTTCTTTTAGATACTTCACTAAGGGAGATATCATTAGTCCAATAAGAAAAAAAATTAATAAGGATAAGTGCAATTAAACTTAACTTTTTTTCTTCTTTTTTGGTGCTGGGGATTGAACCCATGGCCTTGTGCATGCAAAGCAAGCACTCTACCAACTGAGCTATATCCTAAGCCCCGTAACCATGTTTTTTGAAAAACATTATTATCCTATCACATGGTAAATTCTCATGCACAACTATTCTACTGAGATCTGTTAACTGAAAACTTAGAGCAACTGGCAGTGAAGTTCATGGGTAGAAAATTGGAATTGTGCCTATTCTTTTGAGTGCATACTTGTAAATTAAAATACTAGTCAGCTGAAGTTCTCCAGAGTATTCGTTCTGGATGTAATGAAGCTACCTAAAACCAACAAATCTACCTACAGATAGTTTGCACAAAGTGTTCAGGTCTGTTAGGACTTACCCTCTGGCCCCTGGAGAAAAGCTTTGTTATTCCATTCAGCATTGTCCCTGAACTCTTAAAAAAAAAAAAAAAAAAAAAAAAAAAAGTAAAAAGGTAAGCCACAACTGGGAAAGATACCTGAAACATGCAAAAAAGACAATGGATTAATATCTAGAATATGCAGAAGAAAGTTTCCAGAAAAGGAAATATCAATGGTTAATAAACACAATAAATTTTCAATCTCATTACATTTCAGGGACAACAGCAAATGTTACAAGAGCCTGAGAAATACTGGGAATTTTCATACACTGCCACTGGGAGTATAAATACAAATACCTTGAAAAAATATTTGGGATTATCTTTGCAAAAATGAAAATGTATAACTCTGTGACCCTGATATTTTACTTCTTGGTGTTTATACTAGAAAAACACATACATGTGCAATGAGTGAGAACTATTACATCTAGCATGATATAATTTCAATCATTATTTGGGGGATATACACATATGCAGTAAAACTGAAACAAGTAAAATGGAAGAAAAAAGTAAAAAAAAAAAAGGTTACTCTTAAGAAGGAAGGAAAGGGAAACAATTGGGGAAGGATGCACAAATGCACACAATCATCAGGTAATGATCTATTAACACTAGAAAATGGATAAATGAGTATTTTATTACTTTATGTTATGTGTTATATTTATTTATTTTTGTTATAAATTTTAAATCTAGGGGTTGGGGTTGTGGCTCAGCGGTAGAACACTCGCCTAGCATGTGCAAGGCCCTGGGTTCGATCCTTGGCACCACATAAAAATAAATGAAATAAAGGTATTGTGCCCAACTACAACTAATAAATAAATAAATAAATAAATATTATATTATTATAATTGTTCTTTTCAGTTGTTAGTTGTTAATCTGTTACTATGAATTGAACTTTATCATAGGTGTGTGTGTATAAAAAACGTATCTATATGGTGTGTGTGTGTGTGTGTGTATATATATATATATATATATATATATATATATAAATTTTAAATCTAAAAACCTCAATCTTTCGGGAGCCAAATGATGCGTGTGTGTGTGTGTGTATGTGTGTTTTTTTTTTTTTTTTTTTTTAAATGGGGATTGATCCCAGGGCTTTGCACATGCTGGGCAAGTGTTCTTTCATTGAAGTATATCCCCAACTCTTAAAGTTTAGAATACAATATGTCCTCTGCCCCTTTTACATAAGGAACCAAGATCTCCAGTGGATGCCTGAAACCAGAAGTACCAAACCATATAGATACGTTTTTTTTACACACACACACACACACCTATGATAAAGTTCAATTCATAGTAACAGATTAACAACTAATAACTGAAAAGAACAATTATAATAATATAATGTAATGTTATGTGAATGTAGTCTCTCTCCTTCTCAAAATATCTTATTGTGGAACTGGGGGCAAGGCCAGAGGTGGACTACTTGCCTACCATGTATAAGACCATGGATTCAATCTCTAGCACCCCTCAAAAACAAAAGAAAACAAAACCCAGGCTTACTGAATTTTCACTTAAAGAAAGCCCCCGACAGCTTTTCTTTGGTACATCTGAATTGCCAGCATCACTACTCTTACACTTAGGGACCGTCACTAAGTAAAATGAACATCACCTGAAAAGAAGCACTTCAACAATCAGGACATTCCGTCTCCTAACTGAGATGGCTACAAAGTGACTGATGGGTGGGTAGCGCATGTATTAGTATTATAGTTTGGATATACTAGACAGGGGGATGATTCAGTTGTAGGAAAGCAGAAAATTTCATCAAGCTTCTCAGAATGGTATACAATTTAAAACATGCAAACTGTTTATTTTTGTAATTTTTCATTCAAGATTTTTGGATCATGGTTTAACTTGGGTGACTGAAATTACAGAAAGTAAAACCACTATCTCGCCCTGATAGAATAAATTATTCTAGATGGTTAATTCAGTTTGCTTAATCATTTCCACCTTTCTTATGACCAAAATTCTTAAAGCAACAACAGGCTGGGCACGGTGGTGTATGCCTATAATCCTAGTGAGTCAGGAGGCTGAGGCAGGAGGATGGAAAGTTCAAGGACAAGTCTTAGCAAGTCAGCAAGACCCTCAGAAACTTTTAGTGAGATCCAGTCACAAAATAAAAACTAAAAAGGACCAGGGGTGGAGTTCAGTGGTAGAGCATCCCTGGATTCAATCCCCAGTTGGAAATCAAAAACCAAACCAAACCAAACCAAACAAAACACAAAAACAACAAAAAACAAACAAACAAAAAAACCCCAAAAACAAAACAAAAAAACCTCCCACTAATAACAAAGTCAAGTTACTGTGTGCCAAGTACCATGGTGAACACAATGGTAAACAAACTGTTAATAGTCTCTAACCTAATACTATTTCCTTTGAGTTTTACCTCCTTTTAGTTTTCAAGTTTACTTTTTGATAAAAATGACAAGGATTCCTTAATTTGTTCATTCAAGAAACACATAATGATGTGCTTCTGCATGCTTATATCATACAGAGTACATAGTGGTAAAAAAAAAAAAATATATATATATATATATATATAGTCTCTAGGGACTGCCTCCTTTTTTATCTGTTGATTCCAGGGCTCCTTTGCTGCTTCTAAGAACCAGAGGCCTAGAGGCAGCTCCCAATATAAGTTTGGTAAATACTAACTAGTCCTATAAAACGCACCAAAGATCTATGGCTGAATAAAATTTGAGAACTGATACAAAGTAATTTCTTGATTAAGTACAATACATATTAGCACATTAAAAGTTTTAGGGAAAACTATAATAGAGTTCATTTTACACTGTTTCCCAAATTTACTTGGCTTTAACATCCTTTATTGAAAAACAGTAGTATTAATACCATTCTTAGATAACAAGAGGGCCCCTGCTAAGGAGTAAGGTGGTGGCTTTGTGTTTCCAAGCCCAAGCATGAACCTCTACTAGGTCCCAGACTGGGTTAGGACCCATCTGCTCTACTTATTACCTGTTGTCCTTAACTTTCTTTGCCTTACAAATGACTTCACTGGAGACAATTGCCCAATGCCTACGTTTGGTTCCTAATACAGCTATGCAGACAAGAGTTGACCTAGCAGGTCTGAAATTCCTAGCATCAAGTTTGGCCCTGAGCTGGTATCCAGGAACTTGAATTTCAGGATCACCACCCACCATGCGTACAACTGGCTAAGAATTTATGAAAGCTACGCGGTTTATAGTGAACATCTGCTTTCCTGCTGGGAATCTAGGAAGTCTGGAATTTTATACATGCTAAACAGTTGATGCCTACACAACCAACCCCCAATAAAAAACCTGGCACTGAGTTTCTAATAGGCTTCCCTAGTAGACAGCATTTCACAGGTACTGGCACAACTTATTACTAGAGAAATTATGTGTACTCTTTATGATTCCATTGAGAAAGGAGTCTTGGAAGCTTCCTTTGATAATTTTGCTTTGCTTCCTTTCACTGTAATTAATAACAGCCATAAATATAACTATATGCTGTTTTTTGAGTACTCCTATCAAATCACAGGAGCTGAGGGCAATCTTGGTAATTACCAACACAAGCACTCAATGTCCAGTACCACCCAACACTCATCTCTACCTGGTGCCCAATACCATCTTTGACAAACTCAAGTTTCTTCACCCCAATTGTTAATTCTCCCCCATATCAACTATCCTCAACTCCTGTGCCTTTAGCACTATTTCCCTTGCACGCTCATGCCAATTCTGACACTACATGGCAAGTGATTTCCAACCCAAAGCCCTCCCACCCAATCTCATCTCTCCTGATCCCTAAACTACTCCTAGTACCAGTGTCATTCTAAAAATATCTGTCCAATTCTGCTCCCTAGGTCTTCCCAGTGCTCCCTGGAACAAATACTACTATGGAAGAGTTATGGGTTCTGGAGGGAATCTCAGTCCTGGAGACAAGAGTGAGCAACATGGTCTAGAAGTCACTTCTTTGTTTTCATGGTTCTGGGGATCAAACTCAGGTCCCTGTATGTGCAGGGCAAATGCTATGTGAATAAGCTATACTACTAGCCTGAGGCTACTTCTTCCCACAGGTGTGCCAGTGGACTAGTATTCTGGCTATGTTATAGACATTATGGGAAATGTTGGTCAGGAAAATGATCTTGTATATAAATTAAAACAACAGATCTACTAGTCTTAAATTGAACATCTCTAACCCATTTTCTTCATTGAAGTCTTGCTTAAAATCCTTTAATATTTTCTCACTGTTTTTAACAGAAAAGATCTTGTTACTATATAACAACAGGGAGGGATGAATAACAAAAGTCTGATCCCCAAGCAGATAATCTCCAACCACATTTTTCAATGTCATTTAAAATACCTATAAGCAAGAACAAACAAAATGCCTAAAAGCAGAAAGAATCCTATTGGTAAATCAAATGAATGTGAAAGATGTTTGCTCATTCTATTTTCCAGGGCATAAACAAACCAGAGCTTGGCATGATAAAGGCTCAAAGCCACTAATTCTATGAAAACTTGGGCACTATTTTCTGCTTTTGGGCTTTCATGTCATTTGAAGACTCATTTACAGAGCAAAGAAAGGAGTTTTTACTTGTAACTAGAAGATAGATAAGGACAGGCTTCCTATTAAAAATGAATGACAGTAAAAATTAAACGATAATTATTTCAAGGATTGCAGGGAGCAAAAATGAAAAAAATTATCAAAGATATCATTAAATACTTCTGTTTTTCAATTGTCAACCACCTATTCCAAAAGTTCTGCCTCCACCCCTACCTCCTGTCATTTTTTATTTAAAATGTGAGTAATGTAGTTCCTTTAATCTTTAAGTTCTTTGAAGCTTTACCAAATGTACTTGGAAAGGACAGTCACTATTGTATTATTTAGAAAATACACACACATACACACACATTTTAATTAAGGAACCCAGAGGTATTTTACCACTGAGCCACATTCCCAGCCCTTTAAAATATTTCTTTCGAGACAGGGTCTCACTAAGTTGCTGAGGCTGGCCTCAAATTTGAACTCCTTCTGCCTCACACTTCCGAGTTGCTGGGATTACAGGTGTGCACCACCACACCTAACTAGTCACTATTGTATTTAAACTTCCAACTACTTTACAGATGAAACATTTAGCTAGATTTAGAACATTTCTTAAAAAAAGAAAAAAAAAAAAAAGATAAACTTGTCTATATAGGTCAAATGTAACCTGAGAAGGAAGTCAGAAAAAGCCTGTCCAAATTTAGAAATTTATACCAACGACTGCATGCTAAAACTTCAGTATTCATAAAAATCATTAAGTTCCATTTTTTGAAACATTTTTTTCCCACTAAGTATAAAATAGCTTTTACTGTGTTTTTTTTTTTTTTTTTTTTTTTTTTTTAGGTACTAGGAATTGAACCCAAGGTTTCATACATGCTAGGCAAGGACTTTACCACTGAGCTACATCCCCATCCTTTTTGATTTTGAAATAGGATCTTCCTAAGCTGCTCAGGCTGGACTTGAACTTGTGATCCTTCTGCCTCATACTTCCCAGTAGCTGGGATTAAGGTATGTATCACCACACTAGGTAATAGTTTGTTATCTTTAATTACTGAATATTATTCCATGATATTGTGCCACAGTTTGTTTAAGCATTTAAACAAATTTCCACTGAAGGACATCTGGGTTGTTTCCAATTCTTAACTATCATGAGAAAAGTAGTTATGAACATTCATGTACATGATTTTGTGTGAAGAGAATCATAGATCCTTTAGGTTAATTTGATCTAGTTTAAGAACTGAATGAATTCAGAACTAAATTATGTCTACATTAATTGAAACTATGATCACTGAATATTTTTCAGAAACAGGCTGTATCAGCCAGGATGCTGAGGAATGAAGATTGAAAGTTCAAAGTCAGTCTCAGAAACTTAGCGAGATCCTAAGCAAATCAGTGAGACACTGTTTCAAAATAAAAAATAAATAGGGCAGGGGATGTGGCTCAGTGGTTGAGCATCCCTGGTTCTATCCCTGGTAACCCCCCCATCCCATTCTCAAAAAAGAAGCAGGATGTATGGTAAACAATTTGTAGTCATTATCTTACAACAATCCTATGAGGCAGATGTTATTATTATTATCCCCAAGTGAAAATAAGTATGAATAGAATATATAACTTCTCAAAGGTAGTTTTAGAATTGAAAGCTATACTTGAATATAAGACTTTCTTTCCCATTAGCCATGGTATATACTACACCATCAATCATCAATGTTTAATAATTTCTAGTGACGAGAAATAGTCCATGTAGTTTAAAAACTGAATATACTCTCACAATGAATGGTGAAATGTCTCCTCATAGCTTCCTTTTACTGTCAATTTTTCTCTTGGATTTTACAAGTTATATTCCACATGACAACTTTTCAAATATTAAAGGTAGTTATGTCCTATTTTTTTCTGTTGCTGGGTAAATGTCTTCAGTTTCTTAACTTAAAGTAATAATCATGTAATGTAAGTCCACTCTCTATATTATCTCAATACACTTGAGATATGATCTGTCATTTCTTATTTATTACATTTCAGAGTGACTATTTGTAACTATCATACCACTGTTTCATGAGAACACATTTTACTAAAATCACCTCTTAAAAAACCCTCAAAACAGATCACTTACATGTAAAATAAAATCTTAAATCACACGTGAAATCTTCATGACCTTAAGTTATGCAATGGCTTCTTAAATATGACACCAAAAGCAAAAGTGACAAAAGTAAAAATACACACTTAAATTTCAAAAATATTAAAACATGTGCTTTACAATTCATAATAACCAAAATATGGTTCAAATTATCAACTTATATACCCATCAATAATGAATAGATTAAGAAAATGTGATATATATACACAATGAAGTCTTTTCAGCCACAAAGAATAATGAAATTATGGCATTTGCTGGCAAATGAATGGAAATGGAGACCATCATGCTAAGTCAAATAAGCCAGTTTCAGAAAATCAAAGGTTGAATGTTTTCTCTCTATGTGGAGGTTAGAACAAAATAAGAGAAAGGAGGAGGGGAGGAAGTGCTACCATAAAGATATTGGGATAATCAATACAGTAGAAGGAAATCAAGAGGGAGGGAGGAAGGACAGGAAAGGGGAAGAAATGTGGAATGATTTTTAAAAAAATCATGCTATATGCATATATAAACACACCACAGGGAATTACACTTTCCATGTAAGTAGAAAGAACCCATCAAAATAAATAAATAGATGAGTGAAAGGAAGATCAGTAGAGGAAGGAGAATGAGTTAAGTGAGGAGGGGAAGGAAAGCAGGGATCAGGAACTGAAATGAAATTCCATGCATGTATAATTTTGTTGCAATGAACTTAGTTAACATGTATAAACTATAATGCTTTAAAAACAACAAAAGTAGGGCTGGGATTGTGGCTCAGCGGTGGAACGCCCTCCTAGCACGGGCGGGACCAGGGTTCGAGCCTTAGTACCACATAAAAATAAGGGCATTGTGTTGTGTCCATGTACACCTAAAAAATAAATATATCTATATAAAAAAAGTCTTGTGCTTCAAAACATATCATCAAGAAAATGGAATAGGTGGGTGGGGGTTGTGGCTCAGCAGTAGAGTGCTCACCTAGAACATGTGAGGCCCTGGGCTCGATCCTTAGTACCACATAAAAATAAACAAATAAAATAAATGTATTGTGTCCAACTACAACTAAAATATAAATATTAAAAAAGAAAATGGAATAGGAGAAAATATTTGTAAATCACATATCTGACTAAGAACTTATATCTGTAATATAACTTCACACCCACTAGGATGGCTAAAATCAAAAGGTCAGACAGTAACAAGTATTAGAGAGGATCTGGAAAAACATTCTGACACCAAATGTGTGGGTCTTCCAAACCAAGCAATTCTCCAATTCTCTGTGGACACCAATTAATTAGATGTTCTACTCATGCTATTTACCCTCAGATCCTACCAGTTAATAACTTTGTTCTGTAAGACTACCCCTCACTTCAGAAGACAATCACCTTTTACATTGCTGTTGGGATTATAAAATAGTGCCGCCACTTTGGAAAGTTTGGCAGTTTCTCAAAAGGTAAAAATGGAATTAACAGATGACCTTGCAATTCCACTCTTGGTTATATAAGAGAAATGAAAATATGCATACACAAAACTTGTGCACAAATGCTCACAGGAGTGTCATATACATAATGGCCAGAAAGGAGGAAACAACTTAAATGTCCATCAACTGATATAGCTGTACAAGAAAATGTTATTTGGCAATAACAAAAAATGGAGTTCTGATACATGTTGTGACATGGAAAAACCCTAAAAACAAAACAAAAAAAGAAGACAGTCAATGAAGAAGATATATAGTATGATTCCAATTATATGAAATGTCCAGAATTGGCTTATTAATCATATAATTGAGTAGTGGTTGATAAAGGATTGGGTGGGGGGAGAAATAAGGAGTGACTGCTGCCACAATTCTTCTGGGATAATAAAAATGTTTTAAGAGATGGGGATGTTGTTCATTGGTAGAGCACTTGCCTAGCATGCACAAGGCCTGGGTTCAATTCCTAGCACTGCATGTGCACACAAACGTGTGGGCATACATACAAACAAAATCTAGGTAAAAATATTCTAAAATTAGGTAGTGGGAATGGTTGAATACTTCTGTGAATATACTTAGAAAAGAGTGTATTTTAAGGTATGTTAATTATATCTTAATAAAGCTGTGATTTAAAAATGTTGTTAGTTAGCCATATTAAAATATATAACAGTAGTAGCAGTTAACATACATGGTTAATGTGCCGATGTAATATATATCTTACATATTAAATTTTTTTTTAGTTGTAGACGAACAATGCCTTTTTTTATTTATTTATTTGTATGCAGTGCTGAGGATCGAACCCAGTGCCTCACACATGCTAGGCAAGTGCTCACCACTGAGCTACAGCCCCAGCCCTTACATTATTTTGTTACAGCATCCTCTGAAGCACTATTTTAGTGACTGCTGTATAAGGAGCCACAAAGAACTCAAAAAGTTAAAACAATAACTATTTATTACTGTGTACAAGTTTATAGCTGTAGGTTATCTGGTTAATTTTTTGGCCCTGGGTTGATTTGGTGATCTCTGTTGGACTGGAGAGGATGACTGATTTTGATCCATACCATCTTTCATCCTTTAGCTGTGTGGCCTACACTTGTTCTCACAACAGTGACAAATTAAAGATCCAAGAGAGCTAAATGACTTATGGCCTCTTGAATTCTAGGCTCCAAATTTGTAGAGTAACACTTCTATTCTTCTATTGAAGCCCCTTTGCTAGGCCAACTCAGAAAAAAGACTGCCTCTTAATGGAAGGAACTACAAAATTACCAATTTTCTGACACAAAAAGCATAGTGCGACATAGAATACATAAACATGATAAAAGAAAAATTGTTTCCTCTACTTCCAACATTTCTGACACCAAATGCATGGGTCTTCCAAACCAAGCAATTCTCCAATTCTCTGTGGACACCAATTAATTAGATGTTCTACTCACACTATTTACCTTCAGATCCCACCAGTTAATAGCTTTGTTCTGTAAGACTGCTCCTCACTTCAGAAGACAATCACAAGTAATGGGTTCCAAGGTTATCCATGCTTCTGATTTGGCTACATACTAGGGATTCCCAGGACCCTTCTTCAAGTTTGATAATTTGCTAAAATGACTCAGAGAAATCAAGGGGAAAAAATACTTATGTTTACTGGTTTATTACAAAGGATACGATGAAATGTACAAATGAACAACTAGATTAAATATACAAGGATCCTATTGCAAGAGCTTTTGTACCCCTGGAATGTAGTGTGCATTCCTGGCTTGTGAATACTTTTGCTAACCTGAAAGCTCCTACCCCTATTTGTTCAGATTTGTATAGAGGCTTCGTCATTAACTCAGTCTATAGCCCCATCTGGGGAACGGGTTTGAAAATTCTAATCATGGTTTGTTTTTTCTGGTGACCAGCCAACATCTGGAAACTATCCAGGAATTCAACAAAAGTATTCTCATTAAAACAAAAGATATTCCTACCATTCAAGAAATTCTAAGGAATTTAGGAACCAGCTCAAAGACCAGATACGGGAACAAAAATCGCTCCTGGCACCCCTCCCTATTACTTAGGATATTAGAAAGGTTTTAGAAACCGAGTCAGGAGCCAGGAGTAGTGACCAATATATGTATTCTTATTCTGTTTACAAACTGGAAACTGGACTCAAGAGCCCACGTTCTGCATCACTGTACTGTATTTCATCTAGGCAACTTCAATCCTTGATTTGTGCAGCTGTATGTGGAAAGTGATCTTAGTAAAGAAAGAATAACTGAGTTAATAAAATTCATTTAAATAATTATGAATCTAATTTCAGTTTGTTGAAAAATTTTTAATAGAATTTTTATAAGTTTATGGTTTTGAACATTTATTTCTAAAGTTAATTAGACAACTAAAAGCTGTTCTGAGGGGCTGGCAATACAGCTTAGTGGTAGAGTGCTTGCCTAGCATGCATAAGGCCCTGAGTTCAATTCCTAATACTAAGGGGAAAAAAGGTGTTTTGATAAAATTTTAAATCAGAAATTATGGAATGGTTGCAGTTTCCTACCTGTTTCAGCATCCAATAGAATTTGGCTTCTTTTTTGACAACACACTATTAAAAATCTTTTTTCTTCTTGGTGAATAATCACAAGGACTTATATAAGCCCCGACCTATATACCTCCAGCCCCACAGACTTAAAAATCTTGAGCCACACAGATAGCTGTTAACCATTTGTAATTAGTTAAAAAAAAACTTTTTTAATTAAAAAAATTTAAACTAAGGCAGATGTGCTGACACAACCTTTAATCCCAGTCACTTGGGAGGCTGAGGAAGGAGGATCACAAATTTGAGGTCAGGCTAGACAATTTAGTGAGACCCTGACTCAAAATTAAAAGTGCTGGGGATGTAGCTAACTAGCAGAGCAACCCTGGGTTCAATCCCCAGTAACCACCCCCACCACAGAAATCAACCTTATAGATACAATGACCGTATATTCATCATTTAGCTTCTTCAATGTTAACATCTAACATGATCATATATCAGAAATAAGAAATTAACATTGGGTAGCCAGGCTTAGTGACACATGCCTATAATCCCAGCAGCTTTGGAGGCTGAGGCAGGAGGATCGAGAGTTCAAAGCCACCTCTGGAATGGTGGCAAAACTCTAAGCAACTTAATGACACCCTAAGTCTAAAAAAAAAAAAAAAATGCAAAATAGGGCTGGGGATGTGGCTCAGTGGTGTACCCCCCAATTAAAAAAAAAAAGAAAATAGAGAAATTAATATTGGTACAATACTATTAACTAAACCACAGGCTTTATTTGGAGTTTTCTCAGCTTTTGTGTTAGACTTTAATCAAAGACCCCATATATGGTGATCTTTTTGTTCTTCTAAATCTATCACCAACATATTACTTACAAAAAAATTTGTGAAAACTATAAATTTGAAAAAAATATATTCTTTTTTTTTTAAAGTACTATTGGTGGAGTGAGGCTCCACCACCTCTTATTTATTTATTTATTTATTTATTTTTTAAAGAGAGAGTGAGAGAGAGAGAGAATTTTAATATTTATTTTTCAGTTCTTGGCGGAGACAACATCTTTGTTTGTATGTGGTGCTGAGGATCGAACCCGGGCCGCACGCATGCCAGGTGAGCGCGCTACCGCTTGAGCCACATCCCCAGCCCCGAAAAAATATATTCTTAATGAATTCATACAAGTCATTCATACAACTAATAAACAGAATAGAGTCTGCAGCATAGCCTAGATCAGTGGTTGAAAACTGTGGTCATATATTAGTTATACCCAGGTATGATTTAAAATTTCTGATGCTGAAATTGTATCTCAGACTAGATCAATCAGTCTCTGGGAGTGTGACCCAGGCATCAGTTTTTAAAGGTCCTTAGCTCATTTAGTGTACAGTCCTCACTGAGAACCTCTGGACAGGTGTCAATGGTTAAGAGAATTTCAACCATTTAACTAATCCATAGTTTTTGGGTATGGTTAATCAATTAAACATTCACTATACATTTCTCCAAAAAACCATAGGGAGAGACAGTCAAGTACCTTACTTTCATGAATGAAGACATAATACAAGTAATTAGATTCTTTTTATCTGCCACTCTAGGAATTCTAACAAGAAAAATATATTAGTCTGTCATGACTTTTCTTCTACTGAAACCAGACCAATTTCCTCTGTTAGTAATTTTTGAAATTAGTGATTCTAAGCTAGGGTGATTTAGGTTTTCTCTCCCTAGAACATTTGGCAATGAATATCAAGGTACACTTCAGGTTATCAAAAGTGGAGGATGGGAGGGGGTGTCCTACTGGCATCTAATGAGTAGAGGCCAGGGATGCTGCTAAACATTCTACAATGTACAAGACAGTCCCTCACAACCAATAATGACCCAGTCCTAAATGTCAATAGTATTGAGGATTAGAACGACTGTTCTAAATCTTGAGTCCTATAGGAAAAATTTGGTCATAAGACTAATCTCATTGCTTTCATAACTTCAGTTAAAAAAAAAACCAATTTGTAATATTGAATTTTCTAATCTTCAAAATATTTATTTCCCCAGGTTTGGATTCCTAGAGCAACGTTAGGACTATAGAAGTAAAGGAGTTCTGAAACATAGTAATGATAAACTTCAACAGTGTAAACTTCAAGTTCTCAACTCTGTACCTCTAGGTGGTTTTGCTAGGAATGACACAGATCTAGTTTATAATTTTGATAACAATGCAAATGATGATGTAAGCATACTATCTCTTCTAATATGTAAAGCAAGAAGGAAGGAAATACATGGGATTGGGATTGCTAAAGAATATTCTGGATATTCCCCAACAAACTGAACCTAGTGTTTAACTCCAGGCTATATTTCAGAGATCCCTAAACACTTTACAAAAAGCATATTAAGCATACACATGCCCAGGGTTAATATCTCAGAATTGTAGGGCTCACTGACATACCTAAACAATAGCAGCTCCATGAGACCTTGCTTCTAAATAAAATATAAAAACAGGCCGGAGATGTGGTTCAGTGGTTAAGCGCCTCTGGGTTCAATCTCCAGTACCAAAACAAAAATAAAAACAAAAACAAAAACCAAGTAAACAACAACAACAACAGCAAAAAAAAAAAAAAAAAAAAAACCCAGTAAATGCAGGAATAGGGAATATCTCCTTTGACTTCTTTCTTCTAGTTTAAAGCATATGGGAAAAAAATTCCAAGGAATCCAAAAACATTAAGTAACTATGATAGCAACAGTTAACACTGAACATCTTTTATGTGCCAGTCACTGTTCTATGTGTTTAATATGAGTTAATTAATTTATCTTTACAACAATCCCACAGTGTAGGTGCTGTTATTATCTCCAATTTACAGATGAGGAGATGTGGGGCAATTGTAGCAGAATGATTACTGTTGGGATTTGAAACCTGGCTTTCCCATTTAATAGCTGTATAACCTTGACCAAGTTTTTTAAACTTTTGTAGATCTGCTTCTCCATTTATAAAATGAAGATAATGTTAGTTTCTAAATATAGGATTCTTTTAAGGGTTCAGTGACTTATAAATTACAGTTTACAATTACTACTAAGTCAAAATTTACATAGCCACCCAGTGAAATGTTAAGCCTTGAATCTAGGCAGTCTGGGGCAATATTTCTGCTTTGTAGGCAGTCATCTAAGTGATGAGTAAAGTCTTGGTATCCAAACAAAAACTTCAAAGTTCTTCCTTTGTTAAATGTAAAGTTATTTATATTCTCTTATGCCTATATAGTATTTACCCACAATTTATCATTATATACTCAACCCTATATAGTCAATTCTATTCTTCTAACATTTGAAATGTTACTTACAAAGTTAATATCAAAGAAGGTTTCCTGGGGCTGGCGTTGTGGCTCAACAGTAGAGCGCTTGCCTAGCATGTGTGAAGTACTGGGTTTGATCCTTAGTACCACATAAAAATAAGTAAATAAAATAAAGCTCTGTATCTATCTACAACTAAAAAAAAAAAGTTTTCCTGTTTGTCTATATTGGATTTAGACTCAGCAAGGAAGCACCATGAAATAAATATTTCTATCCTAATGGGCAAGTCTAAGGTGTTAGCTTAGCTAACACCACTGCAGTACAGCAGTATAAAAGCCCTGTTGTGGATTTGGGGACTTAGCCCAGTGGCCAAGCTTGCTTACTATGTTCAAGGCCAAAGAAAACAAAGCCCAGTTGCCTATTTACAGCTTGAGGACTGATGTCAGTAAGGAAATATTGGAAACCTAGGTAGCTATGCTGTTCATCACTTTGAAGAAATTTCAGTTAAACTTCATTTTAAATAAAAAATCCACAATCGGGCTGGGGATGTGGCTCAAGTGGTAGCGCGCTCGCCTGACATGCGTGCAGCCCAGGTTCGATCCTCAGCACCACATACAAAGATGTTGTGTCCGCCAAATACTAAAAACTAAATATTAAAATTCTCTCTATCTCTCCCTCTCTCTCACTCTTTCTTTAAAAAAAAAAAAAAATCCACAATCCAAGGCAGACTATTTTGGAGGTTATCCATGATTTGGCTACCATAACTTATTAGTTTCCCATTGTTCCTATAACAAATTACTACAAAGTTAGTGGTATAAAACAACAAAATTCAGAAATTCAAAATGAAAGTGTATTAGGGTTGAATTCTTCCCCAGAGAGTATAGACAAGAGTCTTTTTTTCTTGCCTTTTCTAGCTTCTGGAGCCTGCTTGGCTCCTGCCTTCCTTTTATTCTCAAAATCTGCAATGGCTGGTTCGGAGTTTCTCTCACATTATATCATTCTGCCACGGGCTCTTCTGTCTCCCTCTTCTAGCTTTTATGAATTTGTAATTACAGCAGACCTAGCTGGGTAATCCAGGATAATCTCCTTAATTTAAGATCATCTGATTAGCAACCTTAATTCCATCTGTATCCTGATTTCCCTCTTGTCATGTAATCTAGTTCACAGGTTTCAGGGATTAGTATGTGGACACATCTGAGGAAACTATTATCTGTTTCTCTATCTTTATATGGTCAAATAATCCAAGGTTAATTCATTCTGTGAGGTCATTTTATTGTGCATTTAAGATGTATTTTAGTCTCCGAAAGACTCTGAGATCTGTAGTCATACTTAGCTGACAATTCATGAATCAGTATAATAACTGAAAGCTACTGATCCAGAGACCATAGCTTTTTTTTTTTAATATACAGGTGATACCATTATTATTATTATTTTTTTCTCTGTAGCAAGTGCAATTATGCTGTTGACAAGAAATTTTGCATGAAAGCAATGAGGTATGGTGAAAAAGTCAGGTTTTTAAGAGACAGGCCTAAAGGCCAAATTACTTGATTTCTGTGAGCCTCAAGCTTCTCATCGCTGACAACAGGATTATCTATCTCAAAGGTTGTTTATTATAAGGATTAAACAGGAAATATGTTCTCTTGGCATGACATTCCAACAACATTAGCTCTCATTCTCCTCTCTGGTATTTTAATTTTTTTTAAAAAAACATTTTCTTAGTTATACATGGGCACAATATCTTTATTGTGTTTATTTATTTTTATGTGGTGCTGAGGATTGAACCCAGGGTCTCACATGTGCAAGGCTATCGCTCTACTACTGAGCCACAACCCCAGACCCTGGTATTTTAATTTTTAACTTTCATTTTTAATATCTCCATGACTTGTTTTGCAGCAGAGTATAAACAGTATGCAAAGAAATGTAAGACATAGTCTTTGCTTTCAACTAAAGTTGTCAGTAGCACAATACATTTGAATACATGAAATGAAGAAAGATGAGTTTAAGCCTAGGTGGGCTCCATGAATCAGCTGGGATTTGTCTAGGAAAAATATATAATTAAGTAATTAAGGCTGCTTTCTCCTTAATTTTAAAAAGAACAAAACAAGCAAACAAAATCTTATCCATATATTGTTAAGGGAGAAAATTTAAAGCTATTTGAATTTTAGAGCTTGAATGGGCCTTTGAGATCAATCTAGCAGGGATTTTCAAATTATTCCCTGGATCTCTCCACAAATGTAAAGGGAAGGAAACCCCCTAATTTATTTTGCTTTGAGTAAAACCAAAAAATACTAAACTTTGGAATTACATATAGACTTTTAGTCAAATCAGTCTCCTGAATTCAATCATGAAAATGTCAGTGCAATTTTGATAAACAAGTAATCGGTAGCCATAGAATCCTACAGGCTTGTTTTACATTATTTTATTAACTATTTGGAAGGATATAACACAAACTACCAATTGCGCTCACAAACCTTATCAACAGCCCTATAAAAGATAACATAATAATACTTTGCATTTCCCCTGTGCCTAGGAGCTAATTGTATTTTACATATATTAGCTCACTATTTTATAGACCAACCCTGAAGGTACATTTGGAGTTAAGCTAATTTTATGTTCAGTTTTCGATAACAAAAATAATAACTTCCTGGGGGCCACACAAAACATGGAAGCTCATTTCCAGAACTTAATCAGAAACAGCTTCTTCTTTCTTTTTTAAATAATTTTTAGTTATTGATGGACCTTCATTTTATTTGTATGTGGTGTTGATAATTGAATCCAGTGCCTCATTCGTGCTAGGCAAGCGCACTACCACTGAGCCACAACCTCAGCCCCAAGAAACAGCTTCTTTATCCTTTAATATCAGGCTATCGAACGTATCTGAAGACGCACAATTTCCGAGGAGGACTATAAGGCACAATAACGTAGCGTACACTAGTTAGGTGAAATTCGAGAAATCTAAACTGGGTTAAGAACATCAACAAACAGACCCTCGCGCCAGATCTTCTTGGACTCCAGGTAGGCAACACAGAGCTGGACAGGAAGGGCGCCGGCCCTACTGGTCTCACTCCCTACCTCATGGAGGTTTGGAATTTGCCTAAACCCCTTGCGCGGGTGCATTGCCTCACCGTGAATCGAAGATCAGTTCCCCTCACGCGGTGACTGCTACTCACTACCAGCAACCGAAGCGCTTGTCCCGCAACTGCAAAGAAACCTCAGGTCGTCTGGCAGGAAGCTACTCAATGCGCAGCCGTCGCGGCCTCCAACCACTGGTCAGCAGAGGGGCGCTAGGCCGCCTCCGACCCGCTCACCGTGGCCAGCAGAAGTAAGTGATCAGCCAGCCTCGGCGCCGCAGCGAGGAGCCCAGGGAAGTGGGTAGTTTCGTAGGTCATTGCTATCCTCTCAGATAATCTTGTCTTAAGAGCAACCTCTACTTGCCTTTCCCTGTCCTTTTCTCCCCCGTCCTTGCAGTTAAGAATGGAACAGTCCCGCGGGGGGGATTGTGGGAGGCGCACGCGCGAGGGGTGGAGGGTGGGGGGGGCCGGAGGCGGCGGCGGCGGCGGCGGCCGTGGCGGCGGTTGGTGGCCGTGGGGGCGGGGAAGGGGGGAGGAAAGAAGAGGAGGTGGAGGAGGAGGAGGAGGCCTGGGCTCGCGCCGCCGAAGGTACGCGTGAGGGCCTGCGCCACAGCCGGCTTGACAGGGGCCAGGGGTTGTGGGGGACCGCGCGAGAAGGCGCCCCTGAGCGAGCGCGTTAGGGCTGGTAGGCGCGCGGGGCGGCCGAGGTGGTGGTTGGTGGGAGCAGCGAACGACGAGACCAGATACACTCATACGCGTGCCGACGGGCGTGCGCGCTCGGCGGCCGGAGTCAGGTTGGGGGGAGCGGTGGGGAGAGCGCGAGGAAGGAGGAGTGGGAGGCGGGGGGGGGCACGAGGCGCCCTTCGCCTGCTCCCTCCTGAGGAGCTGCCGCCGCCGCCGCCGCCGCTCTGCCGCTGCCGCCGCTCCCGCCGCCATTTTGGGTTCGCTTTGCGGAGGGGGAGACGATCCCCTTCTCGTTGCGGGACCCGCCTCCCCTCAGTTTTCCTCCTTTCGCCCTACGCCTTTTCCTTCTCCTCTTTCGCATTTCCGCCACTCCGCTTACCCTCTGACCGCCTCCTGACAAGCAGGAGAGATCCGCTGTGGACTAAGGGAAGCGGAGGCGCCTGGCGGCCACCCCCTCTTCCCCACTTCCCTGCACTCTCATCGTTCTCGGCCTCGGCCTCTGACACGGTGAGTAGAACGGTTTGGGCAGGCCTCTGGGCCTAAGCACTCTCTCGGCGGCTCCGTCCTGGGTTTCCTGGGATCTACTGTCATCTCCCGGACCTGGATCTCCAGGAGAGCGGTAGTAGGGATGGGGGAGGGGAGAGGAGGGCAGGGGATCCAGAGCCTACCGGGAAGTCCCTCCAGGCGGGGGTAAAGGGGTGTCCCTGACAGGCGGGCTCCCGACTTGAGGGAGGGGGCGGGAAAGTAAGCCAGTGGAGGCGGAGCTGCCCGTGCCCCTGACAGGTTGTGTGGATCGGCACGGTTGGAGCATCTCCCGAAGTCCCGTTTGTGCTTGTTCAAGGGACATGATCTTCAGAGGCAGTTTACCTGTATGGCAAGGTCTGGGGTGTCCCTGACACGCCGAGCTGTATGTAGGACCGACAGAACGGTCCCACTGTTAGAAGTTTAGTAAATGTCACTGGTTAGTTTGTACATGGAAAGAGATGTTTTTGGTTCAGAAGACAGATGGTCTGTTGGTGTATAGCGGCTGTGTTTGTGTGTGTACGCGAGGATGGAAAGTGCTCCGGAAGAGTTTGCTTGTGTTTCTGAAAGTGTAATGGAGTTCCCCTTATAAGTTAGCTCATTTTTAAAATAAATGTTGGGATGTTCCTTGCAGGTTGATAAGTGTGTGTGTGTTTTAGAGTTGGGGAGCACGTAATTACCTGTCGAGAAAGAATAGTTATGGCATTATTCTAGACAATAAAGCGCTTTAGTGTGGGGTCAGAGGTGGGGAGAAACTTAGTATGGCCAGTTGTGGTCTTAGGAATAGTTTGTGCCTTTTAATGATTGATTGGTAGGTACTAGGTATTGAAGCCAGGGGCGCTCTACCACTGAGCCCCATCCCCAACCTATTTTATTTCTCATTTTGAGATGGTTTCGCTAAGTTACCTGGACAGGCCTCGAACTTGTGATCCTTCTGCCTCAGCCCCCTGAGTCGCTGGGATTACAGGCCTAAAACAATGCGCCCGGTTAGTTTGTGCCTTTGAATGAATTTTGTAAATGTAAACATCTTTAACAGAATTATTAGTCTAAGACTATAAGGATGGGTGACCTTTTTTGTTGATGTGGGTTTATAGTAGCACTTTATATTAGTATGAGGAGTTTACATTTAGAATGATTTTTCATTTTATTTGTCATTCTAAATTTCTGTAAAAATGGTGGAATAAATATTTTGTCCCATTTTACAAAAAAGGAAATTGAGGCATAAAGGTAAGTTTTCCTAGGTCACTTGGTAAATTGGTGACAAAGTTGGGAGTATAACTCAGATTTTTGACTACTAATCCAATAATATATTCACTGTATTATAATTAATCTAGAGATCTTTCTTGGCAAATATGAGTATGTTGGGAAAATAGGGGAACCTGTGACTGGTTGGATAGGCCAATAGTGTCAAAACACATATATGAAATATATGTTTTCCTTGCCAGCCTGACCTGTATAAAATGGGTATCCATGACTATATTGTTTTGTGTTTATGGAGAAAGCAGAGCATTTCTGATACTTCAGAGTGTATGTTTGAGGGAAGGATGGCTTTCACAGCCTAACATGTACCAGAACAGCTTCAGGGGTGCTGACAGTTTAACTTTGTTTTTTGGTACTGGGGATTAAACCTTGCAGCAAGTGCTCTGCCACTGAGCTTTACCTTCAACCAGACAGTTTATCCTCTTTCATTCATTCAACAAATATTTGTTGAGTTTATTCAATAAATGGTTCCTGCCTTTCAATGAGAATAATGAAGATGCCGTTGTTGAAATAGCTTGTGTGCATATGAGGGTAGTTGTCTTGACAGTCATATACACTGAGTTGAATGAGCAGACAAGTCAGTGTGGAATTGAAAGCAGAAAATTTTTAAAAGTCTATTCAGAGCTGTATTGCAAACCTGTAACCCCAGCTACCCGGGAGACTGAGGCAGAAGGATTGCAAGTTAAGAGTCCAACCTAGGCAATTTAACAAAACCCTATCTCAAAAAATAAAAAGGACTGGAATGTAGCTCAATATAGAGCATTTACCAAGCATGTCCCAGTACCTCAACAAACAAACAAACAAAAAACTATTTAGTTTGGAGGTAATTTAGGTCTTCTAGACAATTTAATGTGGAAGAGTATGGAGTATTTAAAATCCAGGGCATCCAGTTTGTAGTAGAGTGTGTCTTTGGCATTTTCTTTTGGCATTTATGAGTAAACTGTTTTTGGGAGTTGGAATTGTTGATATATGTACTTCTGGATATTGGAACTTCTTGGCTGGGTTGAAAGAATTCTTCGAAAGACAAATTTCATAGTAAGGATCCCCTCTATGAATAAGAGGGAAGAATGCTTGAACTATGTCAAATGAATTGTGTTCCTTTGAAATGCATTGATATACTAGATTAGTGGTTCTTAATTTTTTTTGGGGGGGGTCACAGGTACTTCTGAGCATCTGATGAAAAACCTCACAATTGAAAAAGAGCAAAAAAAGTAGTTTTGTTAAGCAGTACAGTATTGGTATGAGTTTAAGGTGAAAGATTCTGTGGTAATATTTGAGCAGAATGGAGAGAATTTCAGGCTGTTTTTGTAGGAGAAACGCATAACTGACGTCTGAGAAAGTAGGGGAGGAGAAGTGAATCAATCTTGTATAATGATTACTAATTGAACATTGTAAGAGCATAAAGATCTTCAAAGAAGATTGGAGGGAATACAAATCTCAAACAAGTAGACATTTTATCTAACTTAATGATAACAAAGGGTATGATGCTAAAGGGCAATCACTTTTTAAGCCTCGATTTAGAGATTTAAGTTAATTTTATTTGTGTGTATGTATGTGTTTGATGGAAGAACGTTAGGTAACTGTAGAATGAAGATAGGATTTTTTTTTACTTTATCAAACATTTCTTCTTCAGTTTTGATATCAGTTAAAAATAAATTGAAATAATGTAGACCACTTAATGTGATGTAATGCATTCTTAAAACATTGTTACTTGGAAAAAGAAAAGAAAATTACACTAACAAGTGTATTGTCCAGAACTAATGAGTTATTAAGAGTCTTTAGTTATGGCAAAATCCAAACAAAAACAAGAAATTCCTTCTACTTGTGTACTTATTTATGTGTTCATTTATTCAGTCAACTTAAAGTTTTTCCAGTGCTTCCTTGATGCCCATTTCTGCTTAGTGGTAGAGAAAAGATGTTTAAAAAAAAATTTTTTTTTTTTTTTTTTTGGTCTCTCAGAGTTCCCAGTCTAGAAAGAGGAACATTTTAACTAACATTACAATACACTGTAATCATTTGTTCACAGTGGAAAGAAGAGAAGGTTATTAAATCTGAAGGGAGAAAGGAAAGGTTAAAATAGCTTCCTACAAATGGAAAGATTCAGAGTTTAAAGGATAAATGAGTTATTCAGTAAGGCTCAAAGAGGGCAGTCTAAGTAGATGAAGAAATCTGCGAAGGTATAAAAATGAATGTAACGTAACAGATGAGTTTGATATGATTTGGATCAGTAGTATATTTTCAGCTCAATTTTATGATTTCCTGTATCTTTGTACTGATAAAGATGAAAGATGTTCAGCATATTTCACTCATACAAAAACAGTATATTGTTACAGCTAAAGATAATTTCTAGCAAAGATTAAAATTAAAAAAATATTTAGTTTTACTCTGGAAATTCTTGCTGGAATATGCCCCACTTCCTCAGAATGTTAGTTAATCCAGCTTTGATTTTAATAGGTATCTAGTTAAATTGAAAATATATGAAATATGGCAAATTTCCCCTTCATTTGTTGAGAATCCCAGATAGTGATTAAGATTATGGATTCTGAAATCAGATTGACCAAGCTTAAATCTCAATTTTGCTAATTTATTGACTGTATAATCTTGAGCAAAGTCTTGTGGTCTTTGATTTCCCTGACTGTAAAATGATGGTAATGATTATAATACTTATAGCATAGAGTTGTTGAAAGATTATGTGGGCAAATGGTTTAAAGTGCTTTGTATAACGTATGTCATGTACCCTTAGAGCATAATACATATATGCTATTTTAGTTATTTCTCTTGTTTCCTAGAAAGATAATTTATCAAAGCTGATTACTTCCTTAGTATTTATTTTCTGTTGGTAGTAAGAATATATAAATACATTTATGAAAGTATATATAAACAACCTCCTAATGTATATATACTTTTTTTAATTCTCATTTTTTAGTGTACTTTTAAATCTTATTTTCCTTACATATAAATTCTAATTTTATATTTTTCTCACTTAACTTCAGCCTAGACTTTTGTGTGGCTTCTATTTACTTTTTTTATCTGCTGATCAAATCAAGTATTTGTTTTGAAAGTGTACAGGAATGTATCTTGCTGTGTAAATTTCATGGGTGGAAAACCTGAAGTCTTTGAACTAAATTGGGTTGGTTTTGACAGTTCTCTTTTTAAAGATTATAAGTGCTTTCCTTTATTTATTTATTTTTTTAAAGAGTCAGTGTATTATTCTTCTAAAGAAGATGTTATTCTTCTTCTAAAGCAGAATCCCTCTTTTTTTAAAAATATATATGTATTTTTAAAAAATATATATTTTTAGGTGTTGATAGACCTTTATTTTATTTATTACCTGCAGTGCTGGGAACCGAATCCAGTACCTCACACATGCCAGGCAAGTGGGCTGCTGCTCAGCTCCAGCCCCAGAATGCATCTTTTTCATTAAAAAAACACTTCATTTGATTCAGCAACAAGACCAACATGTATTTATTGATTGCTTATTATGTTCCAGAGTCAATTGCAGGCTGATGAAGCAAATAAGGTTGCTGCTCTATTTTAGGAACTTCATAATTTGTGCATTTTCTTTAATTCCCTTTTCCATTGCTGTAATCTACTGCTTATGATCGTATTATGTGTGATTCAAGCAGTAGATTTGGATTCCTGAAGGAATGTCCTGGGATATGGTTGTTTTTATGCTAGAACAGATCAATTTTGGCATGAACATCTCTTTCTGTTAGAGGAATACTTACTAGGTGCCTATGTTTAGTCTGGTAGTTCATTGGACAGTTATTCTTTTGGGGTATAGTGGTTTATGTCTTTTCAAATAAAAACTAGCATTTTGCCTCCTGTGCCTGTGACAGAAGGAACATTCATTCATTCATTCAGTAAGTATTGATTGTGTAATTACATTGTGCCAAGTGCTGTTAATCCTAGGGAATCTAACAGTGAATAAAACATTAAAATCACTGTCCTCATGGTTGTTGCTTTCTAATGAGTAAGAGATGTTAAATAAATGCATATTATATCATAGCAATTTATTGATAAGGGTTACGTAAATGTAAGAAGATAAAGATATGTTAGGTGATTAAGGAAATTATCTGAGCACTTGATTTTTGGGCAGATATAAAGTGATATGAAGGACCCCAAACAACTCTTGTGGCATAAGTTCTAAGACAGCAGTGAAAGGTCTGGGATTGTGGCTCAGTGATAGAGTGCTTGCCTAGCATGCATGAGGCACTGGGTTCGATTCTTAGCACTGCATATAAATAAATAAAGGCCCACTGACAACTAAAAAGTACAAAAAAAAAAAAAAAACCCCAAAGAATAGAAAAGGACTAAAATGATAGGAAATAGGTAAAATAGGTAGCCAAAGTCTAGACAATACAGGATTTAAGTACTTGCTTAGGTGTTTAGTTTTTTAATTCTAGTTTGTTTTGTTCATTTGTTTTTGGAGATGAGTCTCCCTACATTTGTTGCCAGATTGGTCTCAAACTTATGAACTCAACTACTCAAGTGATCCTCTTGAATAGTTGGAACTTAAGGCATATGCTACTTTGCCTGGCTAATAGGATGTTCTTGGGAGATTTTGAGCAGGAAAGTAAGTGACTTGATCTACTATATAAACTTTTAGAAACGAGAGTGTCGCAACCAGGGTGTCTAGTTTGGAGGCTTTTGTGATTGTTGAGGCAAAAGATGAATTGTTGAGGCAAAAGTGAACCTAGAATGTTGTTTAGTGAGATGGATTTAGGAAATGTTTTGAAAGTAGTAGAGATGATAATTTGTTGATGGATGTGGGGTTTGAGTAAGACAGGCCTTACTCAGGGCCTGAGCAATTGGATACCATTTAGAGATACTGGTAGAAGCAAGTTGTGGGGAGTGCTGAAATTAAAAATTTGGTTGAATATTCCAAGATTTCTATTAAGCATTTAGGAATGAGCTACTGAATAGGCAGTTGAGATACTGGGTAGGTAATTGGATGTACAGGTCTTTAAGTCAGGGCAAATATAAATTTGGGTGTTTAGTGTAGTAACGCTATTTAGAGCCATGAGACTTGATGATTACCTGGAGAGTGAGTATAGATTGGATTCAAGAGATGAAGTTCTTAAAACTGAGTTGTGGGGTGTTCTTAACACTTGAAGAATCTTATCAAGCCTACTAAGACTAGAAGAGAATCTTGATAATTTTAGGAGTAATACCTTCCTGGCTAAGAAAACTTAATAAATAATTAGTCAAGATGTAGATATAGAGACAAAAATAAAATGGAGACAGAAGTAAAATATATGTCAAATAGCTTTGTGACTCAGCAATCAAAACACTTTTTTTTTTCTTTTAATGTGAAATCAAGAACCTGAGTGGTTGGGTACAGTGGTGCACACCTGTAATCCCAGCAGTTCTGGAGGCTGAGGCAGGAGGATAAAGTTCAAAGCCAGCCTCAGCAAAAAGCAAGGCACTAAGCAACTCAGTGAGACCCTGTCCTTCAATAAAATACAAAAAAAAAAAAAGGACTGGGAATGTGGCTCAGTGGTCATGTACCCTTTTTTGGTACCCTTGTACCAAAATGAAAGAAAAAAAGAACCTGAGTGAATAATCTCTGCTTGATTACTCTGAGAAAGTGGTGAGAGTGGTTGGTTCATATCTTCCTGTAAATCCATTGTGGAGGTCCCCATGACATAAAAGAGATAAATACAAGTTTATAAAATAGTGAATGAGATATCAAAGCATATGAAACTCTTTACCCATGAACACAAGGACTATTTTTGGTTTTGAAAATGTATAGATCAAGCTGCCTCCTAATTTCATAGCCCATCATTTAGATTTAAAGAATTCAGTTTTCATATATGGACCTATGTGTTAACACATATAATATCTAGGATACCTTTATAAGATCAAATACTTACAAATGTTAGGGGCTTAGTATAGTTTATAGGTTGACTACATATTTCAGGACACATTTTCTCATTGTGGATAAGTTTCTGTTTAAATGTATTTACGGTATTAGAAATTAAAAGGAATAGAAATAACAATTAAACATGGTCACAGCAGATAGATCATTTGTTGTTGATAATTTAAAGAATTTCAATATTTATTTTTTCGTTTTTGGCGGACACAACATCTTTGTATGTGGTGCTGAGGATCGAACCCGGGCTGCACGCATGCCAGGCGAGCACACTACTGCTTGAGCCACATCCCCAGCCCTGTTGTTGATAATTTAAAAACCCATTAGAAGCTGGGCACAGTGCTTGAATTTGTAATCCCATTTATTCTGAAGACTGGTCCTGGAAGATCACAAGTTCAAGGCTAGTCTGGGCAATTTAGCAAGAAAGACTGTCTCAAATTAAAATAAGGGCTGCATATGTGGCTCATTTGTAGCACACCCTTGGGTTCATTCCCCAGTACTGCAAAAACAAAAAAAGCCTATCAGAGATCTTCTTAACAGAGGATCTCTTGTTTAGTACACTACCTCATATTTGCCAGTCCACCTCCACTTTTAGGAAAAGAAAGGGGCCATCTGTTGAATTGGCACTATGTGTGAGAGTCTGGTGGTTTTGAACCCTGTCAGTTCAGGAAGAGAAATTAATCTAGAACATTGAGGGGAAACATTTCTGGTAACAATGTATTTTCCAGTGTTTATATCACTTCTTGTTATTTTATAGAACTCAGGGAATTAGGATCTGTATCACATATGATTTCTTTTTCTCAAGTCAGAGTTAAAACTATCAGTTGGGTACTTTAGAGAACTAGTTCTCTTCCAAGTAAATGAAGAGAAGCTTTTGTACCCTTTCCCAGGTATCCTTAAATAACACTACCAAAAAATTTCTGAATAGTTTGGAGGCAGTTGGCTTAAGTAGAACTGAGATTTGGTTAAGGGCTGGGGTTGTGGTTCAGCGGTACAGCGCTCGCCTAGCACTTGCGAGGCCCTGGGTTTGATCCTCAGCGCCTCAGCACCACATAAAAATAAATAAAATAAAGGTATTGCATCCAACTACAAAAACAAATATTTATTTTTAAAAAACGGAGATGGCTAAGACCGTATTTAAGGTTCAGATAATCTCCAGAAATATTTCTAGATGAATCTGCTCCACGAAAGTTCAGAAACTGTTCATTGAGACTTATAACTAGGTGATTTTAAAAGGCCATTTCCTTGTTTTTGTTCTAAGTGTTCCATTTTAAGGCCACTTTAGAAGCTGGCCTTAAAGACAAAAGATATTAACTCTACTTTTGATGTAGTGATGGGTAGTCATGGATCTCATTAGGAATATGATAAAACCTTTGTACCCTTTCCCAGAAGTAAACACTTGCACAAAAATTTTTTTTTTTGGTATATAATTTAAGGAGATTCACTGGCACATTTGGTTATAGGCCAACATTCTTTGTTTCACAACTACTTCATGCAAGTTATGGAAAGACAGTTGCATCTGTTCTTCAACAGATAACTGCTCTTAAAAAAGGAATGCACTGGGCTGGGGATGTGGCTCAAGCAGTAGCGTGCTCGCCTGGCATGCATGCGGCCTGGGTTCGATCCTCAGCACCACATACAAAAAAAAAAAAAAAAAACCCCAAAAAAACAAAGAGGTTATGTCCACCGGGGGAAAAAAAAGAATGAACTCATGTAAGGAAGGTTAGTACTTAGAGGAGGTTTAAACAGATCTTTTCTGGATTGTTATCTGACTTTTCCGTTTGCTATTATGGTAAATCAGTAATTTTTGGAGAATTATCAGTTAAAGCAACAACTCATTTCCGTCCCCCATAGAATGGCAGGTAGTTGAGAGTATAAGGGAAGTAATTATTCTCCAGAATTGGTAAAGTGGCAGCAAAGTGATCATCATTCATCTGAATCCTACTCTTACTGGCTTCCTGCCTGTAGTTACCTGTCCTCCTTAGCTTATACTCCATACATTTCTGTAAATGCTTTTTCTAAATCCAAACCTAGATCCCATTATAGGGATCAGACTCCTTAGCAAAGCTCTATGAGATCCTGCCTACTCTTTGGCCTTATGTCTCTGTATTCCAGACAGGATTCATTTATATATGCACAACTTGCATATTGCTCCTAGAGATATCTGTCTGCTAAGGGAACACACTTACCCATCTTCAGAGACAAAATTCAGGATGATGCTGTGAAGTCTCATTTCCCCTCTTTTGATGAACATTATGCACTAATTTCTCTCGAGCATGTACCTATGAGATTGCTGGTCCACAGGGTAAGCTTATTTATTTATTTATATCAAAAAAGAGTTGGATTTATTCAAGTGAGTAGGAGAAACAAGGGCAAGAGGATACCCAGTAGGAGTTGTCTATTTTTATCTTTAGTAGATACTGCCAGTTTTCAAATTGATTGTATGACTTTATAACCAGGAATGTATAGGTATTCTTTTACATTACTTAACAACATTTGATGGTGTAATTTTTTTTTTTCATAATAGATATTCTTGTGGGTGATCACTGTAGTGTCGATTTACATTTCCCTGAGGACTGGTGATTTGGAGCATCTTTTTTTTTTTTTATTTTTTTTATTCTGGGGATTGAACTCAGCACTCAACTACTGAGCCACACCCCCAGTCCTATTTTGTATTTTTTATTTAGAGACAGGAACTCACTGAGTTGCTTAGTGCCTTGCTTTTTGCTGGAGCTGGCTTTAAACCCAAGATTCTCCTGTCTGAGCCTCCCAAGCTGCTGAGATTACAGGCATGCGCCACCGCACCCAGCTTGGAGCATCATTTTTGAACTTCAGACATCCTTTTGGGGAGTACCTGCTCTTAATATACATTCTGAAAGCAGTTCCTTCTTCAGGTGTATGCATTGTATATGTCATTATCCAGTGTGTGGCTTGCCTTTTCATTCTTGATGATGGAGCCTTTTGATGATGTCTTTTTTTTTTTTTAATTCACCTTGTCTTTTTTTTTTTCTCTTTTCTTTTTTGTGATGAAGGGGATGGAAAACAAAGGTACTGTACACAGCTACAGATACAGCTCTTTTTATTTTTATTTTTTTTGAGACAAGGTCTAGATAAGTTGATGAGGCAGCTTGAACTTGTGATCCTCCTGCCTTAGCCTCCTGATATGCTGGGATAATAGATGCCACTGTGTCTGACATTGTCATTTTTTTTTCCTAAATAGAATGGTTTTTAAAAGTTTGTCCAGGGCTGGTCTTGTGGCTCAGTGGTAAAGCGCTTGCCTAGCATGTGTGAGGCACTGGGTTCGATTTCTCAGCACTGCATGTAAATAAATAAATAAAGGTCCATCGACAACTAATAAAAAATATTTAAGTGTGTCCAGAAGGATTTGGATTATTTTTCCCAATTTCATATAAATATAAGCAAAACAAAATTTTGAAAGGTACATATATGATAGTTTTAATGGATTTTTAATTATAAAACTAATATAAATTTTGTAATATGAAAATTTATATACATTTATCTTTCAAAGGTTTCTCCGTCAAGTAACCAATATTTATATAATCATCCATACTTTTTTTCTTGTGTGAGTGCAATCCATTTGGGTTTTTCCTATTCCATAAATATGAGACCATGCTTTTTTTTTTTTTTTTTTAAAGTTGAAAATAGCAGACATAGGGGATGTAGGTATAGCTCAGTGGTAGAAAACTTGCCTAGCATTCTCAAGGCCCCAGATTTGATCCCTAGCATCACAAAAAGAAAAGAGAAAGAGCAGACAAAGGTATTTGTATGTATTTTTGTATATGTATGTATGTGTATGTATATATATATTTTTTTTCTCTGAGATAGTCTCAAAAGTCAAATTACTTTGCAGTCAGCGTATATAAAATTTAAAATGTAATAGATTAGCTATTACTTTCCAGAATAATGGTGGCTATTATTGCCTGTTTACGCACACCTTGCCAGTGTTAAATGCTATTAGTCTGAAATTTCAGCTGAACTCATGAAAAACTCTTGTTTTATTTATTTATTTTGGTACTGGGGATTGAACCCCCCTGAATGCTAGGCAAGCACTTTACCCCTGACACTTTACATTGTCTCCTTCACTGTTAATGAGGTAGGTGGTACATCTTTTTATATTTCTCCTCATTATTTCTCTTTTGAAATTGTCTGTATATATCTCATGTAAGTATTTTCTTATTTATTAATTTATAAAAATAACTTTGTATCTTAGAGTTAGTCCTTTTTCATATATACTGTGTTTTCTTCTTCTCTGTCCGTTTTTTTTTTTTTTTTTTTTTTTTTTGGGTGTCCTGGGGATGGAACCAGGGCCTTGTTCATGCTAGGCAAGTGCTCTGCCACTGAGCTACATCCCCAGCCTTGTCTTTGATTTTTGTTTAAAATATCTTGGCATATGGAAATACAATACTTTTCTGTAGTGAAATTTGTCAAGATTTTCTTTTGTAGACTTATTTTAGTTTCCTGATTTGTTTACAAAGGGTGTCTCTACTATAGGCTATAGAAATGTTAACACATATTCTTCAAATACTTTTGCGTGGTTTTAAATACATGAGAGAATTATTTTTGTTTATGACATAAAAGAATGGGCCTAACTTTACTTGTATTTAATGGATAGCCAATTGTATTTGATGTGTTGTAACGTATATCAAATAAACTAGCCATATTAAAATCTATTAATCGAAAATGGTTTTCACAGGGCTGCTGCTCCTCTATATTTGCTTTTATGCAAATAAAAGTCATTCCTTTTACAAGATGCTTTATTTTGGTCTGCCAGAAATTTTTTGAATGGCTTTGAAATATAATTCATATACTATACAACTTTACAATTCAGTGGGTTTTTAAAAATATATTCATAGTTATGTAGTCATCACCACTACAAAATTTTAGAACATTTCATCACCATAACTGGGTAACAGTCATTCCCCATCTCAACCCTAGCTGTAAGTAACTACTAGTCTCTTTTTTCTTTTTCTATAGATTTGCCTTTTTTGAACATTTCATATAAATGAATTATACACTGTGTTGTCTTTTGGAACTGACTTCTTTCATTTTAGCATGTTTTCAGAGTTCATCCCTAATCCTAACTACTTAGTTCAAATTTTGTTGATATCTTCACAAAGGCACTCTACTTTTTTTTTATGTGTGTGTGATTTCAGTGACTTATATAATATTAATACTTCAGTTAGTTTAATACAAAGCATTTTTGGGGAGGGGTGCGTGGTGCTGGGAGTTAAACCTAGGGCCTCCTCATGCTAAGCAAGTGCTCTGCTATACTCCCAGCCCTAATATAAAACATTTAAACTAGTTAATTTTAGTATATGTGCTGCCGAAGCGAGCACGAAACTAGTTAAGATACTGCTTACCTTTTTATCTTTGGAGAACTAATTACATGGTTGGAATATATAGTGCTTATTTTTTACATAGTAAAAACAGTGTGAGATCCTTATGTGGTGCTGCACACCTATAATCCCAGCTTACTCAGGAAGCTAAGGCAGGAAGGGATGACAAGTTTTGAGATCAGCCTTGACAACTTATCAAAACCCTGTCTCAAAAAGAAGAGGTCTGGGGTTGGTGTTGTGCTTTGCCCAGCACCCGTGAGGCACTGGGTTCGATCTTCAGCACCATGTAAATAAAGTTATTGTGTCTACCTAAAACTAAAAACTAGGGGCTGGAGATGTGGCTCAGCGGTAGCGCGCTCACCTGGCATGCGTGCGGCCTGGGTTCGATCCTCAGCACCACATACAAACAAAGATGTTGTGTCCGCCAAGAACTAAAAAATAAATATTAAAAATTCTCTCTCTCTCTCTCTCTCTCTCTCTCTCTCTCTCTCTCTCTCTCTCTCCTCTCTCTCACTCTCTCTTTAAAAAAAAAAAACTAAAAATATATTTTTAAAAAAAGAGATTTGGGCTGGATTGTGGGTCAGTGGTAGAGTACTCATCTAGCATGCATGAGGCAGTGGGTTTGATCCTCAGCACCACATAAAAATAAAATAAAGGTATTGTGTCTACCTGCAACTAAAAAAGAAGAGGTCTGGAGATGTAGCTTAGTGGGAGAGTGCTTATCTGGTATGTGCAAGACTCTGCGTTCAGTCCCTGTATGGCCAAAAAAGTTATGAGATATTTGAATAAAAGTATCCATCCTATATGTTTTTATTTTCATCTTGCCTATTCTTAGTTTTTACTCTGTTTATATGATTGAAAATATATTAGTATTTGTTTATTTAGTTATCAGATATTTATTGAATGGCTTTTATATTCTAGGTATTTTGCTAAGGGCATAGCAGTATAGGGTGTCTCAAACAGTATTCTTATTCTTATGGAATGAATGGTCTAGTAGAAAATAATAACTTACTATTACAGTGAATGTTAAGAGATTTACAGTATGGGTATGAGTACTTGACAGGGAGAACTATCCTAGTTTAGGAGGTTAGGAAATATCTCCCTGAGGAAATGGCCTTTAAGTTGAAATGGGTAGAATGAGTAGAGTCATTCAGGAATTGGGTGGAGGAGAGTTCCAGATGGAACTATGTTCTAATGGAGGGAAGACATATTTAGAAACTGAAAGGTACTACTTAAAACACATATATCACACATGTAACAGTGTTTGGTTTTTTTGGTTATTGTTTACCCTTGCTCTGCTCATAGCAGAATAGGAAATGATGAAGCTAGATATAAGTAGGGGCAGTTAACAAGAACAAAAAGTAAGCACCAGTGATAGGTGAAGTACTGTTCTAAGTACTTTCATGTATTAGTTCATTAAACCCTTAACAATTTCTGTTTACACAAAAGAGCATGTTGTCCAAGAACTGAGATCTGAGCCTATGTATTCTAACTATAGAGTATGTGTCCTTAACGCCACTGTACCATACTGCAGAACGTAGGTTATAAGTTATGACTGGATTTGGGGACCATTATTTCTGAAGAGCAGTAAACATCCAAAGGTATTTAAGTTTGAAAATTAGATTATTTTTAAAAACAACTTTCTGGCTGAAGATTGGTCTAGAAGAAAATAAGGTGGATATAGAAAGAAATGAGAAGTCTGCTGTATTCTGGGCAAGAGTTGTTGGTTTTTTGGACAAGTTAGATAATGGAAGTGGAGAGAACTTGGTGTAATTGAATATTATCTGTGTGGTATTCACAAGTTTTGATATTAGGTTGAAGGTTGGGAAAAATGGACCTAGACTATCAGAATGATGCTAGTTTTTTGACTTGAGCAACTGGTGACACTGAAATTGGAAAGACTGGAGGAGGAGTAGACCTTGTCAAGATGCTGTCAGCATCTTAAAAGTCTTACAATCTAGTATAGTTTATTATATGCAAGTACAATATGTTACCCAGGGATGGAATTTAGAGTAGGAAAAACCAAACCCAAGGAAATTCAGCATTTGAAAGGCTAGTAGACCAAGTCAGGCCAGCAAATAAGGCTTAGGAGTGACTGCCAGAAAGCCTTTAGGAAAGTATATTATCATGGAAGTCTCTAGTTGTCTGTGGCTTGTCTTCATCTTTTCAGTTTTATTTTTATTCTTTTTTTAAGTTTTTTTTTTTTATTTTTTAGTTATAGGTGGACACAAAATCTTTATTTTTATGTGGTGCTGAGGATAGAACCCAGTGCCTCACGCATGCTAGGCGAGCGCTCTACCATTGAGCCACATCCCCAGCCCCTATTTTTATTCTTAATTGATAAAATAATTGTACATATTTATGGCATATAGTGTTATGTTTCAATATATCAGTTGTATGCATTGTATAATGATTAAATCAGGGCATTTAAAAATTAGAAGTCTGCTGTATTCTGGGCAAGAATCTGTCACCTCAAATGTATCATTTTGTCTTCTTAGCCTCAGTACCTTCTGAAGGACAAAAGTTTATAATTTTGGTAAAGTACAGTTTATCCTGTTTTTCTTTTGTAAATCATGCTTTTGGTATCATTTAAGAAATCTTTGCTTATTTCAACAGCATTAAGATTTTTCTCCTATATTTTCTTCTTGGAGTTTTACAGTTTTTACTCTTGGATTTGTGTCTGTTGTGTATTTGGGTTCATTTTTGCATATGATATGAGGTAATTGTCTGAGTCACTTTTTTTTCTTTTTGCATATAAATATCCAGTAGGAGCCTTGCATTCAGTTCATTTTAGTTTTTGTACAGGGGGTTGAACCCATGGTAAGCAGATGTTCTATCTCTGAGCTACACCCCCAGCTCCAACTTCTTCCATTTACTAGCTTTATAATCTTGGTGCTAAGTCATTTTTCCAAGCTTGTTTGCTCATCTTTAAAATGTGGTTATTTAAATCTCACCGGGTTATTGTCAGAATTAAATGAGTGATATATAACACTAGGTGATGGCATCTAGTAGGCCTAAGGTAAATAAATAATAGTAGAATTTGAAAAACACTTCATGATGCCCAAATACTGTGCTCTTTTACTTCTTTAAATTCATTTCAGTGACGGAATAATGTTTAAGTTTTTGGTTTGCAGAATACTATCATTGTAAAATTTACTCCTGAAATTACCCCTTAAAATCTACCAGCTTTGAGCTTTTTTGAACAGATTATATTATTTCCGGGAGTTTTGACTTCTTTGGGTTTGTTTAATAATGTTTGATAAATATAATAATTGTCATTTGTTGTCAGATTTTAAACTTTTTTTCAATTAAACAAGTTTCTTGAGTATGTAGAAGCATTAAAAATACTATTTCTTCTTTGACAGCAAAATCATTCATATGTAGTAGCTGTTGAAGCAGTCAGAAATGATGATTGCATATGTTTTGAAGGTAAAGCTGACAGCTTTCGATTACTGACTACATTGTGTAGAGTTTGAGAGAAAGAAGAGGATGATTACAAATTATTAAAGCAAAAATTTTTTTCTCAGCTCAGTGGCAGGGTGATTTTTTTTTTTTTTTTGGTACTGGGGATTGAACCCAGTAGAGCTTTACCAATGAGCCACATTCCCAGTGCTTTTTAGTTTTTATTTTGAGACAAGGACAAGATCTTGCTAAATTGCTCAGGCTGGTCTCAAACTTGTGATTCTCTTACCTCAGCCTCCTGAGTTGCTGGAATTACCAATGTGCACTACTGTGCCCGGCCAGGGTGATCTTTTTTTTTTTTTTTAAGAGAGAGTGAGAGAGGAGGGGGGGAGAGAGAGAGAGAGAGAGAGAGAGAGAGAGAGAGAGAGAGAGAATTTTTAATATTTATTTTTTAGTTCTCGGCGGACACAACATCTTTGTATGTGGTGCTGAGGATCGAACCCAGGTCGCACGCATGCAAGGCCAGTGCGCTACCGCTTGAGCCACATCCCCAGCCCCAGGGTGATCTTTTTAAGGCCTCAGATTATTTCACTGGTCAAAACCTTTTAGTTTTTCTATCTCAGAGTAAAAAAACCAGAGTTCTTACAAATTTGCAAAGCCCTTTGTAATCTGTCCTGCATGTCTTTTATTTCTCTTCATCTACCTGTCTTCATCTCCTACTAACTTAGTTGCAGAAAGGGGATGCAAGTGTTTCCCTTTTGTTTCTTAAACAGGACAAAAATACTTCCTCAGAGCTTTTGCACTTTCTTCTCCCTGACTGAAATCTCCTTACTCTTTGATACATTCCAAGAAATAGGATGGTCACTTGTAAGAATTTTTTTCCCCCTATTTACTAGAATGAAACCCAGGGACACACTACCATGAGCCACATCCCCAGCCCTTTTAAAAACTTTTTATTTTTGAGACGGGGTGTTGCTAAATAGCCAAGGCTGGCCTTGTACTTGTAATCCTCCTTCCTCAGCCTCCTGAGCATCTGAGATTACAGGCATGTACCACCACATCCAGTACATCTATAAGAAATTTTTTAAAGAGCATGAAACCCAGGATGAATTTAAATACATAATGTGGTATACATTTTTTTAAAAAAATGTAGTTCATTTATACTTGCTTCTTAATGTTAATAAATAATGATTACAACCATTATCTATGATTAATAAAGACCACAAAGTGAAACAAAAATTTCTCACAGATGAGAAAAATTAGATTTTACTTGTTTTAAGCTAAAAATATGCTACAATGTGGCAATTTCAAATGAAAAAATAATTCCTAGTATTTAAAGAAAATTTTAATTAACAGATAACACTGTATTTTTATTGTATACTACTTAATGCTTTGAAGTATATGTAGGAATTTTAAATAAGTTAATAAATTACCTTTATCAAGCTAAAAAAAACCCTCCATTAACTTTTTCATGTATACACACATGTGTATATGCTTATGTGTATATGCACACGTACATATATATGCAAATTTGTTTTTGGTACTGGGTATTGAACCCAGAGGCATTTTACCATTGAATCCCATCCTCAGTCCTTTTTAAAATATTTTTCAGTTGTAGATGAACACGGTAACTTTATTTTTTATGTGGTGCTAAGGATTGAACCAGTGCCTCACATGTGTGAGGCAGGTACTCTACCACTGAGCCACAACCCCAGCCCCACATCCCCAGTCCTTTTTATTTTTTATTTTGAGACATCTTAATGATAAATTATGTTAGTTATATCTCAGTCTCTTAAATACATCTTTTTTCTCTATTTCCAGGTTTACCATTTCTAGTTTAGTATATTAATCTTAAGATTAACGTTGTAAGAGTGTTGTGTTTCAGAAAAAACTCTTGCTTTCTATCATTTTTTCTACAGCAACCAGAGACATTTTCTCAAAATATAAATTGTATCTTGCTATTCTGCTGCTGAGAGCCTTTTGAATTTCAGGTCCTTATCTCAACAAGGCCCTTTGCGAGCTATTCTCATTTGTCTTTTATTTCCATTTGATGTTCTTACTTCTTCAATTAATCTTCTGTTAATCTTTAATCTTAGGGACTTTTTAGACATATTATTCACTTTTTCTGTATCATTTTCACTTGACAGTTTGCCTGGCCGTTTTCTACTGAGACTTCAAGTCTCAGCTTAAATGTTAAATGTTTTTCTAAGATCTGTTCCCTGCCCCTCCAGGTTCTCTTGATGATGGCAGTACAGAAAACAAACAAAAATTCCTGCTGTATTAGGGCTGATATTTATAGTAGTACATTTTGTTTATAATTATATATTTATACAATTATCTTTAAAACTTAAAGTTCAAAGGGACCATGTTTGTATTTTGTACATTTGCTGCATCCAAGAGCACGCCACATTTCTCAAAATGGATTTTGAGGCTTTCAGGAAATATTTGTTGAATTAATGAAGGAATAGATAAATCCATAAAGGAAATGATGGATTGGTTAAAGAGGTAGTAGGAAATCTAGTTTAGAGTGTGAGGTAGCAGGTATGCCAGATATAATTGAAGAATAATAACATTAGAACTAAAAATTTTTTCTTGGTGGTAACATAATGTAGTAGTTAAGAGGAGCGAGGCTGACCTGGATCACCTTTTATTGACCATCAAGCCTTTTATTCCATTTGTAAAAAGAGAGTTACGGGCTGAGGCTGTGGTTCTGTGGTAGAGCACTTGCCTAGCATGCGTGAGGCACTGGGTTTGATCCTCAGCAGCACATAAAAATAAATAAATTAAAGGTATTGTGTCCAACTACAACTAAAAAAAAAAAAAAAGAGTTACTAGTAACTACCTCATGGTTATTGTGAGGTGTAAATGAGATACATAAAACAACAGGCTTAGAGCTTTGCACATATTAAAAACTGAGAAAATATTAGGAATTTTTTTATTACTTTTTAAGCTACTAATGTTAATCTCCAAGGATTCATTAGTAGTACTTGTTAAAAACTTAGTTGATTTTATATTGTCTTGCTAAATAGTGTGTAGTCAAAGTGTTCCTGTACGCTTTCCAATCATGATAGAGGTTCTGTATGTTAGACCAGAACATCTTTTTAAATTTTTTTATTACTTGTTGATGGATGTTTATTTATATGTGGTGATGAGAATTGAACCAGTGCCTCACACATGCTAGGCAAGTGCTCTACCACTGAGCCATAATCCCAGCCCCAGAATATCTTTTTTAAAATTTTATTTGTTTTTTTGGTCTTGCTGGGAATCAAATCCAAGGTCTTGTGTATGCTGAGCAAGTCACATCAGCCTCAGAGCACTTATATTAACAACAGTATATTACATAATTTTTATCAGATCTATGGTTTATTATTTGGATGTGGGATTAGTATGGCAAGTATTAGTGTGGTTAGAGGTCTTCACTATCTAGAGGGAATAGGGTAGGGATGTGATAAACAATTTTGATCAATTCCTATTCAAAAGTATACACACACACACACACACACACACACACACACAAACACACAAACACAAACACTTTGGATGCTTTGGATTGAACTCAGCGCCTCACGCAGGCTAATAAGCACATGGTCTCCTGCAGAGTTCTGTCCACAGCGGAAGTCCTGTATTTGTAAGTCCTGTATTTGATTGCTTTCCCAAGTTTAGTGGATTATTGCAGAATGTATAGGGAGTACACTGTGAATCACTATGAATTTTGATTTTTTAAAATTTTGAGTGTCTACTATATGATTAGATTATCATCCATTGTGTTTATATAATATATGTGTTCTATTAATATGATTAGAATTTCCTAGAGTTTGTACACTGCTGTAATTATATATGGAAAAGAACTTTGTGCTATAAAGATGTTTTCTTTGATTTTGGACTCTAGACCATTCTGGATTATTCCAGAGATTTGAAAACATAAATCTCAAAGTTGTTTGTGAAATAAAGTTTGAACTTACCTCTTTGAGCAAAGAAATTCTAATGGTCTGAGTTCTGTATTTCTCCTTAGAACTACATTTTTTTAAAAATTATTTTTTAGTTGTAGTTGGACACAATACCTTTATTTATTTTTATGTGGTGCTGAGGATCAAACCCAGGGCCTCACACATGCTAGGCAAGTGCTCTACCACTGAGCCACAACCCCAGCCCTTGGAACTATATTTTAAATTAAATATATTAGGAACCATAATAAGTTGTGTAACAACATGACACTCTTGACCCTGGATGGAAAACCTAGTTGTATAGGTAAATATCTTTCCATAAGCTACAAGAATGTCATTCACAAATAATTACTTTGAAAGTTCAAAAAAAAAAAAAACTGCAATCTGATAGCTGCTATTGGGACTCACTGAGTTTTAAAGTTTACATTCAGTAGGTAAAAAGTACTCTTTGTTTTAAAGTATGTTCAGAATTTGGGTATATCTTTATTGGAAACACTTAAATTTGGTATGTGGAGTTTGACCGTTGTTATTTTCTAGTTTCACTGCCCATTGACGAAATGGATTCACAAAATAAGCCCATAGGCATAGTTTCTGTTTTCCTCCTTGATCAGTTAGGAAACATGGAATTTCTATTTTTATATACATTTCTAGAGGGATTATCAATGTTTTAAAATTAATCTCTTTTCTGTATATTGATATCCTGCTGTTTTATATATGTCACTTGGATTTATTTTTCTGCATTTTTAAAAATGATGAGAATCCTGCTTCTCTCCAACCCTTCTCTTTTTTGTTGGTAAGGAATGAGTACTCATGCACACTCAACCACTGAGCCACATCCCCAGCCCTATTTTGTATTTTATTTAGAGACAGGGTCTCACTGAGTTAGTTAACACCTAGCTTTTGCTGAGGATGCCTTTGAACTCTTTGATCCTTATGTCTCAGCCTCCTGAGCTGCTGGGATTCTAAGTGTGCACCACTGCGCTTTGCTGGACCCTTCTGTTTAATGTTTTGACAGTGAGTCAGTAAGGGTCAAGAATGATTTCCTTTCTTTGGGCAAAATGCTGAAATTCTAATTTCCATTTATAAATAGTAAGGCTCCTAGAATTCTTTCATGACATACAAACAAAAAATTATAGGGAAATTTAAGAAAGTATGTATTTGAGCAAAATGAATATAAAAATACTTGTTTTTGTGTAAAATGTTGTTTGTTTTTATTTCACAAAGAATTTGTTTTAACAACTAACCAAAAAGATACATGGCAGGTACATTAGTTTGCCTTTAGAAATATGAAACCCAGGTTGGTCATTAGAAATTAGGAAACAAGAAAGGGAAAAGTAAAATAGAAAAAGGACAAATTGGAGCCAATAACGTCAAAACTCTCATACGGCATGAAATTAATTTAGCAAATATTTTTGAAACCTACTTATTTTGATAGGTTACTGTTGTAGGTGTTAGGATACAATGATGAACTGAACTAACAAAAGTCCATTTCCTAGTGGAATAAGGTACAGACAATAAACAAATATTTATTTTGTATTGTGTACCTGATAATGAGAGGAATATTAGAATATATAAGAACAGCATAAAGAGTGTGAGAAGAGAGTGATGAGAACAGGGATCTTTCTGTTATATAGGGTTGTCAGGGAATGCCTTTTCTATAAGTTTACATTTAGGCAAAGACATCAAGTGAAAAAGACCATACAATTATCTGAGGTAAGGGTGTGTTAGGCAGTAGTAAATGAAAAGGCCCTGAGTTATACAACTTATTTTTTGTTGTATTTGGGACACTAAAGGAGGATCTTTGTACCCTCTACGGGGAACTAAGTAGGGAGACTGGTAAGACATGGAAGTGAGGTAGAGGGGATTGTAGGGTAGATTAAATACTCTCTATACAGCATTATAAGAAATCTGGCTTCTACTCTTGAGTGAGATAGGAAGCCATTATGGTTTTGATTAAAGGAGTGACACAGTTAACTCAGGCTTTAATAGGATCATTTTGCTGCTGACTTGAGAACACTGTAAGAGATATGAGAATTGAAGCCAGGAACAAGTTAGAAGACTGTTGTATTCCAGGTCAGATATTATGATCACATGTATCTGATGTCTGTCAAAATAGTGAGAAGTATCGATTCTACATATACTTTGAAGGTAAATCTGATAGAGTTTGCTGAACAAATGGGCATATGGATTACAAGGGACAGAAAGGAATCAAAATCTGATTAGAAATTTTTGATCTCATATTTCTGGTTGGGGTTGTCAGGAAACACAGGGGAATAATAGATTTCTGGTGATGAGCAAAGATGAATTGATTTTAAACATGTCAAGCCTGAAGTGCCTATTTATTACACATCCAGCCAGTGTGTCAAGTATGCATTTAGTATAAGAGTCTGAAGTTCCAGGAAGAGGTCTCCACTTGTCTTTTTCTGGAGATGGATACTTATGAGTCATCAATGACTGGATCAGGTCATTTATGAAGGAAGTGTAGATGGAATAAGGAAGAGTCCTAGGACTCTCATATTTACCTGTCATGAAGAAGAAAACCAGCAAAGGGGAGAGATTGACCAGTCAGTGAGGGAGAAGAATGAAGACAGGTATTGTGGAAGTCTTGTGAAGACAGGAAGGGACTGTTCTGCTCTAATTTTGTTGAGTGGTCTGGTGAGATGAGAGGTGTAGCCCGGACTGCTGAACCGGGGTCACTTGCGTGAATTTGAAGTGACACAAATTCTTTGTGAAATAAAAACAAATTTGAGGTACACACAAAAGAAACCTTTTTCACAGGCTTTAGGATGACTTCTCCACCTCCAGCCACAAGCTCTCACAAGGAGGGGCAAGAGAAAAGCATGGGAGGCTGGCAAGAGGGGGAGCACGCCCTGAAACTTGGCTTTTATTGGAGGGAGCTATTCGATGGAACATTCTATCCAAAAACAGGCAAGGAGTAGGATTACAAAGAACAAGGAGTCAGCCCACTCCCATTGGGTAATGCCAACTCCCAGAGCTCCACCTTTCTATCTGAACAGAGGTAAGTCTACATGCATTGCAATGGGTGCAATGCCAGTCTAGTACCTCCTTGCTCAAGACTTAAAGGTGTATGCATCCTCCTGTTCAGGGTGGTCCCCAATAGAGAGGACTGAGAGTTGATATTGTACTTAGCAACAGGAAGGTGACTTTGACAAGTTTATGTGCAGTGGTGACTGTGAAAGTGTGATTGTATATTCATGAAAAGAAAATATGAGGATTTGAGGATAGGGACTATAGAGAACTCTTTCAAGAAGTTTTATTGTAAGGATGAATAGGAAATTGGGAGACTGGAGGAACATGTGGAGTAAAGAAGTGTTCTTGGATGAGGAGATACTTTAGTGTATTTTCATGATGATTGGCATTATCCAGAGGAAAGGTAAGATGATATGATGGAAAAGGGGGATGTAGTTGCATGAACAAAACTGATAGGATTTAGTCCTCAAGGAATTGGAAGTAGAAACAACTTATGTATTGTTTAAGAAGGAAGGCAGTCTGTAGAAATAGATGGAGATAAGTGGGGAGATAAACAATAGGTTGTTTTGGCAATTTTCTTCTGATCCTTTTTACTGCCAAATGTCAGACAGTAGGCAGTTGATGAAGGGAGTGAAGATGGGATGAAGTAGTTATCTAGAAGGGTACGGGAGTGCATGGATTAGAGAAATAAGTTGTTTGCAATAAGGGCTCACTTAAAGTTATTGGTCAGGAATATAAAGTGAGATCAGTCAGCATATTTGCTTTTCTTAGACAACCCTTGATGGTACAGGGACAGAAGAGGTATAAAACGTGCTGAGAAATGTCACTGATAAAATTAATATATTTTAGAAAACCATCTATATGAAATATATATGTTAAAAAATATTTATAAATTTCTCATTGTAAAATAGAAAAGGAGAAACATTTGCTATAGGCCAAATATTGTGTTTGAAATTATAGAGACCTTCATTCATTCATTCATTCATCCATCCATCCATCCATTCAAATACTTGTTTGTATCCCCAGATGCTGACATGTGGAGTAAGAAAAACTCAATTGCCCCCATTGTGATCCTATGTGAATAATAAGTATTCAGGGATGGATCAGTCATTACAAGCTTAAATGTAGGTCTGAGAACATAGGTCCATAGCCCATCCTTCAGAATCTTTGATGTCAAAGATTTGTCTGTTTCCCAGCTTTTAAAAAGGTTACATAGATTGGGTGATATGGCACCAGAGTGTTTGGAAAAGCACTCTGTAATCAAACACTTTAATACTTCTGCATTGTAACATGTAAATATGCATATAAATTATTTTTTTTAATTCATTTTTTAGTTGTAGTTGGACACAATACATTTATCTATCTGTCTATCTATCTATCTATCTATCTATCTATCTATCTATCTATCTGTGGTGCTGAGGATTGAACCCCGGGCCCAACTCATGCTAGGCAAGTACTCTACTGCTGAGCCCTAGCCCCTGCATAGAAATTATGATGATTAAGACTAAAATAGGTGCAGGTCAGGTTTTGTCACTAATGAATTATGATAAAAACCTTGATTTTCAGAGTATTTTGAATTTTAGAATCCCAAATCCATCATATTAAAGATAGAACTTTGTACTTTTAAGGGAGAGAAAGCATTATGACACAGAAGCAAAAGCAAATATGATTTCTTGGAGACAGTAAAGAAAACTGAGTTGACTAAATCATAGGAGATGTATGTGGGAAATAAGATTAAACAATTTTAAATAGTGAGAATAGCCAGTTTATTAAAAACCTTGAATACCATCGTAAAGTAGTAGCAGACTTACCAAAGTGAAATCATTGGAAGATTATTCTTTCGGAATGGGACAAACTAAAGAGAATAGTCAGTTGACCATCATTTGCTTAGTAACTGCTTAAAATGCTGCTGCTGCCATTGCTACAACTACTACCACTATTAAAATATTGAGTGTCTGTTGTTAAATCCTTGCCACATGCCAGTTGTTGGGTTAGGTATTTTTCTGATACTTCTTGTAGGAGCTGTATAACAGCTTTATATCATGGTCTTTGTCCTTTGAAAAGAAAATCATTAAGGCACATAGTGAAAATTGTAAAATATTTTATTCCATAAATGGTATTTTCCAAAGGATATGAGATTATCCTTTTTCTAAATACTAGTCCTTGATCTTTTTCTTTTTAGTTGTAGATAGACACAGTATTTTTTTAAATTTAAATTTATATTTATCTGGTGCTGAGGATCAAACCCAGTGCTTCACACACTCTGGGCAAGTGCTCTACCACTAAGCTATAGCCTCAACTCCTAATCCCGGATCTTGAGTTGGGCATATGCTTGAAACAATATAAGTCTTTCAGTCCTCAAGAATAGTAGATTATTTTGTTTTATTTTATATTCACCAGCCGGCCTTTGGATTATATGCTAATCTGGTTTCATGAGGACCTTTATATATGGGGGAAGGTTGTACAGTACAGGTTCTTAGATTAGGCATACCACCTATCAAAAAATAAATCAAAATGCTCTTTTTAAAATATATGTAGCCAGGTATAGTGGCACACTCTTATAATCCCAGTGATTCAGGAGGCTGAAGTAGGAGGATCACAGTTTTGAGGCTCACCTCCACAATTTAGCAAAACCCTCAGCAAATTTGTGAGACTGTCTCAAAAAATGCAGAAAACTGGGGGTGTAGCTCAGTAAGCTGCCCTCCGCCAAATATTATGCATTTGGGGAATTGACACATGCCAACTGACTATTTGCTATTAGGAAAACTTATAAAAATTAATTTCTGATTTTCAAAAGTTTTTATAGCAATTGTTCTCAGTCATTTCTCTATTGTCTTTTTTGCTAGATTTTAAGCCTCATAAATTTAGGAACTGAGTGGATTTGTTGAATACATAATATATTTCCAGGATGTAGTATAATGCATGGCATATAATGGGTGGTCAGAAATATTTTTGAATGGATTGAGTGAATTCTGAGTTAAATTGTACACCAAGATTATCCCTGCCTCAAAGTCCTAACATAAAAAGCCTGACAGTTTCTTGAAAATGGTTAGAAGACTGAAACCCACTTAAAAACCAGTAAAATGTCCTTTACTTTCAGTAAAACTGATTTTATGTAACTAAAATATAAGGAATATATTCTTTTCAAATTGAAGAGTTCTAAAAAAATTAAATTATTTTTATCCTTGTGTTTGCTTGACCATCAGTTGCAAAAATTTCTTGATTGAGTTGTAATAGTGATTCTTCAATTTTGATTTGTACCATGCCACTTATATTTGTTCATGATATTTGTAGAGTAAAAAATTTCTGAAATTTTAAAACATATTTTTAACTAAATGGTCTTAAATCGATTTCAAACTATAATTTGATCTGTTTTAATTGTGATTTTTTTGGGTGCTTTTTGACTTCTTATCCTTTTCCCTATACGCCCATTTCTCATGTTAATCAATAGTTGCCTCTATTCTGATAAATTTTTGTTATGATCTGTTCTGCAGAGAAAGAGATGCTGGTTGCAAGTTTTGGAAATCCCTGTTTTTTATGGAACAAAGTTCTGTAAAATTTTCATAAGATTACTTGGCAATAACATACGCTTGTGATGGACCCTAGAAATACTGCTATGTTAGGATTGGGTTCTGATTCCGAAGGTTTTTCAAGAAAGAGTCCTTCTGCCATCAGTACTGGCACACTGGTCAGCAAGAGAGAAGTAGAGCTAGAGAGTAACACAAAGGAAGAAGAGGACCTTCGAAAGCGGAATCGGGAAAGAAACATTGAAGCAGGGAAAGATGATGGTTTGACTGATGCACAGCAGCAGTTTTCAGTGAAAGAGACAAACTTTTCAGAGGGAAATTTAAAATTGAAAATTGGCCTTCAGGCTAAGAGAACTAAAAAACCTCCAAAGAACTTGGAGAATTATGTATGTCGACCTGCCATAAAAACAACTATCAAGCACCCAAGGAAAACGCTTAAAAGTGGGAAAATGACAGATGAAAAGAGTGAACATTGTCCTCCAAAAAGGGTAAGTGTAATGCCCAGCAATATGTGGTCATTGAAAGTATTCAGATTTTTCTATTGATTTACATACCTATTCCAGGAAATTTGATTTTAATCTTTTTACGTTATTTCCAAATAGTCTGTGAGTCATGTCAAAGATGTAATGGTATACAATGTAATAAAATTTACTTATAAAATTATGACAGATATTTAAAATGGAGCATACTCTGATTATTACTCCTAAGGTTAGTGGGAAAAATATTGGATTTGTAGTCAGGAAACCTAGATTTGAATCTTGCCTTCCTACTTACTAACAGTGTCATCATGGACAAATTAACAGAGGAGAAACTGAGTCCAAAGATATAATTGGTTATATTATTACCTGCCTTCCGGGGTGGTTGGAAAGTATCAGATTCACTAAGAAATGTTGAAAGCTTTTGTTAAATGAATTATTTTGTAAAATATTTCTGTTGTTGTTCCTCATAAGGCAAGTTAATATATTAAAAATGTCAGCTGGGTGAAGCTCCAACTACTTAAGATTGCTTAAATTCATGAGTTTGAGACTATTTTGTGCAACGTAGTGAGACCCCCATTTCAAAAAAACAAAAAGAAAAGTCATCCCCCTTCTGTCAGATATCCAATTACTCCTCTAACTCTTCTTCATTCTGTTCACCTTGTCTAATAAAGATCTCACATTTGTGCTTTATTTTGTTGACCACAAGTTTTAGTCCCTTTATGCATTATTTTATATATTTTTTTATATATATATTCCCACAGATTTAAGATAGTATTCATATATGAGTAAAACAGGGAGAAAGAGTTGGCTTAATATTTTGGCTAAAAGAATATTACTGGGGCTGGGGATGTGGCTCAAACGGTAGCGCGCTCGCCTGGCATGCGTGCGGCCCGGGTTCGATCCTCAGCACCACATACCAACAAAGATGTTGTGTCCGCCGAGGACTAGAAAATAAAAATATTAAAAATTCTCTCTCTCTCTCTGTCCTCTCTCACTCTCTCTTTAAAAAAAAAAAAGAATATTACTCACTGTTTTAAATGATGATTTGGTTTTTTATCATTAATTCTTTTTTTCCCCTTTCTTTTTTTTCTCCCTCCTTCCTTCCTTCCTTCCTTCCTTCCTTCCTTCCTTCCTTCCTTCCTTCATATGCCTATTTCTCATGTTAATCAATAATTGCCTCTATTCTGATAAATTTTTGTTATGATCTGTTCTGCAGAGAAAGAGATGCTGGTTGCAAGTTTTGGAAATCCTTGTTTTTCATGGAACAAAGTTCTGTAAAATTTTCATAAGATTACTTGGCAATAACATACGCTTGTGATGGACCCTAGAAATACTGATATGTTAGGATTGGGTTCTTCCTTCCTCCCTCCCTCCCTCCCTCCCTCCCTCATGTGCGCGTGTGACTTGGGATCGAACCCAGGGCTTGTGCACATTAGGCAAGCACTGTACCTCTGAACTGCATCCCCAGCCTGCTTTAATTCTTTCCTGTCATTCATGTGCATTTTACTTGTTACCAGAAACTACAATGCTGCAAAGCTCTTTTGTTCTCCAAATTGCTGTGGCATTCAGAAATTTCTAATAGATTGCCCTTCTGCATAAGAGTATAGAGATTTAAGATATATTTTATGATGACTTCTTCATGAAATCATATGAATAAGTTTTCGGATTATAATGTCAGGAAAAATTGGGTATTGTATTCAGTTCTTGAAAAAAATCAACAGGATAAATCTTAGGTAAATGAGTCTTGTTTTCCTCATTTCTGAAATGGAAGTATTATCTATTTTTTCTTTTTTCTCTTTTTTTTTTTTTTTAAAGAGAGAGTGAGAGAGAGAGAGAGAGAGAGAGAATTTTTCATTTTTATTTTTTAGTTCTCGGCGGACACAACATCTTTGTTGGTATGTGGTGCTGAGGATCGAACCCGGGCCACACGCATGCCAGGCGAGCGCGTTACCGCTTGAGCCACATCCCCAGCCCAGTATTATCTGTTTTTAAATAACATCTTTATCAAGATATAATTCAAATATCATCACAAATGCACCATTTAAATTAAATGATTTTTAGGGTATTATGTTCATTTTTTAGGTTGATGCTAAATGTATATGTAATTTGGGATTTATTATTTTAATCATTTTAAAGCCAGGCATGGTGGCAAACGCCTGTAATCCCAGTGACCCTGTCTGAAAATAAAAGGGCTGCTGATGTAACTCAATGATTAAGTGCCCCTGGGTTCATTCCCTGTTACCCAAAAAAATAAAAAATTAAAGAATAAATAAAAATTAAACCATTTCTAACTGTACAATTCAATGGCATTAATCACATTCACTGTGTTATACAACCATTACTACTATTCCCAAAATTTCTTAAATCCAAATTCTGTAAACATTAAGCAATAACTCCGATTTCCCTGTACCCAGCAACTGAGAACGTCTTGTGTACTTTTTTTTTTTTTTTTTTTTTGCCTATTCAAGATACCTGATAAAAGTGTCATCATTCAATACTTGTCCTGTTTTGTTTGGTGTATTTCATAATGTCCTCAAGGTTGTTCCATGTAGTATTTTCCAGAACTTCATTCCTTTTTTTTTTGTGGTGCTGGGGTTTAAACTCAGGTCCTTGTGCATGCGAGGCAGGCACTCTACCAATTGAGCTATATCCCCAGCCTTTCATTCCTTTTTATATCGGAGTGATGTTCTGTCATATGAGTACACCACATTTTAAAAAAAAATCATTCATCTGTTGGTGGAATCTTGGTTTGCTTCCCACCCTTGACTATTGTGAATAATGCTGCAATGAACATTGGTATGAAAAATACCTGTTTGAGTCCCAATTTTTTTTTTCATATTTATTTTTTAGTTATAGGCAAGCACAATATTTTATTTTTATGTGGTGCGGAGGATCGAACCTAGTGCCTCACACATGGTAGGCGAGCGCTCTACCTCTGAGCCATGACCCCCACCTCTTGAGTCCCAATTTCAATTCTTTGGATGTATGCTGTCATCCCTTGGTGTCCTTAGAAGATTGGGTCCAGGACCTATATTATATAAAAATCCTCTCTGGGCATGGTGGTGCGTGCCTATAATTCCGGCAGCTTGGGAGGCTAAAGCAGGAGGATTGCCAGTTGAAAGCCAACCTCGGCAAAAGTGAGGCACAAAGCAACTCAGTGAGACTCTGTCTCTAAATAAAATACAAAAAGGGCTGGGATGTGGCTCAGTGGCCGACTGTGCTAAGTTTAATCCCTGGTTACTACCCCCCACCCCAATCTTTGGATTTTCAGGTCCCTTATGTAAAATAGCGTAGTGTTTTGAGTATAATCTACATAAAATTTCCCATATACCTTAAATCATCTCTTGATTATTTAAATACTTAATGTAATGTAAATGTTGTGTAAATAGTTGTCATATAATATTGTTTAGTGAATAATAAGAAAAAAGTATATGCATGTTCAGTATAGATAGAATTATTTCCTGAACATTTTTGATCCAAGGTTGCTTCAATCATTGGTTGCCCAACCCATGGATATTGAGGGCCAACTGTACTTTGTGAATAGAGTTGATGGATCATATAGTAATTCTCTTGTTTAGATTTTGAAGAAGTTCCAAACTGTTTTCCATAGATGCTACACTATTTCATATTCCCAACAACACATAAGTATTCCAGAATTTCTCCAGATCCTCTCCTTTATTCCTTCCCTTTCTTGACTGTGGTTTTGATTTACATTTTCCTAGGGACTAATGATGATCACATCTTTTCATAGGCTTAGTTGTCATTTATGTATCACTTTTGACAAATGTCTATGCAGATTTTCTGACCGTTTTTGAGTTGTGTTGTTTGAGTTCTTTGATTAAAAACATGGATGAAGTCCAGTTTGTTTTTTACTGCATATGTTTTTGGAGTACCTTAGTAATAACCGGGCAAATTCAGTGTATTTCTCCTTATGTATTCTTCTAAGAATTTTATGGTTTTGGTTTTTATATGTAAGTTTTGACTCAAGTTAAATCTTGTATATGATTTAAGGTAAAGTTTCAACTTGATTCTTTTGAATATGAATAGTTTTATTAGCATCTTCATTAAAGAGAATTAATTTCCTGGTTCTGGTTCCTTTGTTTAAAAAAAAAATTCCATATATGTGTATGGAGATTTGTTTCTGGACTCTTCAATTCCATTGTTCAGTCTGTCTTAACAGTACTACCTTGTTTTGATTACTAAAGCTTTGTAATTCATTTTGAAGTGAGATGTGAGTCCTCCAGCTTTGTTCTTTTTCAAGATTGTTTTGGCATGTTGGGATTCCTTGAGATTCTATATGAATTTTGAGAGTGTTCTATTTCTCCAAAGAATGTTGGAATTTTGATACAGATTGCTTGGCATCTACAGATCCCTTTAAACATAAAAAGGAAAAACAAACATTGTTACTATTATGACTCATTTTCAACAATCTGAGCAAATTCATTTTGGATTCCCCCCACCTTCAGCAGTTTAATAGCACCATTCTGTGATAAGTGGTAAGCAAAACAACCATTACTCAGCCAAAATGAAGAAAACTTTATGTCAAATGTGCCTTCAGGTTTACCTCTACTACATTAAGAATACATTATTTGGGACCAAAGTTCATGCAAGGAAACTTCCAGAAAGTAAATCCCTCATCAGTGCTTTTGATATGTTTGAGAAATATTTTATGCACATAAAGCAAATACATGTCTAACATATGTATATCCTTCCTGTATTTATTTATTTATTTATTTTTTAGAGAGAGAGAGAGAGAGAGAGAGAGAGAGAGAGATAATAGTATTTATTTTTTAGTTCTCTACGGACACAACATCTTTGTTGGTATGTGGTGCTGAGGATCGAACCTGGGCCGCACGCATGCCAGGCGAGCGTGCTACCGCTTGAGCCACATCTCCAGCCCCTCCTTCCTGTATTTAAAAATACAAATAGTAGCATGCTGTACACTTTCTTTGCAACTTTTTCTACTTTAATAATTTATTCCGGAGATTTTTGAATACCATGACTAAGAGGGTTTCTTTAGTCATTTGAAATATGGATTGCAAATTTGTTTTCAGTTAGTTATTTGTCTTTAGTCATTTCTTATCTTATTTTGCCATGTAGAATTATTTGTTATTTTTTAAAAACCTATATTTATTCATAAATCTTTTATGGTTTCTGGATTTCGGTGTGTAATTAGAAAAGCCTTTTTCACTACAAGTTCTTAAAAGATTTTTGTTTCTTTCTTTTGTAGTACTCTTTCTGTTTCTTCCTTTTTTTTTTTTTTTTGGTGAGTGGGTGGTGTTCTGGATTGAACCCAGAGGTGCTTTATTACTGAGCTACATCCCTAGCCCTTTTAAGTTTTTAATTTGACACAGGGTCTCACTTAAGTTGCTGAGGATCTTATGAAGCTGTGTGAATGGCCTCAAACTTTTGATCCTTCTATCTCAGCTTCCCAGTTTGTTGGGGTTACAGGCATATGCCATTGAACCTGGCTTGTGTTTCACTTTTAACATATAAATATTTTTGATTCTTTTGAACTTTATTACAGTATAGTAATAAAGTTGTGAGTTATGGTTCAAACCTACATCTCTTTCAAATGCGTACATCTGTCTTTGCTAGGAGAGGAGTACATACCTATAATCCCAGCTACTTTGGAAGTTGAGGCGGAGGATCGCAAGTTTAAGACTAGCCTGGGCAAATTAACAAGACCCTGTGTCAAAATAAAAAATGAAAAAGAATTAAGAGTAGCACTCTTCCTTAGCAACTGTGAGACTCTGGGTTCAATCACCAGTAGAACCTCAGTTTTACTGATTTCTTCTGCATATTGCTTTTAATATACACATAGTTATCTATCAGACTGTATGTTGATGCATTTTGTACTTGCCTGTACTGTGTGATATTTTTCATTATTTTAGGATGCTAACAGAGACCTTTAATAAAATATGTAATGAGGTTGAAGGCTAGGGAGAAGGATTTTCTACTGTACACCTCATGTAACAAGAAAAAAAAAGAACTCTTTGATCTCTCTGATTTGAGGCACTACAAATTTCCTTATGTACTTGGGTTTGGTCTGAATTTCTATTATGTTGCTGATGCTTGTGTTTTATTTGCCAGCATGATATAGGGTTTTTCTTTCTTTTTTTTTTAATTGGGTTTTTTTTTAAGTTGTTAATGGACCTTTATTTTATTTATTTGTTTATATGGGTGCTAAGAATCAAACCTCACATGTATGAGGCAAGCGCTCTATTACTGAGCCACAACCTCAGCCCATGATATAGTTTTAATTATTTTATAGATAGGACTAATTCTTCCTCATTACAGTGCAGTTTGCTTTTTTCTTGCCTATTAATTTGTAAGCTTAATGCAGTATTTGCATATGTAGTATTTTTTTTCGTAGAACTTGTCCAGCTGATTATAAAGTTTGTGTTTTGTTCATCTTTATGTTGGAGCCTAATTTGATGTTGGCTTGAGAATTGAGCTTTGAATTTGCTTTGCTAGGAGTCAGGTATGTTTATACCTCCTTTTCTGGGGCCTGTACTTTTGCCTCTTAGGCCATAGTTTGGTGCGTTAATCCTCTGGACAGTCATGCCTAATTAGATCTGTTCCTTCTTTTCTTTTGGCCTTTGTAGAGATTTTTTTTCTTATTTCCTAGAAGAGAGACACTGCTGTGATACATATCTTATGTTGTGTTAAGTTACTTTGTTGTAATAGATAGAATAGAATACTTTTTTTTTTTTTAAACTACTGGCAATTGAACTCAGGGGCACTTGGCCACTGAGCCATGTCCACAGCCCTATTTTGTATTTTATTTAGAGAGACAGGGTCTCACTGAGTTGCTTAGCACCTTGCTTTTGCTGAGGCTGGCTTTGAACTTGTGATCCTCCATCCTCCTGCCTTGGCCTCCTGAGCCACTGGGATTAAAGGTAGTGTGCCACTGCACCCAGCAATAGAATACTTTTCATATTATTTAGTTTGCCATTTGGCTAGAAGTAGAAATCACCTGATTGTTTTATATGAAATACATTCATTATTAACTTTATAGTAGGATTTCCTTTAATATTTTTCTTTCTAAAGTGAAAAAAACTCTTACACCCTTCCTATAAAATGTTTATATTTGGCTTTCTTTCAATTTCATGTATTTTCTGTGCCATTTCATAAATTATCAGAATGGTACATTTTCCAGTAGTATTTTAGGAAGTGAAAGTGGAAGTAATAATATTTACTTATATTTATCACATACTAATTTAAAAGAAGAAGCAGTATACATTCCTTTCCACCGTTTAAAGAAAATTTCAACTTTGGAGTTTTGCATCATAGTTTACTTAGTCTACTTATGTATTATATACTTAGTATACTATTATGATGATAGTGTACTTAGTATACTTTGGTGCAGAACAGGTTGGGGCAATAGATACTTTACTACCAATGTGTATTCATTACAAATTAGGTCAAATAGCATTGATACATGTCGCTAGATTGACTAACATGTTGTCACTGGTTAGTTAATTTGATGTTACTTTAGTTTAGATATACACATTTAAAGAACACAATAAATTATAAATAAAATTCATAGCTACAATTATAATTTTGTTTCCAAAAGATAAATTTCTATTTAGAAAAGAAATGTCTAGCTGGGTGTGGTAGTGCATACCTGTAATCCCTGATACTAGGAATGCTGAGGCAGAGGATTTTGAGTTTACAAGACCAGTCTATGCAACATAGCAAGCCCCTCATCTCAAAAAGAAAAAAACAAAGAGAAAAGAAAGGTCTATGCTATCTTACTAGGTTATTTAAGAAACCCTAATTGAAAAAGTAATTAATATCAATGAAATAATTTTTTTGTGGAAAAATATTAAAACCCATGAGTTCAATTATTAGATTCAAGATCTATTAACTTGAGAATTTAATGACATGTAGATAAATGTCTCTCAAGTAAGAAAAGAGTGGGTATTAATAATATGCATTAGATCTTGCTCATATTCATAATTTTCCAGGCAAAATTTAAATTGCTTAAACAAATTTTAATTATTTCTTTTTTTGTACCAGGGATTGAACTGAGGGGCACTCAATCACTGAGCCACATCCCCAACCCTATTTTGTAATTTATTTAGAGACAGGGTCTTACTGAGTTGCTTAGTGCCTGGCTTTTGCTGAGTCTAGCTTTGAACTCAAGATCCTCCTATCTCTGCCTCAGCCTCTTGAGCTGCTGGGATTATAGGCATATGTCACTGTGCCTGTGAATTTTAATTATTTTGAAATGGAGTTGTTGAAAAAGATTGGTTTGATTTTACCTAGGTTTTTGGGTTTTCTTTCCTGGCATTTCTACTAATAGTAGTATGGTTGTTTTCTGTTTAGAGTTGTTCCCTTACATTGTACCCTATATAAAGTTAGCCCAGTTTTAGAATAAAGCATATATATTTGTTGTTCAGATATAATTCAAATATGCAAAATTTACCCTTTAAAAATGTGCAGCCATACTAGGGCTACACAGAGTTGTGCAGTCATTGTCACTAATTTCAAACATTTCTACCATCTTAAGTTTGTAATTTTATTGTGTCTTTTAACTTTAGATAACTGTTAAAAATGAATGAACATTTTGCTTTGTACTTTCACAAAAGAGGGAAACTGTTTTTAAATCAATTTTGGACATACTATCTAATGTAGACTCAGCATTCTTTGATTTATTCATTTTTTCATAAAATATTTATTGCCTATCCTGTGCCATGAAAAGATTGAGGAGTAATATGACAACTGACATAACTAGAAATACTTACAAAATGTTTATGGAAATCACAGAATTGTTGAGGAAGGTGGCAAGCAAGATAATATACAATGAGAGCTTTATAGAGGAACGCATGTTTAAAATTAGGTATTAGCAGCTTTGTTAGAATTTGCTAGAAAGAGATGGAACTTCTGGAACAAAGTAATACTAGAGGATAGTATCTGATACTTCCCTTAGTTTTGTAACTGTACTAGAATTTGATAGCCCTTTTAGTTTATATTAGTACCAAGAAAATGTAAATATTAATAGATATTGGAATGAAGCTTCCATTGAATGATTACAAGTGGATTTTTTTTTTTTTTCATTTTAAAAATTTTGTTCTGGGGCTGAGGTTGTAGCTCAGTTGTAGAACACTTGCCTAGCATGTGTGAGGCTTTGGGTTCAATCTTCAGCACTGCATAAAAAGAGGCACTGTGTTCATCTACAACTTTAAAAAAAAATTTAAAAATCTTGTTCTGTGTTCAGTCTTCCTTTTAGCAATATAAAATTTTAAAGTAAGAATTACATGACTCTGCCGGCCTCAATATGCACACCTGTAATCCCAGCGATTTGGGAGGCTGATGCAGGAGGGTTGCAAGTTCAAAGCCAGCCTCAGTGATGACTAGGAGCTAAGCAATTCAGTGAGACCCTGTCTCTGAATAAAATACAAAATAGGGCTGGGGAAATGGCTCAGTGGCTGAATGCCCTGAGTTCAATCCCAGTACCAAAAAAAGAAAAAAGAAAAAAAAAAAAAGAAAGAAAGAAAAGAATTATATGACTGAACTCATTTTCTTAGGACTTTTTTTGTTTTTTTTAAAGATATAGTCATACTTTATTATAATATTCCTCTCATAGGTAAAATTAAAAGTTAATGTTGCTTTTATTTAAAAAGTTTTCTTTTGAGAAATTTGTGATTATTTATAGTATGAAGGAGCTCAGTCATTTGTAGGTTTAATGTTACATCTTACCAAAAAGTATAGTACCTGAATTTTATTTCATGCAGGAGTAAAATCAAGCCAGGGATAATATTGGATCAGATTTGTAGAACTTTTGAGGTCCTAGAACTGCAACAGCAGGTGGCATTAGAGATCAGGTTTAAGAATGAGTTGTAGGGATTTGAATATAAAGGGGAAAAGGAAATAAGGTGGATTGTGGGTTCAGGACACAACTGGATTCAGCTTTACCCTTTTGGTGGTGTTAATCTGTTTAGAGAGAGAGAGAGAGAGAGAGAGAGAGAGAGAGAGAGAGAGAGAGAGAGAGAGAGAGTGTGTGTGTGTGTGTGTGTGTGTGTGTGTGTGTGTGTGTGTTTTAAACTAACTACTTCAAAATCTAACAGTTAAGAATTCTCTTCCAAGCCAAGTGTGGTGATGCATTCCTATAATCCTAGTAACTGGGGAGGCTGAAATAGGATGATCACAGATTACCAGCACAGCCCAGGCAATTTAGCAAGACCCTGTCTCAAAATAAAAAAGGGTTGAGGGTATAGTTCAGTGGTTCTACCACTGGTTCTACCCCTGGGTTCATAAGAACACAAACAAAAAAAGAATCCTCTTCCAGGGCTTGGGGCGAAACTCAGTGCTAGATCACCTGCTTAAACATACACAAGGTCCAGAGTTCAATCCCCAGCACCACAAAACAAAACAAAAAATAATGAGAATAATTTTCTTTCTAGAAAAAAACTTTTGATATCTATTCTTCACTTCTCCTACACTCTACCTTAAGCTAAAAGGTAGTAAAAGGTGAAGGGTGTCTTCCTGGGACTGCTTAATAACCGTAGCATATATATTACAAATAACCATTGCTTTGTATAAGCAAATGTCTAATGTCAATAGTTAAGAGAGGAATATATTGTAATAGGATGGTAATTTCCATATTAACTATTGTTTCTTTTTTAATATTTATTTTTTTTAGTTTTTAGTTATACACAATTTCTTTATTTTACATTTATGTGGTGCTGAGGATCAAACCCAGTGCCTCATGCATGGTAGGCGAGCACTCTACCACTGAGCCACAGTCCTAGCCTGTTAACTATTATTTCTGTGGAACGACTTAGTATGAAACCATTTCCTTCAGTCTGGATTTATAGTATTTCTAAGATTTTGCTTTCTCTAAAATCTACTTAAACTGAGAAGGATACAGATTATCAAATAAGACAAAATCAACAAATATATCAGAAATGATATTGTTGAGGTGAACCATTACTTACTCTTTAAGCAAAGTAGATACTGAACTATTAAATTTGATCTTTTCTTAACCTCTTTTTTTTTTTTTCTTTTTTAGCATCCAAGTCTTGAATCTCTTATGTATATTTTACCTTCAATTTTGGAAAACATGTCAAAGTGCTGTGCTCTATGGGCAAGATGCCACCTCTGAACCTATTATTTCTTTTTTTTTTCTTGTTATTGTTTTTTTTTTTTTTTAAATTAGGGTAGCAAATGCATACTGTGCATTAGAAAAAAAAAAGAATATTGGAGAAAAAGTTTTCACTTCATAATCATACCACCCAAGATAATACTGCTAACAATTAGTGTGGCTTTTGATTTTATTGTATATGTTTTACATATTGAAGTCAATTGTATGTGCACTATTTCATCTTTTAAAATTTAACATACTTTTAGCATTTTTCAACTTTCATGCTTCATTTTTCTACCACAGAAGTGTATTAATATTCTGATATTTTTAATAGTGTTTCACATGAATTATATTGTAACTAAAATATCTGTAAATGTTTTACATTTTAAATCACATAATGAAAATATTTCAAAGAATATGGCATATATATATATATATATATATATATATATATATATATATTTTAGTTGCTTTTTATTCCTATGAGAGGTTAAAAAAAACCCAAAACAGCTGTAATTCAACGATTTTTCAGGGATTTTTAGACTAAGATACTTATTCATTCTCTTTAGCAGTCACAAATTTATTTTAAATGTTATTAAAAGGAAACAGATACTGTAATTTAGGTTTATTCTGATGAGTTCTCAGTAGAAAGGCTGAAAAGTCAAGACCTTACGGAAAAGTAATAAGAGTTATTTATGAAGTGACTTTCATTTCAGAGTAATACTTTATTTTGCACATTGTAATAGGGCATTATTAGGCATTCAGCAATTCATTTCTCTGCCTGGTTCGTTTCTCCAAGTGGAATGACATACACATAAAGAAACAGTTATTTCTATTTAGTATCAAGGCATGAGTAGTGTCCAGCTCCTTCCAGAGTTTTGTAGCTGTTTTGTGGATCAGACTTACCATTTCACCTATTTCAGGCTAGTATTCTTTTTCATTAGAGAATCCTTTGCGTGGAGTCTATCTTGTTCTATTATCAGGAGGTTCTCTTCTTTATCAGCACCACATTCAGTACTTTTGTAGTAGTCAGTTTTGGGTCACTGTCACCAGATGACCAAATAAGAACACCTTAGAGGAAGAAAATATTTTAGCTCATGGTTTCAGAGGTTCAGTCCATATTGATCAACTCCATTGCTCTGGGCCCAAGACAAGACAGAACATCATGACAGGGGGCATGGTGGAAGAAAGCTGCTCAGTTCATGACAGCCAGGAAGCAGGGGTTATTGGGGATAGTGGTAAGGATAGATATAAATATTATATCTTATTATAATTTATAAAAGATCCAGAATGCAAGTCTACATATACCATTGCTACCTTTCATTCCTGTGTTCATTTTGATAAAAACTATTCAAGAAAAAAGACCTGATGGTATGTAGGTACCTGCTAAGTACTGTTATGTTTTCTTACCTTCTCTTAATTATTTTCTTTGGAAGCTCTTGAGATAGAGGCATTTGATTCTAGAGAAGAGTACTGGGCACAATACCCATGTTCTCTGTGGTAGTAGCAATTAAACAGATTATCCTGGATCTTCACATTTCGTTCATGTTTTGGTAAAGTGCCCCACCCCCTTACACACACACACATGCGCGCGCGTGCAACGAGTAGCCCTTGGGCACAAGATAAGATGTCACTTTTTCCCCAAAAATAGAGTTATAAAAGCATATGTTCCCTTAAATAGAACAGAGAATCAAATTCCTTCTGTTGCACTGTGGAGCCTTTGCTAGAAATGTACCAGGAAGATTTAAACTACCATAATTAGTTTAGTCAGGTTCATCCTCAATTCTCGTTTTCATTTTGAACTTAATCAGCACTGCATTTTGATTGAGAGGTTTACTTTCTCTTAGAATGTAGAATGTAAGGGATATCTGCTTGAGTCTGTATTCTGGGTTAATTTAGTGGTATACATAGTGAAATATGGGGAATGTGCATATTTCTCATTTTATTGTTGGTCCTACTATGGGAAAAGTCATCATTGAGCCAAATTGTAAGAAGATACAGCTTCCTCTTTCCCAGAGAATTAAGCCTAAATGCCATCACTTTGATTCATTAATTCAAAACCGATTTTTATGATTGTTTATATCTTTTATTTCATTTTAATGCCTGAAAATCACTCCAGAGATACATGTAGACTGCTCAGTAAGTGTACATTTCTGATAAATTCTGAGACAGCTTCCGTGGAAATAAATAGGGAAGATATCAAAATTAAATACAATAACAAAACCTGGTGCTTTTAGGAAAATTGATTAATAGAAGAAGTGTTTGTAAAGATGAACTTGTTTCCTGCCTGACATGACTTCGTGAGTCATATAGTTCTAAATTGTATCTCTTTCGAAATTAGATAGGGATTTATGGGGGAAGTTGACCATCCTAAGAGACTATAGATTAAGTCACTGTTGCAGTGACTTTTTCATTTTTGGAATAAAATAGTGATGAAAAAGAATAACTACTTGCCCTCTGCTGCTGATATCTGGGACAAACATACATGTTTGTTCCTTAAATTATATAGCAAAAAGAGATCTTTGCTGGTAGAAATTCACCTCACACAATTTGTATATTGTTATTGTGTTGTTCCATTGTCATAATGTTTTTATGAAGAAATTAAACTTCCTTGAGTAATATGTTTTGGCTTACTCTCAATTATAGAGTATAATGAGACTGAGCATAGGGTTTGGGCTTCAGTCTGGAAAATAGAATTCAAGTCTGGAACCTCTGTGGCTTTGTAATTTAAGAAAAGTCTAACAAGGTGAAGTAGAGCACACTTGTAATCCCAGTGACTCGGGAGATTGAGGCAGAAGGATTGTGAGTTCGAGATTGGCCTCAGCAACTTTGTGAGACCCTAAGCAGCTTAGAAAGACTCTTTCTCAAAAAATGAAAAAGCGCTAGGGTTGTAGTTGAGTGGTAAAGCACCCCAGATTTCAATCCCCAGTACTTCCCTCTTAACAAGAAGAAAGAAAAAAAAGAAAGGTCCATATTGGTCTGCTTTTGCATAGAAAGTATTTGGTTATTTTGTATGAAAATGCTTAATTATCGGTAAGTTCGGTTTTCTTTAATATAGTTAGCTAGCATTATTTTTACTTCTGTTCTCAGATATTTTTATTCTCTTGACTAAATGCCACAAACTGAAGCTTTGTACATTTCTTGAAAATTATTGCTAAATATTTTTAGAAACACATTTAAGATTCTTGCCCTTATTTATATTTCTAAGTTCTAACGTTTTGCAGGTGACTTATGTTTCATTTAATCACTTGGGGAAAATGAACGCATCTTATCTAGAAACATTGCAATAGAGTTTTGTGTGATTGGCTTAAAAGATGATAAAATTGTAGGCAAGTTTTCCATCTGTATCTGTTTAATTGCATTCATGCTATGACACAATAGAATGGCATAATATCTACAACATAATAGAATGACAGGAGGAACTTTGCAATGAATGTCATGTACTCTGAGGAGTGTACATATTTTTAGTAAACTTTTTGTCTTTTTGTGTTGTTATCTACAGAATGAAGTATTAATCTTTTGTTTCAGAACTCTTTTATATTTAATAATGGAAAGCTTTTCCTTTTTCATTAATTTAAGTACATGGCAAGTTAATTTCACTCTGTACTACTGAACTTATGCTTATAGTTATTCTGTAACTGATTTTGTACCTTAATCATTCTCTAAACAACTAGAGGATGTGAACAAAACATTGTATTATGATTCCCAAATCATTCATAGCCTTAATATGTTTGTCCTATTGTATGATTCAGTTAAATGATTTATTTTTTCTTTTTTTACTCATTTTTCATTCTGTGATTTCTTTTCACCAGTCAGGTTCATTCTTTTGTTAACAGGTGAAATGAAGACACTTGTGAACTATCAAAACAGATGTTTAATTTGTTTATTGTCAAGCATGCATTGTTTTATATATCTAAATGTCTGATGTGCAAGACAGAAGTAGGATATTTACTGATTTAACATTTTGTACATAGCAGAACACAATTTATAAACAACTGTTTTAATATAGTTTTTCAAAGGAACTTTGTACCTTGGATTCATAACTTGGGCAAATTTCAAAAATTTTTCTTATCAAGTATTGAAAATGATTAGTACTCTATAGAAATATTTCAGAAATAAGCTTATTCAAATTTTAGACCTTACAAAATTATACTCATTGAAGAATTATCTTAAAGCATTACATTTTTTTCTTTGGAATGAGAATAGACCTTGTTTTTGGTATTCTGTTTTCTTCTAATATTTTCATTTTGTAAACTATTCCTTACTAGCTCCAGGTCAAAGGTAATTTCTTTTTTTAATGGGTGAAGGTGATTTATTTTGGAATTTCTTGTAACATTTCTGAATTGAGGTTTGCTTTTAATTTTTACACAATGTGAAGAATTCTCTAGTAGGAATTTTTCTTGAAAGACTCAAGAATTTAAGAAAGTGAAATATTTCACTTAAAGATTAATATGTTTAATGTTCTTTAGGCTTGTACACTAAAATTCTATGAAGAATTATATAAATGCATTACTCATTCTTATCTATATTTTAGCATTTATTTGCTTAAACATAAGATAATGCTCACACTAATGTACTTTATTATATTTTTGAATTTTTTAAAGCAGTTTTGCTGAGATATAATTCACATAACATACAATTCACCTATTTGAAGAATAGATTGCTTTTTTTATGTTCAGAGTTTTATAGCCATTACCTTAATTAATTTTAGATTTTCATCATATAAGAAAGCAACTCTATAGCTAGTAATAGTTATATATATTTCCCTACAATAGCCCCAGGCAATTATTTATGTACTTTTTATCTCCATTTGCCTATTCTATTGTAATTATATGTCGAATTCCTCATAACTAAAACACTCAGGGTCACTCCAGGTGAACTGGGCAGCACAAAATTATCACACAAGAGACATAGATTCCTTTTTCTTTGGAGTTATGTGACAGCTCCTCTAACCTTAAGGGTCCACAGAAAGAGAGCACGTGCTGAACACTTATTATTGAGAAGAAGCCATTCAAATGAGGCAGGGGGTCAGGTTTCAGGGAGTTGAGTTAGCTTTAGGATGTCTGGTGTCAGCAGGTTGACTGACATCTAGGAAGGCCACACCCAAAGGCAGAGCAAGAGAAGCGGACACACAAAGGGCATTTCCTTGGAACATTCTATCCCAAACAGGGCAAAGGGGTAGTATTACAAAGGAATAGGTAACAGGGACAGTGCCCAAGTCACTACGAAATGTAGTGATGGGTCAGAGCTTCTAGCTTCAGGATGGAAGGCGTGGGTCATTCAGAGTGGCTCCCCACAATTATATATCCTTTGACATAACTTATTATTTTCTCCTGTCCCTAACTCTCAAGCTTCTGATGACTACTCTGAGATAACTTTTTTAGATTCCACATATGAATGAGATCATGCAGTATTTCTTTGTTTTGCTTATTTCAGTTAACAGGTTCATCCATGACAAGATTTCATGCTTTTTATTGTATATTTTTAATCCATTGGTTAGTCTTGATAAATACTTAGATTATTTTTTTTAGTTTTATTGATTTTATTTTTTAAATACTTGACAGCAGAATGCATTACAATTCTTATTGCACACATAGAGTACAGTTTTTCATATCTTTGTATATAGAGTATGTTCATGCCAATTCATGCCTTTATACATGTACTTTTTTTTATTACAATTCTTATTACACATATGTACCACAGTATCTCTGTTTATATATGAAGTATGTAGACACCCAATTCGAGTCTTTATACATGTACTTTGGATAATAATGTCCATCACATTCCACTGCTCTTGCTAATCCCCTGCCCCCCCTTCCCTATTTTAGTTTCTTGCCTATTGAAATACTGCTGCATTAAACCTGGAAGTATAGGTGTCTCTTCAACATATTATTTTCATTTATTCTGAATATATACTCAGTAGTGGGATTGCTGGATCATATGGAAGTCCAATATTTAATATTTTATGGAACTTGGAAGTATTTTCCATAATGGGGCTACTAGTTTACATTTCCCCTGATGGTATATAAAGGCTTCTTTTCTCCATATTCTTGCCAACATTCCCTTTTGTATTTTTGTTAATTTGATGATTATTTAATTCTGGTCATCTCTTAAAGGACCCCACTTCTAAACACTATAGTTGGATTAAGTTTCCATCAATGTAATATCTCACAGCAGGGAATAAATTTCAACTTGTGAACCCTTGGGGGGGAACCCTCAAACTATAGGAAAATCATAGCATTTGCCTTTGCTTTTGATACCATTTTCAAAAAGTCATTGTTCGTATCAAAGTCATAGAGCTTTTCAGATGTTTTTCCCTGGGAATTTTATAGTCCACTTTGAGTGAATTTTTGTATGCAGTGAAAGAGTTGGTTCTGCATGGTGATGTCCTGTTTACTCAGTATCATTTATTGCAGGCATAGTCCTTACCCTCTTGTTGTTGGCACCTTTGTAAAAAAAAAAAAATCAGTTGGCTATAAATGCATGGATTCATTTTTGGACTCTGTTCCATTAAAAATCAGAATGGGAACTAATGAGAAAGAGATTAGAAAAACAACTAAAGAGATCAACAAAACAAGGAATTGGATTTTTTTGAAAGATAAAATTATTAGACTTGAGGCTAGACTAAAAAAGATGACTTCAATAAAATCACAGGTACAAAAGGAGATAAGTGATACCACAGAAATACAAAGGACAACGTAGGAAAGAATAGTTTACTACCAACTATAATATGATTATAGCTGGTAGTAAACTATAATTGGTCAGTAACAGAAATTTCTAGTGGGCATTCTGTGTTGAAAAAAGTTAAGGTACAAACTTGGCACAGTGGCCTGTAATCCCAGCAGTTAGGGAGGCTGAGGCAGGAGGATTGCAAGTTCAAAGCCAGCCTAAGCAAAAGTGAGGTGCTAAGTAACTCAGTGAGAGACCCTGTCTTCAAATAAAATACAAAATATGGTGCTGGGGTTGTGGCTCATTGTTAGAGTGCTCACCTAGCACATGCAAGGCTCTGGATTCGATAAAATAAACAAAAAAAAAAAATAGTGAACATGTTAGCTAATATCTAAATTTCTCTTTATTAAAATGAGAATAATATAATTGCATCTTGGTGGTTGTGAAGATTAAATGACATACACTATGTGAGATAATTAGTAACTGGTCTTCCTGAGTATTTGAATACATAAAAGATGATAACTTCTCCGAGAAAAATACTAAGAGATGAAAGACAACTGGTAAATTGGTAAAAGTATATGTAACATTCAAGAAACTAAGGACTGTTAACTTTAGGTTCTGCATCTGTGCATTCAACCAACTACAGATTGAAAATACCCCCCCCCCTTTACTCACACACACACATACAAATCAAGCAGGAAAGTCCCAAAAAGTAACAATTGTATTTTCTGTGTACCTGTGCTTCACTGAATTCACATAAATGAAGTGATGTGTTTATGTATAATCTGCGATAGTCTACTACCATTTTACAGATCCTCAACCTCTCTCCAGCACTTATTTGAGAATTGTTTCCCTTGCATCTCATTTGTGTACTGTATAGTTAGGCCTACTATGGTTGCATCTGTACTGAACATGTACAGACTTTTTCCTTTTCATTATTCTCTAAACAATACAGTGTGCTATTTACATAGCATTTATGTTGTTAGGTATTATACATAATAGATGATTTAAAGGATTTAAGAAGATGAATAGGTTATACGAAAATAACATTTTATGTAACAGACTTCAGCACCTGAGGATTTTGTTATTTGAATTGGATTTTTGGAAACTAGTCACCTGTCAAATACCAACAGAAAACTATATTTCTAAATTATTAAGGGCTCTTCTGCGTTCACATTTTAAATTTTCAATTTAGAAAAATAATGTATATCAAGACCTTGAACATCTATTTTACTGCTGAAGAAATACAAAAAGTCAGAAAAATCATGTAACAAGATGAAATTGAAATAGATATGCAAAAGAAAGTGTTTCTATCAGTTGTGAAATCTTAAAAACTGATAATGGGAATGAAAAATCTTTATTGCATTTAACTGTCCAGAATGTATAACTGATACATGTGCATCCCTTTAGCCTAGCAGTTTCACATTTACAAATTCATCTTAAGCAACTTAGCCAGACCCTGTTTCAAAAAAAATAAAAGGTCTGGGGAGGCTAAGTTTAATCCCCATTATCCACCAATGCCTGCCGAAAAAAAAAATTATCTGAAGGAGTTGGACAACTATGCAAAGATACATACAGTTGGATATCATTACATTATTTATTGTAGCAAAAAGAAAAAAGTATTTAAGTTCCACCCAGTAGGAGATTGATTTTCTGAATTAATGACTAATATGAGAACATTGAATTTATAGTCTCTTAGTTTATTTGCATATAAGTCTCTTCATTGTATTGATTATAGCAAGTGGGCTATAAACCAGCAAGTAGTTTTGCACCCCCCCCTCTTTTTTTTTTCCTTTTCAAACTATATTGAAGTCATTATAGATTGAACAAGAAATTGCAAAAGTAACAGAGAGGTTTTGTGTATACTTCATTCAGCTTCCCTTAATGGTAAAATCTTATGTCTATAGAACAGTATCAAAATTAGAAAATTTACATTGGTACAATCCACAGAACTTATTTTCCTATTGAAAAAAATTATATATCTAATGGGATGTTTTAATGCAGAATCCTTCTTGATGCCTAATACATAATATACTCTCTTAAAATGATAGCTCTTATTAACAGTTTTCCTTTAAAAGTGTTCAGCAGTAGAGTGCTCCCCTAGCATGCGTGAGGCCCTGGGTTCTAGCCGTACAAAAATAAAGGTATTGTGTCCACCTGCAACTAAATTTTTTTTTTTTTTTTTTTGGTGTTGCTGGGGATTGAACCCAGGACTTTGTGCATGTGAGGTAGACACTCTACAAACTGAGGTATATCCCCAGCCCCAAAATAAAATATTAAAAAAAAAAAAAAAGCCAGGCATGATGATGCATGCCTATAATCCCAGCAGATCAGGAGTCGGAGGCAGGAGGATCAAAAGTTCAAAGCTAGTCTCAGCAATTAAGTGAGGTGCTAAACAATTCAGTGAGACCCTATCTCTAGTAAACTACAAAATAGGGCTAGGGTTGTGGTGCAGTGGTTGAGTGCCCTGGTACCCTCCCCCCACAAAAAAAGTGTCCTTATAAATGTAAGAAGAAAAAAATCACGAGTACCAAATATAGTTTTCAAAAATATTTTTTTTAATATTTATTTTTTAGTTTTCGGCAGACACAACATCTTTGTTTTGTATGCAAGGTTGGTTCAATATACGGAAATCAATAAATGTTATCCACCACATCAATAGACTTAAAAACAAGAACCATATGATCATCTCAATAGATGCAGAAAAAGCTTTCGACAAAGTACAGCATCCCTTTATGTTCAAAACTCTAGAAAAATTAGGGATAACTGGATCATACCTCAACATTGTAAAAGCAATCTATGATAAGCCACAGGCCAGCATCATTCTGAATGGAGAAAAATTGAAGGCATTCCCTCTAAGATCTGGTATAAGACAGGGATGCCCTCTCTCGCCACTTCTGTTCAACATAGTCCTCGAAACACTGGCCAGAGCAATTAGGCAGACGAAAGAAATTAAAGGCATAAAAATAGGAAAAGAAGAACTTAAATTATCACTATTTGCAGATGATATGATTCTATACCTAGCAGACCCAAAAGGGTCCACAAAGAAGCTATTAGAGCTAATAAATGAATTCAGCAAAGTGGCAGGATATAAGATCAACACGCATAAATCAAAGGCATTCCTGTATATGAGCGACAAATCCTCTGAAACGGAAATGAGGACAACTACTCCATTCACAATATCCCCCTTCAAAAATCTTAATAACGTTGTCTTATTTATTCAGTTTATCTAATGTCAGGATTTTTATCAAATGATTTTCAAAACCAACCCCAAATTATTCATCTCTGTATGTCTTTAACCCCTTTAATCATAAGGAGATACTAGCCATTTTAGGCTGCACTTATGTTTGTGTGTTTTAATTTTTTCCTTTTGAGTGTGTGTGTGTGTGTGTGTGTGTGTGTGTGTGTGTGGTACTGGGAATTTAACCCAGGGCTTCCAATGTGCTACTCTACCAGGTTTACAATGTACTCAGTTCTGAGTACTCTGTACTCAGTTAATTTATCCGAGATAATTTATTTCTGGCAGAAGTAAACAATCGGATTTGAGCAGATTCTTTAACTGATTAAGGGAAATGGATGTTTCTATTTTCTGACCAGACAAATTTTAAATAATGTTTTATTATTGAAGTATGATATTTACATAGAAAAGTGTGCAAATCCAAAGTGTGACAACTCTGTGAAGTTTTATAGTCCCAGTTTCCAGTCATAATCAGCATTGATTTTTTTTTTTTTGTACCGAGGATTGAACCCATTGGAGCTTAACGACTGAGCCACATCCCTAGCCATTTTTTTTTTTTAAAGAGAGAGTGAGAGAGGAGAGAGAGAGAGAGAGAGAAGTTTTTAATATTTATTTTTTTTTAGTTTTCGGTGGACACAACATCTTTGTTTGTATGTGGTGCCGAGGATTGAACCCGGGCCGCACGCATGCCAGGCGAGCTCGCTAGTGCTTGAGCCACATCCCCAGCCCCTTTTTTTTTTTTTTAAAGAAAGAGTGAGAGAGAAGGAAAGAGTGGGGGAGAGAGAATTTTTTTTTTAATATTTATTTTTTAGTATTTGGCGGACACAACATCTTTGTTTGTATGTGGTGCTGAGGATCGAACCCGGGCTGCACGCATGCTAGGCGAGCGCGCTACGGCTTGAGCCACATCCCCAGCCCCTCCCTAGCCATTTTTTATGTATTTTTATTTAGAGACAGAGTCTCACTAAGTTGATTAGGGCCTTGCTAAGTTGCTGAGGCAGGCTTTGAATTCCTGATCCTCCTGCCTCGGCCTCCAAGCTGCTGGGATTACAGGCGTGTGCCACCATGCCTGTATAACCAGCATTCAATTTAAGAAATAGAACATTACCAGCACCCACCAAAAAAAAAAAAAAAAAAAAACAATTTAAAAAGATTTAAGAAATAGCTATAACCAGCATTCAATTTAAGAAATAGAACATTACCAACATCCACCATTGCCTCCCTGGTTTTTGTCTCATTACCATCCATATCAAAGGTAATCCTTTTCTTAACTTTTTTTCTTTATTTGCTCCCCCAACCCTTCTTCTCATTATTGGGGTTCTAGCCCAAGGACCTCCAGTGACTGAGCTACATCCCTAGCAGGTTTTGTTTTTTATTGAATCAAGTCTTGCTAAATTAGCCAGACAGGCAATCCTCCCTTCAACTTACCAAGTAGCTGGGTTTTATAGACATCACCACCACACCTGGCTTGACTTTTACTATCATAAATTGTTAGGTGTATTTGTGAACTTCATATTAATGGAGATATGTCATATGCACTCTAGTGTTCTAGCTTCTTTTAGTTCAGTATTGCTTGTGACCTTTATTCATGTAATGCATATACTTATAGTTTGTTTAAAGGGTAACTTAAAATTGAAAGTGCCATAATTTTGGAGTTTAAAAATACTTTTAAATATTTAAAAAAATGAAGTCTTTTAATCTTTAAAAAATAAACATGGAAGAAAGGGATTCTTTATATGATAGAATGGGAAGCTATTGGAAGACATTTTTAAGGATTTCCAGTGCTGTGGCTGTAGCTCAGTGGTAGAGTGCTTGCTTAGCATGTGAGGCCCTGGGTTCAATCCTCAGCAAATCTCTTCCAGCTACTTGGGAGGCTCAGAATGGAGAGTATTACTTGAGTCCAGGAGATTAAGACCATCCTGGGCATATAGGAAGACCCTGTCTCTCTAAAAAGTGTGTGTGGCCGGGGTGGGGGGGATGACTATGAGAGAGAGGGGTAGGGAAGGGGAAAGAATATGAATATGAGGTTGGCCCCCCTTGAGTTTCTTCTTGGTCAAATGTTAGGGTCCAGTCCAGGAGAAGAGACACTTTTCTTTATTCTGTGTCTGTCAAATATTGAGTATATTGTGCTTCAATATAGGTGCCACATGGAAAGAGGAATATTTACAAATTGAAATGTCCTAATTAGAAATGGACTAGAAAGAAGTATAACTGAAGCAAAATATTAAATATTCTGACTGAATTTAAATATTTGAAATGCTATTGGGAAGAAAAATTATTAGACTTATTCTGTTATTTGAGAAAGTGAATCTTGAAAATTACAGAAAAATAACAAAGTGTATTTCACTTTATGTTTACTCTGAGGACATACTCCCTGCCCAACCCCAGTGCTGGAGATCAAACTGAGGGTCTTGTTCACTAACTAGGCAAGCAAGCAATCAACCAACCTACATCTCAGCCCCCAAAACTTATGGCAAGCTTGAATTCCAAATGTAATCTCTTTTTTAATACCTTTACTGTTTATTTTACTATTTATAAATATTTTTATGTTTTGCTGAGGAGCAAACTTAGTGCCTTATACCTGATAGGCAAGACTGATTACCACTGAGCTACAATACAACTCTGACACTCTGGATGTAATCTAAATATCATGCTTTAAAGTAATAAAAATAATTTCCCATATTATTATGTAATTTCTGATACAATTTGATGTGTTTTGGGATCTTTTTCTTTGTAAGTTTTGGACTGGGCATATAGATTAATGGTAGAAGGCTTACTTGACATAAGGCCCTGGGTTTTGATTCCTAGCACAGATAAAAACAAAATATATAGCCAGGCATAGTGGTACACACTTGTAATCCCAACAGCTAGATCTCTAAGCAATTTAGCAAGACCTTGTCTCAAAATAAAAAATAAAAATGGAGATGTGACTTACTAGTTAATCACCTATCTTCATTCTGGTACCAAATTTGCTTTCGCAAACTTGTTATCTTTATGTCTTCCTAGCCACAAACACCACATATCTTTACATTTCTTCAGGTTTTTCATGATTATTTTATATTTAGAGAGAACTATTTATTACTGGTTGTCCCAAAGTAAAATAGACTATTGTGTGAAGTAGTGAATTTATTTGTAAAGTACATAGTGAGGATTCATGAATTAGATTGCAGTATTCAATAACTTACTTAGGATAAATGGCTTCTAGTGTAAGATTTCATCTCAAAACATATTTTGCCAAAAATAAGAATTTTAAAATTGGTTTTTCTAGTTTTCCCACATTAAGAGAGCTTTTATCTGCTCTCTTCAGGACTATAATTTAGAATGAGTTAAAGGAGTAGAAATAGGTCAGGATTGCCCCATTTTGGTTTGGTGTCATTGAAGTCAATGAAGGAGTTAGTCAGTGAACTATTATTTTGAACGAAGACCGTAGCTATGGCCTGGGATAGTGGCTCAGTGGTTGGATGCTTGCCCAGCACATGTGAGGCACTGGGCTTGACCCTCAGCATCACATAAAAATAAAGGTGTTGTGTTCATCTACAATCAAAAAAGAAAGAAAGAAAAAGAGGGCCTTAGCTAGAAATATTTGTCTTTTCACAAACAGTACATTCATATGCTTAATGTGTAATCAATCAAAAGTAAAGTGAAAGTAGAAACTATAATTTTCTGTTTAAAACAATGTCAAAGAATATCATAGAGATACTTCTAAAGATTCTGTGATGTATAGATTTATATGATGTAAGGTCAACAAACATATCTTGATGGTTTCTGATATAGCAACAGATAAATTAATGTATTATGACATTTAGTGTAGCACAGGGTTTTTTTAAAGCTCTGTTATCTGTAGTAGCTGATATGTGACATTTATTGGATTATAATGCAAAGCTGAATGGTTAAAGGTTTACTCTCTGAAACCTTTTTCTTGTTCAAATTTTAGGACCCTTCAAAGTTGTACAAGAAAACAGGTGATGTTGCAGCCATTGAATGTCAGTCTGAAGAAAGTATCCATCTTCATTCACAGGGAGAAAGCAATCCTTTGTCTAAGAAGCTTTCTCCAGTACAATCAGAAATGGCAGATTACATTAATGGAACACCATCTTCTCTTGTTGGTAGCCGTGATCCTGAATTAAAGGACAGAGCATTACTTAATGGAGGAACTAGTGTAACAGAAAAGTTGGCCCAGCTCATTGCTACTTGTCCTCCTTCCAAGTCTTCCAAGACAAAACCGAAGAAGTTAGGAACTGGCACAACAACAGGATTGGTTAGCAAGGATTTGATCAGGAAAGCTGGCTTAGGCTCCGTAGCTGGAATAATACATAAGGATTTAATTAAAAAACCAACTATCAGCACAGCAGTTGGATTAGTAACCAAAGATCCTGGGAAAAAGCCAGTGTTTAATGCAGCAGTAGGATTGGTCAATAAGGACTCTGTGAAAAAATTGGGAGCTGGCACTACGGCGGTATTCATTAATAAAGATTTAGGCAAAAAGCCAGGAACTATCACTACAGTAGGACTGCTGAGCAAGGATTCAGGAAAGAAGCTAGGAATTGGTATTGTTCCAGGTTTAGTGAATAAGGAGTCTGGCAAGAAGTTAGGACTTGGCACTGTGGTTGGACTGGTTAATAAAGACTTGGGAAAGAAATTAGGTTCTACTGTTGGCCTAGTCACCAAGGACTGTGCAAAGAAGATTGTAGCAAGTTCTACAATGGGATTGGTTAATAAGGACATTGGTAAAAAACTAGTGAGTTGTCCTATGGCAGGACTGGTCGGCAAAGATGCCATAAACCTTAAAGCCGAAGCACTGCTCCCCACTCAGGAACCCATTAAGGCTTCTTGTAGTACAAACATCAGTAATCATGAAAGTCAAGAACTTTCTGAATCCCTGAAAGACAGTGCCACCAGCAAAACTTTTGAAAAGAATGTTATAAGGCAGAGTAAAGAAAGCATATTGGAAAAGTTCTCAGTCCGAAAAGAAATCATTAATTTGGAGAAAGAAATGTTTAATGAAGGAACATGCATTCAGCAAGACAGTTTCTCATCCAGTGAAAGGGGATCTTTTGAAACCTCAAAGCATGAAAAGCAACCTCCCGTATATTGCACTTCTCCAGACTTTCAATTGGGAGGAGCTTCTGATGCATCTACAGCAAAATCCCCTTTTAGTGCAGTAGGAGAAAGCAATCTCCCTTCCCCATCACCTACTGTATCTATTAATCCTTTAACCAGAAGTCCCCCTGAAAATTCTTCACAGTTGGCTCCTAATCCATTACTTTTAAGTCCTACCACAGAACTAATGGAAGAAATTTCTGAATCTGTTGGAAAAAAACAGTTTACTTCTGAAAATACCCACTTGAATATTGGTCATAGGTCAATGGGTCATAGCATAAGTATTGAGTCTAAAGGGATTGATAAAGAGCTAAATGATTCAAAAACTACACATATAGATATTCCAAGAATAAGCTCTTCCTTGGGAAAAAAGCCAAGTTTGACTTCTGAATCCAGTATTCATACAATTACTCCTTCAGTTGTTAACTTCACTAGTTTATTTAGTAACAAACCTTTTCTAAAACTAGGTGCAGTATCTGCATCAGACAAACACTGCCAAGTTGCTGAAAGCCTAAGCACTAGTTTGCAGTCCAAACCATTAAAAAAAAGAAAAGGAAGAAAACCTCGGTGGACTAAAGTGGTGGCAAGAAGCACATGCCGGTCTCCAAAAGGGCTAGAATTAGAAAGATCAGAGCTTTTTAAAAATGTTTCATGTAGTTCACTATCAAATAGTAATTCTGAGCCGGCCAAGTTTATGAAAAACATTGGATCATCTTCATTTGTAGATCATGACTTCCTTAAACGCCGATTGCCAAAGTTGAGCAAATCCACAACTTCATCTCTTGCTCTCTTAACTGATAGTGATAAACCATCTCATAAGTCATTTGCTACTCACAAACTATCCTCCAGTATGTGTGTCTCTAGTGACCTTTTGTCTGATATTTATAAGCCCAAAAGAGGAAGGCCTAAATCTAAGGAGATGCCTCAACTAGAAGGTCCTCCTAAAAGGACTTTAAAAATCCCTGCCTCTAAAGTTTTTTCTTTACAATCTAAAGAAGAACAAGAACCCCCAATTTTACAGCCAGAAATTGAAATTCCTTCCTTCAAACAAAGTCTCTCTGTATCACCTTTTCCAAAAAAGAGAGGTAGACCTAAGAGGCAAATGAGGTCACCAGTCAAAATGAAGCCACCTGTACTATCAGTGGCTCCATTTGTTGCTACAGAAAGTCCAAGCAAGCTAGAATCTGAAAGTGAAAACCATAGAAGTAGCAGTGATTTCTTTGAGAGTGAGGATCAACTTCCGGATCCAGATGACTTAGATGACAGTCACAGGCCAAGTGTCTGTAGTATGAGTGACCTTGAGATGGAACCAGATAAAAAAATTACCAAAAGAAACAATGGACAATTAATGAAGACAATTATCCGAAAAATAAATAAAATGAAGACTTTAAAGAGAAAGAAGCTGTTGAATCAGATTCTTTCAAGTTCTGTAGAATCAAGTAATAAAGGGAAAGTGCAATCCAAACTTCATAATACAGTATCAAGTCTTGCTGCCACATTTGGCTCTAAATTGGGCCAACAAATAAATGTCAGCAAGAAAGGAACCATTTACATAGGAAAGAGAAGGGGACGCAAACCAAAAACTGTCTTAAATGGCATTCTTTCTGGTAGCCCTACCAGCCTTGCAGTCCTTGAGCAAACTGCTCAACAGGCAGCTGGTTCAGCATTAGGACAGATCCTTCCCCCTTTACTGCCTTCATCTGCTAGTAGTTCTGAGATTCTTCCATCACCTATTTGCTCTCAGTCTTCTGGTACTAGTGGAGGTCAAAGCCCTGTTAGTAGTGATGCAGGATTTGTTGAACCCAGTTCAGTGCCATATTTGCATTTGCACTCTAGACAGGGTAATATGATTCAGACTCTTGCAATGAAAAAGGCTTCAAAGGGGAGGAGGCGGTTATCTCCTCCTACTTTGTTGCCAAATTCTCCTTCACACTTGAGTGAACTCACATCTCTGAAAGAAGCTACTCCTTCCCCAATTAGTGAGTCTCATAGTGATGAGACCATTCCCAGTGATAGTGGAATTGGAACAGATAATAACAGCACATCCGACAGGGCAGAGAAATTTTGTGGACAAAAAAAGAGAAGGCATTCTTTTGAGCATGTTTCTCTGATTCCCCCTGAAACTTCTACAGTCCTTAGCAGTCTTAAAGAAAAACATAAACACAAATGTAAGCGCAGGAGTCATGATTACCTCAGCTATGACAAGATGAAAAGACAGAAACGAAAACGGAAAAAGAAATATCCCCAACTCCGAAATAGACAGGATCCAGACTTCATTGCAGAGCTGGAGGAACTAATAAGTCGTCTAAGTGAAATTCGGATCACCCATCGAAGTCATCATTTTATCCCCCGAGATCTTTTGCCAACTATTTTTCGAATCAACTTTAATAGTTTCTATACACATCCTTCGTTTCCCTTAGATCCTTTGCACTACATTCGAAAACCTGACTTAAAAAAGAAAAGAGGGAGGCCCCCTAAGATGAGGGAGGCAATGGCTGAAATGCCTTTTATGCACAGCCTTAGTTTTCCTCTTTCTAGTACTGGATTCTATCCCTCTTATGGCATGCCCTATTCTCCTTCACCCCTTTCAGCTGCTCCCATAGGATTAGGTTACTACGGAAGGTATCCTCCCACTCTTTATCCACCTCCTCCATCTCCTTCTTTCACCACTCCACTTCCACCTCCTTCCTATATGCATGCTGGTCATTTACTTCTCAATCCCACTAAATACCATAAGAAAAAGCATAAACTACTTAGACAGGAGGCCTTTCTTACAACCAGCAGGACTCCTCTCCTATCCATGAGTACCTACCCCAGCGTACCTCCTGAGATGGCCTATGGTTGGATGGTTGAGCACAAACACAGGCACCGTCACAAACATAGAGAACACCGTTCTTCTGAACAACCCCAGGTTTCCATGGACACTGGCTCTTCCAGATCTGTCCTGGAATCTTTGAAACGCTATCGATTTGGAAAGGATACTGTTGGAGAGAGATATAAGCATAAGGAAAAGCACCGGTGTCACATGTCCTGTCCTCATCTCTCTCCTTCAAAGAGCTTAATGAACAGAGAAGAACAGTGGGTCCACCGAGAGCCTTCAGAGGCTAGTTCTTTAGCCTTGGGATTGCAGACACCTTTACAAATTGACTGTTCAGAAAGTTCTCCAAGTCTATCCCTTGGAGGATTCACTCCCAACTCTGAGCCAGCCAGCGGTGACGAACATACAAATCTTTTCACAAGTGCAATAGGCAGCTGCAGAGTTTCAAACCCTAACTCCAGTGGCCGGAAGAAATTAACTGACAGTCCTGGACTCTTTTCTGCACAGGACACTTCACTAAATCGACCTCACAGAAAGGAGCCACTGCCTTCCAGTGAAAGGGCTATACAGACCTTGACAGGTAAGAGGGTTATTTCTTGTTTTATTTTTGTTTCAGTATAAATTTTTTCCCCATTGGTTGCCTGATACCATGTAGTTGAACTTTTAATCTTTTTTTAAATTACCTTTTTATAAATGTATTTTGAAATCTTTTCAAAGTTCTCATATTTCTTAGATGAAAGAAATAAGAAATGTCTTTGCATTAATTTTGAATCTTGAACTGAGGTATCTTTGTCAAAAAAATTTTTTTTACACAACTTTTGGAAACCAGGGGGGAAAAAAATTATTTACTTTCCTCCTGCAAAACGGCTGTACACAAAACCATTTGTTAAGAAATAGTTGAGAGGGGCTGGGATTGTGGGTAAGCGGTAGAGTGCTCACCTAGCTCGGGCAGGATCCTCAGCACCACATAAAAATAAAGGCATTGGGTTGTGTCCATCTACACCTAAAAAATAAATATATTAAAAAAAATAAGAAATAACTGAGAGATACCTGTTTAATAGAGTGTAGGATTTTTAAAGCAATTATAAATGCTTTTATGTTATAGGAAGAATATGTTATTGGGCTGGGGATGTGGCTCAAGCAGTAGCACGGTCGCCTGGCATGCGTGCGGCCCGGGTTCGATCCTCAGCACCACATACAAACAAAGATGTTGTGTCTGCCGAAAACTAAAAAATAAATATTAAAAATTCTCTCTCTCTCTAAAAAAAAAATTTTTTTTTAAAAAAGGAAGAATATGTTATTAACCTTGTATAACATGTCTTAAAAAAAATGTAAGACCTGAATATTTTCAGCCTTGTAAAATTTAACTCAGTATTTACAGGGATTTTATTTGCAGAATACCTCTTCATAAAAGCAGTTCCATTAGATGTAAAATAAATGGTATAGATCTAGATAATATAATCATATCCTCTAGAAATGTCTTGAATTAAAAAAAGAAAACAAGAAAGAACATTATTCATTCAAAAACACGTAGCTAAGTTAGAAATTATTTATCACAGATCTCAACTCTGAAGGCTTGTAAATTAACTCTAGAAACTGTAGAAACCGGGGCTGGAGTTATGCCTCAGTGGTAGAGCACTTGCCTCGCATGTGCAAGGCCCCGAGTTCCATCCTCAGCACCACATATAAATAAATAAACAAACAAATAAATAAATATTACTGTGTATGATTACAAAAAAAGAGCATCCCTTAAAAAAGAAAAGAAAAAAGAAACTGCACAAACCTGGAAAAAAGTTGTATGTTCATGTATATTTTTCTAGAGAAAAATCCATAGATTTCATTAGATTCTCTTAAGACTTTCTTAGCCTCAATACCCTCTCCTGTATAATGGAATTAGTAGAGATATTTTAAGAAGTAAATGATATTTTAGTGCTTGTACATTGATTTGTATGTAGCAAGCACACAAGTGTTGCAATTATTTCTCTAAAAGATAATAATCTTGTGGGGCTGGTGTTTTAACCCGTGATAGAACATTTGCCTTGCACATGTGAGGCACTGGTTTTGATGCTCAACACTACATAAAAATAAATAAATAAAGATATTGTGTCAGTTAAAAAAAAATCTTGTGAATTGGGGGAAACAGAGGAGCTTTTAAACTGTTTTTCTTTATTTATTAGCTGCTTAGTGGAGAAATTGAGGTTCATTTGACAATTTTTAAAACAAATATGTAATCAGTGACAGCATCTGTTATTTACCAGGTATTCTCTTTTTGAGCCCTTGTTACATAGTAGGAATTAAAGCACAAAGGTTTGTTGTTTTGTGGGAATTTTAGTGGAGGTAATGGATAACAACCAGAAAAGAATCACATTGTTTCATTAAAATTGTGTTAAAGGATATAAAAAAAGAACAGAGTTCTATGAAATTATAAAATGGGGGGAAGGGCTAAATCAGAGGAGGTTTCCCTTAGTGAACCTTAACTGCACTTGAAGCATTAATAGCACTTATCTGTGTAAACAGAATTCCACTCATTCATTTATTCATTCATTTGTTCATTCATTTATTCCAAAAACAACAGCACTGTTTAACTCTCTATCTGATACATGTAGAGAGTAAAGACCTGATATCTTGGAACTGGAGTTTTAGTTCAATGGTAGAGTGCTTATCTAGCACATATGAGGCCCTGAATTTGATCCTCAGCACCACATAAAAATAAATAAATAAAATAAAGGTATTGACTATAACTAAAATTTTTTTAAAAAACCTGATATCTGACCTCATTTATTTTTAACTTAGTGATGGAAGATGAATAGGAAATAAAGCAAATAATGACATAATTGAGAACGTGCTATGAAGTTAATGTAATAGGATGTTTTGAAGTTAGTATAACAAAATGAAGAGATGGAGAATAAAGGACAGGGCAAAAAGAATCTAATTAGGTAGAGTTATTAGTTATGGCCTGAGGGTTAAAATTGTGGGACTTGACTGAGACAGGAGGAACGTGAGTTCAAAACCAGCCTCGGCAATGGCAAGGCCTGAGTAACTCAGTGAGACCCTGTCTCTGATAAAATGGGGATGGGGATGTGGCTCAAAGGTCTAGTGCTCCTGAAAAAGCTTCACTGTGATAGGGGATATTAGATAAACTGGAAAAAAGCTTCACTGTGGTAGGAAAAGGAATATAAAAGAGTAAATGGTAGAAGATGTAGCAGAAAACAGCCGGACTATATAATAAAATTTTGTACTAAGGGCAAAAGATACAGAAGAATTGAGTTTAGATTATTGAATGATCATACTGACATCAGTATAAACACTAAATTGGAGGGGATAAAAGGATTGTAATAATCTAAATAAGATGATGGTGGTTAGACTAGAGTGGTAGACCACTTTTTGTATGAACATTTGGGAGATTGTTGATGCCATGCACTGAGACAGAGAAGGCTAAAGGATGAGTAGATTTAGGGAACAGCTGATGTTTACTTTCTTTCTTTTTTTTTATTTGGTGGTGGTGGGGATTGAGTCCGGGGCCTTGTGCATGCAAGGCAAGCATTCTCCCAATTGAGCTATATCCCCAGCCCCTGATGTTTACTTTCTAATAAATATAGTTATACAGTTTTTTGTTTTGTGTGCTGAGGATTTAATCCAGGGCCTTGCACAAGCTAGGCAAGCACTCTAATATTGAGCTATGCCCTCAACTCTCTAATATATATAGTTTGAGGTACCTGAAAAATGATTAAAGTAGAGATACTGAGTAGACAATTGGATATGTAATTATGGGGCTCATTATGAAAGTTTGGATAGGAGGTTGAAGCATTTCACTATGAGCTTTTTGTTATATATACATACGTGTGTGTGTGTGTATAAATTATATATATATATATATATATAGTAGATGGACACAATACCTTTATTTTATTTGTCTTTTTATGCGGAGCTGAGGATTGAACCCAGGGCCTCACGCGTGCCAGACAAGTACTCACATTGAGCCACAACCCTAGTCCCATTGCTGAGTTTTTGAAAACTTTTTTTAGCAATATCATTCACTAAAAACGAAAGGCCTTCTGGGTAAAATATAGTTGGGAACAGACTTTTAAAACCTGTGCAGTATATCAAGCAAAATAATAATTATAGAAACAGCAATAGTTAAAAAGACACTTTAGTTGCTACAGTGGTGCACACCTGTAATCCTAGCACTGTGGAGGCTGAGGAAGGAGAATCATGACTTTAAAACCAGCATAAGGAGCCTAAGCAACTTAGCAAGACCCTGCCTCTGAATAAAATATTTTATAAGGAGGGCTGGGAATGTGACTCAGTGGTTGAGCACATCTGGGTTCAATCCCTGGTATCAAATAAAAAAAAAATTACATGATAATCACTTAATAGAGAAAGATGTAAATATAGGCATAAACTTTTGAGGAAAAGATAGAAGGCAACATCAAGAGGGATTAGAGCTGCTCAATTATAGACACAAAAGGATGTCATTGGCTGGTAAATGTAGGGATACTGGAGATAGCTTGTTTTGGTTTATTGACCTTGTTTGTTTCTTTTGCACAGATTGGGGTAAGTCACATTATAAATCCTTGCAGGAAATTTTGTAGCATGTGGGATGATTAGGCATTTTGAACAGAACTTCATTTCTCCATGGCTTTATGCATTTAGTTAGTTTAATGTGTTCTTTTTCAGCTGCTAACTTGGTATTGGAAAACATTTGTATATTTTGAAAAATAAATGTATATATAACATTTGTGTATTTTGAAAAATAATGCAGCTTATCGTGTATCAATGATACATTAGCTATTTTACTGCACATAAATACATATGAATCATATATGTATAGTCAGGGTGATGTTATTTCTCTAGGGAAAAGATAAAGAGTGAGGAAAAAAAGAGCCTTGGATAGTTATAAGAAACTTCTATAAATAAAATAAATGGTTAATAATAGCCTCTGGCTTATGTATAAGTCTTTACGGTGATCTACAGATTTAAAAGATAAATAGCTAAAATTTCAGAATCTGGTCATTTCACATAAAAATTTAGAACTTTGCTTGTCAAAAAAATTAGAACATCTAGCAACTATCAATTCATGTTTCTTGGATGTGGCAGACCCCCTTTAGCTGGTGCCTCCTTTTTTTCCATTTGCCATAGTTATCACAGTTTCCTGTTATGTATTACTTCTGGTCCTTTTCAAAGCTATTTAAGCAAGAAATTATTGAATTTGAAGTCCCTAATTTGAGAGCTTTGAGAAGGACCTTACAAAGGATGGAGAAGGTGAAGGTGATATGAGGTGATGGATTAGGTGATTTGAATGTTAATATCTACATGGACACTGAAATATCCAAGAGGGCATTTACAGAAGTCAAGATGTAATGATGGATGAGAACCTGGTTCCAGATTCCTGTGGAAATGAGAGAAATAGCAGGGAAGTCAAAACATGCAGACATATCTATGTAAAGAATAAGAACTTGTCTTTTCTTTTTTAAAAAAATAACATGAAAAAAGAATACTAAGACCTCACTGAAGTTCTATTACCAATTCTCTGTCATCAGCTGGATATCTTTGAATTCTTTTATTCTTGATGTTAACTGCCTGAAATTAGTGAAAAGACTCCACAAGTTAAGAACAAAGTCCATCACAAAGACTGCCTTTGTTTCAGGTGCCAGTCACACATTTCAGTGTCTCTGAACCATACAGATTTTGCCCAGTCTTCAAAAGATTTGGGATTTCCTACAGCCCCTTCAATTTTGATAATTTGCTGTAACAATTTTTGGAATTTACAGAAAGTGCTGTTTAGATTACAGTTTTATTAAAAAGGATACAGATTAGGAGCTACCAGTTGAAGAGCTGCTGCATAAGACAGTATTTGATGGAGGTAGGAGACAAAGACCTTCCACACACCTTCTCCTTATAGAATCTGGGAATGTTACCCTCTTAGCATATTATTGTGTTCACCAGATAGACGTTCCACTCAACCTCAGTTTCTGGAAATTTTATTGGATTTTCATGAGAGGCATTTTTGATTAAATAATCCACTATGTGACTGAGCTGTTTCTAGCCCCCCTAGAAGTTAGGTTGGTCCAAAGTTTCAAACTTATAATCATGTGGCTGACTACCAGCTCCCATTCAGTTATCCTAGGGCTTACTGTAAATCATCTCAAAGGCATAACAAAAGACATTCCTGTCACTCAGAATTCTAAAGCTTTTGAAGCTGTGCCAGAAACCAGAGACAAAGACTAGCTATATTCTTATCAGAACTCTAAATTCTACTAATTGCTATTTTTTGAAATCTCTCCATCTTCTTCACAATTACTGCTAAGAGAATGTAGATGTGACTTGATTTTTTCTTCAAGTGTTGCAATTATTTATATAACCAAAAAATCAAATAGACTCAGAGCAGAGATGGAGAGGGAGGATCGGCAAAACTAAAGGTAGGCACCTCAGTCCAAGAGGCTAGAGGGAGCTGGTAGTTGGGGTAGAAGAAGAGGTTGTTGTTTTGTTTTGTTTTATTTTTTGGTACTGGGTATTGAACTCTGGGGGACTGAACCACTGAGCCACACCCCTGGCCCTATTTTGCATTTTATTTAGAGACAGAGTCTCACTGAGTTGTTAAGTGCCTCACTATTGTTGAGGCTGGCTTTGAATTCTTGATCCTCCTATTTCAGCCTCCCTAGCTGCTGGGATTACAGGCAGGCAGGCCATTGTGCCTGACTAGAAGAAGAGTTTTAATCTCTATTTTTGTGCCCACCCTCCCTCTTTTTTCTGAGAAGTAAGGTGGAGCTGTCTCTTAGATTATAACCTTGGGTGTTGTGTTTTTTCTTGGGAGGGGCAGACCTGAGCCCTCATACCCTGCTTGACCCAGCTCAGAAAAGAGACTCCTAGATATTTCTGAGGTCACTGATTAGGATCTTCTTAACTTGCCTCAGGCTCCCCCATACTTGAGGAGGGTATTAAATGACTATCCTAACTTGCCTATCCCCAGAGTACTTCCACTGTGTCCAGTTCCCAGGGAAGATGAGAGCAATGAATATTGTGATTTCTCTGTACTTTCCAGTCTCTGATACCCCTGTCAAACAGTGTTGAGGACATGTAGTAAGTTGCCCAACCTTGAGCCCCAAGAGTTAGAAAGGAGTTGGTTGGGGGTTCAAGTCTTAGCAATTGTGTGTACAGGAATCTTCACTACTCCATTTAACCCCACCATCACCACTGTTCTGAACTCCTAGCCTCAATTCTAGGAGCTCATGTTCCCCTGGGTGCAGCAAAGATGACCTTTTTATCCCTTGTCACTGGTCATTGTGGATGATTTTTTTTTAAATTTTTATTGTTGGTTGTTCAAAACATTACATAGTTCTTGATATATTTCACACTTTGATTCAAGTGGGTTATGAACTCCCATTTTTACCCCGTGTACAGATTGCAGAATCACATCGGTTACACATCCATTGATTTACATATTGCCATACTAGTGTCTGTTGTATTCTGCTGCCTTTCCTATCCTCTACTATCCCCCCTTCCCTCCCCTTCTCTCCCCTCTTCTCTCTCTACCCCCTCATTGTGGATGATTTTATAGAGCTGTTCTTTCTCTTCTGGATGTGGGGGTGGAGTGGAAGCCAGGCTTGAAGAGTTTTGGAGACTGTGGAAGGAGGCCCTCTGTTCCTGTAGGAAACAGATTGATCCTCAGCCACCAGATCCAGAGAGAGATCAGGTCTGCAGGGAAGAAGAATGAGACCCCAGGGCTTGAAGAAGATTCTTGGAGGTTGGAGAGATGGTGTGTGGAGAAACAAGGCTGATATTCAGATGGAGCCAGACCTGCTCATTCTGAAGGAATCCCTGCTTACCATCCTCTTCTTCCTGGAGACTCTTGGCCTCTGTTCCCTGGCAAGGAGAAATCAACAGGGAAGGGGGATAGCTAGGATTTGGAAGGGATGCTGTAACTTTGGGTTCCTGTGGGGAATGGGGACCAGAAGGTCATGTGTATTACGGAGACTAGATGTCTGAGTACCAAGCAGGAAGCTGGGTTCTTGGTCAGTTTCCACCAGGCTGTCCCTGTTCCTATCACCAGTTTTCTCTCCATCCTTTTATCCCATCCCCCCAAAAAACTTATTTGGCTTCTCACCCCACAGGAGCAAGGAGACTGGGAGGACTCCTCCAGCTACATGAGTAGAGGGACCTTCTCAATTTCCAGAGTCTTCAAAGCCCTTCAACCCCTGAGTCTGCTCCCTTTACACCCCTTTCCCCTTCAGCTCTGTCAACACACAAACTAATTCCTCATTTCTAATAAGAACTTAATGTGCCTTTTTTAACTTAACACGACAACACATTTAATTATCCTTTTAGCAAAAACCAGTTGAGCTACTGGGAGGCTGAGGAAGTAGGATCCTAAGCCTCTGCAACTTAGTGTCTTGCTGTCTCAAAATTAAAGGGCTGGGGACACACTTCAGTGATTGAGCATGCTTCAGTGGTTGAGTGCCTCTATGTTCCGTCCCCAGTGCTGTGTGCGTGCACACACACACACTGAGGAAAATTTTTTACTTAAATAAAATTTAGCAAAATTTCAACCTCAGATATCTTCAAATTTGACCCTTTTAAGGACAGAACTTAATTTACCTAAGGTATACATTAAGTATATGACTTTTGTTCTTAAGTATTCCCTTAAGAGTAACTATCCTGGGCTGGGGTTACTTACAGGTGTGAGGCACTGGGTTTGATTCTCAGCACCACATATAAATAAATGAATAAAATAAAGGTCCATCAAGAACTAAAGATATACATAAAAACATTTTTTTAAAAAAAGAGTAACTAACCTTTCAGTAAATCATTATTTTGTGCGTGTTGTGTGCTAGGTATAAGGAAAATAGCCCTCAATAACTTTAAATTCTACCCTCAACAAATAGTGGGATGTTTCAAGGTATTTTTAGGAACAGAGAAACAAGGGACTCACTTTTTAAAAAAAGAGTTGAGAAAGGGTTTTGAATTTAGCATACAAAGAACCAGGAGTAAAAACTATTTCTGACCGAGAAATGAGTTTTGTCAGGGGCTTGGAGATAACTGTGCTTCTTTAAGTATTAATAGCCTGATGTGGAACCTAAGAGATGAGGCTGGAAAAATGGACAAGGAAAGATCATAAAGCTTTTTGTTTATAAGACACCAAGAAGTTTTAAGTTTACCGTGTAAACAAAAGGAAATTAAAGATTTTAAGCAGAAGAATGATTTGATGAGACTACATTGATGACAATGTGAAAGAAAGGTGGATTAGAGAAAAGAGATCAGTTTAGAAACCGTTTCAGCAAAATAGTGTGATGGCCTGAAGTCACGGATAGAAAAGACATTCAGAAGGAACAAATAAGAAGAAAATGTGAAAGATATTAGAATGACTCGCAGGTACTCCTTTTGGGCAATTAGTTGAATAGTAATGAGATTAAGTGAAATGAGGCGGTATGCAAAAAGAAAAGATTGGTAACCTGGCATTGGGGCCCACACCTGTAATCCTATCGATTTGGGAGGCTGAGGCAGGAAGATTGCAAGTTCAAAGCCAGCCTTAGCAATTTAGCAAGGCCCTGAGCAATTTAGTGAGATCCTATCTCAAAAAATAAAAAGGGCTGCGTATGTGGCTCAATGGTTAAGCACACCTGGGTTAAATCTCTGATACCAAAAAAAAAGGGGGTGGGGAACAAGATTGAATACAGAAAGCAGATTTGGCTTTCATGCTATTTTGTGACATATGGATCTACAGCACAAGAAATCAAACCTGAAATTTTAGTGACTTATTGTGGAAGCCACAAAAAAGAAAAGATAATATTTAGGGTACACAGACTATGATTTTTTTGTGGGGGTGGACGGGCGGCAGGTGGCGGGTACCAGGGATGGAGCTCAAGACACTTAACGGCTGAGTTACTTAGGGCCTCAGTAAGTTGCTGAGGCTGGCTTTGAACTTCCAATCCTCCTACCTCAGCCTGCGGAACCTCTGGGATCACAGGCATGTGCCAGTGTGACTGGCTTTACCCTTTATTTTTTATTTTGAGGCAGGGTCTTGATGAGTTGCCAACTCTGGCCTTGAACTTGTGATCTTCCTGACTCAGCCTCCCAGTCTCTGGAATCCTTGGCAAGCACCACCACACCCAACTCACTTGGGTTTCCTAAGGGAGTTTATAGTCAAGATTGACAAGGTGTTAGATCAGTTAGGCAGTTGGGATGTGTTTTGTGAATGGAAAGAGGGGATATGTTGATAATTAAGATATCTTATTTACACCTTTCACTTTTGCTGTTGTCTTTCTATTTTCTAGCAATTTCAATGAATTTTACTCATGCTTAAATCTTCTATTTAAAAAATCACTTTAAAAAGAATAACTAGGGGCTGGGGTTGTGGATCAGCAGTAGAGCATTCGCCTAGCATGTGCAAGGCACTGGGTTCAATCCTCAGCACCACATAAAACTAAATAAACAATAAACAAACAAACAAATAAAATGAAGGTGTTGTGTCCAATTAAAACTAAAAAACATTTTTTAAAAAAGCATAACTATATGTTCTTTTAAATTGATCTCCTGAATTTTCCATTGTTTTTTCTTCTCATATACCACATACATAAGATATATTCATTTTACATTAATTTGGTATTATGTTAAAAATGCCCAAAAAACATTCATATTTTGTACAAAGTTGTTGATTACCTTTAGAACATTATTATCCTGAAACAGTTCCCATTAACCCAAACTGGGACAATTTAAGCAACATAATAAATAATGAATAAAACAATAAATATTATTAGATATGGAAAATGACAAACCCCAAAATAGGCCTGAGAAAAGGGGAGTGAGAAAGCCAACTGTACATTGGGAGCATTAATCCTTTCCTAGTACATTCTTTCCTGGTGATAAAACAAACCCTGGGGAGGAGGCATCCATCAAACCTAGAAAGGCAGTCTCTGGGAAGAGGCCAAAGCATTAATACTTCCCTGAACAAATCCTTTAGGATACCAACCACTGACCCAGGCCGTCCATCTGGTCCAGTAAGATAAATCCCAGAGACTAACCACCAACCTCAGACTCCCTCCCATTTTGCCCAATAAAACAGACCCCAAATTCCTGAGTGCCCAAGCTGAGACACTTAACCTATATAAGCCCAGTCTCCTCTTTTTATTCAGTGGCTCATTTTCCACCAGGAGAGTGGGTCCATCAGATCCATGACACCATTCCTAAATAAAGGCTTTTGGCTGATCCGTAAAGTTTGTGTCCAGCCTGATCTTCTTGTGGTTACAACTATTAGGTTATTACCTTTAAAAATATCCATTAATTCATGCTGATAAAAATAAATTATTGGCTATATAAATACATGGAAGAAAAGGGGCAAAAATTCTTTACAGAAGAATTCCAAATAATATATAGGTCATCCACTTTTAGGAGGTGGAGAGTAATTACCCTCTACTTGAATATAGGCTGGATAATAGTGACTCATTTCCAAGGAATAGAAAGTTAAAAATAGTAACTTTAACATGAAGAGGCCTGCCAGCAGCCCCTTAACCTCATATAATATAAACTTCACCTATGATAAGATGTGATGATATTATGTATTCTCTGATATAATGTGACAAGAGAACTTCATCCTTGTGTATTTTTTCTGAAACTCCATAATCCCAGTCTAATCAGGGGCGGGGGGAAGGGACATTTTAGTATCAAGGACCTGAGAAAACTAGGAAAGATTGAAAAACTTTTAAAGATCAGAGGAGACTAAAGGAGAATGGAGGGAGATATTCTAGATTTGATCCTAAAACAGGAAAAGGAGATTGGGAAAATTGGTGAAATTTGGACAAATTCTATAATTTCATTAATAGTATTATGACAATGTTAAGTTTTTTTTCTTTTTGGGGGGATACTGGGGACTGAACTCAGGGGCAGTCCACCACTGAGCCACATCTTCAGCCCTATTTTATATTTTATTTAGAGACAGGGTCTCACTGAGTTGCTTAGTGCCTTGCTTTTGCTGAGGCTGTCTTTGAACTTGTGATCCTCCTGTTTTAGCCTCCTAAGCTGCTGGGATTACAGGAGTAGGCCACTGTGCCCGGTCCCATCTTTTTAATTTTATTTTGAGATATAGAGTGTTACTAAGCTGTGCTACCATGCCTGGCCTAGTCTCTTCTTTCGATAGACTTTCTTTAAATATGTGGTTCAGTGGTCGAGTGCCTCTGAGTTCAACCCCAAGTACCAAATAAAAAGAAAAATTCAGAATAACAAATTAATGAGTTTTTATAAGTTATGTGGTGTTTGGCTTATTTTTCTAATTTACATTTTATTCTATATTAATATTTAAAGACTACCAGTCTGAAATCAGCCTTTCACAAATTAAATAGTAATTTCACATTACATACTTAAATTATATCAAGTTTCCTGATCTCACCCAATCCTTAGAAAGGATTCTATTTTTTAATTGATCTATGTTGGATAGATATGAAATACTTCTAGTTAAAAAGAGTATCTGATCCAGAATGTCAGAGATTCCTTCCTGTTTTTCAGCATTTTTTTTTAAAGCTCATGGTAGAACTTGTAACCTGATTTTCAAAATGGACAAAGCAGTAGCATGTGATATTTTATATTTAGTATTTATCGCTTACAAGTGATCAAACATGCAGACCCTGATGGTGATTTACTGCTTTGTAAATAGTATACATTATCTATGTGAAACACTCTATATTGGCTTTTTATGTCCCTAAAGTAAATGAAGCCTATATGTTTTTGTTTGGGGGAGGGGGGGAATGTATCCACTCTGAAAGCATACTGGTTGAAGCAGCATACTGAGTTCTTTTTTTCTTTTGTGCCACTGAGACTTGAACCCTTATGTGCCCTCCCATTGAGCTATAACCCTGGCCTTTTTAAAATTTTGTGACAGGGTATAGTTAAATTGCTCAAGCTGGACTTGAACTATGGATCTTCCTGCTTCAGCCTCCCTAGTAGCTGGGTTTACAGATTTAAGACACCACCCAGCTCTTGTTTTCTTTTTAACTGAAGGGTTGTAAGCATCAGTCAGAATATTCTAATTTCAGACAATTTCTCTAGAGTTGTATCTAAGATACACACATAAATAACATGTACATGTGGAGATAAAAGCATAAAATTGGTTGTGGTGGTTAATACAATTCTGGGAATTTCCAGAGGGATTCCATTTCAGTAAATGATCTGATTTGGGCATTATGAGAAATAGTCTAATTAGAGGGAGAAAAACAGACTTTTTAGCTTAGAAATTGTCAGCATAGGCTCTGAATCATTCTCTCTTGTTGTACATTTAATTGGCAAGTCAAATAAAATATATTACTTTCTATAAAAGCATTTCCCACAATTGGAAACAGCTGTTTTTATTGTAAATCTAGCTTTTATCTCGGCATTTATTCAGCTCATCGACAAGAAGCTTCCCGGGCTGATGTGAGCTATGAAGCAAAGGATTCACAACTTGAATCCGGGAACTAAAAATCTTTATCAAAAATGTATTAATAGTTTGCTATTTAAGTTCATATTCTGTTACTGTGTAACCATTTTTATGACAACCAGTTTTGGTTTAGTTGTTAACACACTTCCCAAATAATTATGAATTATGAATGACAAAAGTAAATTTTTTTGTGTGTGTGGTGCTTGGGATTGAATCTAGGGCCTTGTGCATGCAAGGCATGCACTCTACCAACTGAGATATATCCCCAGCCCCTCCCAAAAAATATTTTTTAACATTCTTCAATTTTGGTGGAAATGAACACTTTAAATATCTAAAACTTTTAAAATACATGAAAATTTATATCATCTTTGAACTGACTACTACTTTTATCATTCCAAATCTAGCACACTTGACCTTTTTTTTTTTTAGTAGTTTACCCAAAGATACTTATAGCATTGTATATATCAGACATTTTAATTATTTAAATAATTGCCTATAGTTATTTGGGAGTATATAGTATTTAACTCCAGTAGGTGTCTAAAACTCAGTTATAGAAGTTTTAATATTGAATTTAGACTAAAGAAATATGTTTTAATATTGAATTTAGACTAAAGAAATATATGTTCTATTAAACCAAACTATTAATTTCATACACTGTGTTTTCTTAACTAATTTATATTTTGGCATTAAGGAAATTCCTCATTTTTTAGCCTAGGATGCTCTGGCTTCAATGAAATGGGTTGAATTTTTATTGTCATGTTTTCTTTGTGATGTCTCTATCCCTCTTCACATGGATACTACAGTGGAATTGCCTCTAGTTATTCTGATATCTTTGCCTATTTGAATTTTCCTCACACCCAGGCATCTTTTATCTCAGGTTTATTTCACTTCTTCCTATGTAGAATTCATTAAAATCTCTTGAAACAAATTGACTTCAAAGTAGCTTCTTGGCATCTGCTCATTTTTGTGTAGAATGTAGGATTTCCGGAATCTTATCCTTAAATCATTTGTGTTCTTTTTTCCTTTTTTACCTTTCCAACATTCTTATCCATAATTTCATCTTATTGTTTTTGCTAGAAAAGTAGTCTTTTCTCATCTAAATTGACACAGGTGATTTCTCAAAACCTGTCTTCATCTTTAAAGTTCATCAAATAATAGCCAAATAAAATTCTGACTCTATCATAACTAGTTTCAAGGCTCTTTCTCATGTCCAAGTTCCAGGTTCATTTTAAATTCTTTATATCCTATGTCTATTATCTCAATTTATGATTCTCTTTTATTTTCCCTTTTTAGTAGTAGCCTGCTTTCTGGTTTACATGAAGGGCTTTATTTCCAATGAAGAATATATTGGTGATCAATATATACTGCCAATTTTACTTAGATAGGCCTTTTTTGTGATTTATCTGTAATTTCCACTTCCTTCACTTATGTGTATAGAATTTTTAAACATATTTCTAAAACTTTCATCTGAGTAATGATACACCCAGTTGTTTTTTTTATCCCCCAAATTTTGTAAATTGTGAAATTATCACTTATATTCCCTGTTTGCTTGTGAAATACTTATGTATTCTTAACAATAAATTGAAATGAAAAATGATGGGAACTCTAATGTCAAAATTTTTTGTGTTCTCTGTGTAGTTTGAAAAAGTATGAAATTTTCTTGAACTTCAGTATACACATGCCTCTTGTACTTTGAGGAGTAAACAGTTTTTACTCATTCTTCCAAGCAGATATAAAATGACCACTGTTAGAGACATGAACAAACATTCTTTATATGATAAATATACCAAGAAAAACAGTAAATTTCCTAAGTCACCTATGAATTAGAAGAACCAAAGAACTGTATAAGGGAAACAGAAAACTACTTTGTCCTGGTAAAGAACTGAACAGAAAGACAATTTCTGGTTCATATTCATCCCTTGAGCACATGGTTTTATTGCCATAATCCAGAACATAATCCCAACTCTACATAAACTATGGTAAAGGATTCGTGAATTAGAAGATTCACTTCAGAGAAGTTTTTTTTTTTTTTTCTGCAAGTACCTCAAGCCCCAAAGGTAGCTATTTTAAGAGTATTTCTTGATTAGATTTGCTTTACATTTAAGATAAATAAATAATAGATTATTTCTAGCTCCCTAATTTAGCTTAAATGTCTGTACTTTTAAAATTTTTATTTTACTATTTAATGTTATTCTGTCAGTGACATAAATAAATATTTAAACTGTAAAAATTCCATGTTACGGCTAGTGTGTAGCTGCATGGTGGAACAAGTTCTTAGCATGCGTAGTTCAATCCCTAGCAGCAAAAGCAAATAGATAAATATATAGATAGATGTTTCATGATAAACATAGGGAGCCAATTTATATGTAACAGTCACTAAAAATTGTAAAATCCTTTGAATATTGTAAAGTGATTTTGTATTACATTATCTCATTTCAGGTCTCACAACAATCATGTGATTTAGAGTGCTTTAATAAACCAAAATTCAGGCACATTTACTTGCCTCGCTCCTGTAATTTAATTTATTGCTGATCTAGGAATCAACCCCACGATGCCTTTCTCTATAGTCCATATACTTAACACCATTCCACATCAATTCTGCATTCCACTGTTCCAGCTTTGAAAACAGGTATATTGGTCTCTGTTGAAATAGATTCACTAGTTCTCTCTGGACAGTATCTTGTTCTTCCTTAGCCACTCTACTGCATAATGGGACTTACCTAAGAGTATGTTTCTGGCAGTAATGGAGATAGTTTTTGCAGATTTCATATGATTTCTGCTGTTAGCCTAATTTTAACAAACTTGTACATCTTTAACAGGTTGTTGCTTCTTGCACATAAGTTACAGCATCATTTTTCAATCTTAAACTCACTTGCTTTACATCATTGTGTAATGTTTTTTTCAGGTGTTCTCATCTTCTTACTATTCCTATAACACTATTATTGAATGAAATAAGATTCTAGAGCTGATGATTATCAAGCCTAGAAATCTCTATCTCAGGAATACAACTTTATTCTCTTTAAATGTGGAATAATTTTACGAGGAACTCTGCTCTATATGAACAGGGAATTCAAACAGACTTTTAAAATGAAAACCTTCCTGAATGAAGTTTTATTCCAGTCTCTTATTAAATCCTAAGAATAGGCTGCTGGCCTCCATTACTTTCAGGAAATGAAAAATGGCTCAAAAGCTAAATGAGCTAAGCCATCTCTTTCTCAATTGTTTCAATTTCTCAGGAATTGCTGTACAATGCTGCCAATAACGATCTCCGGGGATCTGACCCCCATTCCACCTCCCACTGCCTCCTCTGCAGCTCCAGATGCCACCAAAGAAGGAGCTTTGAAGAAAGTGCCTGTACCCTCTTTTACCCTGAGGTGGGTGAGGCCAGGCAGGGTGATTCTCAGGATATCCTTATGATCAAAGGTATAGTTGAAGCCTTCATCAAGACTTTCTTGAAGATGACCAAGAAATTTGGGAAAAGTTACCAAATAGCCTAGCAACTGAAGACAGAGCTCAAGAATGGATGGCACAGTTGCCACCTGAAATACATGATGACGTGCACAACCCTAAGTAAGCTCCTTGAGGGCTTATTTCTATCAGTACTGAGCATGTAAAATACACTCAATATATGGTAGTTAGTAACGTTAGCGAAGACATTATAAAAAGTGCTCTCTGACCCCCTTTTTTCCCCTGGCACTTAATCTATGATTGTTTGGCCATTTATCAGGAATGCTAATAGAGTTCAATGATGTCTCAAGCTTCTTGGCCACTATTGTCTTCTGTCTTGACTGTGTCTGGGTAGGGAATATATATCTGTCCCATATATGAAGTTTTCAGTATTACTACTTTAAAGTCTTCTTTGTTTTCTGGGCTTTTACTTCTGTTTTATTATGATACTTATTAGCTCTTTTGGTTTTTCTTTTTTTAATGACATTTAGCTCTTTAGTGGAAATCTTATCCTATCTGAATCATACTCTAGGGGGATTATTAACACTGTTAGTTTTTAAAATCCCTTTTATCTGTTTTAAAAATTCAACAATAAACAATCTTGCTTCTTGAATAGATCTTATCATTCATCACTGTGTTTTAGAAGTAGGTTCTACTATCACATTAGTTTCCCTAAAAATCTAACTTTTTACTCTTCAATGGCAAGTCTTATGTCTCACCTGAGTAATGCTGCCAGTAGCCTGCTGAAAGAGTATTTACAGTGATGTGATTTACAAAACTACTTAATTAAAACAAAGCTTGGTGGTCTACTATTCCTCTTAGAGAAAGGAAAATATTTGAAACTTAGCTCCATTCATTTCTTCTGTCCCTGCCTTGTCCTTCAGTGATTTAGTCACTTCTTCATTAAAGATGTAACTCTTAGAGGCAGATCTTAAAAATCTCGTCTTCAAGTTTTTGATTTCCTTTATCTTTTGTGTCTCCAATGATATGTTACAGCTTTTTATTTGTAATTTGTTTTCAAGGTGACAACGAACATTTCAGAGTACTCCTAGAGGTTTTTTTTTTTTTTTTTTTTAAACAAACATGAAATGGACATGCATTGTGTTTTTTCAACAGCTGATTTTTTTAGATAACAAGCAAACTGCTATCAGAACCAACTTTTACTCAGGAAAATAAACTTTCCTGAACAAGGATATACTTTTCAGAAAGAGATATGTTAAATTATGCTACATCGATTTGTAGTTTTCCTAAAATTATGAGACTATTTGAATGGAAATTAAATTTGTTTTCATGGCTTTCATGTATAAACCAAGATTCCTTCACTATAAAACTTTAAAGGAGATTATTCTACTCCGTGAATGAATTAATTTCCAGTTCTTTCAAAATTTTCTATAGAAGAAGTACATAGAGTGTAAATAATTTTTCTGAGAATTAGATAGGATGTATGAATTTAAGGTCCAGCCCTTTACTGTCTATCCTTGATTTTATTAAATAAAATACATAGGTTGGATTTGTTTGTCAGTTATGTTATGAATTTTAATCAGAAACCAGGAGTGGATTTGTATTCAAAATGATAAAACAAAAAGTATATTTTTTGTTCATTCTTCTACTAAAACTAGTTTTCCCTCTGCTAATGTAACCAGAGAAATTATGAAATCTGGGAAATTCTGCCGCAACATCTAGTGTGGTTTGTCCTTTGTTTATTTTCCTCTTATTGCCAGCTTACAAGTCATGTTATTACAGTGAATGGCAGTGACAGCAACTGAAATACACAGTTATAATACAGAGTGAGTGATTTGACATTATTGTTAGACCTGAAGTTTCCTATGATTTCTATCTCTTCCTATCTTTCTAGGTTCCCAGTCAAACTCAGATAAACCTTCCCAGCGACCATCAGAGAGCACAAATTGTAGCCCTACCCGGAAAAGATCTTCATCTGAGAGTACTTCTTCCACAGGCTAGTACTATTTATTTTAACAGATTTTCAGGGTTTCTCACCTGTTCACCTGTTGTGAATGACTTACAATTTAATTTTATTATGAAAACTAATGTGGCCAGACACGGTGGTGCACCCTTATAATGCTAGCTACTTCGGAGCCTGAGGCAGAAGGATTGCAAGTTTGAGGCCAGCCTGAGCAACTTAGCTAAACTCTGTCTCAAAAAATAGGAATAAAAAAGGGCTGGAGACTTAGTTCAAAGGTAGAATGCTCCTGGGTTCAATCCCAAGTACTCAAAGAAAGAAAAGTGATCTTGGTACATGAGAATTAGTAATAATGTACATTGAAACAATATAAGTCTTACTCTTTAAAAAGCCCAATTGAAGTTAGAACATGTTGCCTAACAGGGGAGTATGGATTAGAGGCATTTAATAAGTTCTTATATACATGTAAAGTTCTATGGTAAAGTAATAACTTCCAAAGAGCATTCACAGATCTCTGAAGACATGCAAAATAATTATTAGGCATGAGAAGAACCTCTATTAAATAATTTGTTTTTTATCCTCAACTTTAAATTTCTTTTTTTTTTTTTTTACAGTTAATTTTTTTCTTAGAGAGAGAGAGAATTTTAACATTTATTTTTTTAGTTTTCGGCGGACACAACATCTTTGTTTGTATGTGGTGCTGAGGATCGAACCCGGGCCGCACGCATGCCAGGCAAGCACACTACCGCCTGAGCCACATCCCCAGCCCCTTAAATTTCTAATATATGTTTATTTTGAGTTATACAAAACTGGGCCAGATGCATTAGTGCACGACTGTAATCTCAGTGACTTGGAAGGCTGAGGCAGGAGGATTGCAAGATCATGACTAGCCTCAGCAACTTAATGAAGCCTTAAGCAACTTACTGAGACCCTGTCTCAAAATAAAAAGGTCTGGGAATCTGGCTCAGTGGTTAAGTGCCTTTAGGTTCAATCCCAGGCACCAAAAATAAGTAAATTAAACCCAACTAGTTTATACAATATAACATATTTTTATATTTTATACACAGATTTAGGACTGAGGGATGTAGTTTAATGGTGGAGGAACCATGTGCTTAGCATGTACAAGATCCTGGGTTCAATCCCTACCATATACACACAAAAAAATTTATGGATATGCCCCTAATTTTCTTTAAAAAACATATATCTGAATTTACTGAGGATTAAGAAATAATTTTAAACTTATTAATATTATCAGGAGAGATTGGGAGTAGCATGTTCATTCCAGGCACTGAGAATAATATATATATAAAACAAAGAATAGGGTGTTCAAGAAAATAAATAAAAGAACCATTATAGTTAGAATAAAGACAGTTTTTCAATGTAAAGCTGGAAGGGTAAGTAGGGACCAGTAGTAAGAAACTTAAACACAGTGATAGGTATAAAGTTCTTAAGCAAGGAAATGACATATCTTTTACTTTTCTATCTCTGTCTTTGGTTAGTAGATCTCTTATGCCTTTTAGCCATAGCATTTAGTTTTTTCATCAGTATAAGTCTTCCTGTCAAATTGTATCAGCATAGTATTTGTTGAGTTTACTTAATGATTATCTACAACATTCTAGAAGCTCTTTATTAGTAGTACTGTGCCAAAGGTACAATGAAATCTTATATTTTGTTTGGGTTTTTTCTTTCTTTTCTAATACTGGAGATTCAACAGTACCTCTGGAGTTAGCCCAGCCCTTTTTGTTTTTTGTTTTTTAATTGATTGCTCAAAATATTACAAAGCTCTTTCATATCATATATCATACATTTGATTCAAATGGGATATGAATTCTTATTTTTCCCACTTGTACAGATTGCAGGATCACATTGGTTATACAGCCATGTTTAAGGGTTTCGCTCATCTGATACTCAGTAAGGCCTTGATCTTGCAATCCTCCTTTCTCAGTCACCCAGATTCCTGGGATTACAAGGATGCTCTACTGTGCCCAGGTATACAGTGGAATTTAAACATCAGCGATAGTTGTGTTTCTTATGCTGTTTTGTTTTTATATTACATTAGATTTTCAAACTGTTTAACAAGGAATGACTAATTTTTATGTGGTCTATCTTGACTAGGGCATAAAGTTTCTCTTACCATGAGACCATTAAATCAAATGTGTTTTAAGGGTTATTGTTGCTAATGTACATTAGGATTCAAACATCAATAAGATAAAGTTACTACTATCAAGAATTCAGGCATATTCATCCATAAACAGTATGTTAAATTTTTTTCACAGAGCAGTATATAAAATGTGGTGACATGGGGCTGGAACTGGGCTCAGTGACAGAGCACTTGCCTAGCACGTTTGATCCTCAGCATCATATGAAAATAAACAAAAGTAAAAGATGCAATGACACACTGATCCCTTCCCATGACTAATATTGTTGCCCCTGAAAAAGTAGTACATACACTGTTGTATATTAAATTTAAGTATAAATAAGTAGGACAATATAAAGTTTACAAATGTGTTTAACAAAGTAACATTAGTACATCCTCAGAAAGGCACAAAATCATGAAATAGGGGAAGAACATATTATTGGGTATGACTGTGTCCAAGAAGTTATGATGGTAGTGGTTGAAAGTGAGGCTTAAAAGTAATAATGGACTCTATCACATGCAGTTTGCTTTTCATTCATAGGAGCTGAAACTTATTGTGGATGCAATTAGGAACTATGGAATGATTTTGAATAAGGAGGATAAGTTTTTGGCATATTAGGCAGAATCAACAAAGATTCACAATTCTAAAAAATTATCTCCCAGTCCTAGGGCTTAAAATAACAACAACTTTTTTTCACGTTATGTGACCATCAAATATCTGTTCCCCAAAAAATATTATTGAAGTCTCCTGCATGTTATCTTCTCTAGTACCTTAGCTCACAAAATAGCGTCTCACAATTGTTGCTTATCTTGTGAGAGAGAGGAAAGGGTCATAGTAAAGCACAAGTTCTTCCTAGAACTGATATGCATTATTTCTCGCATTTCAATGTCAAAGCAAGTTCAGTCTTATATCAGTGCGGACTGGGAAGTGTAATTCTTCTAAGGTAGGGAAGCAAATATTTATGAATACACATATATGTATTTTAGAAAATTTTTACTTTGTAGTGAGGAAAAATGGAGTGTAACAGAAATATATGAATATATTTAAACTCTTTTCAGGCTGTTGAGATAGAGATATTTAACAGACAGCTGGAAGTAGTGGTTTATGTTTTCAGTGACCTCTCTGTTGAAATACAGATCTATCAATACATGTGTAAACTTGAATTTGGCAATGAGTGAGATTGCCCAGGAAGAAATTATAACATGAAGAGATGCATGGGACAGAGACCTAAGAAACATTAGCATTTGGAAGGGAAGAAAAGAGGAAGAATAAATGTTAGTGAATGTGACTTAAATAGGAAAAATCAAACAGCACTGTTATAGATGCCTAAAAAAGGAGAAGGTAAAGAGTAGAAAAAAGTAGTTAACATCAGTGTCACGAAGAAGTCAAAGATTTAAACAAAATGTTGAATGATTGGGAGAGTAAGAACCACAGTCTAGGGGTATGCAATTAGAACAGTTTGTGAGCTTGAAAGGGGTAATTAGAACTGTTAAAATTTTGGTGACCAGATGGGGATGTAGCTCAGTAGTCAAATGATAACCTAACATGTGTGAAGTTCTGGGTTTCATCCCAGCACTGCAAAAGAATTTTGGTGGCATTACTACAGATTAGAGTTATTTATTACCCTTTTGATGGATTAGATGTACAGAGCTAACAAATTTGTTATTACCTTAAACCTAAAACTACTAGATAAAATATGGCAACATTCTTGGAACATTACCAAACCTTGAAATAATAGGAAACCAGAGATTTTTTAATAATTTTGATTCATAAATAAGCACTAGAGCTGTCCAGCATCTGCTTGCTTGATCCCTGGTGGTTGAGAGTCTATTAGTTGTAACATATCCAGGTGCTAGTAGATGAAGGACAAAGCCTAGGACTCCAGCAGGATAGAAGACCACATCAGATTTTCATGCATACAACTGGAATTGCCAAAAACTGACACTTACCGATGTGAAAGCAAATAGAAATAAACCCATCACAGAAGAGAATAAAGGGAAGGAAACCTCTAGATTCATGAAGCTTTTAATTCCCGTGCAGGATAAACACCCACAGTGCATTGTTTTGGTTTTGGCATTGAAAAGAGCAAGTAAAAGATTTCCTGACTATAAGGTTGTATTAATGCTCTGTCCAACAAATTTGTATTCTCTGTGAGACACCCCCCAAAACGTATTAAATTAGATTTTGTCTTAGGTTGCTTTATGTTCTTAATTTTTGACCTAATATTCTCACATGTTCGTCAACAAAGGAAACAACAGTCTTTATTTTGCAATTTAAAGGCAAATAACCAGAACCATGTTCTGTTCTAGGTATAGTCAGTGGAATACAATAGCTCTATCATCTGTGAAGTAAAGTATATAAACAATGTGTAAATAAAAAGTAGTATACATTTTTTTATAAGACATCATTTGCCGGATCTTTGAAGTAATTTTCCTGTTTTGAAATAAATCCAAAGGGATCATATACTACTGAGTATATGACTCAACTAACAGCAGTAGTCACTGTCATTATTATGCAAGCCAGGAGTGTAGTGTAGCAAAAGTATAATTGGTGAAAAAGATCTAAGTCTTCCTAGGGTGTGTTAAATATCATATTAGGTCTTTAAGACTTAATAGGAAGGTGAATATTTTTGAGTGTTCTTTGCCAGTGTTTACTTCTGTGATAGTCCTTCCCCGCCTTATATTTGCAACTTTTAAGCTAATTCTGTTTATTTTCTTTTTTCCTCAGATATTTGATATAACCCTGAAGATTTTAGTTAGGACAGAATTCACAGTAACTTAACCCTTCCTGAAAAACAAAGTTCTGTAGTAGTGTTTTATAGAATCATTTCATCTTTCCTTAGTTGATTTGCAAATATTGTTATACTGATGAGAAGTAGTTCTTTTGTAATTATAATATTGAGCAACTGCTATATTCAGGGACCCATATTAAGATTAATCATAAAAGGCTTCCATAAACTTGGGATTGATACTTTAAAGACATTTGCTGTGGCTAAAAGTATTCTAAGTGGGGAAAGAAGAGAAAATATTATGACATGGCAAGAAAACTATGCACTTTTGAAGTTGGATGTGACTGATTTACCTTTAGTAATAATGTGTAATATTGTGCAAATTGTATAAACTATTCAGACCGCAGTTTTCTCATCTATAATTTAAAGCTACTTTTGTTTATCATGCAAATTAATGAGGATTAGAATAAATCTCCAAAAAGAATGAAGAGAATGGAAAACATTTGAAGAAATAGTGTTCAATACATTTCCATAATTAATAAAAGCAATAATCTTTAGATCCATGAAGCTTTGCAGTCCCATGCAGGATAAACACATACCCTCAGTGTGTACATGCACTGGGACATCATTATCAATCTTCTGGAAACTAGATGTAAAGAGAGAATCTTAAAATTTCCAGGCGAAGCAAAATGAAGAAACACCTAACATACAGAGGAGTATAACAACGGCTTACAACAGATACATTTATTGTCAAGAAAATTTTATAAGCCAAACCAGGCACAGTGGTGCACAGTGGTACACATTTGTAATCCTCAGAAGGCAGAAGCAGGAATATCACAAGCTCAAGGATAGCCTCAAAATAAAAATTACAAAATAAAAAAAATTGGGGAGCTGGGGTTGTGGCTCAGTAGTAGAACGCTCACTTAGCATGTGAGAGGCCCTGGGTTCAATCCTCAGCAACACATAAAAATAAATAAATAAAGGCATTATGTCCACCTGTAACTAAAAAATAAATATTTTATAAAAGTTTAAAAAAACCATAAAGATCTGGGGTAAAGTGTCCCTTGGGTTAATCCCCAGTACTTAAAAAAATAAAATTTTATAAGTCAAAACACAATGGAGAGGGTTGGGGTTGTAGCTCAATGGTAGAGTGCTTGCCTAACACATTTGAGGCCCTCTGTTCGATCCTCAGCATTATATAAAGATACATAAGCAAAATAAATGCATTGTATCGTCTACAACTACAAAAATATATATATTTAAAACACACACAGTGGGGGTCAACGCATTAGGTATTTTTGGAGAGACGCTGAGGTGGTCAAGCTGGAGCCCAAGACTATAGTGGTATATTGGTGAATTTGTCAGTCTCATTAGTTCAGGCCACTGTCCATGCTTTCAGCAAGAGAAAGCTGCAACCCACCTGAGCTGCATTCACCCTGACACCTTCAGCAATAAACAAGATAAAACAGCTTCTTAAAGATAAGCCTGAACACATACGTGTGAAAGTCAGTGTTCAAACCAGGGGCTGTAATGTTTTGACCTTTCATACCAAAAGGAGATTCTGAGGAAGTTGTTTAAGATGGAATCTGTGTTCTTCAAAAAGAAAGCACAGTTGATACTTTTAGGAACAGAAATGGACTATGTTGAAGACAAATTATCCAGTAAGTTTGCCTTAAAGAACCCAAACATCAAAGGAACGAATGGCTGTGGAGAAACCATTAATAATTTAAATGTGAGGACTCATCTGGCTGTAAACTCCAGAAAAGCTTGTGGAAGTCTTGGTACTTACTAAAGGAATCATGTGATTGTCACATGCTTAAGGTTTATGAGGTGTGGCCATCTTGTGGGGAAAATAAAGTGATGCATTTTGAAAATGAAGCCTGTATGTTAAATTTCAGAAGTGATATGACAGAAAATGAGAAGCAATTGTTCTCTTCTGATTATTGTTCTGTAAAGGAAAAGCTCCTACCCTTCACTTGAATCCCTTTCATCCTTTCTGTTAGTACCAGTTTCATTAATGTTGCCTTCTTGGGAGCAGTTCAGGAAATGTGGTAATAGCTGTGATAATTGCTAGATTTCTATCAAATGGCTTTAATATGCATTTTTATCTGCATTTCCCCAACCAGATTGTTGGTTCCCAAAATTCAGAGAAGTCCTGACTACTGATAGTAACATAGCAATGCATTATATTTCTACCCAAACTTGACATGGCCCCTTTTTAATATTTTCACCAAAATTTAATTGTCAGATGCCTTATTTGTGTATCCTTCAACAGGACTGGTTAAAGATTTCCTTGAACAATAGTGCAGAATAGTTCCAAGTGATAGTATCAAAAAATAAGGAATATTTCCTCTACCTATTGTTTTACCTACTCCCCCCCCCCCCAAGACTGCTCAGATATGGGATCTCAAGCCTAAATCCTTTTAGATGGAAGTTCTCTTACAAGCCATCTAGCTGGGCTGGGGTTGTGTGGCTCAGTGGTAGAGTGCTCGCCTCGAATGTGCGAGACCCTGGGTTTGATCCTCAGCACCACATAAAAATAAATAAGTGAAATAAAGGTATTGTGTTCAACTACAACTAAAAAATAAATATTTAAAAAAGCCATCTAGCCCACCCTCCTCAGTTTTGTATGAGAAGACACAACCTCAGGGAAGCCATCGCAACCTAAGGGAGAGCTGGGACCATACCCCCAATACCTTTTCCTCATAGGGGATACTTGTACTCTGCACTTAAGTAGTATGATGGTCATATGATTTCTTTATCTGGTCAGTATTTGGATAGTTTCTTTATAAGTTGATGGAGATCATGTTTTGTTTTATTATTTTTTAAAATATTTATTTTTTAGCTGTAGTCGGACACAATAGATTTATTTATTTATTTATTTTTATGTGGTGCTGAGGGTCAAACCCAGGGCCCTGTACATGCTAAGAAGCACTCTACTGCTGAGCCCCAGCCCCTCATATTTTATTTTGAGTGGCAAAATGTTATTTTAAAACTCTTATGTGAGTCTCCATATTGTTTCTTTAGAACTTAGAAACAATGGTCTACATTAGGAGAAAAAAAAAATTGTATCAGCTCAACCCACTTTATTCTTTTGGAGTAAAATAGTGATTGTGAAGCAGGACTTGGGGGTCTTTTTTTTTTTAATTTCATGTATGTATACACTTTCTGGTTCCTAAGTCCAATTGTTAAATTTTTTATACAATTTTGGGGGGATAGAACTAGGGAATGAACTTGGGGGCACACAACCAGGGAGCCACATCCCCAGCCCTATTTTATTTAGAGACAGGGTCTCAACTGAATTGCTTAGCACCTGCCTTTTTCTGAGGCTGACTTTGAACTCACAATCCTCCTGCCTTAGCCTCCCAAGCTGCTGGGATTACAGGTGTGCTCAATTGCTCCTGGCTTTATACAATATTTTAATCTAGTATTTTGGTCACCAACTTTTCTTATAAAGTAGTTTTCTTGTAATTTAATCTATTGATTTATCTCGGTTTGACTTACTAAATATTTTGTAAGATGACATATATACTTTTTTTGAAAGCTGATTCATGGATTAAAGTTGCTGTGTTTAAATGTTCATAAGTTTATGTTGGTAATATAATTGTTGATCTACTTATAATTTATGTAATAATATATGTAGAGATTGTTATTGATTTTTAAAATGTGACTACATTGTGCTCTTAAAAAACAATGTCTTTCAAGTTTTGAAAAAAATTTTGTCAATTTACAATACTTTAATCAGTGAAAATATTCTTCAGAAATGAAGGTAACATTAACATGAACAGAAAACCAAAAACTTTAAAGGCTCTTTTGCCAGAAGACCTACAGTAGCAGAAATGCTAAAGGAAGTTCTTTAGACAGAAAGGAAATCGTGGAGGCAAGCATAGACTCACCACAGGAATAAAAAGTGCCAGAAGTTATCAACAAATATGAATATATTACACACATTTTCTCCATATCTTTTTGATGTGTGCTTGCAATTTTCCTAAGATACCATTATATTTGGTCATAAAATGTCTTAAAATTTTTTTCAAGTTTTATCTCATGCTCATAATATTTTCAGACAATAGAATTACATTAAAATTCAATAAGATACCTTGAAGTTCCCTATGTGGAAATTAACACACTTCTAAATAACCCATAAGTCAAACAGGAATTCCCCAAAACTAAGTTATAAAATATTTTGAAATAAAAGTATATAAAAACTTGGGAAATTACACCTAAGGCAGTGTTTTAAAAAAACAAAGATCTAAGCCTGGTATGGTGGTGCATGCCTATAATCCCAGCAGGTTGGGAAGTTGAGGGAAGAGTATCTAGAGTTCAAAGCCAGACTTTGGAACTCAGGGGCACACAACCATGGAGCCACATTCCCCAGCCCTATTTTTTATTTTATTTAGAAAAAACAGAGTCTCAACTGAATTGCTTAGCACCTTTTTCTGAGGAAAAAGCAAGTCACTAAGCAATTCAGTGAGACCTTGTTTATAAATAAATACAAAATAGGGTTGGAGATGTGGCTCAGAGGTTGAGTGTCCCTGAGTTCAATCCCCAGTACCCATAAAAAAGGCCTGAATAAGTGACCCACATTACTTTTACCTTTAGGAAGCTAGAAAAAGAAAACAAACCCACATTAGAAAGAAGAAAATTATAAATATAAAAGCCGAAATAAATACAAAATCGAAAATTTTGCTGGTTCTTTGGGAAATACTTGTGTATGTGCTAAAAAAAAAAAAAAAAAAAAAAATTCTGACCAAAAGAAGTAAGAAAGCAAAAAAAGACAACAGTATCAGGAATGAATGAAGGCGCTTCAAACAAATCATCCTTCCTTTGAAAGGGTAACAGTAATAGCACAAATATTTTGATGCAAATACACAACCAGAGATGTGAAAAATTTCACTCCAATTGTGTGCAATGAATGCAAGATGTTTTTTCTGTCATGTATAACTGATTAGAACTAATAAATATTTTTTTAAATGAAGAAAATAAGTTAATCGTGCAAGATCAAAGCTGGAAAAGTGGGAAAAACATTTACACATTCCTAACCAACGTGTTGAAACATTGTGAAAGTTTTTGGAGAGATTTTGGCTAGGACTCTGAAGTGGTATAAAGATGTGTTTGTACTGTTTGATTTTTATCAAGTATGTGCATTACTTATTTTGCCTTTCAATATTTTTTGTTTTTATGATCATGTAAGTTTTAAAAATAATTATGAATTCATAGGAAAAAATCTTCATGCAAATAAATTAAGAAGGTAGATACAAGGAATATACTCTTAGAAATAATCAAAGCAATCACTCACGAATAAATAACTGGACTGGGTTGTGGCTCAGTGGCAGACCACTTGCTTCACACATGTGAGCGACTGAGTTCGTTCCTCAGCAGCACATAAAAATAAGTAAACAAAGATTAAAAAAAATAATCTAAAATATTCCTGATTTCATTAAGGAAATCAAAATTAAAAATCTTTAGGCAATGAGAACTCAAAACCCAGTAGTTTTAATAAAAAATTCTGTCAACCACTTAAGGAAAAAATAATAATTACATACAAATTTTTTCAGCCCTTTTTTAAAGTCGGGGTCTTGCTGAGTTGCTTAGGGGCTTGGTAAGTTGCTAAGGCTTGCTTTGAACTTGCAATCCTCCTGCCTCAGCCTCCAGAGCCACTAGGATTACAGTTATGTGCCACCACTCCCAGCTCCAAAGTTTGGTTAACATTGAGAAATCAAGTAACATTTTTTTTTCTGAATTTAACAGGAAATAAGAAAAATCGCATAATTTTTAAGTAGATTTATAAAATGCATTTGACAATATTTAAAACTTAAGAAGGAAAATAGTAATAGACTAGAATTTTCTCAGCCTGATAAAGTATAGCTACAGAAGAAGCTACAGTTTACCTAATTTACTTAATGGTGAAAGACTGTTTTCCCCTTGTGATTGGGAACAAGGTAAAGATTACCACTACTCTCATCTCTTATAGCCAACATTTTAACAAAGTCCTAACCATTGCAATAAGGTAATAAAAAGAAATTCTTAAGTTTTATACAGATAGGAAAGAAAGAAGGAAAGGAGTCAAATAATCTACAGAAAAATTCCTAAAGCATCTGTTTAAAAAAATTACTGGACTTAATAAATGAGTTTAACAGGATTTCTGTGAGTTTAAGCTGAATATATACAAATCATTTTATTGCTATACTGGATCAGTGAACAGTTATAGAATCAAATATAAACAAAATAACAATTACAATTCTATTAAAAGCCATGAAAAACTTTAGGATCAATCTGGCAAAATATGTACATTATCTGTATAATAAAAAGTACAAGCAGTTTTGATAAAGAATAAGTAATGGAGAGAGATGTTGGATCACTACTTGGAAGATTCAGTGCTGTTAAGATGTGAGTTTTCTCCCAATCTGTACGTTCAGTGAGTTCTGAATAAAATCAGGATTTTTATATAAATTGACAGGTTGATTTGTATAGAAATGTATGGGTCCTAAAAAACCAAACACTTTCACATTTTTGAGAAACAAAATTGGAGAGTTCCACTAACTGATATCAAAACTAATTTATAAAGCTATACTAATCAAGACAGTGTGATAGTGGTTTAAGTATACACATGTCATTCAGTGGAACAATATAGTCCCAAAACAGATACTCCTATGTATATTTTGACTTTCAGTTGATTTTTGACAAATACGACTATTTCAATTGAGCAAGGATAGTCTTTTCAAAAAATAGTGCTGTAAACTAGTTATCTTCGTGGAGAAAAGGGATTATTGACTGCTTATCTCATACATGTATAAAATTTAATTTGATATTGTTCTTACAATCTCTCTGAAGTTTCTGAAACTGTAAAATGTTTAGAAGAAAACAGGAGAAAATCTTCATGACCTTATAATATTCAGAGATTTCTTAAATAGTACAAAATATAAGGAGCTTACAAGAAATTTTATTTTATAAAATTTTAAAACTTTTGTCATTCAAAAAACATTTAAAAAATAATGTAAAAGCGAACTAGAGAGTGAAAGAAACCACTAAAAATAATCAGCAAAATTTTTGGATAGAATCTTCTCATAAAGAATGTTGATGAGGCCATGGAATGTAGATCATGGTAGTACTTTTGCCTAGAATGCTTAAGGTGTCCTGGGTGTGATCCCCATTAAGGGTGAGAGTGGGGAGGGACAATTTTGCCAATAAATGAAGTCATGAAAACATGTTCAACATCAGGGGAGTGCAAATTAAATCTGTTACAAGTTATTACTTCTACCCCGTAACAATGATAAAAATTTTTAAAAAGCAACAAAAACTGATAATACAACTCAAAGTTATATTATCATACAAAGAAATATGTGACTAGAAACAGTAAAAAGAGAATATAGAAATGAAGGAATCTCAAAATGGTGCTATGTGAATAAAGCCAGACAATAGAGTACATACTCGTGTCTTGCTATTTACATGACATCCTAAAGAAACAAATTGCATCCATAGTAAGACAAAGCACATCTAGTAGTTTTTACCCCCTTCTTTGATTACAATTGTGAGATGGAATGATTATCTATAGAAAGGGGACAGAGAACTTTTTAGGGAAATGTATTCATTGTAGTGGAGACAACGTGCTTATCAAAACTCCTTAAATTTATATATAAAAGGGATATGTTTAATCTCACCACATTGAAATTAATTAAAAATAAAACATATGCTACCCAGCCTTGTTTCCTAGACATCAAGAAAATTGGTAAGCCTGAATTTAGAATATGTGAAATATTTTAAATATGAAGTGCTGCTTGGAATGGTGGTGCACACCTGTAATCCCAGCAGCTCCAGAGCCTGAGGAAGAGGATCATGACATCAAAGCCAGCCTCAGCAACTTAGTGAGGCCCTACACATCTCGGGGACACCCTGTCTCTAAATAAAATATAGAAAAGGGCTGGGTGTGTGGCTCAGTGGTAAAGCACCCCTGGATTCAATCCCTAGTACCAAGGAGAAAAAAATATACATATGAAGTGCTTGAGTAAGTTCCTCAGGAAGAGGCTTTAAAACTACTTATTTTAGGATTCTGTTTTAAACCACTATTTATGAATTTAATTCATTAGGTAATGTTGAACAGTTCATGTAAGAAAAAAGGAGGTATAAATGTTGTCTAAGATTTTGAACCTAGAATTCATTCTTCAATTATGTAATAATGAACTATGTCCTGGACATTGGAAATATAAAATGAATTTAATGAATTTGACTACTCATTGCCTTACCTATGGTCCAAACTTTGTTTGAAAGTTATATGCATTAAACCACTAATTAGAATTATGATTAGTGCTATAACAGAAGAAAGTATCATGGCAGTTCTTAATAAGGGACCTAATTTAAGGTTGAGATCTGTTTGAGGGGGGAAGTCGTCTTTAATGAAGTCATATTCTCACTGTAAATTGTATAATTAATAGTAATTTAGCAGATGAATTTGTGGGAAAAGATTATTCCAGGCAGAGAGAACAACATGTTTAACGGCCTGAAGTCAAGAAAGAATTGAAGTTATTTATTTCAGAATTGATGGTTCTAAATAGAGTACTATTATAATAGAACTGAAGGAAATCAAGGTAATAATTTGGAAGTTGTTTTTATTGATTAAAACACTCTTCTCTACCCGAATCAGTATTGGGGATTGAACCCAAGGGCACTCAACTACCACTGAGCTACATCCTCAACACTTTATAAGTTTTGAGATAAGGTCTTGTCTAGTTGCTGAGGATGGCCTCAATCTTGGTGATCCTCCTACCTCAACCTCCTGAATCACTGGGATTACAAGTGTGCATCACCATAGTCAACTGGTAGGTTTTTTTAAGCATTTTTAAACAGAAGTTGAAACTATAAAGGTTCTGTTTTGTTTTGTTTTGTTTTTTAAGATCGCTCAGTCTACCATATGAAGAATGATTTGTAGGGTGATGAGAGTACAAGTATAAAGAACAGGGTTCCACTTTCTATTTTTGATTGACAAATCACCCTAAATTTATATCAAACACGTATTATCTCAGAATTTCTTGTGATCTCTCCTATAATTGTAACCAGATTGTAACAAACTAAAGTTATTTCGAAGACCTCCTCATTCACATATCTGGTGGTTGATGTTTGCAATTGGTTATGAGTTGAGCTGTATCAATATTCAAGTGAAAGGGAAGTAGACTCTACTACTTGATAAGAGAAGCTTCAAAAGATTTGTGTATACCTTTTAATAGCACCACAAGCAGTTAGGCTATTTCTTAAGGGGAAGAAGATATCATTAGCTTGATCCATGGTCATTGTAGAATAAAGTGTATTGTGTGCATATACAAATATGTAATAACAAATCCAATCAGTATGTAGAACTATAATGCATCGATTAAAAAAAGTGGAGGGGCTGGGGTTGTAGCTCAGTGGTAGAGTGCTCACCTAGCACGTGTGAGGCACTGGGTTCAATTCTTAGCACTGTATAAAACTAAAAGATAAATGTATTGTGTCCACAATCTACAACTTTAAAAAAAAAAATTAAAGAACGGTTGTTTTGAAAAAAGTGGGACAAAAAGAAAGAAGAGTGGATAGATTCAGTGGGTCAACTAGCATGAGATTAAAATCTTATGATTTGTGGAACGAAAAAGAATGGATAAAGTGGCCTGAATTTCTATATCCAAATTCCTGCCACATGATTTGTGGTCAGTATTTACCATTTGAATGGTTGGATTTATGGTATCTTCCACTGGTTTAGGGACTCTGGAGGAGAGAAGTAAGATGTAAATATGAGTTTAAGAATTCTGTGGACATGAAAAAAATACAAAATTAGAAGAAAGGTTTATTAGAGATCAGGAGACATCTGAACAGAGGATAGATAGTTAAATGCATTTCCAAAGAGAGTATAGCATGATAATATAGAGCCTTTAGAAACTATAACATTTAAGATTGGGAAGAAGGAAGAGATCCTTTTTTCATTCTAGTAATTTTTAGATAAAACTGAAAATTGATATGAATATTATAGCTGAAAGTTTGAAAACTGTTATTTGAACGATGTTATTGATAATTTGAAGAAAATTTCATTGTTGTCTTCATGAGATAAGCATCTAGAATGACTAGAATTATTAAAAGGAGTATCTAGAATAGTAACACATTGAACAAAAAATTTTCAGTTTTTGATGGACCTTATTGTATTCACTTATTTATATACAGTACTGTTTGAAGTCATTGATAAATTCATTGATTAGAGAAATATGACCTATGATCATTAGTGGTATGGCAACATACAGAGTGGCTTCTTCAGAGGAGTTGGGCACAGTGGCACACCCCTGTTAATGCCAGCCACACAGGAGGCTGAAATAGGAAGAATATGAGTTCAAGGCCAGCCTGAGTAATTTAGTGAGATCCTGCCTCAAAAAAGAAAATTTTAAAAGGACAGAGGATTTGGCTCAATGGTAGAGTGGCTTGCCCAGTGCCCGATAAGCCCTAGATATAATCACCAGTTCCATTTATATTTAAAAAAGGGGGGGTACTGAGTGATCTTAGAACAAAGATTACAAAATCTTTGGGCTCCTAATAATTTATTTAGTGCCACTTATTTTTTTCAATGTTTCCTTTAACATGTATTCATTTTAAATAGATAATGCAAATGTTTTATCTATTCCAATTTTAAAACTTTTCCCAAAAAGTTGATGTCCCTCCCAGTCCTTTGCACTTTGCACTATTCTAGAAATATAATCTGTAATTAAAGTTTAGATCTTCATCCCATATTTAACTGTTAGTTCCTTGACAAGCTTTCATTTTTAAAAAATTATAATGTATTTCTGATCCTCATCTCATAGAATTCTTGTTGCCATTGTTTGTGGTACTGGGGATTGAACCCAAAGGCACTTTCCTACTGAGCCACATTACCAGCGCCTTTTTAAATTTTGAAACAGGATCTCACTGAGTTGCTTAGGGCTTTGCTAATTTGGCTGAGGCTTACCTTCAACTTTTGATTCTCCTGCTTCAGCATTCCAATTGGTTGGGATTACAGGTGTGCACTACCATGTCTTCATTTTTAAATTTTAAGCATTGTTAAAATCCACATATTATTGAGGATACCTGGGTCAATTTTATTTTATTTTATTTTGGGTACTGGGTATTGAACCTAGAGGCACTTTTATTGCTGAACTACATTCCCGGTTGTTTTATGTTTTTATTTTGAGACTGTGTCTCACTGAGTTGCTTAGGGCTTTGGTAAGTTGCTGAGGTTGTCCTTGAACATTTGATCCTAATGCGTCAGCCTACTGAGTCAATAGAATTGCAGGCATGCATCACCACACCTGGCTATAATTTTTATTTTAATATGCTTATTTGAATCAAGAAAATAAACTTAGCTGTGAAATATAAATTCATGTGGTATTACCATGTTTATTCTTGGAAAATGAAAGCACTGTTACTTGTCTAATATCAGTGTAATAAGTTTAGACTTTTGTCTATGTGTGATTTGTTGTATTTTTTAGTAAATGGAATTCCATCCCGAAGTCCAAGATTGGTTGCTCCAGTGGATGACTCTGTGGATAGTCTGCTACAGCGGATGGTACAACATGAGGACCAAGAGCCCATGGAAAAAAATATTGATGCTGTAATTGCAACTGCTTCTGTACCACCTTCCTCCAGTCCAGGCCATATCCATAGCAAGGAACGAACCGTGGGAAAATCAGATAGTCTTCTAGTGCCTGCAGTCCCAAGTGACTCTTGCAGTAACAGCATCTCACTCCTTTCTGAGAAGTTGACAGCAAACACCTGTTCCCCGCATCATATCAAGAGAAGTGTAGTAGAAGCTATGCAGCGCCAAGCTCGGAAAATGTGCAATTATGACAAAATCTTGGCCACCAAGAAAAACTTGGACCACGTCAATAAAATTTTAAAAGCCAAAAAACTTCAAAGGCAGGCCAGGACAGGGAATAACTTTGTGAAACGCAGACCAGGCCGACCTCGGAAGTGTCCCCTCCAGGCTGTGGTATCAATGCAAGCATTCCAGGCTGCCCAGTTTGTCAGCCCAGAATTGAATGAAGGTGAAGAAGGATTAGCACTGCATCTCAGTCCTGATACAGTCACTGATGTTATTGAGGCTGTTGTTCAGAGTGTAAATCTGAATGCAGAACATAAGAAGGGATTAAAGAGGAAAAACTGGCTGTTGGAAGAACCGACCCGGAAAAAGCAGAAGCCATTACCAGAGGAAGAAGAGCAAGATAATAATAAAAGGTAACTTTATTTAAAGTATTATAAGTAGAGCAAACTTGCATTGTAAAAATCTAATGTACCTACATGAGTGTGTTATTCTGGTAATTTTGAAATATTTCTTTTTACTGTGTAAGACCTGCTCTTGTATCAAACTGTTATATTATGCTATCTTCTATGTGCTCTCAACTTTTTGTCCAATAATCTATTTTTAAATCTTCCAGCATGTTAATTTTACTTTCTTCATAGTATCCTTTTTATATACTTTACTTTTTTCCAAAAGATATAGAGCAGAAATCACCAAACATAATCCTTTTGTTGTATATCCCAACAGATCCTGTATTATTTTCCTGAACATACATTTGATGTTTCGGTTGTTTTTGTTTTGGATTGGTTTTATATGCTGAGGATTGAACCTAGTGACTCATGTATTGTCTGATAAAGTTTGCATTTTGGTAGTGTTAAGTACATTCATAGTGTTATGTAATCTTTACCACTATCCATCTCTATAACTCTTTTCATTCATTCACGCAAAAGTCAATCTGTACCCATTAAATAAAAACTTCATCTTCTCCCCTTTGGCCAGCACCATGGGTTGACCAACCCAAGTTTATATAATGTAATACTACTGTGAAAATGTTTGATGAACAAAAGATCTATTTGAGACCCTGCATACAGTCCTTTATGATAATTGTATTTTCAGTTTTTTGAAGAACTGCCATACTATTTTCCATAGCATCATACTATTGTGCATTCCTCCCAACAGTGTATTTCAGTTACCTCACATCTTTACAGATACTTATTTTCTAGCTTTTTGATAGTGGCTGTCCTAATGGGTATATGATAGTATCTCAATGAATTTTATGTTTGCATTTCTCTATTAATATTGTTGAACATTTTGTGCTTATTCTTTTGTGCAAATTTTTAAATTAGGTTGTTTTTTATTATTGAGTTTTAAATTTCTCAATATTCTGGATATTTTTTTCTTATTAGATATATGTTTTGTAATATTTCCACATTCCGTCTTGGTTGCCATTTTATATCTTTTTACTATAATGATACTGGTTTTCAGTGTACAAAATTTTCTGATATTTCCTAAGTCAACCTATCTGTATTTGCTACAAAGATATGGTAATCAATTGTGCTAGAATATAATATAGACATAGTGTAGACCAATGAAATAGATGAGAGCACAGAAATAAGGTTTTGCATATATGGTCAAATGATTGTTGACAAAGATGTCAAAACTGCTCAGTGGGGAAAAGACAGGTTTTTCAGTAAATGATGCAAGAAAAACTGGAAATTCCAAATGTAAAATAATGAAATTAGATATTTAGCACCATATGTGAAGTTTAACTCAAGATAGATCAAAGACCTAAATTTAAGACCTAAAAAAAAACACAACAATAAAATCTTAGAAGAAAATAGTTTGTAAAAACTTCAAAACATTGGTTTTGGCATTGATTATTTCACATTTTTTAAATGAATCGATACAACATTCACCATTTTTAAGTGGCTTTTTAATGTAATGTAACATAAATACGTATATTTGTGTAGTAATAGCATGGTATGTGAGTTGCTATAAACGAAATCCTGGACTTTACAGATGCCAGGTAAATGCTCTACTGTTTTACTACTACATCCCCAGTGTTTAATTCTTATTTATATTCTCTGTCTTCTGCATTAATGAATCATGTTTAGAGAGGTTTTTTGTTTTGTTTTGTTTTGGCCATTCTCTGCATACATCTTGACAAAATATTTTACTTTCTCCCTATGTTGCCCATGCTTATCTCTCAAGGGCTCAAGTGATCCTCTCTCCCTCCCTCAGCTTGGACTACAGGTGTGCACCATCGCAATCATCATCTTTTTTTTTTTTTCCCTCCTAGAGAATGTGTGTGTGATTTTTTTTTTCCCCCAAGAGTATAACACATGCTGGTAATTCAGTGAAAACTAATAGTTTACTCATTCAAAAGTAAAGTGTCAGCCAGGTACAGTGGTGCATGTTTTATAATCCCAGTGACTTGGGAGGATGAGGTATAAAGAATACACATTCAAAGCTAGCCTTCGAAATTTAGCAAGGCCCTTGGCAGCTTAGCAAAACCCTGTCTCAAAAAAAAAAAAAACAAAAAGGGTGGGAATGTGACTCAGTGGCTAAATGCCCCTGGGATCAATCCCTAGCACCAACAAGTTTTTTAAAAAAAAAATAATAAAGTCTCATTTAATACATGTATATCCTTCTCTACCTTTTACTGTGCATTTACAGAATATGTATACCTGCAAAACTGTTATTTAATGTAAATGGTAATAAACTAAACATTCATTTTTTTATAACTTTAACTTTTTTCCCCAACTTACTGGGATTGAAGTCGGAGCCTCATAGATGCTAGGCAAGCACTCTACTACTGAGTTAAGCCTATTATATCTTAAGAGATCTTTTATAATAAGTACATTTAGAATGACCTTAGTCCATGGTAAGATCATTTCATAATTTACTTAATTATTTTTTTTGAATGGGCTATGTCTTCTCTTTTTAATATTTAGCTTTTGAACCTCAGATGAGATTTACTTTGTGTTAGATATGACTTAGAGATTTAATTTTCTTCTCAGATATTTAAGTGGTACTCCTACCAACATTTATTTGAATTTATCCTTTCCTTACTTATTTGCTATAACTTTGTCATGCAATTTTTTTTCTATAATTGAATCTTTTTTTTTCTTCTTTCTTTTTTTATTTGTTCTCTTTAGTTACACATGACAGTAGAGTATATTTTGACATTTATACAAACAAGGAGTACATCTTATTCTAATTACAATCCCAGTCTCACAGTTGTACATGATGTGGAAATTCACTGTAGTATATTTATGTATGTACATAGGAAAGTTAAGTGAGAGGAGTCTTAGAAAAATTTTGTTCTGAGTCTTTTCTGATATCACTATAATACTATCTTAATTACTGAAACTTTAAAACACCTATGAGTAGAATGATTTCTGCCTTCAAAGTAGTTAGAGACATTGTGACCTTTCACTTTAGGAAGATTCACCTTAAAAAATATGATTCAAAGAATCCATTTTAGTTCAGATTAACCTTTTGTTGCAGGAAATTCTGGTATCATAATCAGTGACATTAAACACATACACATATTTCCACAAATTGTGTTCTGGTACTCAAGATGATTATGAAGGGAAAGATATAATTTCTGCCCTTGATTATATAGGAAAGAATATCACATAGTGAATTCCTAGAAACATCAAGCTTTTTTTTTTTTTTTTTTTTTTTTTTTACTTTTCATTGAAGCCTATATGTTCTTGTTAAATCATAGGTATTTGTTCATTTATTAATTCTGTATATTTAAAGATTACTGTATGTGCTTGGGGTTGGATACAGTGATGAACAAATATAAATACTTTGCCTATGTTTATGGATTTTATAGTTCACAGCCTTTTATGAAGGATTACTTGGAATTATGAATGTAAATGATACACTCAATTGGCCTAGTTTCCCTGAGAAAATGGTGACATGAATATCTATTATTTAAATTAATAAGTCCAGGGCTAACATTTTAGGGTGAATATTTAAGGGAAGTGAATTCAAGTAGTTTTCTTGTTGTTTGGTTTGGATTTTTTTGTTTTGTTGGGGGTTTTTGTTGTTATTGTTTTGGCCAAAACAGAGTAAAACAAAAAGAATGGTCTAAAATGAGTCTAGTTAGTGGCCAGATTATGCCAAAAGCCTCATGTGCTACGATAAAGATTTTGGTAAGTATTGTTAATGCTAACAAACCACAATACAGAGGAATAATTTAATAGTTATGAACCTTGCTCTGTGCTCAGAAAAAAAATTATAATCAAATCATGTTTCTGAAAAGAAATAGGTGAATTTTAAAACACCACCCTTCCCTAGGGCTTTTACAATTTTATTTTTGGTACTAAGGATTTAACCTAGAGACACTTTACCATGTGAGCAACATCCCCTATTTTCTATTTTAAGAGAGGGTCTCACAAGTTGCTTTAGGGACCTGCTAGTTGCTGAAGCTGATCTTGAGCTTGCTGTCTTTCTTTCTCAGCCTCCAAAGTCAGTCAGTCACTGAGATTACAGGCATGTGCTACCATGTCCAGCTTCTGTACGAACTCTTGAACTCAGATGAGTACTCCAAATTTTTTCTAGTGTTTACCTCCATTTAAATTTTTGGTTATCTTGCTTCTTTGAGCCCCTAAGAAAGTTAGCAGGAACCTCTCTCAAAATGAAAAGTTGAGGGGGCTGGGGATGTGGCTCAAGCGGTAGCGCGCTCGCCTGGCATGCGTGCGGCCCGGGTTCAATCCTCAGCACCACATACCAACAAAGATGTTGTGTCCGCCGAGAACTAAAAATAAATAAATATTTAAAAAATTCTCTCTCTCTCTCTCTCTCTCTCTCTCTCTCTCTCTCTCTCTCTCTCTCTCTCCTCTCTCACTCTCTCTTTAAAAAAAAAAAAAAAAAAAGTTGAGCACAGTGGCGCAACCCCAGCAGCTCCAGAGGCTAAGCCAACCTCAGCAAAGGCGAGGACTAAGCAACTCAGTGAAACCCTGCCTCTAAATAAAATATAAAATAGGGCGGGGTGGGGTGGGGGCGAGGGATATGGCTTAGTTGGTAGAGTGCTTGCCTTGCATTCACAAGGTCCTGGGTTCAATTCCCAGCACCACAATGGGAGGAAAAATAGGACTGGGGACCTGGCTCAGTGGAAGATTGATCCCCCTGAGTTCAATCCCTGGCAATGCCACCCCTTCCCCCTATACCCCAAAAAAGAAACCAGGCATGATGGCACACATCTGTAATCCCAACAGCTCTGGAGGCTGAGGACAGAGGATGGAGAATTCAAAACCAGCCTCAGCAATTTTAAGGAGTCCCTAAGCCACTTAGCAAAACCTATCTCAAAATAAATATAAAAGACCTAGGGGGCTGGGGCTATAGCCCAGTTGGTAGAGTGCTTGCCTCATATGTACAAGGCCCTGGGTTCAATCCCCACCACAAAAAAAAAAAAAAAAAAAAGAAAGAAAAGAAAAGAAAGAAAGAAAAAAGAAAGGGATTAAGTGCCCCTGGGTACCAAGAAAAAACAAACAAACAAAAACTTAAAAAGGACTGGTGATTCAATCTCCAGTAAAAAGGAAGTAAATTGAATTTGATACTACATTTTGTAACTGCTGAACTAATTAAATTCTAGTTTTCTGATTTTGTGGATTCCTTGGGTTTTTCTATACAGACAGTAGTGTGAGATGTGAGAAGAGTTAGTTTGTGACTTTATCCATTCCAATCTTTTTTTTCTTTTTGTCTTTTATGTAAGAGTCAGAAAAAAAAATCTAGAAAACTTCTTGCTGTGTCATTGCTTAGGTCCCCATGTTATATTAGTCTTTTTGCTTCTGTGTATTTTATATGTGATTTCTACAGAATGATAAGTGGTAGTATATCTATTTATTTTTCTCTCAACCAGAATTTCCTTTCATTTTTCTTAAGATGTTTTTGCTCAATTTGGAATTCTTTTTATCAGGCTCCCCCCCATGACCACCTTCTAGCTTCATTGTTTCAGACATAAGATTGTTCATTCTTTTTATATCTCTTTTTATAATAGTGTCCTCCACCAACTTTTTCATTTATCACTAGTTTTCAGTAAGTTTATCATTATATGCCTTATTTTTTCATTTGTTTTCTATCTTGCTTGTTTTTAACTTTGTTTATATATTTTTTATCAAATTGGGAAATTTTTTTAGCCAGACTCATTATTTTTCATTGTGTACTTGTTTACTTTGAATTTTTCAACCTTGTGTGTTCAGATTTTATTGTTTTTTCCTTAATTATTTCTTTGTATGTTTTTATTTCAGTAGTTAGATTTCTAGTCCTAGTTTTCTCTAGGATTCATTCCACGATTCCAGTTGCTTTATGTTGTCCCCTAGATTGTTGATTCTATTTTTTTTTGCACCCTTTTAATTTATCTCTGTATCAGTGTGGGTTTTTTCTGTTGTGTCCTCAAATTCACTGATATTTTCTTCTATAATGTTTACTTTGCTGTTAATCACTCTAGACTCAGTTTTTTCATTTTAGTCTGAATTTTCCAATTCTCAGTGTTCAATTTTTTTATGTATTCCATCTCTTTCCTCTTTAATGTATTCCATATCCCCCACCCATTATGATGCTCGTGATCAAATTTTTCTCTAAATTCTTAATCATACTTGTAATTGAACTTAAAGGGTTTTTTCCCTCTGATTTCTGATGGATTATTTTCCCCCCCATGTTTCATTTTCCTACATTTAGCATGTGTTAGGAATTTTTGTTTCTATTATGAATATCATTTAATATGTCTGGATTTTGTTGGTTTTCCTTTATTTTGAGAGCCATGTGCTGCAGATATAGCTCACTGGGTTCTTGAGAGGCAGCTAGATTGGTTGTGGACTAACTTTCATTTTGAAATTCGTTTTTAAACTTTGTTAGGACTGACCTTTATTCCTGGAATAATGAATTTCTACTATAGTTGTTAACATTGCCTACTAGAATCTCTATTGAAAGCCTTGAGTATTAGACTATGTCTTTCCATTCTGCCTTTAGAATTTAAGTATCTGTCAATATATGTGAGCTCTAACTATTATTCAGCTTACAATTCTCTGAATCCTTTGTTCAGCCACATGGAATTTTGTCCTTTGCATGGACACTTTAGTATATAGCAATATAATAAAAGATTTCTGGAGTTATTTTCTATAGCTTCAAAATTCCAGCTACCTCATTCTCTCCATACTAGTATTTGTCTCTGTTCAACTCATCTATTTGACCATTCTGTGCTTGGCCTATTCCTGCGTAGTCATCTTAGAAAAGCAAGATGATTATATGACTCACTTTTCCCCGCCCCCATTTTCTCAGGGATCATAGGGTAACACTGTTAATAACTTTCATAATATTTCCTCTCTATTTCTGGTAGTTTACCTTATTTCTGTTAGCTTTTGTCAGAAAGTTAAATGTGGTCATTTATTCGAATCATTCATTCTAATCTGGCCAGATGAGGAAGTCCCCATCTCCTTTTTAAAAATTGTTACGATTGTTTTTTTAAATAGTCCTTTGCAGAAGATTTTTTTTCACAATAAAGTCATCTTTAAACTTCTCTTTCTAGCTTTACAGAAGCACCAGTAGAGATTCCCAGTCCTCCTGAAACCCTAATCAAACCTCCTGAACCTGAAAGTACCTTGCAGCCTGTGCTCTCTCTCATCCCAAGGGAAAAGAAGGCCCCACGTCCCCCAAAGAAGAAGTATCAGAAAGCAGGGCTGTATTCTGACGTTTACAAAACTACAGAGTAAGTAGTAGTAACTGTCAGCTGGCATCCTTTAAAATACCTGTTATTCTCTCGTGTTTGAAAAAGACCCTTTGTCAATCAAAAAATAATATTAATGTATTGCAAATATCAGTCTTATCTTAAATACCTTAATGTTCACTGTACTCATTATGCTGTACTACGTTGTACAGGGTTTATTTCCCCTGATCTTTATATTCTCTCTACCTTTTTAGATTATGTTCCTGTACTTTGAATCTAATGATTTTTTTTTTAATTTTTTATTCTATTTTCTGGTACTGGGGTTTAAACTCAAAAAGCATTCTTAATCCTGAATGAAATCCCAAACCTTTTAATTTTTTTGAAATTTGGTCCCAGTAAGTTGCCTGGGCTAGCTTCATACTTATAATCTTCCTGCCTTGATTCTCAAATAGTAGGGATAATGGGTATGTGCCAACACACCCAGCTTTAATGGTGCCTTTTTTGTTAATTAACAATAAAGAAAATGGCACTAAAATGCCATTTAAACTAAAATGATATTAAGAGTGAACTACTTTATTTTCAACCCGTTTTGCCAGAATAAAAAATGCTCTCCTTAGTTTGAACAATTTCATATGCCCTTGACAAAGCACCAAAGAGATTTCCATTGTATAATTTAGTAAGAAGTTGTCCATACAGCCAGGCACATTGGCAAACGCCTATAATCCCAGCAACTTGGTAGGCTAAAGTGGGAGAATCACAGATTCAAAGCCAGCCTTGGCAAGACCCTAAGTGACTTATCGAGACCCAACTCAAAATAAAAGGGTGGAGATGTGGTTCAGTGGTTAAGCACCCCAGGATTCAGTCACCAGCGCAAAATTAAAAAGAGGTAGTAGTTCATATAATTGTTAGATTTGGGGAGTTTGATAGCAGTTTGACAGGCACAAAAGGCTATTACAATCAGAACAGCATGTTAAAAGGTACATAATGGAATGCAAAGATTTTGCATATATTGGAACAGCTCAGAACTCAGGGTTTCTGTAATGTATTAGCTTTAGAGCCAGGCACAGTGGCACAGGCCTGTAATACCAGCAGTTTAGGAGGTTGAAGCCAGAGAATCACAAGTTCAAGACCAGCATCAACAATTTAGCAAGGCTCTAAGCAACTTAGCAAGACCATATCTCAAAATGAAAAAGAAAAACGATTGGGAATGTAGCTCAGTAGTAAAGCACCCCTGGATTAAATCCCCAGTACTATAAAAAGGAAAATTGGGCATGGTGGCATACGCCTCTAATCCCAGTGTCTCGTGAGACTGAGGCAAAATTTGAGGCCAGCCTCAGCAGTTTAAAAAGGCCCTAAGCATCTTAGCAAGACTCTGCCTTGAAATAAAAAATAAAATGGGCTGGGGATATGGCTCCGTGGTTAAATACCCCTAATGTTCACTCCCTGGTACCAAAAAGAAAGAAATCAGGATTCTCTCAGTACTAATGAGAAAATAGAAATACACTTTGCAGTACATCTAATAAGTCATAATTTTAAAGCAAATTATTCTAGATATAGAAAAGCTAAAATATGTTTAACAAGCTTTCTACTGAAGTTCAAGCTTTATTTCTGTTCTTTTTCTTAATTCTTTTAAAATGACAAGTAAAATACTAATAAATATCTTACTATAGGGCCAGGCATGGTGATGCACACCTATAATCCCAGCCACTTGGGAGGCTGAAGCAGGAGAATTCCAAGGTCATAGCCAGCCTCAGCAAAAGTGAATTGCTAAGCAACTCAGTGAGACCCTATCTCTAAATAAAATACAAAATAGGTCTGGGGATATGGCTCAGTGGTCGAGTGCCCCTAAACTTAATCCCTGGTACCCACTCCCCAAAAAAATCATACTGTATGGATAGGGACGTATTTCTATACTAGAATGCTTGTATAACATGGGTGAAGTCTTTGAGTTTGACATCCAGCATCACAAAATCAATAAAAAACAAAAAAATTTAAAACAGTAATGATAGAAAATAATGGGGTTGAGGATATAGCTCAGTGGTAGAATATTTGTTTTACATGTGTAATGCCTGGGTTTAATCCCCAGGGAATCATAGTGTGCATCAAAAGATTAGGATCATCCACCACATTAATGTTTATAAATGTCTCTAATCAAACAAAGATTGCATTATCAAAGTGAAATATTACTGTATTTATGTGAAAAGTAGGTCTTTGTCTTACAGAAATAATTAGGGGGGAAAATGGCTTATTCTGGAGTATTTTATATTCTTTTTCTTGTATCAGGGATTAAACCCAGGAGCACTCAACCACTGAGCCACATCCTTTGCTCTTTTTTTAATGTATTTTGAGACAGGGTTTCACTAATTGTGTACTTGAAATCCTACCTCAACTTTTCAAATTGCTGGAATTATAGGCATGTGCCACCACACCTGACCCTGTGCCCTCCCCCCCCCCCCGTGGTGCTGGGGATGGAACCCAGGGTCTTGTGCATGCAAGACAAGCACTCTACCAACTGAGCTGTATTCCCAGCCCTTTAGTTTTAATTTTTGACTCAGGGTCTCACTAAGTTTCCAAACCTGGCCTTGAACTTGTCTTGCCTCAGCCTGCTGAATAGCTGGAATTACAAGTGCACACCACCATGCCCAGCTTTCTGTATGCATTGTTAAAAACTGTGGAGCCTGTTCTTTTGTTGTTGTTTGTTTGTGTATTTTTGTGAGCTGCTGTTTCCTATTGATACCAATATGTTTAATAAACTTAATTTTTAGAGCAATTGTAGATTAATAGAAAAATTAAGTAGAAAGAACAGTTTCCTTATGTCCTCTCTCCCTACACATGTATAACATCCCTCAGTATTATAACACAACATTTTTATTACAGTCAATGCACTTAGCTGGGTGTTGTCACATACCTTTGATTCCAGGGACTCGGGAGACTGAGATCTACAGAAGCATCGCAAATTCAAAGCCAGCCTCAGCAATTTAGTGACTCCCTAAGCAATTACAAAACCTTGTCTCAATATACATACATAAGGAATGGGGATGTGCTCAGTGGTAAAGTACCCTGGGTTAAATCCCCATTACCAAAAAGTCAATCTATCAGTCTACTTACACTAATACATCATTATCATCTAAAGTCCATAGTTTACATTAGGGTTCACACTTGGTATTATACATGCAATATGTCTTGACACTTGTATTATGATATTTATCAAATGTTTAAATAAAATACAGAAATAAAATACAAGAAAAGTCAAAAAGTCCTCTGTGCTCTGGCAGGCTGTCAAGGGAGAATGTGATTCAATCAAAAATTAATCAAGATAAAAACCACATTGTCAGTTTAAAAGATTAATTAGATGAGGAGATAATAGAAATTAGAGACCCATTTAGGAAGCAGCATGCCTTTTTTGGTATTATAGAATAAAAGAAATGTTATGAACTAAGATATGACACCCACAGAAGAATGTTGGAAATTGTAAGATCATGAAAATTCTTTATATTAAAATGAAAAGTAACTAAAGGGAGATCATAGGGAGTGAAAGTCAGGTCCTGGACTCATTGATGCTTTTTTTGTTGTTGTTTTGTTTTGTTTTGTTTTGTTTTTGGCAGTTCTGGTGATTGATCATACCTCGTACATGCTAGGCAAACACTCTTTAACACTGAACCTCATCCTGTGATGCTGTGATTTTAAAGCTTACAGAATACTGTTTATATTCATGGCAATCATATGTACATATGGAAACATGTAATCCTTATAAGAATAATATGTCATTATATAATATGTAATCATTGAATAATGTTTATGCAGTTGTCATATCCTAAGGATTATATGTATTTTGATAATAAAATCATGGTATCATCTTATATTTGATACATCATTTTAAATTTTCTAAGTGCTTTAATATTCTTTTAGTCTATAAGGATGGTAAAACAGGTAAAAACAAAAAAGTTACAGGATTCACTGAAACTTGCCAAAATTGTTGATATAATCATTGCGATAACCATCAGCACTTAGACATCATACCACTGTTGTTTTACTACTAAATTGTGATGTCTCAGAGACTTAGGGTTATTTCATGAGAATTCCTTTCTTACACATAATTTAGAACCAGAACATGGTTCGCTTTTCTCTGAAATACTTCAGACATATCTCAGACTACAAATCCAGTTTAAATGCAATGGTGTAGACTGGGATGAGTCTCACACCATTTTCTGTATGCAATATAGATTTGTGTACTTTTAATTAATGAATGATTTTTTAGTGTAATTTTAGATTCAACGAAAAGCTGAATGGGAGTTTCTTTATACCTGCTTTTCTGACACATGAACAGTCTCCTCATTATAGACATTCCTCACCATGTTACAATATTAACATTTGTTAAAATTCATAAACCTATATCATAATCACCCAAACTCCATTGTTTCAACTAGGATTTACTCTTGGAGTTGTATATTCTGGGGGGTTGACAAATGTATTAATGACATATTTCCACCACTGTAGTATCATACAAAAGAGTTTTACTGCCCTTATATATCTTCTGCCTTGACATCTCTACCCTGGCGCCACTGATCCTTAACATTGCCTGTCTCCATAATGTTGCCTATTCTAGAATGTCACATGGTTGGGATCATAGTATGTAGCCTTTTCAGAATGGCTTCTTTTACTTAGCAATATGTATTTAAAGTTTCCTCCATGTTTTCTTATAAGGCTTGATAGCTCTTATTTTTTTTAAATTGCTGAATATTTCATTATCTAGATATGCCACAGTTTATCCTTCACCTACTGAAGGACATCTTGGTTGCAAGTTGGGAATGAAACCTGCTATAAATATACATGCATGGCTTTTGTGTGGATGGTAGATTTTCATTTCACTTTGGTAAAGATCAAGAAGTACATGGCAGGATCAGATAGTAGTAGTATGTTTAGTTTTGTTTAAAAAAAAAAAAAAAATCCACTAAACTGTTTTCCAAAGAGACTCTACCATTTTGCACTCCCAACAGCAATTGGTGAAAATTTCTATTGCTATACAAACCTCACTAGCATTTCTTGTGTTGTCAGTGTTTTGGTTTTGGCCCCACTGGTAGCTGTGTAGTGGGTCTCATGATTCCGATTCATTGTATCCTTGTTGCTATCTGTGTCATCATCTTTTTTTGTTGTTGGTTTCTGTTGTAATTTTTCACTTCGTTTTCTTCTTTGTGTTACTAGGAATTGAACACAGGGGCACTTTACCACTGAGCTATATCCCCAACCCGTTTTACTTTTTGAGACATGATCTCCTAAATTGTTAAGGCTTGCTTCAATGTTTTGATCCTCCAGTGAAATTACAAGCCTTTATGATGCCCTGTTCTGTCTTTGTTGAGCTATCTGTTCAGTTCCTTTGCCCATTTTTATGAGATTTGTTAGCTTTTCTGGATACTTGTGTCTCTCTATAAATATAAATTTTTTAATATTTATTTTTTAGTTATAGTTGAACACAATATCTTTATTTTGTTTATTTATGTGGTGCTGAAGATCAAACCCAGGGCCTTGCACATGCGAGGGGAGTGCTCTACCACTGAGCCACAACCCCAGCCCCTCTTTGCCAGCATCTCCAAATGACTTCCTGAGATTTTGACTGGGATTGCATTGACTATATAAAGGGGAGAAACTGCTATTGAAAAATGAACATTTTTATGGTACTGATTATCTGTATCCATGAACAAGGGGTTTGTCTTCTAAGGATGTCACTAAACAAACTATTTTCTCTTACTATATTTTTTTTCTGTTTTTTTTTTTCCTTTTTTAGTTATAGGTGGACATAATATCTTCATTTTATATTTATGTAATACTGAGGATCAAACCCAGTGCCTCACGTATGCTAGACAAGCACTCTACCTCTGAGCCACAATCCCAGCCCTCTTACTATATTTTCACAATGCAGACTATCTTTGTGACATCTGTCAACTAAATGCATGGGGATTTCTCCCTACCCAGAAATCTCACTGGTTACCTGCTGGGTACCCTCAAATTTAATTCATTTCTGACACTGTCTACCCGGAAATAGAGTCCAGTTCCACGGAGTGAGAATTTCAGCCAACCCCAACCCCTATCCCCCACTCTTACACACACACACACACACACACACACACACACACACAATTTGAGCTGCTAATTACAAGCTCCAGATATAAGTGTAGACTTCTGACAAACTGACTATTAATCAGGTTTCTCACAGTTCCCTCCTTGGGTCCTATTTAATTGGCTAGCATGACTCAGAAAACTCGGGAAACCACTCATATTTACCATGTTATAAGAGATATGCAAAGGCCCTAGGTGAAATGAGACATGTATTTGGAAAAAGGCACAGAATCTTCATGCCATTTTAGAATGTGTCACGTTCCCATAACCTCTGTGTGGAAGCTCTCCAGATTTAGTTGTTTTGTGTTTTTTGAAAACTTCATTACATTGGCATAATTAATTAAATCATGGGCCATTGATGATCAGTTTAACCTGACCTGTCCCAACCCTGAAGATGGAGTGGGTGGACTGAAAGTCACAACACACTAAGAATATCTTGGTCTTTTCTGTGACCTCATCCTAAATCTACCTAGGGGCTGCCAGCTATCAGTCATCTCAGTTCCATATATAAGAAACACTCATCCCTTTGGTGATTCTCTGGGTTTTAGGAGTTGTACATATGCCAGGAAGCTGGAACAAATGAACAAAGATCAAATACATCACATCTTCCCACTTATTTAGTTTTTTTTTGTTGTTGTTGTTTGTTTGTTTTTTAACAAATCAAATGATGCTGGGGATGGGGGGAACTCAGTGCCTCACACATGCTAGGCAACCAATCTACCACTGAGCTACATCCCCACTCCCAATTCTTTGATATATTTTATCAGAGTTCTGTAGTTTTTGTCATATGATCTTGAACACCCTTAGATTTGTACGAACTTCACTTTTGTGATCGATAATGTACATGTTCCTACCATTATATACTGTGCCATCACAGGCCAAAAACAACAGGGCCAAAAGTGACCTTGGACTAAAACCTCTGAAACTGGACCAAAGTAAATCTTTCCTCTTTATAAATTACTTATTTTAGGTATTTTTTTCACATGAGAAAGCTGACTAACATAATTTCCTATGCTTGTCTTGAAGGAAAATCACAATATGAAAATTTTAGAACTGGAAATGGCCTCAATTCTTCTACACCTAATCCTTCATTTTTGATAGATGGGAAAACTGAAGCCAATAAGATGGTAACTGATTTGTTGAAAACATACAGGTTATTTTTGGCAAAACCAGAATTAGGCCATGGTGGTACATGTCTATAATCCCACTTGTTTGGGAGATTAAGGCAAGAAGATTGCCAAGTTTAAGGCCAGACTGAGAAACTTGAGGAGACTTAATGTAAAAATTTAAAATAAGGCCTAATATGTGCAAGTCCAGCACCAAAAGCAATAAAATAAAAATACATTACATTGTTGTGCAACCATGCATGGCCTTAATAGCAGCATGCATCATTGTACATTGTACATTTTCTTTTGTGAACCTCATAGGATGTATATACATAATCTTGGATGTTATATACAAGTAGACTATAAGGTATAGTCTTTTGCCCATAGGATGAAGGAAAACATAACATCGTGAGATCAAGTCAAGCGTAAAAGAAAATGATGGAACCAAGATACAGCAGTTCAAAATGAGATGTATGTGACAGCTGCCAGCATAACATGGCATGCTGTTTCATTATAAGCTTTTTTCTTTTAATAAGTACAAGTATACTCTAAAAAGATTTAGCCAGGCATGGTGGTGCATGCCTGTAATCCCAGTGGTTTAGGAGCCTGAGGCAGGAGGATCACAAGTTCAAAGCCAGGCACAGCAACTTAGTGAGGCCCTAAGCACCTCAGTGAGACCCTGTCTCTAAATATAAAGTATGGTTAAGTGCTCTTGTTTCAATCGCTGGTACAAAAAAAAAAAAGATTTAAAGTACAGTATAGTAAAAACATGAAATTTTTCTTTTTGTTGGTACTAAGAATTGAATACAGGGGCACTTTACTAATAAGTTCCAATTCCAGCTCCTTATTATTGTTTTGCAACAGACTCTTGATAGGTTGCTGAGAGTCATCACTGAGTTAATGAAGCTGGCCTCAAACTTGTCATCCTCCTGCCTCAACCGCATGATTTCTTATTTACTAAGGTTCTTGGAACCAGTACTTCAGTGATAGTAAAGGATATAGTGTAGCCTATTTTTCTAGTCTTAGCTCCATTAATGGGCCTTAAGCTACAATATCTGATCACTTCTCCACTTCCCTTTTCCCTTGGTTTTCATCCTAGGTGATTGTTCTACATAGTATACCTTCCGTCTTTCCTCTTGCCACATCCTTTCAAACCTTATTCAAATCTGAAATTCTTCACGTTAAAGTAGTCTTAGTTTCTTTTAGTTGCATTTATTTTTACATTCCTTTTGGTTTTTGTAGAATTTAGTGGTTCAATGTAGAAAGTAGTATTAAGAGTTTTATCATACACGTAGACCAGTGGTACAAAATAGTAGAAACAGAGACAAACCCCACAAAAACAGTTATCTCCTACTAGACAAACATGCCAGAAGCATTCACTGGAGAAAAGAGCCTATTTAATAAATGGTACTGGAACAAAAGGAAAGCCACATACAAGAAAATGAAATTAGGGCTGGGGTTGTGGCTCAATGGTAGGGTGCTTGCCTACCATGCGTGAAGCACTGGGTTCAATCCCCAGCACCACATAAAAATAAACAAATAAAGATATTGTGTCCATCCAAAAAAAGAATTTTAAAATTTCATTTTAAAATGAAAATGAAATTAAACCTCTGTCTCTCACCCTGCACAAAAATCAACTCAAAGTGGATCAAAAAAAGTAGGCCCAAATTTTCACTATGTCAGCCTAGGGTCTGACTTCCTTTACAAGACTCCTAAAGTACAAAAAGTAAAATCAAGAATCAATAAATGGGATGGATTCAAACTAAAAAGCTTCTTGTTGGTGAAGGAAATAATTAATAACGTAATGAGAAAGCCTACAGAATGGGAAAAAATCTTTACCACGTGCCCCTCAGAGCACTAATCTCAGGATATATAAAGAACTCAAAAACTTAACACCAAAAGAACAAATAACCCAATCAATAAATGGGCTAAGGAACCGAATGGACAGTTCACAGAAGAAGAAATATAATCTATCAACAAACATGAAAAAATGTCCATCGTCTCTAGCAGTTAGAGAAATGCAAATCAAAACTACCAGTCAGAATAGCAGTCATCAAGAGTACAAGCAATAATAAGTGTTTTGGTGAGGATGTGGGGGAAAAGGTACACTCATACATTGTTTTTGGGACTGCAAATTGGTTCAACCACTTTCGAGAGCAGTATGGAGACTCCTCAGAAAACTTGAAATGGAACCGCCATTTGACCAAGCTATCCTACTCCTTGGTTTATACCCAAAGGACTTAAAATCATCATACTACAGTGACACAGCCATGTCAGTGTTTATAGCAGCTCAAGTCACAATAGCTAAACTATGGAACCAACCTAGGGTGCCCTTCAACAGATGAATGGAAAAAGAAAACATGGTGTGTGTGTGTTGGGGGGGTATATTTATTTTTTCCCCCAATGGATTATTACTCAGCTTTAAAGAAGAATGAAATTATGGCACCTGCAGGTAAATGGATGGAATTAGAGAATATCATGCTAACAAAATCCCAGAAAACCAAAGGCCAATTGTTTTCTCTGATATACGGATGCTAATTCACAATGAGAGTCAGGGGCCCATGCTAGAGAAGAATAGTCAGTTTAGGTAAAGGAAAGTGAAGGGAGGTGAGGGGATATAGAGATAAGAAGGCTAATAGAATAAAACAGACATTATTACCTTATGTACATATATGACTGTATGATGTGCTTCTGCATATGTACAATCAGAAATTATACCCCATTTATGTATGATTTATCAAAGTGCATAAATGCATTCTACTATCACATATAACTAATTAGAACAAATTAAAATTATAAAGGAAAAAAAGAGTTTTGTCAAAAGAGACTGAGGCAGAGTGATCATGAATTCAAAGCCAGCCTCATCAAAAGTGAGGCATTGAGTAACTCAGTGAGACCCTGTCTCTAAATATAATTCAAAATAGGGCTGAGGATGTGGCTCAGTGGTCGAGTGCCCCTGAGTTCAATCCCCGGTATTAAAAGTTTTATCATTTTGTGGTGTGTTATCTAGGCGTTTGCACTGATGTTTGTTATTCTATCAAACTCTAAGCTTCTTTTGTATAGGATCTCACTTTGTGCAACTTGTATGTTCTCTAGACTCTAGCAACATCTTTTAAATATTTAGAGAATCAACTGCCTGAATTCCTAAAACATAATATATGATTTTAAATCTTAGAAAAAAAATTAAATGCTAAGAATAACATCTGCCCTTTCACTCTGTAATAAATATAAGGAAATAAATATTTCAGTTCATCATGTTTATATTCATCAAGATAGAATAAATGCCAAATTTTTTCTTGGAATGCTTATACTTTATGTGTATATGCACACAATCTTCATGTACTTGTATGCATGTGTCCCAAACAGAATTACTGTTTGGGACACATGCATACAATTATGCATTATAAAATTGCATTATCAGTTATGTTTGTACTTTTCATTTGCCAGTAACAAAAAACTTTTATCTGTATGTTCTCATTTGAATCCATTACACTGTATTTAAGTGTATCTGTTTCATAATCTTGCACCTCATTTGGATTAAAATCATAACAGTCTTTACAAATTTTTTATACCTTTATTTTATACATTCATTTTTATGTGGTGCTGACAGTCAAACCCTCTGCCTCACACGTGCCTCGAAAGTGCTCTACCACTGAGCCCCAACCCCAGCCCTACAAATTTTTATTTTATTTTATTTTATTTTGATACCAGGGATTGAACTCAGGGGCACTGGACCACTGAGCCACATCCCTAGCCCTGTTTTGTGTTTTAGACAGGGTCTCATTGAGTTGTTAGCGTCTTGCCATTGCTGAGGCTCGCTTTGAATTCATGATCCTCCTAATATCTCAGCCTCCCAACCTGCTGGGATCACAGGTATGGGCCACTGTGCCTGGCAAATATTTTTTTTTTTTTTTGCTATGGTTATTTTGTATTATTTTGTTTTGTTTTTGTAGTTACTGGGAATTATAACCCTGGGCATTTACCATTGAGCTCTTTTTTAATATTTTATTTTCAGACAGGGTCTTATAAAGTTGCTAAGAAACTCACTAATTGCTAGGCTGACCTCAATCATGTAAGCCTTCTGTCTCAGCCTATCAAGTCACTGACATTATAGGTATGTGCCACAATACTCGGATATTTTTTATTTTGTTTTCCCCTCAAGCAGTGTTTGATGGGCGCTGGGGATGTGGCTCAGTGGTAGCGCGCTCGCCTGGCATGCGTGCGGCCCGGGTTCGATCCTCAGCACCATATACCAATAAAGATGTTGTGTCTGCCGAGAACTAAAAAAAGTATAAATATTAAAAAAAAAAAAAAGCAGTGTTTGAAGTCTTAAGATAATTTTTCCTTGCCTTTAAGTATGATTTTGGTGCTCTTTCCTATAGTTATTAGGTACAAAAGAAAATTGTATTTATTTAAACATCAGTCTAAATAATTGTTATCAAAGTAAATTAATTATTGTTAAAAACCATTTACTATTTTACTAAAACATAATATGTTGATAAGGGTGTTCAGTGGAAGAGCACTTACATAGTATGGTGAGTCCCCTTGGTTCAGTCTTAAGTACCAAAAATATTTAAAAAGATAATGTTTATTAGATAATAAACATATTATCTATTTAAATATGATTCTTACGAATCATCATCCATGATATGGATTTTAAATTATAAAAATAATTTTTAAATTATCATCCATGATAAATTTAAAATTGCAGGATTGCACAGAAACTTTTGGCTGAACAGAGTAGCACTTACATGTAGTAGTTACTCAGGGTCTGAGACAATCACTTGGGCCCTTTCTAAAAAAGAAAAAGAAAATGTGTACCTTCCAACCAAATTTATCAACTGCTGATTTTCATTCTCTTCTTTTTCACCTGTGTGTGCATTCACATGCACATGCACACACACAGGACGTTTTTTCTGTCATTTGATTAAAAAATTATAGACTAGACTAGCCTATTTATTACTCGTAAATATTTCAGTGTGCTTTTCCTTAGAACAATGGCATTTCTCATAGAAACATAATAAATATGTTAAATTCAGGATGTTAAACATACTACCATAGTATTATCTAATACACAGTTCCATAATCAAATTTTATTGTCTCAGAAATATCTATGACATGACCTAATTCATGATCATGCATTATATTTGACTGTCATGTCCCTTTATTCGCCTTTAATTTGTGTGCTGTTATTTTAGGATTTTTTGGTTTGGTTTAGTACAGTACCAGGTATTAAACCGAAGGGCACTTAACCACTGAGCAACACTCCCAGCCTTTTTTTTTGTATTTTATTTTGAGGCAGAGTCTCCACTAAGTTGCTGAGGCTGACCTCAAACTTGAAGTCTTCCTGCCTTATTTATTTATTTATATGTATTTCTGAGAATCCAACCCATTGCTTCACACATGCTAGGCTTACCACTGAGCCACTACCCAGCCCCTATATATTGACATTTTTTAAAGAGTGCATACAGTACAATTGTTTTATGGGGGTTCCTTAAATTTGTTGTTTGTGTGATATCTTCATGAATAAGTGCTGCATTTTGGGTAGGAATGTCACCAAAATATTGTCTTCCCTCTTTTGTTTGTTTGTGTTGCTTTCTACTGAGTCCCTGTATCAGAATGAAAAATCAGGCACAATAGTGCTTGCCTCTAATCCCAGCAGCTCGGGAGGCTGAGGCAAGAGGATTGAAAGTTTAAGGCCAGCCTCTGCAATTTTACAAGGTCATCAGCTATTTAGACATCCTACCTCAAAATTAAAAACTAAATAAAAAAGGATGGGGTTGTAGCTGAGTGGTAAAGTGCCCCTGGGTTTAATCCCTAGTACAGAAATTAAAAGGGCCCCGGATGGAACTCAGTTGTATAGGGCCTCTTGGCTTGATCCCCAGTACCCACCTACACACACAGACTCAAAAGGACTTTTTATATGAAAAATATAATAGGTATTTCAATGAACACAAGAATACTAAATTTATGTTTGTCTATTCTCTGTGGCAATAAAAAGTGATTTTCACACAAAATTTTTGTATTCACAAAGATCATCATATTTCTTTAGGCATCAGCATTGCAAAAATTAGGAATAATATTCTTAGAGAATCAATACTTTTCCAGTGTGGCTATCATATAAAGTATCACTTTCACTTTTATAGCCCCCCTTCATGTTTGTTTATGTCTTGGATATTTTACCACATTACTTTCTTTAATCTTCTTTGATTCACAATCACTAATTTAGTATTTAATTAGCCATTTATGTGTATTATGTTTAATATTGATATACAAAGATCTGTTGCTAAAACTAGAGAAATGTGCTTCTAAGGTTTTAGAATCAACTTTAGTTTGGTTAACTTTATAAAAGGCTAAAATGTACTTTTGTGTGTTAAAAATATTGTATTACCCTTATGAGCTTACCTATTATAATTAAGAACCATGCCAGGTATGGTGGTACATGCCTATAATTCCAGTGACTCGTGAGGCTGAGGCAATAGCATAACTAGTTCAAGATCAGTCTCAGCAACTTAGCAAGGCCCAAAGAAACTTAGTAAGACCTTGTTTCAAAATTGTAAAAGAAAAAGAAAAGTTTAGAGAAAAATTGAAAGCATTCCCTCTAAAAACTGGAACAAGGCAAGGATTTCCTGTTTTACCACTTCTATTCAACTTCATCCTTGCAACTCTAGCCAGAGCAATTAGAAGAAAGAAATTAAAGAAATTCAAAAGGTAAAGAAGAACTCAAACTATCACTATTTGCTGATTACATGATTCTATATCTAGAAGATCCAAAAAATTCCACCAGAAAACTTCTAGAACTAATAAATGAATTCAGCAAAGTAGCAGGATATAAAATCAACACCCATAAATCAAACGCATTCCTATATATCAGTGATGATTCACTGAAAGAGAAATTAGAAAAACTAATCCATTCACAATAGCCTCAAATGAAATAAAATACCTGGAAATCAATCTTTCTTTTACAAAAGAGGTGAAAGACCTCTACAATAAAAATTACAGAACACTAAAAGAAAGAAATTGAAGAAAACCTCAGAAGATGGAAAGATCTCCCATGCGCCTGGATAGGCAGAAGTAATATTGTCAAAATGGGTATACTACCAAAAGCATTATACAGATTTAATGCAAATCCTATTAAAAATCCCAATGACATTCTTCATAGAGATAGACAAAGTACTTCTGAAGTTTATTTGGAAAACTGAGAGACCCAGAATAGCCAAAGCAATCTTTAACAAGAAAAGTGAAGCAGGAAGCATTGCAATACCAGACCTTAAACTATACTACAGAGCTACAGTAACAAAAATGGCATTATATTAGCACCAAAATAGACTTGTGTAGAGGACACAGAGACAAGCCCACAGGAATATGGTTATGTCATACTAGACAAAGGTGCCAGAAACATTCACTGGAGAATAGATAGCCTATTCAACAAATGGTGTTGGCAAAACTGGAAATTCATATGTAGCAAAATGAAATTAAACCTCTATCTCTACCCTGCACAAAAATCAACTCAAAGTAGATCAAGGACTTAGGCACTAGACCAGAGACCCTGCACCTAATAAAAGAAAAAGTAGGCCCAAATCTTCCCCATGTCAGCCTAGGATTTGACTTCCTTAACAAGACTCCTAAAGCACAAGAAGCAAAATCAAGGATCAATAAATGGGATGGATTCAAATTAAAAAGCTTCTCTGCAAAGGAAACAATAATGTAAGAAGAGAGGCTATATAGATTGGGAGAAAATCTTTATCACATGCACCTTTGATAAAGCCTTAATTTCTAGGATATATAAAGAACTAAAAAAACCTAACACCAAAAAAAACAAATAACCCAACCAATAAACAGGCTAAGGAACTGAACAGACTCTTCACAGAAGAAGAAATATAATCTATCAACAAATATATGAAAAAATGTTCCACATCTCTGGCAATTAGAGAAATGCAAATCAAAACTACACTAATATTTCATCTCCAGTCAAAATGACAATCATCAAGAATACAGGCAACAATAAATGTTGGCAGGGATGTGGGGGAAAAGGTACACTCATACATTATTGGTGGGACTGCAAATTGGTACAACCAATCTGGAAAGCAGTGTGGTGATTCCTCAGAAAACTGGGAATGGAACCACCATTTGTCCCACCTATCCCTCTCCTTGGCTTGCACTCAAAGGACTTAAAATCGGCAAGTTACAGTAATGTCAGTAGATGAATAGATAAAGAAAATGTGATATATATATTCAATGGAATATTACTCAGCTTTAAAGGAAAGTTAAATTATGGCATTTGTCAGTAAATGGATGGAGTTGGAGAAAATCATGCTAAGCAAAATAAGCCAATCCCCCCAAAACAACCAAAGGCCAAATGTTTTCTCTGATATGCGGATATTAATTCACAATAAGGGGTGCAGGCACTGGAGCATAATAGAGTTAACTTAGATTAGGTAGAGGGAAGTGAAGCGGGTGGCGGGTAGATGTGGGTATAGGAAGGATAGTAGAAAGAAACAGACGTTATTACTTTATGTATACAATGTGACTACATGACCAATGTAATTCCACAACATGTATATTCAGAAAATTGATAAATTATATCGCATCTATTTGTGATATGTCAAAATGCATTAATGCATTCTACTGTCATGTATAACTAATTAAACAAATTTTTAAAAAACATTCAAAAAGGGCTGAGCATGTGGTTCTGTAGTTACGTGCCCCTGAGTTCAGTCCCTGGTAGGGGGAAAAAAAAGCAAAACTAAAAACTTCCCAACTTAACCTCTGTCAAGTTTTACAGGGAGGTCATAGTTAAATCCTTTCTCAAAGATTCCTTAAGCGGGCATGGTGGCATATGCCTGTAATCCTAGTGGCTTCAGAGGCTGAGGCAGGAGGATCACCAGTACAAAGCCTCCCTCAGCAGTATAAAAAAGGGCTGATGGGCTGGGGATGTGGCTCAAGCGGTAGCGCGCTCGCCTGGCATGCGTGCGGCCCGGGTTCGATCCTCAGCACCACATACCAACAAAGATGTTGTGTCCGCCGAGAACTAAAAAATAATAAATATTAAAAAATTTTCTCTCACTCTCCCCCCCCACTCTCTCTTTTTTTTAAAAAAAAAAAAGGGCTGAGGCTATAGCCCAGTGGTTAAGTGCCCCTGGGTTCAACTTTCGCCTCCAAAAAAAAATTTTCCTGTTCCTGATTTTTTAAGAAATATCATTATTTGCTCCTACTAAATTGTGGACTCTAATAAACTATAGACAGCTAGTAGGGTAGTTGTTGTGAAAAACTTTATGGATATTATTTCCCCTTATAAAACATGAAAAATGAAGGCATTAATAAGTTTTTATAGTTTCCATGCCAGTCCAGTTGAAGAACACTTGTATGCTTTTCTCCATCTTTAAAAAGTTAAAATGTGGGGCTGGGATCATGGCTTAGTGGTAGAGCACTTGCCTAGCATGTGTGAGGCCCTGGGTTCAATCCTCAGTACCACATAAAAATAAATAAATAAAATACAGAAGAAATTTTTTAAAAAGTTAAAATGTATTCATATTAAACAATTTATATTTAATTTTATATAATATGATTTATAAATATTTATTATATTTTATTTAATATATATATATATTTAACCTATAGAACTTGAATGTAACTCCTTTTTTTTGGTGGGGGAAGGATACTAGAAATTGAACCCATGGGTTTTACCACTGAGCCACATCCCCCAGTCCTTTTTATTTTTTATTTTGAGACAGGTTCTCTCTAAGTTGCTAGGGCTGGCCTGGAACTCAGGATCTTTCTGTCTCAGCCTCACAAGTCACTGTATTTGGCTCGAACTTACTTTTGATTTGCAACCTCTGATATTGTAAATTTGCTAAACAGGACAGCTCATAGAATGGTGATATGTTCATTTTAAAATCTGGTGTGTTCAAAAGAAACCCCTTCTTTTATAAGGATTGGGAGTAGGGCTTAGTGTTTTTCAGCAGCTACCTGGAAAATTCCAAAGTTCAAATATAGAATATATCTTAATTGGGGCCTTTTATTAGAGATATTGAGATTTGAACATAAGGGATAAATACCTAAAGCCAAGAAATGGTAATAGACAGTACTTATATAAAAGTACTGTCTATTATATTGTAACAACAGTTATTAGACACCCTGCCTTTTCTTTTCCTTGGAGTACCAGGCTTGAACTCATGGACACTGGACCACTGAGCCACATCCCCAGTCCTGCTTTGAATTTTTTTTTTTAAAAGACAGGGTCTCACCGGGCTGGGGATGTGGCTCAAGCGGTAGCACGCTCGCCTGGCATCGCAGGGTGCTGGGTTCGATCCTCAAAACCACATAAAAATAAAAAAATAAAAGACATTGTGTCCACCTAAAACTAAAAAATAAACATTAAAAGAAAAAAAAAAAGACAGGGTCTCACCAAGTTTCTTAGCACTTTGCTGTTACTGATACTGGTTTTGAACTCGTGATCCTCCTGCCTCAGCCTACCGAGCCATTGGGATTACAGGAGTGTACCAACCTGCCAAGCTCATTTTTTTTTCTTCAATATGCATGTGCCTTTCCCCCTCTTTGGTAGGTTAGCCCTTTTAGATTAGATACCCTTTAGGTGTAATATCAGGATAAGTTATTAAGACAATGGCTATGGGTATGGCTCATTGGTTAAGCACTTGCCTATAAGCACTTGCCTAGCATCGCACAAAAAAAAAAAAGAGAGAGAGAGAGGCTTAACTCAAAATTTCTCCCAAAGAAAAAGAAAGTTGGACATAAATACTGAATGGGTTACATTACCCCAAAAATATCCAAAAAAAAAATTTTTTTCTTATTATTCTTTTTTATTTATTTATTTATTTATTTTGAGACTGGGTCTCAAAAACCACACATTCTAAACTATTTTTTTAAATGAAGCTAGATAGGGTGGCACACACCTGTAATCCCAGCTATTTGGGAGGCAGAGGCAGGAGGATCACAAGTTTGAGACCATCAACAATTTAGTGAGACTCTCAGCATCCTAGCAAGACTCTGGCTCAGAATAATACGAAAAAGAAATACTGGTGATGTAGCTCAGTGGTAAAGTGCCTCTTGATTCAACCCCCAGTACCAAAAAGAGGGGAAAAAATATCTTGCCACTGTCTCTCATCATTCAGAACAGGACTTGAGTGAGTGAATGCTAAGTAATTGTTGAAATAATAGAACTAGGATTAAAAATTTAAAACTTCAGGGTATACAAATAACTAACCCTTTGGAGCTTAGTTTTCTCATCTGCAAAATATATATTAATATACATACTTATTACAAGATAAAAATGGACTAGACTTGTTTATCAAAAGGCAGTATGGTATCACTAGGGATGTAGCTCGGTGGCAGACAGCTTCTCCAGCATGTGAAAAGCTATGGGCTTAATTCCCAGTGCTACCAAGAGAAAGCTTTTAAAGGCAGTATATAATTTAGCAAAAGAAAAATAACATGTTTGCTTTGACTGAAGCCATTGTAGAATTACACTAGTAACAGATGTGGTCGTGACCATCTGTCATCCCAGTTACTTGGGACAGAAAGATCAAAAGTTCAAAGCCACCCTGGGCAATTTAGCAAGAAATTTCTCTCAAAACAAAGTTTTAAAGGGGCTGGGAATGTGACTGTGCAAGAGCACTTTCACCAGTGCCTGAGCTCAATCCCTTGTATCACCAAAATTAAAGCCTTAATAAATTAAGTCATATATGAGTTCTCTTTCTTCCTCTTATTTTATTTTTTTGGCAGTGCTAAAGACTGACCCCAGGTTCTTGTGCATGCTAGGCAAGTGTACTACTGCTGAATTCTATCCCCAAATAATACTCCCTTTTTATTTTTCTCATTTTCTTCTTTCTCTCTTGCTTTTGTATATTTATGGAATATCTTGAGATTTGGTTTTATACTAAACATTCGGAAACAAATTAGTAGGATGAGTAGAAGAAAGAAGCCAGAGTTGAGCAAGAAACTGCGATTTTAATCTCAGATTTCCTTACCAGGTGCTAAAAGTAAGGCAGATCACTTAAACTCATAGAGCACCTATTTCTAATGCTCTTAAAGTAGCAACAACATTACCTTTTTTGGTCGGGGGTGGGGGGTGGGGGAGGATGCCAGAGATTGAACTCAGGGGCACTCAAACACTGAGCCACATCCCCAATCCTATTTTGTATCTTATTTAGAGACAGGGTCTCTCTGAGTTGCTTAGCACCTTGCTTTTTGCTAAGGCTGGCTTTGAACTCGTGATCCTCCTGACTCAGCCTCCCGAGCTGCCTTCTGATTGTTTCATAGTATTGAAATAAATGATAATACATATAAGACTATAAATTACCAAATATAGTAATTCATATAATTAGATCTGAAGTTTGGGTTCCTTCTGAAACACTGTTGGAGAACACTAAATAGCCTCTTTCTTAACAGTATTTCTAGAAATAAACTTTGTAAAAGTGTATGAAAGTGCTGTTCATGGTGGTGCATGCCTATAATCCCAGAGACTTGCTGAGACATAAGGATCTGACAAGTTCCAGGCCAGCCTCAGCAGCTTAGCAAGACCCTAAGCAAGTTTAGCCAGACCCTGTCTCAAAATAAAAACTAAAAAAGGATGGTGATGTAAGGGGCTCATTGTGAAGCACCACCCCTTGTTTAAACCCCAGTACACACACACACACACACACAAAATATACGAAAGTACTTATTACCCTTTCCCCAAAGAGTACATTTAAGATCCAAGCCGTTGTTAGAACAAATACCCTTGGTAAGTGATAGATTGTTTATATTTGACTATAGGAATAAATTTCATTGCCTCTTTCTGTTTTATGTTCTTTTCTGATCACAGCCCAAAGAGCCGACTGATCCAATTAAAGAAAGAGAAGCTGGAGTATACTCCAGGAGAACATGAATATGGATTATTCCCAGCCCCCATTCATGTTGGTGAGTAGTAAAGTCCACATAATATATTGCTGAGACAAAAAGGTATTTCTTGGATTTGAGAGAAGTGTCTTTGTCTTCTTTGTTTTTATTTCTTTATCTCTGATGGATTCAGACTCTTTACCATTTCATCTATTCTTACTATAAAGAATTCTGCACATTAATTGATAGTCAGGAGTCAAAATGGCATAAATTTTATATAGTCATGTTTGTACACACCTGTAATCCTAGCAACTCAGGAGCAAGTTCAAAACCAGCCTAAGCAATTTAGTGAAACTATATCAAAAAAAAAAATTAAAAATAAAAAGGGCTGGGTTATGGCTCAGTAATTGGGCACACCTGGATTCAATCCCTAGTACCAAAAAGGGGCTACTGCTTTTTCTCATCATCAGTCAGCTTGAAAATGAAGCAGGATTTATCTTTTTGTTTTTTGAAAAAGCATCAAGCTAGGCATAATGACACACACCTCTAATCCCAATGACTCAGGAGGATGAGGCAAGAAGATTACAATTTTGAGGCCCTAAACAACTTAGTGAGTGAGACCCTGTCTCAAAATTATAAAAAGGGGCCAATGTGACTCAGTGATAAAGCATCTCTAGGTTCACTTCTTAGTACCAAAAAAGGGAAAACATCAAGACTTTGCTTAATATTTGGGTAATAGTAACATTTAGTACCCTATATTGAGCTTATCAAATAAGTTTAAATTATCTATAATTCATGCTTGATTTCTCTCATTCTTCAACCCCCTCATCCAGTCTGACTCAAAATTCTGTTATTGCCTTCCTTGAAATATCTCCTATTTCTGCACGAAGTCCATTGCCATCCCTCAACTTTGCCATTTTTATCTTTTTTTTTTTTTTTTTGGTTTGCTAACATAGCCTTCTGTCTTAGTCCATTTTGTTCATTTTGTTGTAACAGAATACCTGAACCTGAGGGAGTTAAAAGTTTTATTAGTTCACAGTACTAGAGGACCAAAAGCATAATGCTGTCATCTACTTAGCTCCTACTAAGGACCTCCCAACACTTGATATCACAGCAGAAGAATGTACAAAAGCAATTAAAACACTAGGTGTAGCCTTGCTTTTGAACAATCTGATGTTGTGGTAACTAATTCAGTCCCATGAGACTAATCTCTTTCCCTTGAAACCTCTTTCAATCTCTCAAAAAAAGACATTAATCTATCCATGAGAATACAGCCCCAATTTTGTTTTAAAGCTCTTATCACTTCTTAACAGCATTTCATTTTGGGTTTTGATGGGGACAAACCTTAGCACCTTCCAACAAACTGTCAACTTCTATTCCTACTTCTCTTCAATCCACTCCCCCCTTAGTAAAAAGAGAAATGATTTTCTAACTTAACCAAGAACATGCTTAAAGTCTTTAAGTGGCTTACCTTCAGGGAAAATACAGAGTCCTTTACAATGGCTTTTAAGAGTGACTTTTCCCCCGACTCCCATCTTTCTCCATCTAACTATTCCCATCTCTGCCTTACTTACTATATTATGTCACACTGGTCTTCTTTCAGTACTTAGAATATATTAGAGGATCATTATGCTTTCTATTCCCATTGCCTGGTGGATGAATTGGCACACACCTGTAACCTCAAGTATCTTGGGAGGCTGAGGCAGGAGAATTGTGAGTTCAAAGCCAACCTCAGCAATTTAGTGAGGTCCTCAGGAATTTAGCAAGATACTGTCTTGAAATTAAAAAAACAAAAAGGCCTGATGACATGACTTAGTGGTTAAGCACCCCTGATTTCAATCCCTAGTAAAAAAAAAAAAAAAAAAAAGGACTATTCCTATTGCCTGAAAAGCTCTTCAAACTCCTTCCATGGTTGAGTTCTTCTCATCTTTTAAAAATGAGATTAATGCCATTATCAGCTTAAGTATAATTTACCTTAAAGTGATTTTTTTTGATTGTCTCCCCAATAGAATGTCCCTCCCTTTATTCTAGATCAGAGCACTCAATTAATTTATTTCTGTAGTCTATAATATTTGTTGACACTCTTGTTATTTTCATATGATTATAAACTCCAGGAGTTCAGGATCATTGTCTTTCTTATTTCTACTTTGATTTCCCAATGCCTGGTACATAATAGAATTTTACCAAATATTTATTGTACTAATAAAAGAAAAGGAAGAAAAATTAGGATATTTTATTGAATATAGATGAAAGTTTTTTCCTCGTTTTTTTTTCCTTTTTGGCAAAGAAAATTGCTTTTAAAGGGGTTTATTAAATACAAAATTGGAGCCAGAAGCAACTTACTTGCATAGTAGATGTTGATTTTATGCCATGTAGTGTTCTCTTCAACTAATACTCTCTTGACCTTATTGACCATGGGGCTCTTCTCTGTGTTATAATTAACTCATCTTCTTTTTCTCTCCAAAGAGTCCCACACCAGCATTGTATTAAATCAGCAGATATAAACAAGTCTCACAATAAAAATTAGTTTAATTATTCTACATTGGGTGACTTGCAGACAACTTTAACTGCAAATAAAGTTGCAGGTTTAATTCTCAGCTCCGTAGTATGTGCTTCCTTGACAGAGATGAGAATAAATTCCATATTCTCTGGGTTTAGTGTCAAAATTCTTTGAAAGAGCTTTTTCTTTTTTTTACTTGTAAGATAATAGCTGTAGAAGCAAACTCTAAGCAGATTTAGCTCTTTCCTGGAACCTGCTAAGTATAATCAGCTCAGGGGGAAAAAAGAACTGTTTTAAAATCCCATTTAAAGAAAAATATGATCATTTTGGTTTTACTAGTTTTGTCCTGGGTGGAAAATTTGCTAGTCTAGATCTTGGAATGATATTCTAACTATCTTAGGAGATGAAGGGTTCAGTTAATTCCAGGAGAGATAGGAAAATAATAGATAGGCGATTATTTCTATCTTATCTGTGGAATAAATAGTGTTGTATCCCAGCCAGGTACAGTGGTGCACACTTGTTTTCCCAGCATCTCTGGAGGCTGAGGCAGGAGGATCGAGAGTTCAAAGCCAAACTCAACAATTTAATGAGTCACTAAGCAAATCAGTGAGACCCTGTCTCTAAAATACAAAAAGGGCTGGGGGTATGGCTCAGTAGTTGAGTGACCCTGTATTTAATCCCGGGTACCAAAAAAAGAAAAAAGAAAAAAAATAGTGTTGTATCCCAGTTTCTCACTTTAATCTATTCCTATGACTAATTGTATTTGGTGGTCTGCATAGTAAATAAATAATAGAACAATCTATCCCGTGTGGGGGAGTGTTTCTTTTTAACTGTGATCAAACAGTGCTCAAAATCAGGCTGTTGCAGGATAGGAGTTTTTTCTGGACAGTCCTATTTTGTTGCTCAAAGAAAAAAAAAATTGAACTTATTTTTTAGTTGTAAGAGGACATAATACCTTTATTTCATTCATTTATATGTGGTGCTGAGGATCGAACCCAGTGCCTCACACATACTAGGTGAACGCTCTACTGCCAAGCCACAACCTCAGCCCTCAAAGAAAATTTTATGTGAGGACAATGTCGACAATAAGGTCAGTTGCTTTGAGAGCACACTTAGAGTATCATGTAAACAAAGAGCATGATTTAAGGAGCCAGAAAGACCTACTTTATCTCTATGTTTACCATATGTTAATGTGAGTTAAATAGTTAAAGGACTCACATTCAATAAATGTAAAGTAGTATTTATTTTTTTAAGTATTTATATGGGCTAAGAATAGATTGCTCAATGGTAGAGCATTTACCTAGCATGCACAAGGCCATAGTTTCTTTCCCTAGCACCACAAACAGAAGGAAAATTTACTGTTTCTTTTTCCCCATGAAAAAATGCATTTCAGAATTCTACATTTTAAGATATATGCTTATCAAAATGTGTGTTGTACCCTTAAATTTATGATCAGTTAGTTTTTGACCTGAGTACTAAAGCGATTCATTGAGGAAAGAATTATCTTTTCAGCAAATTGTTTTTTATTAACTAGTGTATACATACATACAAAAGAATGATGTTGGACCCCCTACTTCATACCATATACAAAAAATAACTCAGAGTGCTTCATCAGTGCCTGGACAGCTTGAGTATTCATCATGTTACTCAGAATGGTGCCCAGTTTAAAATCTGTGAAATGTTTATTTCTGGAATTTTCCACTTAATATATTTTTGTTCTGGGCTTGACTGCAGATAACTAAAACCTGGGAAAGCAAAATCATAATAAAGAGAACTAGTGTTTCAAGTAAGGGATTTATAAATTATATATCCATATATATAAATAACTCAGTTTTTTCCCTTTTTATTTTTTATATTGGGTTTTGAACCCAGGGCCATGTAACTACTGAGCCATATTCCTAGCCATTTTTACTTTTTATTTTCATACAGGGTCTCATTAAGTTGCTTAGGGCCCTGCTAAGTTGCTGAGGCTGGCTTTCAATATTTGATCCTCCTGCCTTAGCCTCCCAAGTCTCTGATATTAAGGCATGTACCACTGTGTCCAATTATCTCAGTATTTCTTTTCTTTCTTTTTTTTTTTAAGAGAGAGAGAGAATATCTTTTTTGTAGATGTACACAACACAATGCCTTTATTTTTATGTGGTGCTGAGAATCGAACCAGGGTCCTGCCCGTGCTAGGCGAGCGCTCTACCACTGAGCCACAATCCCAGCCCCTCAATATTTCTTAAAAACAATTTTTAAATGGGTAAATTTGACATTTCTCAGAAACCAATACAAATTGCCAATGAGCAAATGAAAAAATATTCAGTTATTATGGAAATACAAATCAAACCATAATGAGATACTACTTCACATCCATTATAATGGTTTTAATTAAAAGATGGGCAAGAAATAGAATTGACAAGGTTATGTAGAAATTAGAACCCTCATACATTACTGGTAAGAACATAAAGTTGTTTGGTAAACATTTTGGCAGGTCTTCAAAAAGTTAAACATAAGCTCAGCTTGGTGGCACATGCCTGTAGTCAGGTTCACGACAAGCCTATGCAACATAGCAAGACCTGCTTGAAAAGAAAAGAAAAAGTTAAACAGAGAATTTCAATATGACTCAATAATTCTACTACTAGGTATATAACCAAGAAAATTACATATAGCCACATAAAACTTAAACACAAATAGTTTTGCAGCAGTATTCTCAATAGGACAAAAGGTGGAAGAACCCCATGTGTCCAGTGGTGGATGAATGAATGAATAAACCAACTGTTGTACATCCACACAATGAAATATTAATTGACATTAACAAGGAGTGAAGCACTGAAATATACCACAAAATGGATGAACCTTCAAAACATGTTGTGTGAGACGACTTGGTGTAATCTCAGTGATAGAGCACTTGCTTTAAGGAGTCCTGAACTCAGTCTCTAATACCCCCCAAAAATTAAAAATGATACTGTTTTAAAGAAGACAGTCATAAAAACTTTAAATTCTTATGATAGCATGTATATGAAACGACCGGAACAGAAAATACATAAAAATGAAAAGTAGAATAATAATAGTAAGTGACTGAGAGAGGGGAGAACAAAACATGACAGCCTAATGGATGCAGAGTGTCTTGGGGATGATGAAGACGTTTTGAAATTATATTGATGGTTGTGTTAATCAGGTTTCTGCAAGTAAAAAGAATATAATGTAGAGAGAGAACAGAGACTTATATTAAGGAGTTGGCTCATGTGATTGTGGTGGCTGAAAACCCAAAATCTGTAGAGTAGACTGACACAGAAGATGATGTTGCATCTTAAGCCCTATGTCAGCCTGCCAGCAGAATGCCCTCTTCTGGAAGTCACCCTTTTTTCTACTAAAATCTTCAAGTGATTGGAAAAATTCAACACATTATGTAGTATCATCTGCTTTACTCAAAAATCTATGATTTCAATGTTAATAGCATCTAAAAAATACATTCATAGAAATAAAATAATATTTGAACAAATACACCAGGTACCATGATCTAGACAGGTTGTATATAAAATTAACCATTCCAGTGGTGATAGTTATACATAACAACTGTGTATTCGAAAATCCATTGAATAATGTAGTTTATAAGAGTGAGTGGAAAAAATAACAAAGAAGGAAAGAAACACTTGAATGTCTCAATAAAGCTGTTATCTTAAGAATGTGTATTTGTGTTGTTTTTATCATGAACATATTCATCAAAATTGAAGTCATATCTCAATATAAAAAGAAAAATTTAATAGCTGGCACAGTGGTACACATCTGTAATCCCAGCAACTCCATGAAGCTGAGGCAGGAGGATTGCAAATTCAAAACCCAGCCTCAGAACTTAGTGAGGTCCTGTCTCAAAATAAACAATCAAAAAGGGTTAGGGATGTGGCTCAGTTGAGCCCTTTTGGATTTAGTTAAGCCCTTCTGGATTCAATCCTTGGTACCCTGCTCCACCCTCCCCCCAAAATAAGGAAAGAAAGAAAAGAAAAATTTTAATGCTTTGCTTCTTGTGGTTGGTCACAGGTAATTTTAAATGTTAAATGCTTTTTTTATGGAGTGGGAGAATAGATTATTCAATACAAGAATTTCAAGCCTAAAAATATTAACATTAGGGTAAAATTCTGTGGAATAAATGAAATTAATCTTCAAGAATAAAAATTATTTAAATTTCTAAATGTTAAGGTTTTTTTTGTTGTTTTCTTTTTTAGTATTACATCTTTGATATTCATTAAAATGATATATCCAGAAGTTAAATCTGTACTTCTTTAAACTATATTATATGTACAAATACATAAGAGAAATGGTTTTTCAAATTTTAGGGGAGGAATATGGGAGCAAAAAAATTCAAAGAAATGGGCATTTGGCCCCTGGAATCAATGAAGTGTTGATTCAAATACCACTTCTATTAATTGCCAATAAGATCCAAAGACTTCAAATTCTTTATGAAAGAAAAAGTAGTTTGAATATTTTTTAAAATATATTTTTAGTTGTCGAAGTACCTTTACTTTATGTATTTATATGCCGTACTGAGAATTGAACCCAGTGCCTCACATGCTAACTGGATGATGTTGAACAAGTTACCAACTCTAGAACTCACTATTTTGATGTATACATTAAAAATATTTCCAGCCTGAATTGTGAAGATGACATGAACTTTTGTACTTAAGCACAGTGCCTACTACTGCCTCTTGATTTTCTATAACCAAATAAGTAAGAAAAGCCACCTGATCTCATTTCTTAAAAACTGAAATGTAGATTCACCATCCCTCATTAACCATCCTGCAAATATAAAAATACAGACCTATTAAAAAATTAAAAGTTGTTTTCTTAACTGACACGATGGCAAAAATGACCTGACCTTTTATCCATTCTGGGAATTCAGAAATAAAAAGTGCTTTTGTTTTCTTTATTTAGTATAATATGAATATTCAAGTGTTTTGCTCTAGACCTATTGCCATATTTGATTATGGTATCCTGCTCCAATCCTCTGTGGACAAGTTGTATATGCGCATATCCAATTGTATATGCGCTGAATTATTTTTATAAACTCTGAAAAAAATTCTAAATTCAAAATACTTTTAGCGTCCACATACATTTATCTGTCTGTTTGTCTGTTTGTCTGTCTGTCTGTCGTGGTACTGGGGATTGAACCCAGGGGTACAGTAACACCAAGCAACATCCCCAACCCCATTTGTTAATTTTTTTTTTTTTTTTTTTTTTTTTGTTTGAGGAAGGTCTGCTAAGTGGCTGACGCTGGCCTCCTACCAACCTGTGATCCTCTTACCTTGGTCTCCTGAATCGATGGGATTACAGGCATGTGCCACTATGCCAGCTGGCGTCAGTGATTTTGGTTTTGGGGTTTTTTGTTTTGTTTTGTTTTTTTGTACTAGGGATTGAATTCAGGGGCATTCAACCGCTGAGCGACATCCCCAGCCCTGTTTAGAGACTAGGTCTCACTGAGTTGCTGAGGCTGACTTTAAAATCGTGGTTTTCCTGCCTGAGCCTCCCTAGTCACTGGGATTACAGCAAGCACACCCGGCTTGCTTCAGTAATTTTCCATAAGGAATTTTATGAACCTACAATTTAGTTAAATTCTGCAAACAAAATCAAAACTTTGTATAGTACTTAAGATGCCAGCCAACGGTTGTGTTGGTGCACACCTATAATCCCAGTAACTTGGGAGGTTGAGGCAGGAGGATTGAAGTTCAAGGCCAACCTCAGCAACAGTAAGGCCCTCAGTAACCCAGTGAAAAAATCTTGTCTCAAAATTTAAAAGGGCTGGGGATGAAGCTCAGCGATTAAGGGCCTGTGGTTTTAATCCCCAGCACTAAAAATATATATATATATATATATATACACACACACACACACACACACACACACACACACGTATATATGATGCCATCAGTTGTAAGGTGCATTATCATTTGCTTTACTGTTAAGAATGAGAGGAGGCTGGAGATGTAGCTCAGTTGTAGGGTGCTTTCCCAACATGTGCAAGGCCCTGAGTTTGATTTCCAGCACCACAAACATTTTAATTGCCAGGCACAGTGGCACATGCTTTAATTCTATTCTGGAAGCTGAGACTGGAGGATAACAAGTTTGAGGCTATCCTGGACAACTTGAAAAACCCTGACTCAAAATGTGAAAGGACTGATGGATGGTTGGGAATATACCTAAGTGGTAAACCGCTTGCCTAGTGTGTAAGGCCCTGAGTTCAATCTCCAGCATCACACGAAAGAAAAAAAAATGCAAAAAGGGCTGCTCAGTTCTTCAGAGCACTTGCATAGCATACACAAAACCTTTGGTTCAATCCCTAGTTCCACAAAAAGAAAAATAAAATTCTGCCATTATTGTAAACATTGTAACTGACTATCAATTAAAGATATATCCTGTTTTCAAAAATGAAAATGTTCTTTATGGTATCAGAAAACATGAAAGGATTAGGACATGATGATAAACTTTTGAGGGCACAATTAGAAAGGAGCAAAATCCTTCCAAATCAATAGGGAAGAGTATCAGTGTAGAAATATATCAATCCTTCTTTAAAATGTTTTTTTGGGTACCTGAAGTGCTTAATTAAGCTTGATAACAGGATATCACCTTCTTATTCCACCTTCTTATTACAAATGGGAAACAAAACCAAAGCTCTGTGAAAACGTATAACTAATTGACTTACATTAGTGATTAGTATCAGAACTTACATAGGCTTTTTAGGTTGGGAATTGGGACTGGACAATAAACACTTTAGGTCCGAGTAAGGCGGAGCTGAAACTGAGCTTTGTATTTAAAGTCTGAATTCTAGAAGTGCCATTCCTTACCATGTAAAGCTTCAAAAACCAAGGAAAGGATTTTTATAAACCACTTAACTGTTTTGTTCACTGAGAGTACTTGGCAGCTATGATACACCAATAGCAATGAGCACACCTAGCAAATTCCTTTAAAATATAGAAGTCAAACCTTGACTTCTAAATACCATCAACTCTTAAAACAAAGGTTAGGCATTGTGGTGCATGCCTGTGATCTGAGCTACTCAGGATGCTAAGGCACAAGTATCACAAGTTTGAGGCCAGCCTTTGTAACCTAATGTAAGACCCCTTCTCAAAATTTTATTTTTTTTAAGAGAGAGAAAAAAAATGTAATATCTATTTTTCAGTTTTCGGTGGACACAACATCTTCATTTTTTAATTTTTATGTGGTGGTGAGGATCGAACCCAGTGCCCCACGCATACCAGGTGAGCACGTTACCACTGGAGCCACATCCCCAGCCCCCACTTCTCAAATTTTTAAAAAATACAAGGGCTAGGGATGTAACTCAGTGATAATGCTCCCCTGGATTCAACCCCCAATACCTCAATCAATCAATCAATCAATAAAAACAAGCTTCTGGAGGCTATGGAAGTAAAGCATGAGCCTGGACTGTCTCTTTTTGCAGAGGAGATAGATACTAGGGATTGAACTCAGAGGCACTCAACGAATGAGCCACACATGCCTGTAATCCCAGCATCTCAGGAGGCTGAGGCAGGAGCATTCCAAGGTCAAGGCCAGCCTGCACAACTTAGTGAGACCCTGTCTGAAAATAAAAAAATAAAGAGCTGGGGATATGGCACAGTGGTAAAGCACCTCTGGGTTCAAGCCCTAGTGTTTAATAAAATAAAATAAAATTTTCCTCAGTAAAGAAACAAGTTTGAAAAGATCAAGAAAGCTAATAACCCCTGGCTTCATTGAAAAGAAAATGATAACACAAATGGTCAGTAAGTTGTGAAATAAATGAGATAATATCACAGGAGGTCCTACAGCTATTAAGAGGTTAAAAAGGTATTGTTAGGGATCATTTTATGCCAATGTACAATACAATTTAGATAAAGTAGGCAAATTCCTTTAAAATACAGAAAATTGATATGATGAAGTAGAACATCAGCCTGTATCTTAAAGTGAATTCCTTACCAAAATTGTTCACATTTTTAAAATTCCATATCTACATAGTTTCCATGGTGAAATCTGTTGTATGTTTTACAAAGACATAACACCAGTCTTAACTTTCAGAAAATAGGGAGGAACTTACTTCTTAGCTTGTTTTATGAGGCTTCTACACAGCTGACATGAATCCAGATAAAGACATCAGGGCACAAAAACATGTACAGAATAAAATCTATCATAATGACATTTAGGACTGGGGTTGTGGCTCAGTAGCAGAGCACTTGCCTAGCATGTATGAGGCACTGGGTTTGATTCTCAGCACCATAAATGTCCACGGACAATTAAAAAATATTTTTAAAAAACTTTAAAAAAACAAAGACACAATACAAAAAAAAGAGAAAATTAGTACACAGTTTTATTTTTTTAAGAAGTAGTTGGACGAAATACCTTTATTATTTATTTTTATGTGGTTCTGAGGATCGAACCCAGGGCCTTGCATATGCTAGATGAGCGCTCTACTGCTGAGCCACACCCAGCCCCCACAATTTATTTATTTATTTTTATTTTAAATAATTTATTGTAATTAGGTATATATGACAGCAGAATGCACCTTGATTCATTGTACACAATTGCAGCACAACTTTACATTTCTATGCTTCTACATGATGTAGCATCACACCATATGTGTAGTCCTGCATGCACCTAGGGTACATTCCACTATCTTTCCTACCCCCATGCACCCTCCCTACCCTTTGCCCAAAGTTTTTCCATTTTTCCCATGCCTCCCTGCTCCCCATTATGGATCAGCATCCACTTATCAGAGAGAATATTCAGCATTTGTTTTGGGGGGATTGGCTTACTTCACTAAGCATGATATTCTCCAACTTCATCCATTTACCTGCAAATGGTATAATTTAGTTTCTTTATCCATAATCTGTTGAAGGGCCTCTAGGTTGCTTCCACAGTTTAGGTGTTGTGAATTGAGCTGCTATGAACATTGATGTGGCTGCATTATTATAGTATGCTGATTTTAAGTCCTTTGGCTATAGTCCAAGGAGTGGGATAGCTAGGTCAAATGGTGGAACACAATTTTCTTAATCTTCTAAAAGGCATCTATACTAAACATACTTCATGGTGAAATATTGATGCTTCCTCCTAAGATTGAAAAGAAGGTAAAGATGTCTGCTCTTACTACATGTACTAAGCATTGTCTGGATGATCTAACCAGTGTATTAAGTAAAAAAGGTGAGTTCAAGTTGTAATTATGCGGACGGAAGAAGTGAAACTATTTCCATTCACAAATGACATGATTACTTGTATAGAGAATCCAAAGAGAGCTGCAGAAAAAATACTGTTTGTTGTAACACGAGTAGTAAGAACATGGGAAACATTCAGTATTTTAAAATGATTGTATTCTAACAAAACTGATTTTCTCCTAATATTTGATGCAACAGTCTTGTTACTAAGTGAAAGAAGCCAAGCTGAAAAGTCTCTGTACTGTTTGATTTCAGCTATTGTTTGTAACAAAGGTATGATTCTGATGAGGGATGTTTATAATGAGGAAGGCTATGTATGTAGGGGCAGAGGGCATATGAGAAATCTGTGTATCTTATACTCAATTTTGTTGTGAACCTAAAATATTAAGTCCATTTTTTAGAAAATCAGTTGTATTCCTACATACTAAAAGCAAATGGTTGGAAAATGATTTTTTTCTTTTTTAAACACTGGGGATTGAACCCAGGGGTCTTCAACCACTGAGCTGTGTTTCCAGTTCTTTTTATTATTTAGTGTGAAACAGACTCTCATTAAGTTACCCACATGGCCTCCAATTTGAGATCCTCCTGCTGCCTTAGCCTTCTGAGGAGCTGGGATTGCAGATTGCAGGTATGTACCACCATGCCTGGCAGGTTTTTTTTGTTGTTGTTGTTTTTATTTTTGGAACTGGGAATTGAACCCAGAGGAATTTTACCATTGAGTCACTGCCCCAGAACCTTTTTGGTTTTATTTTATTTTGAGGCAGAGTCATATTAAGATGCTTAAGGCCTCACTGAATTATTGAGGCTAGCCTCCAATTTGTAGTCCAACTGCCTCACCCTCCCTTGGTTTAGCATTCATTTTAAAAAATTACATTTACTTTAACTGTTATTAAGAGTTGATGAGTACATGTTCATTTGGTTTAAAACTCAGAACGTGAGTCAAAAAATGAAGCTTGGGCTGGGGTCGTAGCTCAGTGGTAGAGCATTTGCCTTGCACATGTGAGACACTGGATTCAATCCTCAGCACCACATAAAAATAAATAAAGATATTGTGTCTCTCTACAACTAAAAAGTTTATTTTAAAAAAAGAAAAGATGGAAGCTTGCTGGATGCGGTGGCGCAAGCCTGTAATCCCAGCAACTTAAAGAGGCTGAAACAGGAGGATCAAAAGTTCAAAGTAAGCCTAAACTACTTAGTGAGGCCTTAAGTAACATAGCAAGATCCTGTCTCAAAAATAAAAACAGAATAATGGCTGGGGATGTGGGTCAATGGTTAAGCACCCCTGGGTTCAATTCCTGGTACAAAAAAAGATAAAACTAAAAAGTAAAATAAAAGATGAATTTTGCCAGATGCAATGTCACATGCCATGATCCCAGCAACTCAGGAGGCTAAGGCAGGATGATCACATGTTCAAAACTAGCCTCAGCAACTTAGTAAATCTGTCTCAAAATAAGAAATAAAAAGGGCTGGGCTGGGGTTGTGGCTCAGTGGTAGTGTGCTCACCTAGCATGCATGAGGCACTGGGTTCAATTCTCGGCACCACATAAAAATAAAGACAATAAAAGTCCATCAACAACTAAAAAAATAATTTAAGAAAAAAAGGGCTAGGGGTATTGCTCAGTGGTTAAGTGTCCTTGGGTTCAATTCTTGGTACCAGGGGGAAAAAAAAAAAAAAAGGAGACGCCTCCTTCCCAAAGATAAAGTTTCACATATACCCTTTCAGACTTTTTCCTATGCACATATAGCTGTTTTTTTTTTTTCAACCACTTCCTATGAAAGTTTACATTGTTCAGAAAAATGAAGAATTTTTTACAGTGAATACATTATATCCTATCACCTAAATTCTATCACCAATATTTTATGTTATTTGGTTTGTTCTATGTGTATCTGTATATCATCTCTGTACATATGTTAGTTTATCTTACTTTTAGATGTACTCTAAATTGCATGCTGAGTCTCTGAAAATAGCCTGAATTCTCCCTGGAATGTGTATTCCTTGCTTTAGCCCAAAATTCTCTCTGTCTTGAGACTGCCCCATTCTCCTTTGAATTTGTATCTACTTTAGATAAACCTGTCTGTGCCCATGAAAATACATAAATAAAGTAAATTACAGACAATATATTCCCTAGGGCTGAGGCTTAGTGGTAGAACACCTGCCTAGCATGTGTGAGGCCTTGGTTTCATTCCCAGCATAGAGTTGAAGAGTGGGGCGGGGTGATATACATATAGTCCTGCACACAGACCCTACGTGTTTAACATTCCAGAACCGAATCTCAGTATTGCTTTATAGGTTCATGTTTTGAGGTGAATTTGCCATAAACAAAATACACAAATCTCAATGTGCGTTTTCTGCTTTTATAAATGCACCCACCTGTTTAAACCACACCCTTCCCTTTTGTATGTATATATGTACGTATGTGTGTATTACATCCCTTTTTAATTTTTCAGTTTGAGACAGAGTCAGTCTCACTTTAAGTTGCTTGGGACCTTGCCAAATTGCTGGGGCTGACCTCAAATTTGGAATCCTCATTCCTCAGCCAGGTGGGATTACAGGTGTGCACCATCACGCCTGGCTCCAAACCCTTCTCAGTAATACTACCATCACCCCATAAATGTCCTTCATTCCCCTTCCCAATCAGTCCAACCATATCTAGCTATTTAATGTTTTTAGTATTTACAGAAATGAACTTGTGCTATAATGTTCAAAAACTTGGAGACATGTTATATTTTCACATGAATACATAATATACCCCCTTTCATTTTAGTTAACTACATAATGTTACATTATTTGTATGTGCCAAAATTTTATTTTGGGCTGGGGATATACCTCCTTGGTAGAGTGCTTGCCTTGCATACACAAAGCCCTGTGTTCAATTCCCAGCACCACAAAAGAAACAATTTTATTTCATCCAGATGTAGTAGCACACACCTATCTATAATACCAGCAGCTTTAGAGGCTGAGGCAGGAGGATCATGAGTTTAAAATCGGCCTCCGCAACTTATCAAGACCCTAAGCAACTCATTGAGAACCCTGTCTTTAAATAAAATATGAAAAAGGACTGGGATGTGGCTCAGAAGTAAAGTGCCCCTGGGCTACATCCTCAGTATAAAAAAAAAAAGAAGATAAGTTAATTTTACATTTTTTGCAAATGTTTCTAATGCCTGGCTTAATAGGAGACAGCTAAGTTTTTGAGTGTAAATTTATGAAGAAATCTGATCTCACACACATATTGGAAAACAAGAGGACTATTTCAACACCAAGTTCAGATAATTGGATTTTTTTATACCATACCAAAAGTATAAATGTGATGATTTCTTTAAGGTCAGTTTCAATGTAGAATCTGAAATCACTGAGCTATTTGTAGTCAGTTACATTAAAATCCATTGGTCTCTTGTAGTTCGGGTGGAAGTTTTACCATTCCATAAATTTATCATATTTCATGTTTTTCAATGAGAAAAAAAATAACTATGACCTGTCATCTCACCTACTGAGGGAGCTGAGACAGGAGGCTCACAATTTCCAGGCCAGTGTGGACTAAATTAAAAGACCGTGTCTCAAACTTCAGGACAGGTGTAACTCAGTGGTACAGCACCCCTGGATTCAATCCCTACTGGCACACAAAGAAAAAGGGGAGGGGAATCATTGAATTATATATTTCTTTCACTATATAATATATATTCTTGTTTCATCAAATTTTATCTTTGGCAACAAATGTTGTCAGTTTTCCTTTTTTGGTTGTTTGGGGTTTGGGGGGTTGTTTGTTGGTTTTGTTTTTGTTTTTATTTGGTTTGGGATGGTTTTTTGAGATACATCTTGCTGAATTGCAGGAGCTGAACTTGAACTTGTGATCCTTCTACCTCAGCCTTCCAAGTATCTGGGATTATAAGGATTTGCTTCCACCACCCAGCTGTCAGTTTTGCTTCTATTTATTCATTTATTTTAGTTATAGATGGACATAATTTCGGTACCCCCCCCCACCTTTTGGTGGGGGGGGTACCGAAATTTGAACTCAGGGGCACTTAGCCTATGAGCTACATCCAAGCCCTCTTTTGTATCTTATTTAGAGATGGCGTCTTGCTTGCTTAGTGCCTTGCTTTTGCTGAGGCTGGCTTTGAACTCATGATCCTCCTCCTCAGCATCCTGAGGAATTACAGGTGTGGGCCACTGTACCCCGCTTATTATTCATTTATTTTTTTTTATTTTTTTTAATTTTTTTAGTTGTAATTGGACACAATAAATTTTATTTATGTATTTTATTTTTTAATATTTATTTTTTAGTTATAATTGGACAATATTTTTATTAATTTATTTTTATGTGTTCTTGGGGTTCAAACCCAGGGCCTCACACATGCTAGGTGAACACCCTACTGCTGAGCCACAGCCCCAGCCCCTCATTTATTTATTTTTATGCGGTGTTGAGGATCAAACCCAGTGCCTCACATGTTCTAGGCAAGTGCTGTACCACTGAGCCACATTCCCAGCCCCTGTTAGTTGTGCTTCTTGAAGTAACAAGATCACTTTGCTTAATTTCAGTGCACATATTTTAGTGACCATAGTTTGTTCTTACAAATAAAAATAGTGTCACTTGAAAACAACTAGTTTTCTAGATATAATGGTACAAACCTGTAATCTCCCGAGATTCAGGTCAGCCTCAGCAACACAGTGAGACCATGTCTCAAAATAAGGACTATAGTTATAGCTCAGTGGGAAAGCACCCCTGGATTCAATCTTCAGTACCAAAAAATAAATAAATAATAGGAAAAAGCAATTTGTTTCAAATATTTTTATAAATGCTTCTTCCCTGAAACAGCCATCCTACTTCAGTATGCAATAGGGATACCTTATGCATACTTCCATTGTGCTATGCAGAATGTTGAAAATATTGTGGGTCATGATTTAGTGTAGTTTTTTCTTTGTCAAGAACATTCTTATATAACTTCACATGTGTATAATATGTCAAAATATAATCTACTTTCATGTAGAACTAATGAGAACAAATAAAAATTTATAAAATTAATAAATAAAAGAACATTCTTAAATGAAGCTGACCTTTTTTTCCCCTCCCATGTATGTGTGGAGAATAATACAGTGACTCCTATTATTTTGTGCCATTGCGTTGATTTACTACAATGCCAGAAGTTTTACCAATTATTGCTTTTATGCCATCAGTGCAAATTTCAGCACAATGAGAAAGGTATATAATAATAGTATCATTAAAATAGTTTTGACCATCGAATCCTCTTGAGTCAGCAGAGCACACTAAGTCTTTCAACAAGAGAGTTAAGTATTCTGGGGGTTAGAGAAGACCAAAGGTCATACACAGTAAAGAAGCTAGAGCTGGAAAAAACTTTTTAAGGTAGAAAGAGAGCTTGGAAATTTGGCCTATAAGTGGTAGTACACGCTTATAATGCCAGCTGCTTGAGAGGCTGAGGCAGGAGGATCACAGGTTTTAGAGTCTAGCCTTGGCAATTTATGTAAGTCAGTAGTAGAACACCCCCACATTGAAATTCAGGTACCCCAAAAAAATAACAGTATTTCAGTAGGTTGGAAGAAATGTTAACAGGTCATAAGATTACATGGACTCTTGAGTTATTTAAATAGATTTCCCCTTCTTGTAGTTAAATTTGCACTAAATGTAATAATGGAAAGGAGAGCAGATGCCAGATCTGTATGGTTAATAGTTTTAATTATCAAATAATTCTTAGTATTAACTTCATAGTGACCTGTGTATTTTTAGTAGTAATTTTACTGTCGTTTATTTTATAGAAACTACTATAAAATTAAAATATATCTTCAGTATATGTCACATGGAGTATAGTTGAAAAAAGCTGAAATTAAAAATTGATGGTAGAGGCCAGGAGTGGTGGTTCACACCTGTGATCCCAGCAGCTAGGAGGCTGAGGCAGGATGATTATGAGTTCAAAGCCAGCCTCAGCAACTTACCAAGGCCCTACACAACTTAGCAAGACCCCGTCTTTAAATAAAAAATAAAAAGGGCTGGGGATGTGGCTCAGTAGTTAAGTGCCCCTGGTTTCAGTCCCTGCTACTCAAAAATAAATAAATAAACAAAATAAAAAATTGATGGTAGAAAAGTCCATAAAATTTTTTTAAATTCTTATTTCTATCATCAATGCATATTGATATTGTGGTTGCTTGATCCTTTGTATGAGTACATATCAGAATAGGTGTTGAAATTGATAGTTTTTGTTTGTTTGTTTGTTTGTTTCAGGAAAGTATCTAAGACAAAAGAGAATTGACTTCCAGCTTCCTTATGACATCCTATGGCAGTGGAAACACAATCAGGTACAAAGAGCCTATTTTAACAGATTTCATTCTTAAGCGGTTAGGGGTGGAAGGCATGGAATGCAAGTCTCTTCCTCTGCCCCTTGTTATGTTTTTCTCTTAGGAAATATCAAGAAGTGTCCCTGTGAATATTAGAGACTAAGAAAAGTAAATTTGCATTCATATTTAATGTGACCTATTTGCCTATATTCATACTGCAAAATAGCAGTAAGTTCCTGCCTCACTAAGCAACCTTCTGTTATTCTTGGCTTTTATTCTGGTAGCAAAGATTTTTGTTCTGTAAGAATTCTGTTTGATGCAGGTCTCAGGAGAATACAGATGTATTGCCAGCAGCACTAGGAAATTTCAGGCTTTATTTTGGTTGGCTCCTTCCCATTGATTTGGAATTTGTTTTTCTCATACAAAAGAGATTCTTCTCCAAAGGAAGCAAGGAAATGTTTAACACTCTTATACTGCCAGAAGTCCTTTAAGTATATTGGTAACTAAAAATAGAAAGGTCCAGTTTTTCTCTACTGCATATCTAATTGAAAAGTTTTCCTTGGTGATTTTTGTATTAAGTTATAACTTCCAGGCTCCATATTGAGAAAAACACTGGAAATAGAAGTACACTTAAAATTAAGTGAACACGCTTTTGAATTTTGCCAAAATACTACCAAAGGTTAACTTCAGAAAGCCAAAAGCAGTTGACATTCCACTCTGCCTTTTCTTCTTGATGTTTGTCTCAACTTTTAACAATGAAAATAGTTCTTTGAACATATGGACAGAAAAATTATGGTGAGATTATTAGAATAGATGAATAAACAGTCCAGTTTACTCCAGGTTGCTATTTGTTTTGTTCTGTCTTCTATAGCAAAGTGCATGCAGGCTTTCTGACTGTCTTCTAGTCATCTTTTCTCCCTGCTCCCATCTTTCTTGATTTAAACGTGAGGGCTCCATTTTAACTGCCTGCTTTTTCCCATTTAATTTTTAAATTAATTGCCTTCACTAAAATTTTCCTACAATTTCCACTCAAAATAATGGGTAAAAAAACAAAGTACCCATCTTTTTATTTTAGTATACCTTACCCAAACCATCCAAACAATCCTATGCACTTTTTTTGGTTTTGTTTATTTATTTCTGTTTTTGGTGCTGAGGATAAAATTCAGGAAATTATACATGCTGTGCATGCACTTTATCTCTATGCTATACTCCTAACCCCTTTCCTTTGTTTTGATGGATGCAAATAGAATTTTCTATTTTTTATGTCTTTCTTAATTTGTTCTAATTAATTATACATGACAGCAGAATGCATTTCAATTCATTGTATACAAATGGAGCACGACTTCTCATTTCTCTCTGACTGTCCACGATACAGTCACACTGTTTGTGTAATCGTACTTGTACATAGGGTAGTAATATCTATCTCATTCCACCATTCTTCCCATGCCCAGCAAATAGAATATTAATTTTTCCGAATAACTTTGGTCTTTAGTGGGATTTTCATGTAATACTATCCAAAAACATACTGAAGAAACATAATTGAAAATACATTTCTGTAAACTATTTTATGCTTCTGTTTAATCTGGTTCTTACCTTTTATTTTGGGGTAAAAAGTGATCAGTAAAATGCTATATCAAAATTTTTCTTTTTTTCTTCTAGCTATACAAAAAGCCAGATGTTCCACTGTATAAAAAAATCCGTTCAAGTGAGTAACTTGAGCTATTTTTCTGCTTCTATACCATCAGTGTTCTTAGCCTGGCACTTGAAAAATTATCTAGTATGTTCACAAACTATTCTTTGCTGTCTTCTCAAGATGTCTACGTTGATGTCAAACCCCTTTCTGGTTATGAGGCTACCACCTGTAACTGTAAGAAGCCAGATGATGACACCAGGAAGGGCTGTGTGGATGACTGCCTCAATAGGTACTGTAACTGATTCCTCTAAACCATAAAGGCTTCAAGGCAGAGAAATGACACTTTCTTTGGAGGTTAAAGTTAAATAGGCTCTTGGATTTCCTCTCAAGAAGTTGTACACAGATTATAAAACTTAATTGATCGGTTGATTATAGTAACAAAAAAAGAATGAGATTTACAGTCTTATGCCTGGATTTAAATCTTCTTTAATATTTTGAGACATGGGGAACGTTATTTAAACCCTCTGATAAAAAAATGCCTTCATGTGGTGGATTTTATAAGAGTACAGTAAGATAACATTCAAGGTTTATGTGTGACAGTGTTTATAAAGTATTAATAAACGAGGTCTTACCCACTTTCCTAGCTATCAATATATGGTAACAATAAGTTAACATTTATAGGATCATATGAGACAATGTTTATAAAGTATTAATAAACACAGTCTTGGGCGCCTTCCTAGCTATTGATATGTGGTAACAATAATGAGGGAGTAGAGTAGGTCAGTGGCACTGAGAGTAAAGAAGAAAGCCATGATATATTTTGGAGGAAAAATGTGCTGATGTACCATTATAAAGGGTATGTACATAATAACTGAGTCATACTGCTAAAGAGATGATAATACTATCCTCAGAGATGGAAAGTGTGGGCTTGACTGATTTGGAGATACGAATTATTTTGTTTGGGACCATTTAGTTTAACATGACATTGAAATAGAGACAAATGAGCTGAGATAGAATTTATTCGTTTTGAAATATGCTAGTTTATAATACAGAAAAGAACAGGTGAATTTCACATCAGTACTTCCTATTCTGGTTAGTTTTCCTAACCAAAATAACTGCTTTCCAGTCTCTAATCACTAGTCCAGTGAGATAAAGGAATGTGCTTCAGTACCTTCTGCTTTGGTGTAACAGTTGGGAAATTCTACCTTACTTACATCACTATAGAATAGAAAAGTGTTTTGTGCACTGATTATTTTTCACTTAGAAATTTTAAATGTATACTTTTACATATCACTGTGGTCCTTGAGCTCATCACTTTTAAAACTCTGTTATTTTCCATACACTGAAATGCCATAGCTTTCATATGCTATGCTATTGTTGGTCATTTAAGTTATTTCTAATGTTTTACTATTTAAAATGTAACTACTATGAAACTCTTTTGTATAGATTCCCTTTTTTGTAAATCCTTAGAGTATATTCTCCAAAAATTTATGGTATAAAAAATGACTATATGTGTAAGAATTTTATGTATACATATTTTATATACTGTCAGAAGCTTTAATTAAATATCAAGTTAATTTATGATCTCACTGACAATATCATAAATATATGCCAAATATATTTGTTTTCTCGTAGTCCTACTTTATGTCTTAATTTATTTTTGGAGATTTAGTGTTTTGAGGGATTAATATTTAGGAGTATTATATCCTTAGAGTTATTTAAATATATGTTTCTTTAGATGCTAACATTACTGTATTTTTTCACATATTATTTTATTGTCTGTGAAATTACCATAATATTGATGCAGACTTATTAGTTAGTGCCTTTTTTCCTGACAGTAGTCCTATGAGGTAGGTAATAGTTTTACATTTTCCAGATGAAGTATCTTAGAATTTGGACAGTAAATTACTCCATATTACACAACACTTGAAAGATGGAGACAGAATTTAAATTCCTGTCAGTTTGACCAAGACTCTTACTGGGCGCAATGGCACATGCCATTGATCCCAACTGCTCTGAAGGCTGAGGCACTTGGATCACAAGTTTGAAGCCAATCCCAGTCCTCCCGGATCACATTTTTTTTTCAGTGCTGGGGATTAAAACAAGGGTGCTTCATCATCATGGAGTTGCACCCCCAGAACTTTTTTTTCTTTAAAGCCATTTTTATATATTTTGTTAATTGTAGATGGACACTATACCTTTATTTTGTTTATTTAGTTTTTTAATACGGTGCTGGGGATCAAACCCTGTGCTTCATGTGTGCTAAGCAAGCGTTACACCACTGAGCCACAACCCCAGCCCATCCCAGACCTTATTTTTCATTGCAAGACAGAATCTTACTAAGCTCTAAATTGCTAAGGCTAGCCCTAAACTTGCCATCCTCATCATGTCTCAGCCTTTAGTGTTGCTGGGATTATAGGCGTGCATCACAGTGCCTAGCCTCAGACCTTTTTAAATTTCATTTTGACACAGGATCTTGTTAAATTGTCCAGGTTAGCCTCAAATTTGCAATATTCTGCCTAGGTCCCCAAATAGCTGAGATTACAGGTGTGCACCTGACTCAAAGGACCTTTTGCTCCCTTTTAGTTCCTCTCTAAACTTCAGTGTGAAATGAGTACAGCTTGCTTCCATTTACCCATCTTTGAGAACCTTAAGATCCTTCATTTTTTGTACCACAGATCAAATTCCTTGTCCCAAAAAATAAGAAAGATCATATTCACTCCCTCTCCCATACCTCCCCTACCTCCAAGGCTTATTCAAATCCTGATTAAGAGTGGGAATATTCATTTATTTCAAATGAAAACCCGCTTCTAGTCACAGAGAATAATTGGAATCTTCATAGCTAGTTAAATCGATCACACTAATACATTTCCCAGTGCTATTGAGTTATCCTCGTAAGAAGTAGAACTTTTGGCCTAGACTATATGTTGAAGGGAAAAATATTTTCTAGTTTCTCAAAGGCATCACTACCTATGATAATGGCAATTTATATCGCTAAATCAGAAACTTCACATCTTAGTTCACAGCATCTACTTTCAGATTTTGGAAAACTTATGGTTTGATTTTCCAGACACAGTGAATAGAAACAACCTATTTTACTTTTAAATTTTAAGAATTTTTCCAGGCGTTGGGGATGTGGCTCAGCGGTAGCGCGCTCGCCTGGCATGCGTGCGGCCCGGGTTCGATCCTCAGCACCATACACCAATAAAGATGTTGTGTCTGCCGAGAACTAAAAAAAGTATAAACATTAAAAAATTTAAAAAAAAAAAAAAAGAATTTTTCCAGACAAATTGAGTATATTTCAGTACCTACAACTGTAGACAACACAGTTTTTCAGTAATGAGGATTGAACTCAATGCTCTACCACTGATCTAAATCCCCAACTCTTTTAAATTTTATTTTGAGATAGGATACCACTAAGTTGGCCACACTGGTCTCCACTTGAATCCTTCTGTCTCACCTTCCTAAGTTGTTGGAATTACAGGTTTGTGCCACTACACCTGCTCCTTCCTTATTTTATTTTGGTTTTTTGTTTGTTTGTTTATATATATACACACACATATATATGTATATATTAGAGTAGATGGACACAGCACAATGCCTTTATTTTTATATGGTGCTGAGGATCGAATCTGGGTCCCACCTACACTAGGTGAGCGCTCTACCGCTGAGCCACAATCCCAGCCCCTTATTTTGTTTTTTAAATTTATTTCTGTGTTTTTTTATACACACACACACACACAGGAATTGAACTCAGGGACATTCATCTTTTTCTTTCTTTTTTTTATGTGGTGCTGAGGATCGAACCCAGGGCCTCATACTTGCGAGGCAAGTGCTGTGCTGCTGAGCTACAGCCCCAACCTCTGCCCTCAACCCTTTTTAGTTTTTATTTTGAGACAGAATCTTGCTAAATTGCTCAGGGCCTCGCTAAATGTCTACGGCTGGCTTTGAACTCCAGATCTTCCTGCCTTGGGCTTCCTGGCCACTGGGATTACAGGCATGAGCTGCTACTCTGGCTCATTTTAATCATGCTTATCAGCCTAAGTAGGGTTTCAAAGCATGTACCAAAATTTAATGCTCCCACAAAAGATCAAGGAATTTTTAAAAAGAAAGCAGTGAGAAAACATTAGTAACAACTTTCATCTACTATGTTCAGAAAGTTTTACTTAGTAATTCACTAGCAGTTATGAGTTCATATACACTAGAAATGTTATTTCCAATGTAGAAATATTTCCAGTAATAAGATATGAAGACTCATTAAAAATAAGAATAGTTTATGATGTGTGTACATTTCATGTGTGTATTATATGTCAGAATACATTCTGCTGTCATGTAAGACTAAAAAAAAGAAAAATAAATAAAAAAGAAAAAAAAACAGAAAAACAAAATAAGAATAGTACTTAATATCACTGAACTTATACCTAAAAATTTTTCAATAAATTCTACATCATTTATCATAATTTTTTTCCAAAGTCAAAATGATTATGAGATGCAACAAAGTATTCAGTATAAACATTGAATGAATAACTATGGGTGGCAGTTAATTTTTTTATTTTTATGTTTCATTTTGAGGCAGGGTCTCACTAAATTGCTTAGGGCCTCAGCCTCCCAGTTCACTGGGACTATAGGCAGGCACGGCAGTAAATTCTTTCATATATATATATATATATATATATATATATATATATATATATATATAAGGTGTAGATGGACACAACCCAATGCCTTTATTTTTATGTGGTACTGAGGATCGAACCCAAGTCCTACCTATGCGAGGCAAGCGCTCTACTGCTGAGCCACAATCCCAGCCCCAGTAAATGCATTCTTGATGTTGATAAATACTAATGGTGCTTATCCCAGATATTGAGTGAACAATTTGCATAATAATTTAGAAGAAGCATTGGGTATTTAAAGACTGATTTAGGGGCTGGGGATGTGGCTCAAGCGGTAGCACGCTTGCCTGACTTGCGTGCAGCCCGGGTTCGATACTCAGCACCACATACCAACAAAGATGTTGTGTCCGCCGAGAACTAAAAAATAAATATTAAAAAATTCTCTCTCTCTCTTTCTCTCCTCTCTCACTCTCTCTTTAAAAAAAAAATAATAAAATAAAGACTGATTTAGAAATTTTTGTGTTGTTAATTTTTAATTAAATATAATGATCTTAGTGAAATAAATTTTATTAAAAATTTATTTCAATAGCCAGTCTCATTGGCACATATATAATAATCCCAATATCTGGGAAGGCTGAGGCAGGACAATTGTGAGTTCAAAACCAGCTTCATCAATTCAGTGAGAAGCTAAGCAACTCAGTGAAGACCCTATCTCTAAATCAGATACAAAAAAGGACTGGGAATGTGGCTCAGTGGTTAAGAGTCCCTGATTTTGATCCCTGATACAAAAAAAAAATTATTTTATTTTATAATCATTTAAAAATGTGTTCTAGGGCTGGGGTTGTGGCTCAGTAGTAGAGCACTTGCCTAGTATGTGTAAAGTACTGGGTTCAATCCTCAGCACCACATAAAAATAAATACATAGAAAAAATAAAGATGTCTCCAGCCTACAACTAAAAAGAAAAAAAATTTAATGTATTCTACAAACCAGGCATGGTGGCACATGCTATAATACCAACAACTTGGGAGCCTGAGGCAGAAGAATCCCAAGTTCCAGGTCATCTTGGACAATTTAGCAAGACCCTTTCTCAAAAAATAAGAATTCGGGCTGGGGATGTGTCTCAATCAGTAGCATGCTCTCCTGGCATGCACGGGGCGCTGGGTTTGATCCTCAACACCACCTAAAACTAAAAAATAAATATTAAAAAAAAAAAAAGAAGAAGAAGAAGAAGGGGCTGCGCAGTGGCACGTGCCTAAAGAAGGGCCTGGAGATGTACTTCAGTGGTAGATCATTCCTGTGTTCTGTGTTTAATACTACAAAAAATAAATATTTGTTATACTATGAAAAAAGGATAAAATAACCCAATGTATCACGTAAATTGATATACAGTTACTTCTGTTCTTTCTAGGATGATCTTTGCTGAGTGTTCCCCCAACACTTGCCCCTGTGGTGACCAGTGCTGTAACCAGAGGATACAAAGGCATGAGTGGGTGCAATGTCTGGAACGATTTCGAGCTGAGGAAAAGGGTTGGGGAATCAGAACCAAAGAACCCCTTAAAGCTGGACAGTTCATCATTGAATATCTAGGGGAGGTTGTGAGCGAACAGGAGTTCAGGTAAGATAGTAAGTTTGGTGTCCCAATAAAATGGCAAAGGTACGAGCTTAGAATGGAAAATGAAAAATTTGAAATTACCTTTCAACCTTTTCATTAATTGGCTTTAAATAATTTCTTGGGGTTGGCTTCAAATAATTTCTGGGGTTGTGGCTCAGTGGTAGAGTGCTCGCCTAGCATGCATGAGGCACTAGGTTTGGTCCTCAGCACCACATAAATGTGTCCACCTAAAACAGAATAAATATTTTTAAAAATAATAATTTCTTTTCTCTTCAGAAATAGGATGATTGAGCAGTATCATAATCACAGTGACCACTACTGTCTGAACCTGGATAGTGGGATGGTGATTGACAGTTACCGTATGGGAAATGAGGCCCGATTCATCAACCACAGCTGTGATCCAAATTGTGAAATGCAGAAATGGTAAGGAAGCAGGAAAATGTGAAGGGAAGAAACCAGCAGAGCAGAAGACATTAAGGGCAATCAGACATTAAATTTTCCACAATTTCAGTCAGTTATGCAAAGCATCTTAGACAATTGCCCATTATACTAGATCTTTCAGGCAGGGTAAGCTCCTGCTATTTCTTTTGTTCATCCAAACTACTCCCAGGAAAATACAGTAATTATGATAACTAATTCCTCATATTTATGGAATGCTTACTATGTGCTAGATACTATTTTATATGGATCATCTCATTTTAGTTCATTTATTAGTCTATATTGCAAACTTTTTTATTAGTGTATTTGTCACAGTATGAAATAAAAATAAGTGAAATATGAGGTCTCTTTTCTCAAATGACTAGACTCTAGTTGAGAAGGAAAGAAATTATATCTAATAAGCAACCAAAAATATAATAGACATGTAATGTAGCTCAGTGGTAAATCATTATTTCATATGCATGAGGCTTTTAGTTTGGTCCTTAGTACCACACGCAAAATAATTATATAATTATTGTAGTATGAACAACTTTATTTTATGTAAGTTTTATTTAAATTGAAATATAATATACAAAGAAATATACCTCTTAATTGTACATTTTCATCAGTATTCATTTATGTTATCCACACCCCTATGTAAGTATAGAATGTTTTCATCATTTCAGAAAGTTTCCTTCTATGTCAATCAGTGCTCCTTATCTCAAGGCGAACCCTGTTCTGATTTCTATTGTAATAGGGATTTAATTGTTGTTTTGTTTGCCTATTCTAGAACTTTTTATGTATTTGCACTCTTTTGTGTCTGGCTTCTTACAGTTAGCATGGTATTTTTTTAATTCACTGGTTTGTTTTATCCATTTTCCTGGTCATCATTATATTTGAAAAGTTAGACAAGCAGAACAATTTCTTTTAAAAATACAGCTTACCAAAAATGTCACAAGAAATCAAAAGCCTGAATATCTACCAAACCACCAAAAAAAAAAAAAAAAAAGAAACCACCTTGAAACTGTAATTAATTTAACAAAAGAAATTGTTAATTTAACAAAGAAACTTGAGAGCTGGGGATATATCTCATTGTTAAACCACTTGCCTAGTGTACAGAAAGCTTTGGGCTCAACACCCAGCACTGAAAAAATAAAAAAGAAACTTGAGACCCAGATACCTCTACTGATGATTCTTCCATATACTTAAGAAATATTACTATGACTCCCAGTCTAATATAAATTGTACCCTTTTTATACCTAGCATAACTTCCATCCAAAACTTAACCAGGATGTTAAAAAAAAATAGCTCCCATGAACTTTGGCACAAAAACCCTAAATAAAAATATCACTAAATAAAATCTAGAAGCATATTAAAAGGTTAATTCATGATGGCCATGTGGGATTTATTCCAGGAATGAAAAATTACTTCAACATTAAAAAATAAATGTAGCTGACCATGGTGGCTACATGACAGTAATTCCAGTGACTGGGGAGGCTGAGGCAGGAGAATTGAATATTTAAGAACATCCTCAGCAATTTATCAAGGCACTCAGCAACTTCGTGAGACCCTGTCTCAAACAGCAAAAAGGTGTGGGGGTGTGGCTCAGTGGTAAAGCACCACTAGGTTCAATCCCCAGTACCCCAAAGGGAAAAAAATTCTAGATGCCAGGTACACTGGCACACGTCTATAATCCCAGCAGTTTGAGAGGCTGAGGCAAGAGGATTGCACACAAGTTCAAAGCCAGCTTCAGCAATTTAGCAAGACCCTAAGCAATTTAGGAAGACTCTTCCTCAAAAAAAAAAAAAAAAAAAACTGCAAAGGTCTCTGGACGAGGTTTGGAGGTTTAGTGCCCCAGGGTTCGATTCCTAGTACAAAAAAAAAAAAAAAAAAACTGTAGCTAGCCAGGCATGGTGGCAAACAAGTATAATCCCAGCACTCCAAAGGCTGAGGCAAGAGAATCACAAATTTGAGGCCAACCCAGGCAATTTATCAGGACCCTATCTTAAAACAAAAAAGGGTGGTAGTATTGCTCAGTGAGAGAGCCATTGCCTAGCATTAGGTTCAATCCTCAGTACCCCTTTATAAAAATAAAAAAGATGAATGTATTGCAGTATATTAGTCACAACCAATTAGTGAATTTTAAATGATAATATTATTTATAATAACTTAACAAAAGGCTGTAGAATACTAGACTAAAATCTAATGAAAGTTTCAAAGATATCTGTATTACAACCAATAAGTATTAATGTGAGAAATTTAAAATGATAGTAAATTAAAATACTAGTCTTCAATTAATGGAGGACTACAACATGTTCAAGGATTGGAAATCTCAATATTTTAGGATGTCACATCTTACCAAGTTTACCTATAAATTCAAGTCTATACAAAATCCAATCCTTATGATATTGATAAGCTGATTCCTAATATATATTATTAAATCGTGAATATATATGAGGAACTGCGAAGGACCTAGCAAAGCCAAGATGATGTGAGCAACAAAATCTGCAGACTTACACCACCAAATTTTAATACTTACTATAAAGATACAATAGAAGAGTATTTGCTTGAGATATATAATACATGAATACAGAAAATATAGGCAAAGATGCATATATTGTCACCTAATTTATGACAAAGCCTCCACTATATTTATATATAGTGGAGGGTTTTTTTTTGTTTGTTTGTTTTTTTTGTTTGTTTTTTGTTTTGTTTTGTTTTAGTAAGTGCTCAATCCATTGTTTCTTAGTCCACACAGAAGAATTAAAGTGTATCATAGACCTAAATATCATAGTTGAAACAATCAAATTTTCTAGATAGAAAAATGGGATAATTTTATTTCTTTGATTTGGGATAGGTGAAGATAAATAGGGCATAAATAGCATTGGCCATATAATGTAAAATTTTATAAAATTAAGAATTTCTATTTATCCTCAGGTGTAGAATACTAAGCTGGCATGCGTAAGACACAAGCAAAGTTTAACATTTAAGCTGGTGTTCAACATTAAGAAATCTAACATCAAGCCAGGCAAGGTGACCCAAGCCTGTAATCCCAGTTACTCAGAAGGGTAAGGCAGAAGAATCACAGGTTTAAGGACAGCATGAGTTCATTAGTGAGACCCTATCTCAAAATAAAAAAATAAAAGGACTGAGATTATATCTCAGTTATAAAGTTCCTGCCCCCAGTACCACCCAAAAAAAAAAAAAAAGTACTATTTATCTGGGCACAATGGCACATACCTCCAGAGTCATAACAACTCTGGATGCTGAAGCAAGAAGATTGTACATTCGAAGCACACTTCAGCAACATAGCAAAGCCTTAAGCAATTTAGTGAAACCCTGTCTTCAAAAAGGACTAGGGATATAGCTGAGTATTAGAGCACCCCTGAGTTCTATCCCCAGTACCAAAAATATATATATATACCTTTCCAACAATGTAAGACAAGCCATACACTGGGAAGATGGTGTTTGCAATTTGTTTATTTAATAAAGGCCATCGTGGTATTTTTTTGTTTTTTGCAGAATCTGTAAAAAAATCAGAGATAATTTAGTTTTTTTAAATAGGTAAAAAACTAGGTATTTCAAAAAAGGGAATATGAAAACAGTCAATAAATATACAAAAAGGTGCTTAACATCATTAGATATTATGACAATATTAAACCAAGTATTGGTTTAATATTGTCATAATATTACATCCAAAATGTCTAGAATTAAGGACTGAGGATAAAAAATGATATTGAAGGTGTAAAGAAACATGAATGCTCTTAAAATGCTGGTGAAATGTAAGTTATTATCTCTTTGAAAAAATAATTAGGGGCTCACGGTGTTGCTCAGTGGTGCTTGCCTACTATACAGTCCCCAGCACTGGGAAAAAAATGGTAAAATTTTGGAAGTACCTCCTATATACTTACACATATTCAGTAACCCAGCAACCCTACTCCTTTGTATATCCCCACCAGAAATGAGTGTTTATGTTCAAAATACATATACAAGAATATCAATATTTTGTAAATAATTACCAGTAACCCAAATATTACTGCAATTAACCCAAATGTTCATCAGCAGTCGAACAGGGACATAAAGTGTGATTTATTTTTGTAAGGGAGTACTACACAGCAACATAAAGGTACAAACTGATGCATGCTGTGGAGTCAAATAACCTGAGTTTTAATCCTCTGGGTTCAAATGCTATTGTAGGTGCTATATGACCATGAATAAACTACTAAGCTACAAATACTTGTATAAAATAGAAATGATAGTATCTATCTCAAAGGGTTATTTTAAAAATTAATGCCAAGACGTATTAACAGTATGGCATAGTAGTTAATATTTTGAAGCTAGACTACCTTGATCTGAAACTTGATTCTCCAAGTTACTAGCTATATGACTTTGGGCAAGTTGCTTATCCTATATATGCCTTAGATTTCACATTTGTAATATGGGGATTATAATACTAACTAATAATGGTGTCTGGTTTCTAAAGTTGTCAAGGCATTAAATCAGTTAATATAACAAAATGTTATAATTAATACATCAAGCATTCAAAAAATGTTAGCCATTATAAACTTATTTATTATGTAAAACATCTAGAACACTACATAATAGATTGTTAATAACTTGCATGTGGTAGAACAAGAGAGACACTTAGTAATAAAGGAGATCAGTAAGAACTGTAAGGTTTTTAGGTAGGACATAGGAAACAATTTTAATTCAATTAATAGACTAAAGACTTTTTTTTTTTATTTTTTATTTTGAGACAGAGTCTCAAAGTTTCTGAGGTGGGTCCTCCTGCCTCAGCCTCCAGAGTCTCTATAATTACAGTCATATGCCACCATGCCAGGCTATAATACATCTTAACTTTTCTTGCTTAGTATTCAGAGTCTCTCTAAAATATGGCTTTAACAGGCTCAGTTGGCCTGTGCCTGTAATTCCATCAACTCAGGAGAATGAGACACGTGGACTGCAATTAAGTATCTGTGTGTGTGCGCACATGCACTGTTCATCAGGTAGTATTATATAGTCTGGGTAGAACAGAGAGAGATTAAAAATGGAGGAATTCACCAGGCATGGTCGTTCAAATCACTGGGTGTAATCCCAGTGATTTGGGAGGCTGAGGCACAGGATCACAAGTTAATGGCCAGTCTCAGGAGCTTAATGAGACTCTGACTCAAAATAAAAAATAAAAAGAACTGTGGATGTAGCTCAGTGATAGAGCACCTCAAGTTCAATCCCCGGAACCACAGAAAAAAACCCAAGGAAGTCAAATTAGTTTTGTACCAATTTTTCTGATTTTCAGGCATGATATTAAGAATCCCATTCTTTAAATATGTTCTTTACATTTTTTATAGGTCTGTTAATGGAGTATATCGGATTGGATTGTACGCACTTAAAGATATGCCAGCTGGGACTGAACTCACTTATGATTACAACTTTCATTCCTTCAATGTTGAGAAACAAGTAAGAATAATAAATCCTAGAGGAAAAGTTGAACTTTGTCACTTACAGCACTGAAATATGGGTCTAAAGTATACATATTGTCTTGGACCAACTGAGAAATACTTGAGAAGACAGTTTTTTGCTTTTTACTCCATCTATCTGGGAAACATAGGTCTCAGTTATTATTTAAGAATTCTGAAGAATCAAAAATTGCCGTGTCGTTTTAGGTCTCCAATCTGTTCTTTTGGTGAAAATAATTTTCCTTTAGTTTTTCCTTTTCTTCTGTGGAAACCCATTTCTATTTATTATAATCTCAATCATTTTTTTCCCCTGTATTTTCAAATTCCTTAACAAGTACTAATCTTTGGTTGACTAAATGCTCAGGCATCCTTTTTGAATTTGTAAATGAGACTACAGGCTTAAAAAAGTATTCTCTTTCCCTTAAAAGCAACTTTGTAAGTGTGGCTTTGAGAAATGTCGAGGAATCATCGGAGGCAAGAGTCAACGCATGAATGGACTCACCAGCAGCAAAAGCAGCCAACCTATGACCACACATAAAAAGTCTGGACGGTCCAAAGAAAAGAGAAAGTCTAAGCACAAACTGAAGAAAAGGGTGAATAATGAATTCATGGCTTTCCCCAAGAGCTGCTCGTGGGCTGCTTGAAGGAAATTACTAAAATAAGGGGATTAGCAAAGGGTGGCACCACAAGAGTACTCTTAATATTCCTGGAGATGATTTCTGATTGATCTTTTTTTTCCCACTGTAATCTTACCCATTTGTTTTTTTCAGAGAGGCCATCTCTCTGAGGAGCCCAATGAAAACATCAACACCCCAACAAGGCTGACACCCCAATTACAGATGAAGCCAATGTCCAATCGAGAGAGGTAAAAAGGAGATGGTTTTATCTGAGTTCTTTTTTAAATTAGGTGATTTGTTTGTCAGTTTAAAACATTGTTAAGCTTCTTTAAGTTGATCCATTTTGTTCTGCTAAAGGAAGAAATAATTATTTCTTTTTATTCCCTGATTTCTGATAGTTGTCATTTTCTTCAAATATTATTATAAGCAAAGTGTGTGTGTGTGTGTGTGTGTGTGTGTGTGTGTGTTTTGAAAGGAAGAATTAGCAGTGCCCATTCACAGATATTTTCATATGACATTACAGATATTTTATTTTTTTTTTTTTTTTTTTCTTTTTCTTTTTCAGATATTTTAAATACCTCAAAATGGCATTTTATGTTCATGTTTACCTCAAAATTCCTATAGTTCTTAGACCATTACTCTTATCTCATCACACATTAAGAATTAATTTAAGCCGGAGTCAGATATGGAAGCACATGCCTGTAATCCCAGCTTCTCGGGAGGCTGAACAAGAAAGATTACAAGTTCAATGCCAGCCTTGGAAACTTAGGGAGACTCTATTTTAAAATACAAAATTTTTAAAAGGACTGGGGTGTAGCTCAGTGGGAGAGTACTCCTGGGTTAAATCCCCTATACTACCGTGTATATATATAGTAGACATAGTGGCACATACCTATAATTCCACCTACACAGGAATCAGAGGCACTGGGATTGCAAATTTGAGGCCAGCCTGGGCAACTTATCAAGGCCCGATCTCAAAAGAGAGTGCTACGTTGGCTAAGTGGCCTAGCATGCCCAAGGTCCTGCATTCCATCCCCAGTAGCACACACAAAAAGTGTAATTCTCTGTCACAAATTTAGTATTTGACGTTTTTTTGTTGTCATCATTTTATAAATATATTTGAGTGTATTTGGTTTCCTTTTAATCCTATGTATTAAAAATTATTTCCACCTATGTGGTGGAGGCTGAGGAAGGATGTTCAAAAATTTGAGGCCATTCTGGGCAACTTAGTAAGACCCTGTCATCTCAAAATTAAAAAGGGCAGGAGTGTAGCTTAGTGGTAGAGCACTTATTTATCATGTACAAGGCCCTCAGTTTGATCCCCAATGCCTCAAAACAAAAGAAAAATAAATTAACTTAGAAGTTTAAATTAATTCAAAAATAATTTTAAAATAATTGTTCAAAAAAGATTCCATAGGCTTCACCTAACTGCCAAAAGAAAAAAGGATTTTTAGTGGTCATTTCTGCTGTTCCCTATATTCAGATAAGAACTATCCCTGTCAGAAATAAACAAAATGATTATGTCCCCTATTTTTCAAATTGTCTTGGGACATATTCCACAACCCCCGCTAATAGATATTCTGATATCTTAGGAAGTATAGCTTTATAATGTTCTTTTATTTTAATTTTAGCCCCTTTCACTTAATCCATTGGTTCCCTACTTTGCACTGGGAGCTTTCAAAAACTCCAAGGGCTTGGGGATATATCTCAGTGGTAGAGTTTATATAATGTCCTGAGTTTAATTCCAAGCAACACACACACACACACCTTCTACCTCTCAATGCTCAGAACACACCCTAGAAAACATAAACCAGAATTTTCAGAGGTGGAAATCAGGCATCAGTTTACAGTCTTCCACAGGTGATTCCAGACAAAATCAGTAACTATAAAATTAATCTAATCTGTTTACTAAGGCTGATAGTTTAAGACTTATCCAAGGTCACTTTTATTTATATGTATGTTACTGTGAAAATATAATATAATGAAAATCATCAATATTTTATAGGCTCAGATACATAAATTCATTTAAGTTTAGAGTTTCATATGGAGACACTGTACCTATTAATTCCATAATTTACTGAGCACCTATCCTTCTAACATGTCCTTGCCTTTATCTGCTAGTCCAGTTCTTGTTATAGGCAATCCCAAGCCCATTATTTTATCTTTGCAGTTTCCCTTAGAATTTGTATGAATATTCCAAAAATTTCTGACATATGGTCTCTCACTTGCCAAATTTTTTGGAGGCTTTATTTTTTAGTCGTAGAGACATAATACCTTTATTTTATTTTTATGTGGAGCTGGGGATCAAACCCAGGATCAAACCCAGTGCCTCAGGCTAGCGTTCTACCACTGAGCCACAGCCACAGCCCCATTTTGTAGCCTTTTAACAGTGTGTGCCAGTCATTTCCAAATAATATAGGAAAATGTTCTTTTATCTGAAAAAAATCAAGATGGAAAGGTAAATGATATCTTAACCATGCGCAGTGGCACACTCGTGTAATCCCAGTGGCTTGGGAGGCTGAGACAGAAGGATCAAGAGTTCAAAACCAACCTCAGCAGCGGTGAGGCACTAGGCAACTCAGTGAGACCCTGTCTCTAAATAAAATACAAAACAGGGCTAGAGATGTGGCTCAGTGGTCAAGTGCCCCTGAATTCAAGCCCTAGTACTATCTCCCCACCCCCACCCCCAAAAAAATGATATCTTGCCCATATAATTATCTTTACCACAGCTCTATTCACATTTAAATATTCACTTGTATCACCTAACAGTGGCTTCTATGTAGACATGTGATAAATGCTTATTGAATTAATGAATAAAGGAAGTCCTTTCTTCATTATGTTCAGGAACTTTGTATTAAAGCATCATGTGTTTTTGGTTCGAAACTGGGAGAAGATTCGACAGAAACAGGAGGACGTGAAGCACACCAGTGACAATATTCACTCAGCATCATTATATACCCGTTGGAATGGCATTTGCCGAGACGATGGGAATATCAAGTCTGGTAAGGCATGGGAAATATATTTATTAATTCCATAAAATTGTTTCCAAACTGATGATATAGTTATTTTCAGTCTATTCCTTTTTAGGAAATAAAAGGACTAAAAGATTAGGGCTAAAAGATTCCTTTTAGTCTGTACCAAAAAAGTTATGATCCAAGCCGGGTGTGGTGGAGCACGCCTGTAATCCCAGTGGCTCAGGGGGCTGAGGCAGGAGGATCTTGAGTTTAAAGTCAACCTCAGCAAAAGCAAGGTACTAAGCAACTCAGTGAGACCCTGTCTCTAAATAAAATAAAAAATAGGGCAGGGGATGTGGCTCAGTGGTCAAGCTCCTGAGTTCAATCTCCGGTACCCAAAAAAAAAAAAAATCTATATATATATAAAATCCATACTGTTAGCATTAATAATTAGTACTGATGTTAATAATCAATATCCATCCCAGCTTTTCAACTGCCATATTGGTACCATAAGGAATAGAAAGAAATTCCTTTTTGCCAACCTCACAAATGTCACCTACAGTCTAAAGTGATCATGGGTTTTGAGATTGTTAGGGTCCCATCTATGATCGGTCATTCTTATCTGGAAAATAATTTGCACACAGAATAAACTATAGATGTCAAATGCACTGTGGGGAGAAAAATATTTTAAATTTGAAGATTCTTTTACACACGTTCAGATCAGCATTCTACATGCAAACCATCAAATTTCATTTCTCTCCCCACCCACCCTGGTCTTTTTTATTTTTTGAGATAGGGTCTTCCTAAATTGCTAAGGCTGACCTTGAATTTGCAGTCCTTCTGCTTCAGCCTCCCAACTTGCTGATATTACAGGTGCGTACCACTACACCCAACTTTTTTTTCTAACCTTTTAGAATGAATAATATAGCAGCACTCCTGAGTTCAGCTACTATTCAAAACAGACTGAAGGAAGAGACACTAGTATGTCATCTCTAACTGAAAATAAAACGTTCAAAAGATATTGCTCTTCCTCTGTTCTTCCCTTTTTCTCCTCAAAATGCCCACTAATTCTTAGTCACTTCAAGAAAAGTAGAATAAATTTGCCTAGAATGTACAAGTTCTGGGTTTAATCCCCTGTACCATTAAAAAGAAAAGAAAAGAAAAATAGAGCAAATGGCAGAAGTCCATTGGGGAAGAGAAAGCCACACAGAATTAATCATTTCCTGAAATTAATTTTTACCTTATCCTTCCAGATGTCTTCATGACCCAGTTCTCTGCCCTGCAGACAGCTCGATCTGTTCGAACAAGACGTTTGGCAGCTGCAGAGGAAAACATTGAAGTAGCTCGGGCCGCGCGCCTAGCCCAAATCTTCAAAGAGATCTGTGATGGCATCATCTCTTACAAAGGTGACCCTATCTACCCCAAATTTGTTCTTAGCCTTTTTTAAGCCTATCACTTACCTTCTCCTGACATATCCAAGACCAAGACCAAGGACATTTAGAATTTTAAGAGATTTACTTGTTCTACCTTTTGTCAGAGCATGGGACTACAGGATACATCTTTTTTTTTTTTTTTTATTGGTTGTTCACAGCATTACAAAGCTCTTGACATATCATATTTCATACATTAGATTGAAGTGGGTTATGAACTCCCAATTTTACCCCAAATGCAGATTGCAGAATCACGTCGGATACACATCCACAATTTTACATAATGCCCAATTACAGGATACATCTTAATCTTTTTTTTTTTTTTCTTTTTTTCTTTTTTCTTTTTCCTTGGTACCAGGGATTCAACCCAGGAGTGCTTTACCATTAAGTTACATCCCGAGAACTTTTTATTTTTTTTAATTTCCAGATAGTGTCTTACTAAGTTGCTTAGGATCTTGCTAAGTTGCTAAAGCTGGCCTCAAACTTGCAATATTCCTGCCTTAGCCTCCCAAGTTGCTGGGATTACAGGCATACACTATTGGCTTATTATAATTTTACTATAGTTAAATAGTGTATTAGAAATCACATTTTTAGCTTGAGGGTAGTGAACCTCTGCATCTGTGAGGTGCAGTTCTCTCCCTTGGATAAAATTTTCCTTAATAAGACAGTGAATTAGCAACTTAAGAATGAAGTAGTATGGGCTAGGGTTGTAGCTCAGTGTAGAGCATGTATGAGACCCTGGATTTGATCCTCAGCACCACATAAAAAAATAAGTAAATAAAGTCATTATGTCCATCTACAATTAAAAATATTAAAAGAAAAAAAAAAGAATGAAGTAGTATAAACTATGTGTGGAAGTTCATGCCTGTGATCCCAATGGCATGGGAGACTGAATCACAAGGAGGATCTCAAGTTCAAGGCCAGCCTCAGCAACTTAGCAAGACTCTAAGTAACTTACTGAGACCCGGCCTCAAAAGGAAAAATAACACCAGGACTAGGGTTATAACTCAGTGGTTAAGTAACCCTAGATTCAATCACTAGTAAAAGAAAAAAGAAATATTATGTGGTGCATGCCTGTAATCCAAGGGACCTGGGAGGCTAAAGCAGGAGGATCACAAGTTCAACGCCAGCCTGGACAACTTAGTGAGACCCTGAAATGTCACTTAGTAGTGGAGTGCCCCTGGGTTTAATCCCCAGTACCATAAAAATAAAACGAATAAAAACAATGAAGTATTACAAATATTAATTATATTAATCGTTATTAGCCTTTTTAAATTGACAGGTAATCTTGGAAATCTAATAAAAACCCCAGGGAGTGAGGTTATGCATATGTATTTGTACATACATGTAGTTTTTCATTTTGAACAGATCATAGGCTTTAACCTCTACTTAAGAACAACAACATATAACACGTGAAGTTATATGGGTTCCTGACCCAACACCACAGAAAAGAAAGAAAGAAAAAATATAAATTTGGAAAAAGTTACCCTTTAAACTTTAAAGGAGTTTTCATGTAAAACACCTTACTTTTCACTATTCCCTTCCAAGACACATCTATAGCAATAGTAGAGGGGTGGAAAGTGTTTTTAATTTGGGGTAGGTAGTTTGGTAGTATAAGTAACTTTCTAACCAAGAAACTTGGGGATGTTTAAAATGAGAGATTTTGGTTGATAATTGTGACTTTTGGCCATCAGCTTTGGTTTGTCTTTTTTCCTTAAATTCTAAGGACTTTGTTATTTTTCTTTTCCTGGTCTGTCTGCTGTTCACCTTTGCACTTATGGTTCAGTTTAGTTAACTGAAGGTCATAGAGAGAAAGGAAGGATCAAACTGCCCCAGGATGTAAAGGTTTTTGGCACCTATTGGATTTACATTCCCTAAAGATCACATTTTTTTACATTCTCAGGTTGCCCCATCTGATCTAACATGAAACAGCTGCAGATTCATGTACTGTGTCAGTGCATCTGAACACAACAGGCTTTATGTCTCTAGTGAAATGACCAAAAAGCAAGGTAGAAAATGAAATATAATATGCCATACAGAATAACTTAAAGGAAAATTAGTTCCAGAAAATGTTCACAGTACTAAATTATTCATTATCTGGAATTTAATCAAATTGAAACCAACGGTAATATTAATTATGGAAAACCGAGGAGAACTGGAAAACATTTTTTTGATGGGATGACTTTTTTTACTATAATAAGATCTATTGAGCAGGAATTTGCTATAAGCAGCCACCTATGTCAGTAAATTCTCAAGTCTCATTCTTCATAGGTAGTTCTTCTCATTACCCAACCAAAATTATGCTACATTTCAAGCATACATATTTTATCTTCCATATCCTAGGCAATCTTGAAAGTTTAATTTGACCACTGCCATTATACTTATGTATGGCAAAAGTGCATTTTTTACAGGCTGCAAAAAAAATATATAAGATTTTTTTTCTAGCTTTTAATTTGCGAAGGATCCTACTTTTTCTATTTAGTAGATGATGTTTTGGGGCTGGGAGTTTAGGTCAGTGGTAGAGCACTTAACTGGTACAAACAAAAAAAAAGATGGTCATGGTGCTACATACCTGTCTTCTCAACTATTCTGGAGGCTGAATCAGGTGGATCACTTGAGCCCATGAGTTTAGGACCAATTTGAACAACATAATGAGTCACATATTCGTCCCCACCTCCCTGTCTCAAAACAAAAATGAAAAAGAGAGATGCTAGCCAGGCTCAGTGGCACACACCTGTAATCCCAGCAGCTTGGGAGGCTGAGACAGGAGGATTGCAATTTCAAAGGCAGGCTCAGCAACTTAGTGAGGACCTAAGCAACTCTTTGAGACCCTGTCTTTAAATAAAATACAAAAAAGGGCTGACAATGTGATTCAGTGGTTTTAGGCGCCCCTGAATCCAATCCCTGTACTGAGAGAGAGAGAGAGAGAGAGAGAGAGAGAGAGAGAGAGAGAGAGAGATGGATGCTTGCCTTTCTTGTATATTAGTCTTTCTACCAAATTTGCATTCTTTTTCAGATTCTTCTCGACAAGCACTGGCAGCTCCACTTTTGAACCTCCCCTCAAAGAAAAAGTAGGTTCATATTTGTGGTAATAATCTGAGTTTTCTAAAAGTACTATGTGTACCTTATTAACACCATGACTTTATGTTCCAGGAATGCTGATTATTATGAGAAGATCTCTGATCCCCTTGATCTTGTCACCATAGAAAAGCAGATCCTCATTGGTTATTATAAGACAGTAGAAGCTTTTGATGCTGACATGCTTAAAGTCTTTCGGAATGCTGAGGTATTTCTTCACTCACTTCAAACACAGATTAAGAGAACCATTAAGTTTAAGATTTTTACCCTCTTCTATCAGCTTTCATTTTTTATTAAATACGCCTTGATTATCTATTTACAATATGCTAAATACTGTAGAATCCCATATAAAAAGGCATTCTAGAAGCCAGGTGTGGTGGCACATGCCTTTAATCCCAGTGAATCAGAAGGCTGATGCAAGACAATCACAAGTTTGAGGCTAGCTTCAGCAACTTAGTGAGACCTTATCTTAAAATTATCACCAAAAAAAGATGGGATTTATAGCTCAGTGGTAGAGTGCCCTGGGTTCTAGCCCCAGTATCATTTAAAAAAAAAAAAAAAAAAAAATCTAGAATGGAAGCCTAAATCATTCCTCCAAAAATTTAATTTTTATAAAAACCTAATTTGACCTTAAATGTTTATATATACCCAGTAAATAGACATTTTACTACATTTAAGGCATATCTATAGTGTCTTTCCTCAAAAAGATATATAAATGTGAAATACACAGAAATACATGTGAATAAATAGTTAAATACATCTTGAGGATAGAATTGAAGGGCATTATGCTGCTAAATTGAACATTAATCGAATCTCATTGTAGAAAAGGTAGCCTTGAACGGATGGAATACTGCAGAATACATAGAGAAAATTATTCAATTATTTTGAAATACCCAGAAGAGGTGTTTCAAGGAGAAAATTATTTAGTTATTTTGAAATACTCTTTAGAGGCTATTAGATAACAGATAAATAGAGAATGAAACACCAAATAAGAGCAACCAACAAATAACTAGGAAGAGAATTAAAACAATGTTGAATTATAATTTAAAGAAAACCTTTAGGGGCTGGGGATGTGGCTCAAACGGTAGCGCGCTCGCCTAGCATGCGTGCGGCCCAGGTTCGATCCTCAGCACCACATACAAACAAAGATGTTGTGTCCGCCGAAAACTAAAAAAAATAAATATTAAAAAATTCTCTCTCTCTCTCTCTCTCTCTCTCTCTCTCTCTCTCTCTCTCTCTCTGTCTTAAAAAAAAAAAAAGAAAGAAAACCTTTAAAGAACTAATGTCAATACTTCTGATTCCATGAAACAGAAAGGCATATAACAGTTCTAAATTCATTCTGTGAAACCAGTATCACACTCATACCAAAATCAGATAAGAATACCTCAAGGAGAAATGAATTACATTAGAGGGGGTAGAGAGAGAAGAGGGGAGGGGAGGGGAGGGGAGGGGGGATAGTAGAGGATAGGAAAGGCAGCAGAATACAACAGACACTAGTATGGCAATATGTAAATCAATGGAAGTATAACTGATGTGATTCTGCAATCTGTATACGGGGTAAAAATGGGATTTCATAACCCACTTGAATCAAAGTGTGAAATATGATATATCAAGAACTATGTAATGTTTTGAACAACCAACAATTTAAAAAAAAACAAAAAAGAATACCTCAAGGAAAGAAAACTACAAACCAAATCCCTAATGAACTTAGGTGCAAAAATACTTATAAAAAATTAGCAAAAAAAAGAAGATTGTACACCCAACCAAGTTGGTTTTATTACAGAGATGCAAAGATGGTTTATCATACATAAATGTAATTTACCACATAAATAGAATGAAGGTCAAAAATTCCTTAGTTCTCTCAATAGATGCAGAGAAGGCCTTTGACAACATTCAATACCCATTGGTATAGGGATAGAAGGGTCATACCTCAACATCATAAAGGGTATATATGAAAAACCCAAAACCAATCTCATAGTAAATGGTGGGAAACTAAAAGCATTCCCTGTAAATTCTGGGACAAGGGTGTTCATTTCTATCACTCCTATTTAATATATTCCTAGAAATTCTAGTCAGAGCAATTAGGCAAGAGAAGGAAATAAAAGAGGGGGGAAAAAAGGAGAAGAACAGGAAAAGAAGTAGTCAAATTTATCAGTAATTGCAGATGATATGCTCCTGTACCTCAAAGATCCAAAAAACTTCACCAAAAGATAGCTAGAGCTAATGAGTAAATTATTTGGCAAGGGAGCAGATTACAAAGTTAACATACAAAAATCAATAACTTTTCTATATGCCAACAGGGAGTCTGCTGAGAAAGAAATCAGGAAAACAGTTCTGTTCACAATTGCCTCAAAAAAATAAATAAACACCTAAAAATAAATCTAACCAAGGAAGTGTAAGACCACTATAATGAAAACTATAGAACAATGAAGAAAAAATTAAAGAAGACCTTGAAAGCTGGAAAGACCTCCCATGTTCAAGGATAGGCAAAAGCAATGTTAAAATGGCCAAACAGAACTAGAAAAATAGTCCTAAAATTCATTGAAAGAATAAAAGACTCTGAATAGTCAACACAGTCTCTAAACCAAAAAAATCAATGCTGGAGTAATCACAATAACTGACTTCAAATTATACTATAGAGCTATTAATAACAAAAACTACATGGTACTGGCAGATACATAGACCATTGGTACAGAATAGAAGAGATACAGACAAGTTCACACATCTGCAGTCATCTGATCCTCAAGGTGCCAAAACATACATTGGAGAAAAGACAGCCTTTTTAACAAACAATGTTGGGAAAATTTATTATCAATATGTAGAAGAATGAAACTAGACCCTTATCTCTTTCCCAGCACAAAAATCAGGTCAAAATGACACAATTCTAGGAATTAGACCAGAAACTATGCAACTCTTAGAAAGGAAAAATGTAGGGTCAGCATCCCAGCATGTAGGCACAGGCAACAGCTTTCTCAATAGAACCCTAAAGCTCAGGAAATAATAATGGTATGGTATCACATTTAAAAGGTTCTATACACACATAGTGCACGTGAGGCCCTGAGTTCAATCCTCAGCACCACATATAAATAAATAAAATAAAGATAGTGTCCAACTACAACTAAAACATAAACATTTTAAAAAAGAAAACAATTAGGAATATGAAGAGAAAACCTATAGAATGGGAGAGAAATCTTTACTAGGTACTCTTCTGACAGAAGATTAATATCTAGGATTCAAAAGAATACCAAAAGAACAAATAACCCAATTAAATAAAAATAAATAAAATAAAAGTATTATGTCCATCGACAACTAAAAATTATTTAAAAATTTTTAAAAAATTTAAACTATTCTGAGATTTCATCTCACATCAGTCAAAATGGAAGTCATCAAGAATACAAATAATAATAATGCTGGAGACAATAGGGAGAAAAAAGAACACTGTTATACCATTGGTGGGATTGTAAATTGGTCCAACTACTATAGAAATCAGTACAGAGGCTCCTCAAGATGAGGCATGGAACCATCATATACCATTCTCAGTATTTATCCTAAAGAATTAAAGTCATCATATTACAGTGATACATGCATACCCATGTTTATAGTAGCACAGTTAACAATAGCCAAACTAGGGAAACAGCCCAGGTTTCAATGGATGAATAGATTTTTTTTTTAATGTGGTATATATACACAATGGAGTTTATTCAGTTTCAAGGAAAAATGCTGTTGTGTCATTTGCAGAAATATGGATAGAACTAGAGACCATTATATTAAGCAAAATAAGTCAGACTCAGAAGGCTAGGGAACCTGTGATTTCTTTCATATGCAGAAGCTAGAAAGGAAAAGGAAAAGAAAGGTAGGACAGATCTCTTGGATAATCAAAAGGAAATCAGTAGAGAAAAGGGAGGAAGGAAGTGCTGGGGAGTTATATTGGCCAGATTATATTGTTATATTGTGTACTTATACAGATATGTAACAACAAGTTCCAATATTATATTCAACTACAATTCACCAATTAAATGTGGAATAGGGCTAGGCTGTGGCTCAATGGCAGAGTGCTTGCCTCGAGTGTGTGAGGCACTGGGTTCAATTCTCAGCACCTTATATAAATAAATGAATAAAAATAAAGGTCCATCAACAACTAAAAATATATATTTAAAAGTTTTTTCATAAAGTGGAATAAAAGGGTTGGGGTTGTGGCTCAGTGATAGAGCGCTTGCCTCGAATGCGTGAGGCCCTGGGTTTGGTCCCCAGCACCACATAAAAATAAACAAAAATAAAGATTTTTTTTTTTTAAGTGGAATAAAAAAATTATAAAACATTTTCAAGAAACACTGAAAGTAGGGCTGGGGATGTGGCTCAAGCGATAGCTCGCTCGCCTGGCATGCATGCGGCCCGGGTTCGATCCTCAGCACCACATACAAAACAAAGATGTTGTGTCTGCCGAAAACTAAAAAATAAATATTAAAATTCTCTCTCTCTCTCTCTTAAAAAAAAAAAAGATTTTAATTAAAAAAAAGAAACACTGAAAGTAAATAAATAAGAACTGGGATTATAATGGTCAATGAAAGACCACTTGCCTAGCATGTGTCAGGCCCTGTAGTCAATCCCCAGTGCTCCAAAAAAGGTTGGGGGGTAGGAGGAGTCATTGGAGAACTTCTCCAATGCATCTAAGTAATTATGCTTGCAACATTAATTTATATCCTGTGATCACTGTATTTTGTCCTGTGGATAGTAAGGCCCTTGATAGGAATTAAATGACACAGCAGTAGAGCAAATGGAAAATTATCATAGAGGTTCTCATTTTAATTCATTATATAGTTCAGTTTTAGTTGTTATTAACTGCCTGTCACTACATTTGATGCTGTACCAGAACTGTTAATCAAAATGGAAAGGAAAGAAAATCATACTACCTCTTAAGGCATATTTTTAAGCCAAATTGAGAAAACCAAACATGATTTTTTTTCCTCTTCTTCTTTTTTCAGAAGTACTATGGGCGTAAATCCCCAATTGGGAGAGATGTTTGTCGCCTGCGAAAGGCCTATTACAATGCCCGTCATGAGGCATCTGCCCAAATTGATGAGATTGTGGGAGAAACAGCAAGTGAGGCAGACAGCAGTGAGACCTCAGTCTCTGAGAAGGAGAGTGGGCATGAAAAGGACGATGATGTTATTCGCTGTATCTGTGGCCTCTACAAGGACGAAGGCCTCATGATCCAGTGTGACAAGTGCATGGTAAGAGCCAGGAGGTAAAGCACAAGCCTGTTCCTGATGACCATGGTGACAGTATTCAGAGATGCAGCCCACACCTCATATGACATGGTGGCCTTTTTTATGTACTCTCACTAAACCTAGGTTCCTGTTATCTCTCACTGTTGACCACATTGTCTTTCATTTACCGCCTCCCTTCTTTTTCTACCTCCTGTTCTCTCTGCCTATTTTTACTGCACATTTATCACATGATCTAGAGATAGTATTTAGACTAGTGCTTTACCTAGAAGTACATTAGAGATAGCACACTAAGTAATGCATGCTAACAGAGACTGCAGTATACAAATCCCGTAGGTCTCCTGAAGCAAGAGTCAAGGCCCAGATGTGATCCCTCTTGTCTTCCCTCAGTACATGTGAACTCATTACCTTATATGCAAGGTGGGTCTGTAAGTAACACAAAGGATTGTTGAGAGGATAAAGTTAAACAAGGCTAAGTGAAAACATTTTGTGACTGTGAAGACTTTCTCAGTAGCCATATCATAAATGTATATTACTGGGCTGGGTTTGTAGCTCAGTGGTAGAGCACTTGCCTAGCATGTGTGAGGCACTGGGTTCAATTCTCAGCATCACATAAAAATAAAGAAATAAATAAAAATAAAGGTATTGTGTCCATCTACAACTAAAAAAATATTTAAAAAAATAAAATAAATGTATATTACTTAGTAATGGTCTCATAGTATATTCATCTTCTTATTCTCTCTCCCTCTTATTTGGACAGATCTATATATTACGAATGAATTTGTATTCTTCTTCTGTTCAGACCTATTTTACCATTTATCTTTAATTTTTATTCACCCACTTATCCTATTTTACCCTGTCATATTGCTGTTTTTTTATTCTTACCCGCAACACTTCTTGATACATCTAAATTCCTTTATCATCCCCTAACTATACATTTTTCTTTAGGTGTGGCAACATTGTGACTGTATGGGAGTGAACTCAGATGTGGAACACTACCTTTGTGAGCAGTGTGACCCAAGGCCTGTGGACAGGGTAAGCTGTCTTCTGATACAACTATAAATTTTATCTATAAATAAAAGATGTAGCGCATGGTATGCACCCTGCTCTGATTACACAGAATATCCTGATAAAGTTTTTCAACCTGTCTAGTCCTCAGTTTCTACCCTTGATTTTCTTTCTTTCTTTCTTTCTTTCTTTTTTATTTATATTTATTTTTTAGTTGTAGTAGAACACAATATCTTTATTTCATTTTTATGTGGTGCTGAGGATGAACCCAGTGCCTCATATGTGCTAAGCAAGCACTCTACCACTGAGCCACAACCCCAGCCCCTGCCCTTGATTTTCTAAGGAATTTGATTAAATGAAAAATAAAATACTTAAAAATCTATGGAAGGAATGGCACTATATGTAACTAAGGTTTTGCATGGTGCCACATGCCTTTAATCCCAGTGACTCAGAAGGCTGAGTCAGGAGGATCGTAAATTTGAGGCCAGTGTCAGCAACTAAAAATAAAATATAAAAGATCTGGGGATGTAGCTTAGTGGTAAAGCACCCATGTATTCAGAAATACTTAGCCTATTAGTTTTGTTCTCCATCTTGACTTTTCCAGGTTAAATAATTAGTTGTTTTCATCTTTTGTTATATCTGTGGTGTATTGAAATGACTTAAGAGTTATTCTTGGTTGGGAATTTTAGATTTTAGTTGTTTTCCTCTCTTAAAGGTATCCATTAACTTTCTGCTCTTATCAGGAGGTACCCATGATTCCTCGGCCCCATTATGCCCAACCTGGCTGTGTCTACTTCATCTGTTTGCTTCGTGATGACTTACTGCTTCGTCAAGGTGTGTACAAACCACTTAATCCTCCTTGTTAGAACAGACCTGTTAGAATAGTAGGAACTATCTGCTATCTGTATAGTAATCATTGTTCCAAATAGCCTTTAATGGATCTTTATACCTTATGTTTATACATATCACCCCTTCACCATATAATACTGATTTATGAGAGAGAGGTTTGTAAAGCTAATTTGAAAACTAGGAAAGACACATTGGAAGTCCAAGAGATGGAAGAACTCCCTCAGGTCATTCTCATAGTCTAGAATTGATTGTCATTACAGTTAGACTTTTAGATGTCTGTATTTATCCTGGTTTAGCTTATGAGTTCTTTCTATGTAGACCCTGGGTCAGATAATGAATGCCTCACAGAATTCATTCAAGAATCATTTTAACTTTCTCCTTTGTTGTATATCTCCCTAGGTGACTGTGTATATCTGATGAGGGATAGTCGGCGTACCCCTGATGGCCACCCAGTCCGTCAATCCTATAGACTTTTATCTCACATTAACCGAGATAAACTTGACATTTTCCGAATTGAGAAACTTTGGAAGAATGAAAAGTATGTCCTGACTTCCTTTCTTCCAGCTATATCCTACCAGCAGAGATGAATATTCACTAGAATTTTGCTAATCAACTAAACTTTCCCTTATCCATTTTCCTTTTTTTAGAGAAGAACGTTTTGCCTTTGGTCACCATTATTTCCGTCCCCATGAAACTCACCATTCTCCATCCCGGCGGTTCTACCACAATGAACTATTTCGGGTGCCACTCTATGAGATCATTCCCTTGGAAGCGGTAGTGGGGACCTGCTGTGTGTTGGACCTTTATACATATTGTAAAGGTAAATGATCTGGTCTAGTTAGAAATGACCTTATATCCCGTTTATTGATTTTTATTTGCCCACCCCATTCTAGTTGTCTCAATGTAAAGATTCTCCAGTGCTAGCTGTGGAACTTCAGAAAGAAATATTACATTTTTTTCTTTCTAGTGTTTGATCCTCAGTAATGTTCGTTCCCACTTTTTTAATTTAGTTGACATTTTAAAATACTGTTTAATAGTTTCACTTTTGTGGCCCTTGGCAAGATACTTAAATGTATCAATTTTCTTGCTAAAAACAGGATTTGTATTTATTTTAAAGACTTTTGATTAAATTATCCACAAAAGGACTTAGTTTATGGCTTACAGTAAAAGTCTAATATATGTTAGTTGTCATTATTAGCAGAGTCAGTTTACTTAGTTTGTTCTCTCAGCATCACAGCAAAGTAGTTCAAAATAATATATATTCCATTCCAGTACTGGCACACATTTTGCAGCTCTGTGACACTGATGACCCTTCCCATTTAAAAAGTGTTCACTTCCAAATGTTCTTCCCTTTTAATTATACTCTCTTTTTTTGTCTTAACTCCTCCATATAATATGTTCTATTTATCCCTCAAAATACTTACTCAAAATTCCTTACATCTCTTAATATATCTTGTTTCTTTCTATCATGGTATTTTATTCTCTTTGTATTCCTTGTCTACTTTTTGGTCACTGGTATCTGGGAACTGATTTTTTTTTTTCTGCAACCACCAGTGCTTATTAAAGTTCAGCCTTTCCAGATAAATACATTTTCCATTTATGGGTTTAGCTACTGTCACAAGCTGTGTGGTGGCTTTTAGGTAGCTCATGAAAGGGAAGGGGAAATTGGATCCTTTAAAACAGTGTTTGGACTCACAGGGAGACCCAAAGGAGTAAAGGAGCAAGATGTGTACATCTGTGATTATCGTCTCGATAAGTCAGCACACCTGTTTTACAAGATTCACCGGAATCGCTATCCTGTCTGCACCAAACCTTATGCCTTTGATCACTTTCCGAAGAAGCTTACTCCCAAAAGAGATTTCTCAGTAAGTTGCTTTCCTTTCTTAATGCTACATGTCAGGATATCATGAAAGTGGGAATTTCTCTGTGTCTTTTTGCTTCTTCATCCTGATTTCATCTCAAACTGGGAAAATCTCCAGCTCTGTTGGGGACTTTATTTTTGTTTTTTAATTATAGGTGGATACACTGTTTTTATTTTCCTATATGTGGTGCTGAAGATCAAACCCAGTGCCTCGTGCATGCTAGGCGAGCACTCTACCACAGTTCCAGCCATTTATATATATTTTATTATTATTTAGTTGTAGGTAGACACAATACCTTTATTTCGTTCTTATTTATTTATTTTTAGCTGTAGTTGGACACAATACCTTTATTTATTTTTATGTGGTGCTGAGGATCGAACCCAGGGCCTCACACTTGCTAGGCAAGTGTTCTACCGCTGAAACACAACTCCAGCCCTTATTTTGTTCTTTTATGTGGAGCTGAGGATTGAACCCAGTGCCTTACTCATGCTAGGTGAGCATTCTACCTCTGAGCCATAACCCCAGCCCTGTTGGGGACATTTTTGAACATCATAAATACATTTCCTCATAGGGAAATACATCTCCTCACATATATCTCAGGAAGTTGTTGATTATAGATTATACCTTGTTGGATTTTCCTTTTATCTCTCACCTCAATTTAATTTGCTGTTGAGCCCCACATCTATAGTTTTGTTTTTTCACTTATAATTTTAAGAAGGAAGTAGAAAGTTGTCAAGGACCTCAAAAAAACCTTTGATGAAAATAATTATATATTTATGCCTGGATCAAAAGATGTAAGACATGATTATTATATAAAATTTGAAAAGCAAAAAAAAATTAGAAAGGAAAAAATTACATATTGGCTCCACTACCTAGAAAATACCCATGGTCAACATTTTCAGCCTCTTTTCTGTGTATTTTTTCTTCCAAATTGTTGAAAACATATGCCAGTAATTTTCATTCATAAAGATTTTAGTCTTCCATTCATCTGTTTGCTATAATGAAATCCTAGCTGACAGGCTCCTCATCATTGAATCTTTCTTTAGTATGTATATTAGTCAACTTTACATCATTGTGGCAAAACAATAACATGAGAAAATCAACTTTTAAGGAAAAAATTTAGTTTGTCTCATGGTTCAGAAGTTTCAGACCATGATCACTTGGCTTTATCACTTTGAGTCTATGGCCGCACAGTACCTCATGAAGGGGAGTGTGTGATGGAGGAGACAGCTCACCTCGCCACATCCAGGAAGCAGAAAAATAGGAAGAGAACAGTATCCTAATAACCCCTTCAAGGACACACCCCTTACTTCTTCCTACTAGGCCCCACTCCCAGAGGTTCCACCACCTCCCAATAGTACCATAGGCTGGGCACCAAGCCTTTAACACATGGGCCTTTGAGAGACATTTCTAAACTATAGCAATGGGCCTGTCAAAATTTGTAACTGTCACCATGACATTCTTATAAATAATTAACCAGAAAGTAAACCTATATATCCCTATTATTTTTAGATCTCTCCAGTCTTTTGTCTTCTAGCCCACCACCATGTTCATTCCTCTTATTCATTTGATTTTGTGTTTGCTTATTCAGCAGCTTTACATGAGTTACTTGGTCAGATTAGCTTTGAAACCCTAATATTAATCATTTCAAAGGTCAGAGAAAATTGTATTCTTATCTCTTCCACTGACATTCTTTTTGGGGGGAGTACAGGGGTAGGTGGGTACCAGGGATTGAACTCAGGGGCACTCGACCACTGAGCCACATCCCCAGCCCTATTTGGTATTTTATTTAGCAATAGGGTCTCATTGAGTTGTTTAGTGCTTTGCTTTTGCTGAGGTTGCCTTTGAACTTGTGATCCTCCTGCTTCAGCCTCCCAAGCCGCTGGGATTATAGACATTCACCACCACACCCAGCTCTTCCACTGTCATTCTAGGATTACCAAAAAAAAAAAAAAAAAAGACATTATGGCCTACAGATTGATAGAAATCTTAAACATCAGTTTTTTTTTGTTTGTTTTATTTTTTTTTTTTTAGTTTTTTTTTTTTTTTTTTTTTTTTTTTTTTTTTGGCAGACCCAACATCTTTGTTTGTATGTGGTGCTGAGGATCGAACCAGGGCCGCACGCATGCCAGGCGAGCGCGCTACCATTTGAGCCACATCCCCAGCCCCTAAACATCAGTTTTGATAACACTCATCAATTTACCTCCCTTACCGTGAACCAACTCCAGATCAGATTTAACATTGCTAGCTTTTGTAGTATACTTACCACTCCCTTTTCTTCTCTGCAGCCTCATTATGTTCCAGACAACTACAAGAGGAACGGTGGGCGGTAAGTCCCAGGGAATAGGCAAGGGATCCTAAGGGGTTAAACAAAAGCTCAAATTGAGCAAAAGAACAAGCAGCTAACCCTTTCAGCTCCACTGCTAGAATTAGGTATTCTCTGCAGAGTAGCCCAGTGTAGTACCACTATGGAAGAATTGGACTTCTTCTATCTCATTATGCAGCCTTAGTTGGGACAGAGGTAATATTTGTGGGAAGTTAAATAAGAGAAGGAAAAAAAAAAAGATTTGAAACCCAGATAGACTCAGAAAAGTCTCTTTAGATATCTGCAAGCTTTCCCCATTACCTCAAGGTATATCAACTCTTGGTACCTCTGTTAAGGAACAAATATCAGGCATGCCCAGTTTAAGCTCATAATTTTTATTCTTATTTTGTACAAAATAGGGAAATTCCTTAAGAAAGAGCACAAAAGGCTTTTCTTTCTTTGTTGTCGTTGGTAGTGGTGGTGGTGGTGATGGTGCTGGTGCTGGTTTGGTTTGGTTTTGGTACGAGGGATTGAATTTAGGGTGCCTTAACCACTGAGCCACATCCCCATTTCCTTTCTTTGGGCGGGGAAGGTGGGGTACCAAGGATTGAACTCAAGAGCACTCAACCACTGAGCCACATCCCCAGCCCAATTTTGTATTTTATTAGAGACAGGGTCTCACTGAGTTGCTTAGCACCTTGCCATTCCTGTGGCTGGCTTTGAACTCACGATTCTCCTGCCTCAGCCTCCCAAGCTGCTGGGATTATAGGTGTACACCACTGCACCATGCTCCCATTCCTTTTACGGTTTGAGATGGGGTCTTATTAAATTGCTTAGGGCCTCATTAAATGGCTGGCTGGCTTTGAACTTGCAATCCTTCTGCCTTGGCCTCCCAAGCTTCTTGGATTATAGATGTGCACCACCATGCTGGACTAGAAGACAGTTTTTCTTCAATTCCATTATCTGTTGAGTGGGAGAACAACAACTGCTTTTCCCATATTAGCCAACCACGAGGGAGAAAATATTAAATTATAGGTTTGGAGAAGTGATTCAGGAAAAGTAAAAACTCCACTTAAATTCTTTTTATTGTAGTTGGACTTCTGGTATTATGAGGTTGTGCCATACTTTTCTATACTCAGGAAACAGAGATCACTAAGCAGTACTGGTTATATGTGTATATGGTTTTTATTTATTTTAATTTAAATGTATTTAAATAAATATAAGCCCAGGGCCACTCTGCCACTAAGCTGCATCCCCTTCCCTTTATATTTTGAAAAGAGGGCATCTCTGAATTGCTAAGGCTGGCCTCAAACTTGCAATCTTTCTGCCTCATTCTCCCATGTCACTGGAATTACATGCATGTGCCACTATACCTGCAAGCACTGTTATATTTTTATGGATTTCTATCTCATCTTTGCCTCAGATCCTGGAGAAAAAGAAGAAAGGTTAAATTTTACAAAGAGACATTAAATTTCAAAGCCAGGCACTGTGGCACATGCCTTTAATCCCAGAGACTCAGGAGGCTAAGACAGGAGAATCACAAGTTCAAAGCCAGCCCCACCAACGTAGGCCCTGAGCAACATAGAGAGACCCTATCTCAAAATAAAAAAAAGAGTTGGTTATGTATTTCAGTGGTAAAGTGCTCCTGGGTTCAATTTACAATACAAAAACAAAAATAAAAATAAATCTCAGAGAAAGGTAGTCATTTTATAATAAAGTGAAGACCAGAATCAAATTTTTTATATCAAGTCAAGACTCTAATAACTAGACTTCAGTATCTCAACCATCCTGAGGCTTCTACCCTTTATTCTCCTTCCCTCCCCCAGTCTTTATTTAACTTTACCCTAAATTTGCATATAATTTTGGCAGATCATCCTGGAAGTCTGAGCGGTCAAAGGCCCCCCTGAAAGACCTGGGACAGGAGGATGATGCCCTGCCCTTGATTGAAGAGGTACTAGCCAGTCAGGAGCAAGCAGCCAATGAGATCCCCGGCCTGGAGGAACCTGAACAGGAGGGAACCACTGCTGAAGTCAGTGAGGCTGAAAAAAAAACAGAAGAAAGTGGTCAAGAACCCCAGTCAGTCTGTACCCCTGAGGAACGACGGCATAGCCAACGGGAACGACTCAACCAGATCTTGCTCAATCTCCTTGAAAAAATCCCTGGAAAAAACGGTAAGAAACACCAGGCTTGTATCTAGAGATAAAGATAAGTAAGAAGTGGAGAATGGGTGAAAAAGAACAACTTTTGTGTATGTGTGGTGCTGGGGATCAAACCCAGGGCCTAACGTGCTAGGCAAGTGCTCTACTGCTGAGCTTCATCTCCAGGTTCCAGAACAACTTCTGATTTCTGGCCCAGCAAGGAAATTGTTTTAAGAAAATGGTATAGTTCTTTCAAAGGCCTGTCTTTAGTTCTATTTTAGGAATAAAACTGTGGGAGGTGAGATGATCTCCTTCCCTAGAGAACCACCTTTTTCATCTAAGACTGGAGGAGGGCCTAATTTGCTTATAGGTCAGAAAAGAAATCATTGAATTCTTTTGTTCTCCTTAGAGCTCAAATCTGGAATAAGGAGTGGGAGAGTGGTATTTGATGAGCCTCCTTGGTTCTGTTTTCAGCCATTGATGTGACCTACTTGCTGGAGGAAGGATCAGGCAGGAGACTGCGAAGGCGTACTTTGTTTATCCCAGAAAACAGTTTTCGGAAATGACCCTCAAAGAATGAGAACTTCAAGCATCTGGGATCCAGTGGAGCTAATCAGTTCCGCTTCCTGCTCTCTGGGTATAGACAGGGACAGGAAGGGTCCGTCCAGGCAAGGGGAATGGGGTCATGTTGTTGATATTAGGTACTAAATAAACCTTGGAGCTAGTGGAGAGGAAGAGAATGGAATCTGTCTGAGACGGTTCAGTTTAATTAATTTTCCTCTCCGTTGCTTCACCCTAAGGGTTAATAATGTAGAGGAGGGAGGATCACAATGGTGATGACTAGAACCTATTGGTACTTTACAGCACTTGCCTCTCCTCACAGCTTGGGTTTTTTGGGTCATCCCCTGATCCCATAGGCACTGCTAAGAAGCTGCTTCCCATGCCCAGGTAAACTCAAAATCCAAAGGGAAAGGACCAGGATCCCCAGCCTTACCCTGTCTGTTCTCTATTGGCTCCAAGAGCTACCCCAGAGACCTAAAAGAGATACAGTAGCTGGGGCCTCTTCCCAGATCCTTGACTAGGAAAGTTTGTCTCTCCTTTCTTGTCCAACCAGGTCAAAGTAAAACGTGAGTTTGACAGCTCAAAGCACTTGTAACTGCTGCCCCTCTCCCTACCTCTACTCCCCAAAATGGAATCATGGGATAGGGAAGGCCCCCATGGGGTCAGGAGGGTAGTACTTCATGTAATTATTTTTGTTTTACCTTCATAACCTGCCGAAGCATATTTTTTTCTAATGAGAAAGCCAGGCCCCGCCAGCACACATGCTGTTTTTGATGTGCTGTGGTTCTTGTGTGTCTGCTGTGCTGTGCAAATGAAGATCCATTTCAAAATAAAATAATTTTTAAAACTACATAAAAAGAACTCTAAACTCCGCCCCCCAATAAAAGTCACTACATGAACTGTTCAGCAGTATTCACCTATCAGAGTATTTGTTGTAAGTGTAAATTATCGATTTAAAACACTACTTTTGTTTTCTGAATTGTATAGTTTTCGATGTCCATCTCTTCAAGAGACAGTGTGTTTTCTTCATCCCTTGTCCCATCTTCCCTCCACCCTTCTGAATGACTTCATCATCAGGAGGTATATCCAGGGTGTCTCCTTCCTTCCCATACTCTTGACCAGAAGTTACCAAGACTATACTGTCTCTTTAAAAATAAAATTTAAAAAGCTTTGCTTTTTGTCTTCTCAGACATACATATGCATATATGTTTTAGATGTTCTTATAAAAGATGGTTTTTAAATGTGCCAAGTTGTGTGTGTATATATGTGTGTGTGTGTGTGTGTGTGTGTGTGTGTATATATATATGCGCATGTGTATATATATATGTATGTGTGTATATATATATATACATATATATATATGTATATATATATATATATATATATCTGCTGCGTGATTGGTAAGCAATACAATAGTAAACATGTCCCCATTACTTTTTCTAATACTGGACCAATGCTGTCCTAACTGTACATTTCCCTTTATGATGACGACGCTCTGACTCGTTTAGGTAGAAACATTGACCACCTTCCATTCCATTGACTTTTTTTCTTTTTCTCCTTTCTGTGTCATTCTTGAAGAAAAAAAAAAAAAAAAAACAAAAGAAACGGGGGATGCCATAGATCCCCTTGAGCAGAGAAAAAAAGCAAAATAAATATTTTATTAAAGAAAAAAAGAGAATTAAGAAAATAGTTTGGAGTATTTTCTTACTGTAGAGAAGCACTGTACATTACTAAGAGACCTGGGTATAAGATACTCACGTGTGGAGCTGGGAAAATCGCATGTCCAAGCCCGTTTGAGTGGTTTCTTTTGTTTTTCATTGCAGGGAATAGGTGGGAGGGAGGTGGGTCTAGGGGCACTTTGGGGGTCTCCTTTTAGTCAAAAGCAAGAAAATGACAAGAAAGAGATTAAAATTCAATGATTCTTTTAATAGTGTTAAACACTAAAATTTTAAAAAAAGACGAAAAAGAAAAAACTTTATAAAATGCGAGAACAGAAGCAAAAGACACTACGCTCTGTCATTTTATCTTTCTTTTGTTGAAAGACTAAAAACCGAAATGTTTTTTAGACAATCAAATGTTAGGTAAGTGCAAAAACTTGTTTTTTCTTACTGGTGTAGAAATTAATGCCTTTTTTTATTTTTCAGTTATTTTATAATAATGAAATAAAAAGAACCCCCAGCTGCCAGGTGGGTTTTGGTGTTTGAAATGCGGGGCAAAGCACTACATCACTGCAAATAGATACAGAGTTAGTCTGCATGTCTGTAGGCTGTGTGATTGCGGAAAATATAAATGCTGCTAATATATTTCCTTTTTACAAAAGCATATCTAAATAGATGATTGTTTTGATGTTAATCTTTGTAAATTATGTATTACCAATTTTAACATTGGATGTAATTGCATAAAAAGCTTGCATCTCAATCCTTGAAAGTCTAGTATTAAATGGAAAAAAAATTTTTCCTAACTGTGGAGTGCTGAGCTTCCTATTTTTTTCCCCCTCTTTCCTACCTCCTTTGATCTTCCAGCCTCCTTTCCATCATATTTCTCAGGGAATCTCTCCAAAACCATGTTATCAGCATCCTGGGCCCCTTGAGCACACTCACCATTTGTGGACTGCTGGGTAAAGCCACTTCTTCAATTCTAGGATCTTTCTTTTAGATCCAGCCTAACCAATCAGCAGCACAGCGATCACCACACCAAGAATCATCTGTTCCTCATACATGCCATGCTATTATGTACATTCATCCTTTGGACACACATTCATTATGGCATTTAATACTCATGAACCTCTGAGGCTAGCAACAACTTGAGGCCACTTTTTGGGGGCTAGGTGCCAAACCATTTATATCATAAGAACCTTTTCCATGTATAAATTAATCCTCACAACAGTCCTTTCAGTGTTGATGAGGAAATGGGAATGACAGGTCAAATAACTTGCCCAAGATCACATAGCTACTTCATTAATATCCATAATAGCCCTCTGAAGTTATTATTCTCATTTTCATAGAAGTGAAAACTGGGAAAGTTAAGTAACTTGCCAAAATTACTAGTGTTGGAGCCAGATACCCAGTGGTTTGTGTGCTCAAGTAGAAATTTCAGAATATACTAATCAAGGAAGATAAAACCCACTACAGTAAGTAACTGAAAGGACAAAAATTTCTTCCAGGCACAGATCAGACATGTAGGCTAGAAGCTCAGGTAAAATATAGTTGCTCAGAAGCAGTAAGACAATTGACTTATGACAATTGACATAGAGTTCAAACGTCCACTGAGCGTGGTGGTGCAAACCTATAAACCCAGACACTCAGGCTGAGGCAGGAGGATCACAGGTTCAAAGCCAGCCTCAGCAACTTAGCCAGACCCTGTCTCAAAGTAAAAAGTAAATAAAAATGAAAAGATGTGCTTTAGTAGTAAAGTGCCCCCAAAAATGAAAGTTCAAATCTCCTAATTTAAGATTACATAGTTACAAAACTATATTTTATATCATTGATTGACCTACTTTATGTTCAGTAAGGAGGTCTCACTGCTGAGTTACCACCTGCACAGGCCTGAGAACCATTAGACTGTGATTGTAAAAGTCACATCAAGCCAGATCTCGTTAATGTCCCAACAGTGCGTTGGGACTCTTCATAATTATTAAAATCAAGCACATGGGATTAGGAGAGGGCAGGTTGCATCATGGAAAATGAGAGCTATAATAGAATTGTTTGTAAAACCTTAGAAATCATGGGCTCCCCACAATTACTCTGCAGATCTTTTGAGAAATATTGGTCCCCATAGGAATAGCTTTCTTCCATATTCACTATCACATACCTTAAGATAGGGCCTCCCTACATTGCAAAACCAATCTCAAATTTGGAGCCCCCCTGCATAAACCTTCTCAGTAGCTGCAACTGCAGACATGCACCACTCCACCTGGCAAAAATACAACTTCTTTTGTGGTAGTAGTTTGCAATTTGAAGGAACTTCATAACCTCAAGAACTCAGACTCCTAAGAGATTCCCAGAGACCCTTAGGATCCAGTTTGAGAAACATTTCTCTAAAAAACACCTGAAATGCAAACCAATCTAAAACTGAAAAAGCAGCTAAACACAAAATAACAAAGCCAGGAAATAGATAACATGAATTGAGCAGAAGGGGAGAACATGTCAATCTTAGGAAATGACAAAAGTATGAGTCATTTGAGTCTAACCTGACCTACTTCTGACTACTTCCATAGCTTTGAATCTAAGATTTTTATCTCCCCAAAGTCCCCCTTAACCAGTGTCTTTAGCCAAGTTTCCAAAGAAAAAGAAAATTTCCAAATTTCTTTGACCTGTCTCACATCATAACTGTCACCTTCTCAAATGCTCCTGTTGCATGGTCATAACTGTAGCTTTTTATTCTTTTAGCCTTTGAATTTCTCCTTTATCTAGACAACCCCTTATAATGATTCCCAACCCCATCCTCACACCTCTGAAATATCTTAGCTCTTCTCATTATTTCAAAAGATTTAAAAAACAAAAAACCTCACCAACTCCTAACAAAGGAACAGATTAAAATTATTTTGTTTTTACTTAAAATTATGCCCCACCCAGTAGCAATATTAAAGAGGAAGCCGGGCATTATGATTCATGCCTAAAATCCCAGTGGCTCAGGAGGCCGAGACAGGAGGATCAGAAGTTCAAAGCCAGCCTCAGCAACTTACAGAGGTTCTAAACAACTTAAGATCCTGTCTCAAAATAAAGAATAAAAAAGAGCTAAGGATGTTTTTCAGTGTGTGTGTGTGTGTGTGTGTGTGTGTATGTGTATACACACACACAGATACATATATACATATATATATATGCACACATATATATTAAATAGGAAGAAATATATATACATATATATATTAAATATGAAAAAAAATATATGTTGGACTAGGGGTGTGGCTCAGTGGTAGAGCACTGCAAAAAAAAGTCACTGGGCACAGTGATGCATGCCCGTAATCTAGCAATTCAGGAGGCTAAAGCAGAAGCATCTTAGGTTTGAGGCCATTCTTGGCAACTTAGTGAGATCCTGCCTCAAAATACAAACTAAAAAGAGCTAGGGATATAGCTTAGCAACCCTGGGTTCAATCCCTAGTACCACCAAAAAAAGGTCACTTCTTTTTTTTTTTTTTTTTTTTTTTAATATTTATGTTCTAGTTATCGGTGGACACAACATCTTTGTCTGTACGTGGTGCTGAGGATCGAACCCGGGCCGCACGCATGCCAGGCGAGCGCGCTACCACTTGAGCCACATCCCCAACCCCAAAAGGTCACTTCTTAAAAGCCTTTAATTCTTTCCTTCATCTCAGATATGAATCTAATAAGTAATATTTCAAGGCCTAAGTCTTCCCTTTTCCCCTATATTTACTTCAGTTATGAACTGAAGTGTGTGATTCCAAGCACCAAACAGGGCCACTTACCCATTCCTCAGAGAACATTAAGATCTGCAGTTGAACTAGGAAAGAAGTATCTGCCTTCAGCCTCTGGTAAGAGCACCTCTCTCCCTCCCCCACACCCTATGTCCTGAAACCCACAGTGACACACACACATTCAACTCCCACTCTTTATTGGGACAAAGGAGGAAAGAGTCAGACCAATACCAAAGGCCCACCCACCAGGGGTGTCCAGGCTTCAATTCAGCACCTAGCACAGCATGAGTACATCATAAATACAGGCAGCATGGGACGGAAAGAATACACAGGTAGGAGACCAGTGGCCCTTCTAGGCTTGAGGACCACAGCATATCCTGTACTGGCACAGTCCACTTGGGATGGAGAAGGGGGCTAGGTTCCATTTTACAGATAGTAAGGAGATGTTCCCTTATACAGGTGGGAAAGAGGAGAAGGTCTGCGTGGAAGGGGATTCCTCTTTAATGTTTAGAAGAGCAGATTTCACCTTATAGATGGGTGTGGAGGGAAGAAGGAAAGTTTATTTTAAATATTAGCAGAAATGATGTGGGAAGAAATATCATTTTGCAGACAAGAAAAAGGCTTTTGGTATGGTCATTTTACATAGTGTTCATGAGCTGTTCCCTTCCCAGGTGACAAAATGGTGACATACACAGGAAAGGAAAGCCAGGGCTAGAGAACAAGGGAGGTATATCCCACCGGCACCAACCCTTCCGTGCCATCCCGCCCACAGCGGAGCCAGTCCTCATCCACTGTGGCGATGACACGCAGCACTTCTCCACGCCGGAAGCTTAGCTGGTCAGGTCCTGCAGCAGTGTGGTCACAGAGAGCCCGAACTGCCCTACTGGAGCCAGAAGAAAACAATGGGAGAGAGAGGTGTGGTACCTGGTTCTCCACCCTCATTCCCTGTGGTGTTGGGGGTTGTTTTTTGTTTTTTTAGTTTTGGTTTTTGTTTATGTTGTTTGGTGGTAGTTTTGGTTTGGGAGTCTGGGTTTTAGTTTATTTTTGTTTGTTTTGGTACCAGGAATTGAACCCAGAGGTGCTTAACCACTGAACCACATCCCAGCCCTTTTTTGTATTTTATTTAGAGACAAGGTCTTGCTGAGTTGCTGAGGCTGGCTTTGAACTCACAATCTGCCTGCTTCAGCCTCATTACAGGCGTGCGCCACTGTGCCTGGCTCTTACTCTCTACTGTATGGAGTGCCCCTGCTGGTTCAGCTCTGAAAACCCTGAAGACACTTGGGGACTACACATCAATATGTTGATTCTCCCTGTGACCCTAGCCCCTCTTGAGCACCAAACCCACTCTTACTTGACATGACTTGCACTTCTTTCTGGTGCTTCATATTCAACATAGGCCAACGAAATTCAAACCAGTCCCTCATAGTGGCACAACTTCCTACTCATTTGCTCCTGGCAAAAATGTGATCATTTCACTCCTCGCATCCAGTCCATCACCAAAACTTGTTTGGTGTTTATCTCCTACTATGCCAGCTATTCTTTCTCTTCAATCCTACCGCCACCATCCTAGTTTAGGCCTTTATGGTCTCTCTGTACCACTACATATCACCAGCCAGTCTTCGTGAGTCTCTCTTGACCTCCCCACTAGCCCCAATCTCCACACAGCAGTAAGAGACCTTTCTAAAACCTGAGCAAGCACATCATTTCCAGGCTTCAGATCCTTCAAGGGCTCCCAGGATGTCTTAATAAAACCCAGCCTCCTTAGCTGGCCCACTGACCCCCTCCATTATGCACCCACTATTCCTTACACAAATGGGCCTCTCCACTTTCGTCTCCTGTTTTTCCTGCCAAATGCATATCCTCACACCATCACTGAGCTTCCCTAGTGTTCCCAAGTCTGGGGACATGGCTGCAAACAGCTTGTTCTTCCTTTCCTAGTCTTTACCATACTAAACTGCAATTGCTCATCTGTTCATTGGTATCTCCACTGGACTGCATGCCCTTTGAGAGCAGGGACTACAATAGTCCCACTTTTGTATTCCCTTGCTTAGCATGACTGACATATAGGTGTACCCAAGTTGGGTGCAGTGGTGCACACCTATAATCCCAGTTACTTAGGAGGCTGCAGCAGGAGGACTGCAAATTTGAGGCCAGTCTCAACAACTTAGGGAGACCCCATCTCAAAATAAAAAGGACTGAGGATATAGCTCAGTGGTAGAGCATCCCTGGATTTGGTCTCCAGAACCCCAAAAATTGTACCCTCCAAAATATTGCTGAATAAAAAATTAAGGTTAATTCAATGGACTGAGAGAACCCAAAAGACCTCAAAGTAGTAGTAGTCTCTGATGCCAAATTAGAACACCCCAGTTAATAGACAAACAATCCCTTAGTGTACACACACCTACTGTGTGCCAGATGTTTTATAAAATTATATTTAATCTTCATAGCAACCATAGCAAAGGTTACAAGTTATCTTCCTTTTACAAAGAAAGAAACTAAGACTCAGAAATTAGAGCCACACTGGTAATAAATAGCAAAGATGCAATGCAAAATAAGCACTATGATCTCAAAGTCCAAAGTCTTTTTCATGCCTACCGTCCACTCTATGACCACAGAAACACACCTGTATTAACAGTACACACAGGTGTATTTCCCTAGTTCTTACCTGTGGGCCTGTGCCATGCTGGGCACTGAGGCCACAAGCTCCTCTGGAGAAGGAGTCTCTACAGGTGCTCCCCGCTTCACAAGAGCCAACACACTCACTGTTGGAGGCAGCCAACTGGATGGTCTCCTGGAGGGAAGGACATAGGATCACAGAAGTCAGTCCACTTCCAGAAAAAGAATGCAAGAACCCAGAGGTTTGGAAGGAGAAAGAGGCTGAGGCCCCAAATAGGTCAGGAGCTGGTCATTGCTAAAAGAAGTGGCAGCTGTGGGACACAAGTACCTTTGAAGTGATTAGGGAAATGACAACAAAGGTATGCAACACCAAAATTCACAAGAACCTATGAAACCAGCAGGGTCTATACCAGTTCAAGAGAGAGATTCCGTGGACAGTACTTGAAGCCACAAAAGATCCACCAATGGTCAAGCCCCAAAACAGGAATCAGCAAATATTTTTCCTTTTCTAAAGGGCCAGATAGTAAATATTTTAGGCTGAGGGCCATGAGGACCAAGAGGTAAAATCAAGATCACTATTTAGGCACTCACAACCATTAAAATATAACTACTTAAGAATATAACTATTTTTAGTTCCAAGGGCATTAAAAAAGCCAGTCTCGTCTAAAGCATCTGGAGTCATAGATTTTGGGAAGTTTTTGTTTTGTGGTTCTGGGGTTTGAACCCAGGGCTCTCTAAGATGGAGCTACATCCCTAGCCATTTTTATTTTGAGACAGAGTCTCAGCAATGCGAGGCTGCAGTCTTCCTGCCTCAGCCTTCCAAGATGCTGGGATTATGGGCATGCACCTCCGTGCCCAGCACTAGGGAGTTTCAAATGAGACACTTGAGGGGATCAGAAGGTCACAGAGCAGACAAGGTACCCCAATACCTGGATTTTAAGGCTCCATTCTCAGTTTCTGTGGGGACCCCAGGCACGCCAAACAGTCTCCCAAGCCACACACTTCTGCCTGGTGCCACTTCCTCTGCAGGCAGAGGTCTTTCCTGTGTACCCTCAGCTGCAGGTCCTTGCCGCCTGGGTCCCCACCGGGGAAGAGGGAAGCCCTCAGTACCCCCAGAGGCATAGACCCGGGAGGCCTGGGTCAGCTGCTCCCACCAGCTGACTGGTGTGGGAGGACTTGGAGGGGGTGAAGGGTTGGGAGCCCCCTCCCCAGAAGTGCCCCGGAGACTCTGGGCCAGCCGGCCCCCCCAGTGCAGCACGGCTTGTACAGTCTGCTGCAAGGCTGGAGGCGGGCCTGGAGGGGCAGGGGCCTGAGGCTGGCCCAGGGGCAGGTGGTGGTGGTGCTCAAAGAGCAGGTCCAGGTGGAAGGTGAGCACCGACAATGGCTGCAGCAGGAGCAGCAACTCTGTGGACAGGGATGGGCAGCCACCCCGCGCCAGGGAGAAGAATCCCGTGGGCAGATACAGAAGGGACAACAGGCCTGAGAAAGAGAAAGCCAACATCAGCCCCTGCCCTGTACCCAAACATCCTCCCAGGCCTCACTCTGAGTCGGAGAGGGGGACAGCTGGACGTTTCCCTACCCATGTGGAACCATGGCCTCCAGAGGGAGAGGCATGTAGATCAAGTGGAGGTAACAAATTAACAGTCTAGAGACTAGAAAGGTGAAGCACAGGAGAGCTTTTGGAGCATCCACAAAACAAGGCACAGAGGTGGAACCTCACTGAGGAAGGACCCACAGGATGAAAGAGTTAGGAGGAAACTGAAGGGGCAGAGGCAGGTTTCTAGAGGGAAGGATAGCATCAAAGTAGGGCCCTGGGGCCAGAAGGACCACCCAGGAAGACTGATGATTAGAAAGCCCTGCTTCCCTGCTTTGAATCTTTCCTCACATGGGCAATAAGATCCCCTGGAAGAGTTTTAAGCAAAAGGCTAATAATAATATCAGAGATCTGGATTAATATTCTGGTAACAGTGGAAACCAACTGGAGAAACACTTTCCCTCCCTCCCTTCTAGGCCGGAAACCCTATCCACTCCCATCTGAGCCTCTGACCTGCATCTTCCTGGAGACTGGAAAACCACAGCTCCAACTGCTTGGTGCTGGGGGAGAAGAAAAAAGGAATGCAAATTCAGGGAGATGGAGGACTCTGGTCCTCTTGGGGCAGAGGATGGGAACGAAATTGAGGGAGGGGAGGCCTTCTCCAAGGACAGGGGACACTACTGTGTCCCACACATGATGCCCAGTGGTCCCAGGGCCAGGAGAGGCAGTGGGAAGAAGGCTACTACTCACTTGAGGAGGCCCAAGATGAAGGCATGAAAGCGGCTGCGGCTGCTGCTCAGCGGGGCCAAACGGCTGACTTGGCTGTACAGGGACCCCAGGGAACTGCTGGAGCCTGGGGGCAGGGGGCGTGGTCAGCCAGGTCCTGGCCCTGCTCTGCTGGGTCCCCTGCCCTCCCCTCTCACCTGGCTTCACAGATGCCTCCACCACACTCCAAGGACTGCTTCTACGCTGCCCGGTGATGAGGTCTTTCCGGAAAGGCTTCAGCCCGTCTGCCACCAGGGCATGCAGGGCTGGGCAGAGGGTGGTCAGCACCAGGTGCCCCACATCCGGGCTCAACCTGCTATCCCCCAACTGGGCCTGGAGGTGGCACAACTCGAGTCAGTCCAGATAGGGATCCAGTCACCACCGCCACCCTCTGTCTTGTTGTGCCCCCAGAGCTACATTAATCTCCACGTCCCCAACATCCTCCTCCAGCCACCTTCACCTTCTGAACCAGGTTCCGGGCAGCCCCGAAGTGCGAGATGATTTTATCCACTGAGGCACTGACAGCTATCAGGAGACCTGGGAGGGGATAAGGAAGGGAAGCTCTATCAAAGCCCTGCCCTCTATCCTGGGCATAGCCAGAGGGCACGGAGAAGCTGGTTTATGCAATTTGACTCTTAAAGCCTGAGGAATGCAAAGTGAAGAGCGATTCCTTCAGTAAGCCAGGGGTCCGGACTCAGGGCAGCCTACCTTTTTTCTGCTCCTGCAGCTGCCCAGTCCCACTCTGGGCTTCTGCCATCCACAGCCGCTGGGCCCCAGGAACACCCGCGAACGACCAGGAACTACGAACTGGGTAAAGGAAGAAGGACGAAATGACGCTTACTAAGGGTTACCCCCAAGGACGCCGGGCTTCTGCCACGGTCATCTCCTGCGGCTCTGCAGAGACCCTGCCCATGAAAGGTTTTGGGGAGAGAAGTAACAGGGCCACAAGGAGCGGCTCTACCCGACCCCCCCCCCCCCCCAGCGAAATCCTGCACAGAAGCCGGCTCTCGCTGTCCCCCACCTCGGCTCCTATTTCCTGCCCTCAGGCCCCAGCTCCCACCTCCTCTGTCCAGGAAGTCCCCGAGTGGGACGCCGCGCTAAAGCCCCGCCCAGCCGTCTGGGTCCTGTGGGGCGAGAGGTGACTAGGCGAGGGACAGGAGGGGCTGCCCTGCGTCCCGCCTCAGGCCAGCCGGCCCGGGGAACACGTGGGGAGCCTGAGCCAATGAAAAGACAGACGGGAAAGGGAGGAGAAACGGGGAGGTGAGACCCCGAGACCGGGAGGCTGGAGGGCGAAGGCGCCGGGAAAGGGAAACCCGGGTCCCAAGCCAGCTTGGCGGACCGCGCTCCCCGCATCCCAGGGACGGGACTGGGAAAGGAGTGACCAGAACCTCCGGGGCCAGTGGGCTCCAGGGAGTTTCGCCCTCCACCCTCCCGGATCTAGGCAGGGAGGTGTCAGACTACGTGGGCCGCAGAATTCCACACAGGTGTGACCCGAGATCCCTGACAGGGACTTGCTGGGACCCCGACCGAGCAGACAGGCTGGGGAAGGCCGCCCGCGCAGGGTCCTGTGAAGCCGGGGCAGCGCAACCCGCCTCGCCACCCCACAGCGCGAGCAGCGAGACCAGCTCTGGCGGACTCGCTCGGAACCGGCCCCAGTTGAAGGATGGCACCGCTGAATCCCCGGGGAAAGCCACACTACGGGCTGGGCGGGTGGGAGGGCTGGAGTGGGCAGGCAGCCCGCCGAGGCGTGGCCCGCGGGGCTCGCCCGGGTCCGTCTTACGTAGCCTGGGCGGAGGCGGTGGGCTTCTGGTCCAGCGAGAGGCCTTCGGCGGACGAGGTGGTGGTGGCAGCGAAGGGGCGGGTACCTGGCGGGGCGGGGGAGCCGCGGCGGGAAAGGTGCTACTTCTGGGAAAGAGCGGGGACAGCAGCAGTGCCAGCTCGGGGCTGGCCAGGCAGGGCAGGGCCCCCCGAGTCGGAGGCGAATAGGCTCCCACTGGGGACAGGCGGACAGGCAGCAGCTGCTCCGCTGGGGGACTTGGCGCCCCCAGCAGCCGCAGCCCGGTGCCCGGCCACTCGGCCAGGGGCGCCAGGAGCAGGGACCCAGCTGCGCCGGCACCCCCACCCTCCAACAGGGGGCGCCCGTCGGCCGAGAACCGAAAAACCAGGGGCCGAGGGAGCACCAGGGGACCGGCTGCAGGCGGGATTGGCGGGGCAGGCGCAGAGGGGAAGAAGGGGAGCGGGATGGACAGCCAGGCAAGGAGCGGGAGAAAGAGGGAGCAAAGAGTTAGTCCCGTAACCCAGTGACCCATCCAGTTTCCCTTTCCCGGAGCGCTCGCTGATAAAGGGGCGGGGAGGGTGGGTGACACAGAATGGAGGGGAGACGGGGGCGGGGTTGGAAGCTTCGGAGGCGTGGGCGAGGCTAAAGCCCAGCCCTCCTCCCGCTGCCTCGGCGGCCTCTTACCCTCGAGGCCCGCTGGGGCTCCGGGCTGCTCCGGCTCCTTCGGGGTTGGGGCCTCCTCACCAGCCGCCGGGCTGACCGCCCTGCCTTCCTCGAGCTGCCCCTCCGCTATGGGCTGCAGCCCGGGTCGATTCTTCTTCCGCCGGGGAGGCACGGGTGGGGGTGGCGGGCGGGGCGGGACCAAGGCCCAGCCAGCCGGGGGGTCTCGCGGCGGGACCGGCGGGGGCGGGGCGCGGCTTCTGGAGCGCAGTTCCTTGAAGGTGGTGACTTCTCGGGGAGGTGCCGAGGAGCCACCCAGCGACCCGGTGGGGGGGAGTTCGGTGTCCGGCGAGAAGACGATGAGCCAGTCGCTGCGATCTTTCTTAGCCTGCGGTGTGAGGGGCAGCCCCGGGCCCCGCTTGCGCTTCTGGGCTAGCTCGTGGAAGGACGTGATTGTCCGGTGGGGCACTGGCTCCTCGCTGACGTCACTTCTCCATCCCCCATCAGTTTTCCCTGCATCTGCTTTCGGGCCAGAATCAGCTATTCCCGTGCTGGTGTGCCAACAGGGGTCGAGTTTTCCGGGTTCAGCTTTCCAGTTAGAGTTAGTGCTTCCGCTGGTTTTCCAGTCGGAGTTATTGTTATCAGTGATTTTCCATCCAACTTCCGTTTTCTCTGTGTCGATTTTCCAAATGGGGTTGATTTTCCAACTGGGCTCCGTTTTCCCAGCGTCGATTTTCCCATCCTCCGCCTCCGAGAGCTCAGAGGTGGGGAGGTCCTGCTCCCCACTCTCTTCCTCCTCCTCCTCCAGGCTGGAGGAAGGGAGGTCCTGGCAGGTGGTCAGGGCGTTGCAGTTCGAGTCCAGGCCAGGACCGGGCGGGGAGGAGGCTCCGGAACAGGAATCAGGAGAGCAGCAGAAGCTGTCCGGGGAGCAGGCTCCAGGGCCTGCTGAAGCCAGTGGGGACCCCTGCTCCAAGGGGACGATACTGGGCTGAGGGTGGGCATCCTCATCACCAGGCAGGTCCCTCGAGTAGACGGAAACGGGGGACTCATCGGGGCTCAGATCTGAACAGGAGCTGAGAGAGGAGGAGCAGCCCGGGTCTGAGGGAGAGGCAGCCCCTTCCTCCTCCTGAGATGGGTCCAGCCGGTTTTCTAGGTTTGGTCCATGCTCCTGGCAGCATCGGCAGGGCACCGCTGGGCTGTTGGAGTTGGCATCCACCAGGGTCCCTCCGCAGGGGCCCCTGCTCTCCTTGCCCCCGGTGTCTCCTGGGGGAGGGGGCGTGCTTAAAGGCCCCTCCCGTAGCTCCGGACGGCGAGACAAGTGCAGGCCCAGGGAGACGTGCTGGAGGTGGATGTGGTTGAGATTGCAGAGTAAAGCCCTCTGAGGGGACAGCATGGTGCCAGCGGCGATGAGATGGCCTCCAGAGAACCAGAATAGGGCCTCTCACGTCCACCTACCTGGCAACGCAGATGCAGACCTAGAAGATGTGGATGGTGAAAGACAGCCAGTGAGGGCGATGAGAAGGACACGGAGGTGACTGACGGCGGGAGCAGGCCTGGGGAGGCTCTGGCTGCTTTGGAAAATATTCAAATGAGATGCAAATCGGCATCGACTGGCCATGAGTTTCCACTGCAGTGTTTGCAGGTGGAGTCGAAAGTAACCCCCCGGGAATAGAGGAGGGAGGGTCAGATAATGCGGCTGCGCTCTGCATCTCCGTGGGGGAGCTTGGAAGAGGATGGGGCCCAGGACGGACCAGGGATCCTTTCTGCAGCAATTTGGCCCTGCCCTCCAGCCTACCCTTCACTCCCAGAGGAAAGAGCCCAAGGGGACCCCGCCCAGATATTCGGAAATGAAGTGGATGGAGAGAAGCAGGCGCGGGGTTTGGCTTCTTAATACAGTAAAGCGAAGAGGTTGGAGCGGGAGGAGGGAGCCGCCGTCAGCTGTCAATTCTGCATCTGCAGGCTGCCCCTCAAGGTAATGCAGCCTGCAGCTTTGGTGCCCTTATCCGCTCACAACAGTGTCACACAATTCGCTTCGCAGTCTTCTCCATCATCCAGCCACCACCCACCGAACCCCACCCCTTCTCTATTCATTTTTCCTGCTTCCCTCTCCTGCCCCACCCACAGTGTCCCGATTGATCCATCCACACCCAGCGGCCAAGCCCTCCTCACCAGGGTCCTCCTGGAACCGCTCCTGCCCTGGGCTGGTCAGGGGTTCCCGCGGTCCCAGTCCCCCGCCCGGCGGGGTAGGCAGCAGAGGGGAGGGGCACTAGGACAACCCACTCCGCTGCGCAGCCGCACCCATACACGCATGGGCGTGGCGTAGCTTAGACCCACCCCTCAGACCTTGACGTCGTGCCTGTGTCATCCACTTAGACCTTGCTCATGGATTTCAGTCCCAAAGGGTTCTTGAGCCATGACCCACAATATCTGCCACCAGTTGAGCTACCTTGCCGCCCCCATCCCCACCGGCCCACGCCCATTCCCATTCCGGACACACTCGGCTGCAGCAAGAAGAGAACCACCAGAAGATTACACAATAATTTATTGAGAGCCCGCCCTCCCTCCCTGCCCTGGCAGTCTCTAGGTCACTTTTTCCGCTTATAGATCTTGTTGACCAGCCCCAGGAAGATGGTGGGGGGCAGGGGCGCAGCATACTGCTCAATGAGACTCATAAGGTGGATGTAACTGTCTTCTTCATACTTGGAGAAAACAGCTGGTAGATTCATCTCCTCGTACAGTGCCCTCACCTGGGCCACCTTCTCGGGGTCCTTCTGCCCATAATTGTCCTGGAAGGGGTTGGAAGCAGGAAAATGGGCTTTGTCTTCCCCAGAGCCTCAAGGCCTCTCCACTCACTCATTCACATTCTACCCCTGCCTCCCATTTTCAAGCATCTTGTCCCCATCCCAAATGTTGGGGTTTGGTCTCAGGCCTCAGTCTCCTCTGTTCTGGGGATTTGATTTTGGTACAACTGAAATCTGCGGCCAGGTGATTTCATTTGGGGAGCTGTTCTGTGCAGTGTCTGATGAGGGTCAGCAGCATCACTGGCCTCCACCCTGCAGACACCTAGAGCACATGCACACTCACCAAGTTACAATAATAAGAGAATCTGCTAGCACTGTCAAATGGCGGGAGGCGCACACGCACGCACACGCACACACACACGCACACACACGCACACACACACACACACACACACAAGTGCCTCAAGAACCACTGTCCTATCCCCTTTCTTATCAGTTCAGGGCACCCCTGGTCCTCTCTGGCACCTGCAAGATCTGGCGCTGTTCTGGAGTGGCCCGTTGCAGACACTGAACCACCAGCCAGCTGCACTTGTTGTCCTGGATGTCAGTGCCAAGTTTTCCTGTCACACTGGTGTCGCCAAAGAGGTCAAGGTAATCATCCTGGGCAGGAGGCAGAAGAGGAGGAATGAAGAGGCTGGTGTGGCAGTGGGACACCTGCCTGGTCCCCACTCTGCCCTTGCCTCAGGCCCACCTGAATCTGGAAGAACTCTCCCATCTGCATCAGGATCTTCTTGGCATTAGCATGTTCCTTCTCCCCATCAATGCCTGCCTACAAGGGAAGAGGACCAATGAGCTGAACCCTCACTACCTTCACCTCCTGGGATACTTCCTCCACTGGGGTCCTGCTACTGGGTCCCCAAGTTGTCTCTCCTGACCAATGAACCAACCTCCATCCCACTAATTTTTGACTAGTCACAACAGGGAAGAATTTGGAGGCCCACAAATTCTCTTTCACGGTCTCAGTCATCTGATTCCCCTTCCTAACCTTTCTGCCACCTCCAGCTTCTTTCAGGATGAAAAGAAAACTTGGAGAACCAAGTTCAGGGTAGACTGTGAATCCTACCTGCCTTTGAATCCAGCCTTCTCCCTCCCTCCCTACCTGAATTATCTCCTCCCCAGTCCTGTCCAAACTCCTATTTGGGATTCACAGTTCCCCGATTAGGAGCCAAGCACTTTCAAAGGCCTCAGTTCACCTTTACAGTCCTGCGAGGCAGGAACTTATCCCCATCTTGCAGCTGAGAGTAACTGGATTGCTCAAGGCCTTGCAGTCATTCAGTGTGGCTACCAACTGTCCAAGTGCCTTGTCTATGGCTTGCTGCCTCAATACCCACGAGTGCGGGGAAGAGCGGGTGAGGCTGACTCACCATGTACATGGCAGCAGCGATAGGCAGGTAGAAGGAGTAGAAAGCTGTCTTGTACTTGACAATGGATTTGTACCTGAAGGAGAAGATAGAGGCCTCAGGACAAACCCCCTCCCCCCGCCCTCCCTCATTCTCCAGACACGGTCCCCTCTGGCCCTCACCTCTTTTCAGTGTATCTGCCAAGATCCACATTGCCCTGGGGGGCTGTGATGAGGTCCAGGGTCTGCCCAATCTCCGTCTGATAGGCACTCTAAGAGGAAGATGGCCCGTGAGCCAGATTTTCTCCACATATGGGGACCCTGATGTGCTGAACCCTACACCCCATGCCCAGAACCTGCATTCTGGCAGAGTCCCAAGGGCAGCAGTAAAGAGAGAAACTCCAGGCCCCCACATGGCCCCCACTCGTGCACACAGTCCTTTCCTTTCTCCCTAATCCTCTTCCTTCCTGTCCCCTTCCAGGCAACCCTAAGCATCTCCTGTGCCTGAAACCAGCATATGGGAACATCCCTACAGAGGCCAAGGCTACTATGGGAAGCCTCTGCGCTCTGGGTCCCAGGCTGCAGCACACCTGCAGGAATAGCTCAATCAAGTTCAAATAGTAGGGCTGATCCCGGCAGTAGAACTTCAGCAGTCGGTAGACACATGCTTCCAGAAGCAGACAGTCATTGATGGCATCCAAACCTATGCCTGGCTGTGAGGAGCAAAGAGGAAAAATGAGCAATGAATCTCTGACCTTGATTCATACCAAGAATGGTTACCTCAATCAGGCTGGATAACCACCTCCCTGTGGCCTGTCCCCAAGCCCACTTCCACCTTCCCCCCACATCACCTTCTGATACCAGCAGAGCTGTCCCCGGCGGGTAAGGGATGCATCCATGATGTCATCTGACACCAGGAAGAAAGCTTGCAGCTAGGGGAAGGAAGGAAGGAAGGACAGAGTTAAGACCCCTTTACGTGCCTTCTACCAGAGACACAGCTCCTGCTTCTGACGGTTACTGTGAGCTGGGAAGGGATACCAAGGTCGGGAGGCTGAGGACTTCAGTTACAGACGACCTTGAAGTTACATGACCTCTTTGGCTCAGACTCCCCACCTAAAAACACAGAACTAAAACTCTCGTTTCCAGGGTTAAGAGTCCAGAAAACATCTCTGACAACTTCAACCAGCCTTTCCGACTGTCACTGGCATTGGAGCTGATGAGACACCTTCATGCTTCCTCTTCCTCCTTGTGCCAAACATCTCAATGAATGCTTAAAGGAAGATCTTTCTCTCTCCCTTTTTTTTTTTTTAATATATATTTTTTTAGTTGTAGGTGGACACAGTATCTTTATTTATTTATTTTTATGTGATGCTGAGGATCAAACCCAGTGCATCACAGGTGCGAGGCTACAGCCCAGCCCAAGGAAGATCTCTTCCTCAATGAAAAACATTAACAAACTTTAAAGAAAAAAGTAAAAAAAAAAAAAAGATTTCTTCATGCAACTTGCCTTTACCTGACTCTACCCCTCCCCACTACTGGTGACTGAACCCAAGGGCGCTCTACCACTGAGCCACATCCCAGCCCTTGTTATTTTCTATTTTGAGACAGGGTCTCCCTAAGTCACCAAAGTTCACCTTGAACTTTTGATCCTCTTGCCTGGGTACTGGGGACTGAACCCAAGGGCACTTAACCACTGAGCCACACACCCAGCCATTGTTTAATTTTTTATTTTGAGACAGGGTCTCTAAGTTGCATAGGGCCTCACTAAATTGCTAAGGCTGACCTCGAACTTGTGATCCTCCTGCCTCAGCCTCCCAAGTTACTGGGATTACACATTTGTGCCACTGCACACAGCTACCTCCAAGACTCTTAAAAGAAGGCTGAACACTATTACATCAGCCAACATTCCATTCAAACATCCTAGTGACGAGGGACACAGCCTTACTGTGTCGTTTATATAGGGGAACAGGTGTAACTGAATGGAACTGAAATCTGCCTAATAATCTGTACCCATTAAACACCTGAAACACTCCTAAATACCAGCAAAAGGCTTGCCCTTTTAAGTGCCAGCCCCCTGAAGGTACCTTGTTGGTTTTCTCTCTCCTTCCTCTCTTTCTCGTTAGTATAGGGCTCTAACCCAGGGGAGCTACCACAGAGCTCTATCTTCAGTCCTTTTTTAGTTTTATTTTTTGGTACAGCGGATTGAACTCAGGGGCACTCAACCACTGAGCCACACCCCCAGCCCTATTTTGTGTTCTATTTAGAGACAGGTCTCACTGAGTTGCTTAGGACCTCAAAATTGCTGAGGCCGGCTTGAAACTCGCAATCCTCCTGCCTCAGCCTCCCGAGCTGCTAGGATGATGTGCGCCACAGCGCCCGGCCTTTTTTATTTTTATTTTGAGACAAGGGTCTGAGTCGCTGTGCTTGCCTCAAACTTGACATCTCCCTGCTTCAGTCACGATGGTTACAAGCACATACTGATGTGCCCAGCTGACTTGGTTTTCTAACTAGACCATAAACTCCTTGGACTTGGGACATGTTTTTCCTCTTGGCATTTCCACAGCCTAGCACAGCACTAGCCTCAGAATGGGTGCTTCCTAGTCTGCTAAGCAAATGAAAGAAACTCTCCATGATTCTTCTTGCAATCAGGCCACTCATTTCTTAAGCAGTTTTTCAAGACATGGTTTTTGCCATGACACAGTGGTGCACACCTGTACTGCCAGCAACTCAAGAGGCTGAGGCAGGAGGATCACAACCTTGAGGCCAGCCTTGGTACTCACAAGACCCTGTCTCAAAATGAAAAATAAGGAGCTCAGGGTGTAGCTCTGTAGTAGAGCATCCCTGGTTTCAATTCCCAGTACTGCAAAAATAATTAAATAATAAGATACGGCTTTTAAAATTCTACCCCATCCAGATCCTGTGTGCTCCGACGGGTCACACTGTTGGGGAACCAGGAAGCACCCCTCAGCTCAGGTGTGGGCCCCTACAGTCACTGCTGGTGTTCCTGGAAAGACCCACATGGAGGAGGCATCAATCTGAACTTTTAATGCTGATCTTACCCCAGGGGAGCAGAATGGAGACACACACTGGGGACAGAAGCCTTATTTACACTGCATTTATTTGGAGTGACATGGTTCTCTAGAGTCATGCATCCACTGCCTCTTCCCAAGGACAATTTTTGGTTCAGCCACCACCATTCAACCAAGGTCTCCAAGGGAATTCATTCTGTGGCCCCTCTCAATCTACTCCTCCATCAATGATTCTAACCCCATCTGCAGAACTTTACAAATATCATAGTGGTGGATCCCATCCAGATCACTTAAATGAGCATCTATAGGGGTAGGACCTCAGCACTGGGGGTTAGCTCCCTAGGGAGAATTCATACATAAGGAAAGGATCACACAGACACCAATTAGATTAGGCACCACTCTACCAAATAGTCAGCCTGGACTTCAGGGGAAAAGTCAACTGTGGTAAAGGAACTATTCTACTCTAAAGACTGAAAGAAGGGGCTGGGGTTGTGGCTCAGTGGAATAGTGCTCGCCTAGCATACATGAGGCACTGGGTTCGATCCTCAGCACCACATAAATGTAAAATAAAGACACTGTGTCCACCTAAAACTAAAAAATAAATATTTTTTAAAAGTCTATTAAAAAAGTAAAGACTGAAAGAAAAAAAAATTGCCAAACGCAATACGTTAGTTTGGGTTTTGTTTCTTTTGTTTTTGGTTTTTGTAATGCATTAGCTTTGACTGGGCCTGGATATATGTGTGTGTGTATATATATATATATATATATATTTTTTTTTTTTTTTAAATAACCATAAAGGACATCTAGGAGACAGTTAGGAATGGAGTACACCTTGGATGGTGTTATTGGAATCCAGTCCCCCTGCCACCAATTAAAATTAAGCCTCTAGGCCAGGCTAGCAACCACACACCTTCAAGGGTCAGGATATCTGGGTACAGAAGGCAAGGAGAAGCAGGGAAGGAAGGAGACCAGAGCCACACACATGAGAGCATGTACCATGTCTTGGGGAAGCAGCATGATGCGCCTTCAGCAGGTGCTGCTATATGTGAACACGGACCTGGATCTCATGATCTTCCAAGTAATGCAAGAAATCTGGGATTTTTTTTTTTAATATTTTTTTAGTTATCAATGGACCTTTATTTTATTTCTATGTGGTGCTGAGGATTGAACCCAGTGCCTCACACACGCTAGGCAAGCGCTCAGGCACTGAGCCACAACCCGGCTCAAAATCTGGGTTTTTAAGCAAAGTATCTGCTATGTTAAATGTAGGGGATTTAAGTTGCAAACATTTTCAAAAACTATTTAGTCAGCCCCTGATTTTCAATTTATACTTCACAATAATCTTTTGGAAGGACTATATCATTTTTATGGCTATCTTTTGCTCAGAGGAAAAAGCCAACACCTCTCCGCTAAATTCTATGTACCTAATGGCAAGAGGTCGCCCTTACTGGTTAACCAGCTAACTCTTGAAGTAATTCACTCTGCCTAAATTTGGCTACACCACACTAGGAACAGGAAATATAAACAAAAACCAGAAACAAGTTTTGGGTTCATCCCTCCCCTCCCCCCAACTCTAGGAACCCTCTTCTTCTCCTGCCCTTCCCCCACCCCTCTCACCAGCTCCACACACCAGCCCACTGTCAGGGCCCTCTGGAGACTATCAGCATCCTGTTTTCTTGGATCCGCCAGCTCCCGGAATGCTACCACCACCGTCAAACCCCGGTTGTACTTGCCTCCAATGGCATTATATTCCAGGACCTGGGACAAGGGAGAGGGACAGGGCATTAGGGTCCATGCAAGAGCAACTTCCATTTCTAACCACCCACTGAACTTCACCCTCTCCAATCCCAATTCCCAATCCAGGAAGTCCCGGATTCCTACTTCTTGACACCTGTCCCAAAGTCCCAGAGCACAGTGAGAAGAGCTCCCCAGTGGGCTTCTTTCTTTCTTTTGCACTCTGCATTGTCTTCCCCAGTAAGACTAAAGGTATGGTGCGAGCTCAGTTCTGTCCCCAAGCCCAGGACTCAGGGAAAACAGTGCCCACTGTGGGAGTGGCTGAACTATGCAGATCCCGCCCCATCCCACCTCCCTCCACTTCCCTTTCACAACCCATAGTTCCTTTCCCAACCACACCCTCCTGCCCAGAATTCAATGCATCTTCAAATGAAAATCCTGTATTTAAGACCAGGCCCCTCCAAGTTAGCGAGAACTCAGACGGGACCCAAGTTGTGGGATCCATCTAATCCTCCAAACGTGTCTCTTCCTGTCAGGGCCTTCTGCTGCCCCGTTCTCAACCAGTGTTAATAAAGGAGAGCCTTCTCTTTTAGTCCCCATCCCAACGTCGACAAAGCCTCCCCTTTCCCTTGGTTCCCCTCAGACAGATGAGACAGACAGCAATTTATAAAACCAATTTACTGGATACTTCAAGAGAATAAAAGAGGGCTGGGGATGTGGCTCAAGTGGTGGCGCGCTCGCCTGGCATGCGTGCAGCCCGGGTTCGATCCTCAGCACCACGTACAAACAAAGATGTTGTGTCCACCGAGAACTAAAAAATAAATATTAAAATTCTCTCTCTCTTTAAAAAAAAAGAGAATAAAAGAAAGGGGGGAAAAAAGCAACTTAAGTATTACAGCAATAGTTCACTGCTGGAACAGAGGCTTCTGAGGACACCCGAACTTCCATCAGGGCTCTGGGAATATAGACCACCTCAAACTGCCTCCTCCCATTCGTCTGCCAAAACAGCATCTTATGATTTCAGGACACTAAAATCAAAGATTTACCAGGTTAAAGGCCTCCACTCCTATGTGAAGCAGTTTGGATGGCCCACTTTCTACAGAGCCAAAAATCAGGTTGAGTAAATATATGTGCCCAGGCCTCACCCACTCCTGAGTCACAAACCAGGTGAAAGTCTCCTCCTACATCTGTCAGAAGTGTCCCCAAGGGGGGAACAGGGATTGAAATCAAATTCCTTGTAGGTATAAAATTTTGTCAAAATGAACCCAATTGCTAGTGCCCCAGTAAGCCCCAGCTAAATTCCACACATATGCAGTGACAAATGGTCTTGTTTCCTCAGGTCATTAATCCCTCACCTCCTTGAGTCGAGCAATAGCATCTCCTGTCTCTGGGTGCCCCATCTCATCTTCAGTCAGCACCTTGACTATCTGGGAGAAGTGCTGGATGAAATCCTGCTTTTCCTGAGCATAACCATCTGATTTCTGGTCTCCGTTCATTCTGAGAGAGGAGCAAAGTGCTCTGAGAAGAGGAAGGACAAATGAGGATCCTGTTCAGGTGCTCCCCTCCCCGAGGCCCTTCACCCCAACCACACTCACCGAGGCTCCTCTGTCCACACTTGGCACCAGCAGCGGGCACTGTGCCAGGCCCCCAGGACTGGGCACCCGTGCACCAGGGAGGGCCGCCGTAGGTAACCCAGAAACCTCTCCCTGGGCGCCCAGCAGGGGGCTGGCAGCAGGAAGACCCCCACAGATCTCAGCCAGCGGGACAGGGGCATGGTGGAGGTGGCATAGGGAGGGGTACTGTGCACTCCCTGCAGGGGCAAGTACCGAAGGCAGATGCATGGTGGCCGCGCCCCCTATCATCCCCAAATCAACTTTTTAGCTACTGGCCCAGAATGTCCCGTCCTCTTGTGGACTAAACTTGGGGGAAATTATACAAAGGATATGAAAGAAAGAAAAAGTATGTTTGGGTGACTGAGCCCCAGCAGATGGTTACTTAAAGTTAAGACAGCTAAAATTGAGTGTCTTCAAGGCTATAAGGACAAGACTGGAGGAGGAGGCGGTACAGAACACAGTACCCCAGGACTGGGGGCTAGGAGGACCCTTAAACCGCCCTGTAATTCTAGAAGCCAAATTGAGGGTCTAGAAGGTAGGGGAAATAGCTCAGTAGAAGCACAGCCAAACGCAGCCAAGGTCTCCCTTTGCCGGCAGTGGCAGGGCCCGACTTTGAACTTAAACTCCAAGGAAGGGAGAACTGGGGCTGGAACCATGGATGCTGCGGACATGTGGTCTGGAGCACGGAAACTGGAAGTTCCGAGTCTCGAAGAAGCGCTGAGACTGCGCAGAGCGCCTGGGAGCAACCCTGGCCAGGAGGGCAGGACTGGCAGCAGAAATTAACCCGGACCCCGGCATACTGGGTGCTTCGGGCAAAAGTTTGGAAGTTTCCGCAAGCACAGAAGGCCAGCCAGTCGGGCCCACCGACCCCAAAAATGTCAAGCTCCGGACACGACAGGCTGGGCTTCCAGTGACCCCAGCATCGCTAGAGGTGAGGCTGGTAGCGGACCTCCACCTCCAGCACCTCCAGCACCTCCACGCGACCGCGCTCACCTGCTCCGGGACGCCAGGTCTCGTTTGATCTGGATGGTTGGCGGGGTATCCCTAAAATCCGGCCGCGCTCGGCGCTAGGCTCTCTGGGTCAAGTAGTTCGTGGTGTCCCGTCACTGTGGGCAGAAACCCAACATGGACTACAACTCCCGGCGTGCCGCGCGGAAGGCTCGGAGACACGCCATCTAGCGCGGCGGGATGGGAGGGGACGAGGCGCGCTGATTGGCTGCTGGCCCTCGTATGAGCATGGGGCCCTGTGACGGTCGGCCAATGGGAGGGCTGCGAATGGGGCAGTCACGCGACCGGGGCGTGGGTGGAGCGGGGCAGGTGGCCTCTGTGCAGGGAGAGAAGTAGGCTGGGAGGTCCCCCTGCCCTAACTCCTGGATGTCGCCCCGATTTTTTTTAAGTTTTCACTATTTTCGATATGTCTAAGTGGCCTGTTGGCAAAACCCCACGAGGACCAGCTTTGACATTCGTTGGTTCTAACGTGGACGAATCCTTGTAACGTCTGATCGGCTTGACTTCCTTGAATGATGATGATACCAGGAGATAAAAGTATTTTAAGGGCTCAAGGAGGGTGGGACTCGGCACGGAGACTAGGACCGTCTTTCCTACACGCACAGCTTACCAGCCCACCATAGGTTGACACCACGGACTCCTTCTCCATAGCCCCAGTAACTTAGAACATCTAGAACAGTCCCTGAAATTCCAAACCAGTTAGGACATGAAGGAACTTTGTCGTTATGACGCAAAAGTCATGAAGGAGGATATTTGCTTCCACCGCTGTTATTCGACATGGTACTGGCAGGTCTAGCGAAAGCAGTTCTACAAAAGGAAAGAAAGAAAAACTGAAGAATATAAGTTAGAAGTTGGGGCGAGGGGTGGGGGTTCCCGAGGGGCAAACCCGTAGCCTGTAGAATCAGCAATTTAGGAGGCTGAGGCAGGAGGATCCAAACTCCCAGGCCAACCTCAGCAATTTAGACTCTCAAGCAATTTAGGAAGAGCCTGTTTCCAAAAGAAAATAATTAATTAAAAAGGACTGGGGATATAGCTCAGTGATAAAGTGCCCCTCAGACGTGAGAGGGGAGAGTACAAAGTTAAGGGAACAATTGTATAAAATGGGCCCACTGTGCCCGCCACCACATGCTTTCTTTTCCAAGAAGTCCTTCCTGGTCAGGCTGTGTCACATTCCTCAGAAAACTCCTGTTATCTGTAGGAGAAATGCAGGCCCAGAATAATGTCAAGAGGAACCCAAGTTACCCTGAGGGGAGACTTTTATGACCCTTTTCACAGACCACATCCCAAAACTGAGGGAGATATGGCTAAATCTTCATGACCATAAAATCTGTAGGAGCCAGGACCCTGGCACATGCCAATAATCCAAGTGCCTGGGGAGGCTGAGGCAGGAGGATGGTGAGTTCAAAACCAACCTCAGCAAAGGTGTTGTGTCCATCTACAACTAAAATAGTATTTTTTTTTTTAAATGAACCATATAGAACAATGGAACAGAACTGAAAGTCAAAATAAGCCCATATGTCAAGTGTGTGTGTGTGTGTGTGTGTGTGTGTATGGTGTGGGGATTGAACCTGGGGCAGTCTACCACTAAATGGCATCCCCAACACATTTTATTTTTTATTTATTTTTTTAAATATTTATTTATTTATTTATTTTTAGTATTTGGCGGACACAACATCTTTGTTTGTATGTGGTGCTGAGGATCGAACCCGGGCAGCACGCATGCCAGGCGAGCGGGCTACCGCTTGAGCCACATCCCCAGCCCCCACATTTTATTTTTTATTTTTAAACAGGAGCTCACTAAATTGCTAAGGCTGGCTTGCAGCTTTCCATCCTCCTGCCTCAGCCTCCCCAGTCCTTGTGATTATGAGTAGCACCACAGCCCCAATTGATTATTTTTTTCTTCCTTTTCTTAATTTTTTTTTTAGTTGTAGATGGACACAACACCTTTATTTTATTTATTTTTATGTGGTGCTGAGGATCCAAGCCTCATACATGCGAGGCGAGCACTCTACCACTGAGCCCCAACCCCAAGCCCCCCAGTTGATTCTTGATAAGGGTACCTGTCCACTCAAGGGAAAAAGAAAGTTTCTTCAACAAATATTACTTTGCTATCTGGATTTCCAAATGCAAAAGAACGAAGTTAAATTACCATCTCACACCACATAAAAATTTCACTCAAAATTAATTAGAACCTAAAATTTCTGATTTTTTGTTTTCTGGATTAAAACTAAAAATATATAAAACTCTTAGAAGAAAACAGGAATAAATCTCCATTAATTTAAATTTCACAATGGATTCTTAGATGTGACACCAAAAACATAAACAACAAAAGAAAAACGTTGTTCAATTGTGTACTACATCAAAATTTAAAACTTTTGTCAAGCATGTACCTATAAAGCCAGGTACTCAAGAGGCTGGAGGATCATAAGTTCAAGACCATCCTGGACTACTTAGTGAGACCTTGTCTCAAAATAAATGAATAAAATAAAATAAATAAAAAATAAAAAGGGTTGGGAATGTAGCTCAATGGAAGAGGGACCCTGGGTTCAATCCTCAGTTCCAAAATAAATAAATAAATATTAAAATCCTTTGCGCATCAAAGAACACTATCAAGAGAGTGAAAAGCAGGGCTTGGGTTATACCTCAGAGTACAGCCCTTGCCTAACGGGGTCAGTTCCTGGGTTTGATCCCCCGTACAGGAAAAAGAAAACACACACACACACACACACACACACACACACACACACTAGGATAATACCTTATTCTTAGCAAAATGGCTATATTAAAATAAAAACAAGCCAAGCACAGTAGCCCATGCCTATAATCCCAGTGGCTCCAGAGGATGAGGAAGGAGGATCAAAAGTTCAAAGGCAGCCTCAGCAATTTACTGAGGCCCTGAGCAACTTAGGAGATCCTGTCTCAAAATAAAAAATAGAAACAGGCTAGGGATGTGGCTTAGTGTTTAAGCACCTCTGGGTTCAATCCCTGGAATCAATCAGTCAATTAACACACTGAACATACTAAGAAAAAAAAAAAAGCATACTGTTGGTGATAATATGGAGAAACTGGAACTCTTACATACTGGTGGGAAAGTAAAATGGTGAAGCCACTATGGAAAACAACTGGGCAATTCCTCAAAATGTTAAACACATAGGGAAAAACTGAAAGCATTTCCTCTTAAATCAGGAATAAGAAAAAGATGTCCATTCTCACCACTCTTACTCCATATAGTACTTTAAATTTTAGCCAGAGAAATTAGTCAAATGAAAAATAAATAAAAGGGATATAACTGGGAAAGAAAGAAGTCAAATTATCCCTATTTGCAGATAATATGTTCCTATATTTAGAACATCCTAAAAGTTCTACCAGAAGACTTCTAGGATCTGACAATGAACCCATTGAGAACAAATCTGGAAAACAAGTCTATTTACAATAGCTTAAAAAAAAAAAAAAAGTAAGTAACTAGGAATAAATCTAACCAAAGATGTGAAAGACCTCTACAAGGAAAATTACGGAACACTTAAAACAACAGAAGATACTAGAATATGGAAAGCCCTCCCATGTTTATGGATAGGCAAATCAACATTGTTAAAATGGCCATACTACCAAAAGCATTCTACAGATTCAATACAATCCCCACCAAATACCAATAATATTCTTCACAGAACTAGGGAAAAACTGACCTAAAATTTATGTAGAACAAAAGACCCAAAATAGTCAAAGCAATTCTGAGCAAAAAAAAAAAAGCAATGGTGGAGGAATCACAATACCCAATTTCAAATTATACTACAGAGCTATACTAACTAAAACAGCACGATTTATTTCAAGAAAGAAAAGAGGGAGCACTTCCAAATTCATTCTATGAGGCCAATATCACCCTGATTCCAAAACCAGGCAAAGATACATAAAAACAAGAAAAAAAGAAAACTTCAGACCAGTATCTCTAATGAACATAGATGTACAAATTCTCAATAAAATTCTGGCAAATAGAATACAAAAACATATCAAAAAGATCATGCACCACAATCAAGAGGGATTCATCGCAGGGATGCAAGGTTGGTTCAACATACGGAAATCAATAAATGTAATTTATCACATCAATAGAAAAAAAGAGACAGCTAAACTGGGCTGGGGATATAGTTCAGTTGGTAGAGTACTTGCCTTGCATGCCTCAAGGTCCTCGGTTCAATCCCTAGCACCACCAAAAAAAAAAAAAAAAAGAGAGAGAGAGAGAGAGAGAGAGAGAGAAACAGGTAAACCAATGAAATAGAATAGAAAACACATAGACAAGCCCAATCAGATACAGTCATCTAATCTTGGACAATGGTGCAAAAAACACAAAGTAGAGAAAAGACAGATCTTTTTTGGTGGGGGGCGGGGGGCACCAGAGATTGAACCCAAGGTGCTTAACCACTGAGCTACATCCTCAGCCCTTTTAATTTTTATTTTGAGTGAGGGTCTCATTAAGTCACCAAAGCTGGCCTTGAACTTGTTTTCTTCTTACCTCAGTTCAGGGGATTGACCCAGGGGCACTTAACCACTGAGCACACCCCCAGCCCATTTTCTATTTTGACACAGGATCTCCCTAAGTTTTTCAGGGCCTTGCTAGGTTGCTGAGGCTGGCTTTGAACTTGTGGTCCTCCTGCCTCAGGCTCTTGAGCTGCTGGGATTACAGGTAAGCATCACCATGCCTGGCGTTAAAGGTCTTTTTAATAAATGGTGCTGAGAAAACTGGATATCCTTATGGATCCCTCTCTCTCACCCTGGACAAAGGACAACTGCACATTAATAAAACTCTTAGGATCTAGGATAAGAAACTTTGCAACTGAAACAAGAAAACACAGGGAGACATTCCAACATAGAGTGGTAGGCAAGGACTTTTCTCAATAGAACTCCTATAGCTCAGAACACATTATCAATAAAGCGGGGGAAAGAATAAGTGGGATGGCATCAACTTTGAAAACACATGGGAGTGGTCAATGATTTGGGAGGCTGAGGCTTAGTGAAGCCCTAAGCAAATCAGTGAGAACTGTCTTAAAATAAAAAGTAAAAATGGTTAGGGATGTAACTCAGTGGTAAAGTGCACCTGGGTTTAATCCCCACTACCTCCTCAAAAAAAAAAAAAAAAAAAAAAGTCTATTTATAGACTCAGTTGCATCTATAAATAAAAAATAAAAACCGGGCTGGGATTGTGGCTTATGGTAGAGCACTCGCCTAGCACGGACGGGACCTGGGTTCAATCCTTAGCACCACATTAAAAATAAAGGCATTATGGTGTGTCCATCTACACCTAAAAAATTTAAAAAATAAAATAAAAAAGAGTGAACAACATAGTGAAAAACCCACTTAAAAACAAATGGTGTGGGGCTGGGGTTGTGGCTCAGCGGTAAAGGGCTTGCCTAGCACATGCAAGGCATTGGGTTCAATCGTCAGCACCACATAAAAATAAATAAATAAAGATATTGTGTCCAACTAAAAAATAAATATTTAAAAAAATGGTGTGGTGTGGTGGCTCGCACTTATAATTCCATCAGCTAAGGAGGCTGAGACAGGAGGATCACAAGTTTAAGGCCAGCCTCAACAATTTAGTGAAACCCTAAGCAACTTCACGTAACTCTGTTTCAAAATAAAAAATAAAAAGGGCTGGGGATGTGGCTCAGTGGTAAAAGTCCTCTAGGTTCAATCCTTGGTATCAAAAACAAACACAGGCGGAAGCTCAAAGTAAATTAGAGATTGTGTCATAGAGCTGGGGTGCTGAAAAATACCTAGAAATGAGCACAAATTCAAACCGAAAAACAAAGCAATTCTGACTCCAGTTTCCTCATTTTATGTCAGGAGGTTTCCCATTCTCCACTCATCCCTGCCGGCCTTCCCCACTCGGGCCCATGCAGTGGGCCAGTTACATCTGCATCATTGGTGTCACTGAGCGAGCTGAAGCCATTTACAAATTCCCCAGAGCTGCAATTTTTAGCAGATAGAAACAGAAAGGACTCCAGGTAGAGTCCAGAGCTCAGGACAGGACAGTTCCAGGTAAGCAGCCTGATTATTTAAAGAGTCAAATACTGGGAATGGAGGGGCTGGGGCTGTAGCTCAGTGGTTGAGCGCTTGCCTTGCATGCGTGAGGCACTGGGGTCGATCCTCAGCACCACATAAATAAATAATAAATAAATAGATAGATAGTATTGTGTCCATCTACAACTAAAAAATAAAATAAAATAAAAAATAAAACCTGAGAATTGAACCCAGGGCCTTCTTCCACTGAGCTGCATCCGTTGGTTGCCCTTCTGTTTTTTTTACAATGAGACAGAGCCTCACTTATTTGCTGAGGCTGTCCTTGAACTTGTGATCCTCCTGCCTTGGCCTCCTGAGTAGCTAGAGCTACAGGCACATTTTATTGAGCCGGCTCAATTCAGTGCTGACATTTATCTAGTCTGAAGTTAGTGGAGACCCCACAGGAAACTCAGTCCCATGAGACCTCTCCCTTCCCACTTTAGATGCCAAAGGCAAGTTCAGGTTGTCACTTGTTCATCTAATAGACCAGTTTTATATGGCAAGTTCCCATGACCCCCTCCTCTGGTTCCATTATATTCTCTAACCACTCACAGAACCCAGGGAAATATTCATGTTTATCAATTTTTTATATAATAAAGGATATATAAAGAATATGAATGGTGGGCTGGGGCTGTGGCTCAGTGGTAGAGCACTTGCCTAGCGGGTGGAGGCCCTGGGTTCAATCCTCAGCACCACATAAAAATAAATAAATAAAATGAAGGTACTGTGCCCAACTACAGCTAAAAAAAAAAAAATATATATATATATATATATATATATATATATATATATATATAAACCGAAGGAACAGCCAGATAAAGAGATGCTAGAACAAGGTCCAAAGGGTCCTAGGACCAGGCCTTGTGGCAAGCAACTCTAATCCCATCAACTCAGGAGCCTGAGGCAAGGAAGATTGCAAATTCAAGACCAGTCTGGGCAACACAGAGTCTCTCTCGAAATAAAAACTCATAATAAAAATTAATAAAAATTAGACCCTCTCTCGAAATAAAAGTTAAAAAAAAAAAAAAAGATGTAGCTCATTGTAGAGTGCCCTTGGGTTCCTTCCCCGGTAGGAGGGATAAAAGAGTCCTGGACACAGGAACTTCTGTCCCTGTGAAGTGGGAGTGGGCCTCCTGTTGATGTGTTCACCAACTCAGAAGCTCTCCAAACCACATGGTTTAGGGTTTTTTTGTTTGTTTGTTTGTTTGATTTTCCTGTTTATTTTGTTTTTGGTACCAGGGTTTGAACCCAGGGACTCTTAACCACTGAGCCACATCACCAGATTTATTTATTTATTTTTTTAGTTGATTTTTTATTTATTTATATGTGGTGCTGAGGATCGAATCCAGGGCCTCACACATGCTAGGCAAGTGCTTTGCCACTGAGCCACAACCCCAGCTCCCCTGTCCTTTTTTATAATTATTATTTTGAGACAGGGTCTCACTAAGTTGCTTGGGGCCTTGCTAAATTGATGGGGCTGGTTTTGAACTTGCTGTCCTCCTGCCTCAGCCTCCAGAGCCCCTGGAATTCCAGGCATGTGCCACCATGCCCAGCTAGTTTAAGGATTTTTATGGAAGCTCCATCACCTAGGCATGAACAATTATTAAGTCAACCTCAAGCTCCTGCCCCTTCCCCGAAGGATAAGGAGTACAAGCTGAAAGTTCCAAGGTTCTAATCATGGCTTGGTCTTTCCAGTGACACGCCCCCATTCAGGAGCCCGCCAAGAGTTGCCTCATTAGAACAAAAGATGCTCCTATCACCCAGGAAGTTCCCAGAGGTTCAGTATCTCTGCGTGAGATACCAGGGCTAGACACAAAATTATATCACAAAAGACGGCTCCTAGCTCACGATCACTTAGTAATTTACAAGAGATTTAGGAGCTCTGTGTCAGGAACCCAGAAGAGCAGTGACCAATATTTTTCTTGCTTATTATTTCACAGGGTGGAAAGAAAAAGAGAGTCAGGCATGGTGACACATCCCAGGTCCTCGGGAGGCTGACGCAGGATGATCGAAAGCTCCCGACCAGCCTTGGCAACTTGGCAAGACCTCGTCTCAAAATAAAATCTTAAAAATAGGGGAACTAGGGGCTGGGGATGTGGCTCAAGCGGTGGCGCGCTCCCCTGGCATGCGTGCGGCCCGGGTTCGATCCTCAGCACCACATACCAACAAAGATGTTGTGTCCGCCGAGAACTAAAAAATAAATATTAAAAAAAATAATAATAATAAAAAAAATAGGGGAACTGAAGGTGTGCTTCATTTGTACTGCACTTGCCTAGCATGCGCAAGGCCTGAGGTTCAATCCCCAGTCCTGAAGGAAAAAAAAAAAATCAGAAATGTTAAAGTAAGGGAAAGGTCTTTATAAATATTTAAATCCATTTGAATCCAAAGAATTATCAATCTGCCCTCACTGTCAACTCCACGTTGAAGATATAAGGAGTGCGACCTGGGGTGGAGGGAGGGGGACTTGACGTGGGGGATGCTTGTGTCACCCAGAACAAGAGCCCTCTCACTTTTTCAGTGTCAGTCTGAGGCCTACAAGAAGGGACTTTCCCAACAGAACTCAGAGGACAGTCTGGGCCCAGCCTAACTAGGACAAACCACTCCTCCACCTGCCGTGCCCAGTTTAACTTGCACTGGGAAGCACGTGGCAGGGCTGTGTGTTTAGTTTAGGAGACCCTGACCTACAGCCCTTGGGAAAGAACACAGCTTTGCAATCAACCAGATCTGAGTTCAACTCCTTGTGGGTTTTTTGTTTGTTTGTTTGCTTTTTGATATTTATTTTTTGGTTCTCGGCGGACACAACATCTTTGTTGGTATGTGGTGCTGAGGATCGAACCCGGGCCGCACACATGCCAGGCGAGCGCGCTACCGCTTGAGCCACATCCCGGGCCCTCAACTCCTTGTTAATAGGTTTTATCTGGGGTTAATTACCTAACTGCTTTTAGCATCACTTTTTTCTAATCCCTAAAATGGAGATAAAATGTCTTTCACAGGTTGATGGGGGCCTGCCATAGGAGGAGGAACACGGTTGTGAGCACTGCCCCAGCCACGACACACTATTGCCCACTTTCCACTGCATCCCAGCCCACTGCAGCAGTGTCTGCTTTCAGTGATTGTTTTTATTTTATTATTTATTATTTCTATTTTGTTTGTTTGTTTGTTTGTTTGTTTATTTATTTGGGGGTACCAGAGATTGCACTCAGGGGCACTAAACCACATCCAAAATGGGGCTGGGGATGTGGCTCACCCACAACCCTATTTTGGATTTTATTTAGAGACAGGGTCTCACTGATGTGTTTAGTGCCTCGCCATTGCTGAGGCTGGCTTTGAACTCAAGATCCACCTCTCTCAGCCTCCGGAGCCATTGGGATTACAGGCATGTGCCACCACGCCTGGCTTCTATTTTGTTTCTTTTGCAGTGTTGTGGGTGGAACTCACTCATGCTAGGCAAACACTCTACCACTGAGCGAAGCCCCAATCCCTCTTGTGTCTTGTGGTCTCTTAGTAAAGAGGCCACACTGTCATCCTGAGAACTCCCTTACTGAATTAGGTGTCCTCTGGGTCTCCATGTGGCCCCTGAACTCACCCTCCCTCTCGCCCCATGAACCCTAATCACCAGATTTGGGCATTGCTTGAATTCTCTCAAATCCTCACCTGTCTTCCCCATCACTTGAAACTCCTGGGGTTTTTGGTTTTATTATTATTTTTTTTGCGGCGGTAACCATACTAGGGATTTAACCCAGGGAATCTCTACCACTGAGCGACACCCCCAGCTCCTTTTATTTATTTTTTGAGACAGGGTCTAGATAAATTGCCCGAGCTAGCCTCAAATTTGCAATCCTCCTGCCTCAGCCTCAGAAGCTGCTGGGATTAAAGGTGAGCACCGCTGCACCCAGTCCCAGGTTTTTTTTTTTTTCTTCTTTTCTTCTCTTCTCGGCCTCCTGAGTTGCTGGGACCACAGGCATGGCCCACCTAGCCCCAGCCTGGAACTTCCTGAAAGCCAGTACACATCTTCTTTGTTGTCCCTCAGAGCACATCACAACCTCTGACCAAGTGATAATTTTGTATGGAATTTACTCTGACCCGTTTTTACAATCTACCCAAGGTATAAAAACATTCTAATGAATCCCCATATCCATATTACCCAACTCTCACAATTGCCAACATTTTTCCATCTGATTTTATCAATTCACCCCCCTGCGATTCCCACCAAATCTACCATTCTACTCTTTCTTCTCTGGAATATTTAAAATCAAATCCCCAATATCAATATCAGTGCAGCCATAAACACTTCTGGATATATCTCTAATAGTAAGGATTTTTAAAAATACAGAGGAGGGGGCTGGGACTGTAGTTCAGTGGCACAGCGCTTGCCTAGCACGTGTGAGGCCCTGGGTTTAATCTTCAGCACCGCATAAAATAAATAAATAAAATAAAGATATTGTGTCCATCTACAACTAAAAATATTTTTAAAATACAATGAACAAGGGGCTGGGGCTGTAGCTCGGTGGCAGAGCACTTGCCTTGCAAGTTCGATCCTCAGCACCACATAAAAAATAAATTAGGGCTGGGGATGTGGCTCAAGTGGTATCGCGCTCGCCTGGCATGCGTGCGGCCCGGGTTTGATCCTTAGCACCACATACAAAGATGTTGTGTCCGTAGAGAATAAAAAAATAAATATTAAAATTTTAAAAATAAATAAATTAATTAAGATATTGTGTCCATCTACAACTAAAAATATATTTTTAAAAATAAGTGGACAAAATTAATAGTAATTACTTAATATTATCTAATACCCAATCCATGTCCAAATTTCCTTGATGGTCTCAAACATGTATTTTGTAGTGAGATTATTCAAATCAGAAGTTAAATAAGGGGCTGGGGTTGTGGCTCAGGGGTAGAGTGATCCCCTGGCCCATGTGAAGCACTGGGTTCCATCCTCAGCACCACATAAAAATAAATAAGTAAAATAAAGGTGCTGTGTCCACCTACAACTAAAAAATAATTTTTTAAAAAGAAGTTAAATAAGCGTCGACTGCCTTGGCTCATGCAGCTCCGGAAGCTGAGGCAGGGAAGAATAGCCCAGTGGTAGAGCCACTGAACTCCATCCCCAGGACTGCCAGGAGAAGAGGCAGCAGCAGCAGTAGCTGTGGTCAAATAAGTCCATCTATGGCATTTGTTGGTATGTGTCTTAGGTCATTTTTAAGTAAACAGTACCCTCTTCCCGTGTTTTCATTTTGCTAGTTAATTGTTGACAGACTAGGTTCTTTTCTTTTAGAACTGTCCACATTCTGGATATGGCCAGATAGGGCCAAGGGTGCTGAGGATGGAACCCAGGACCTCACACTTGCTAGATCAGCGCTCTGCCAGTGAGCCACAACCCCCAGCCCCGGGTTGTCCCACTTTTAGTGGTGCCAAGCCTACAGGTTGTAGTCACTTTGATATGGTTTGGTACTGGAGAGCAAACTCAGGGGCACCCAACACTGAGCCCCATCCCCAGCCCTATTTTGTATTTTGTTTAGAGACAGGGTCTCACTGAGTTGCTTAGCACCTTGCCATTGCTGAGGCTGGCTTTGAACTCAGGATCCTCCTTCCTCAGCCTCCTAAACTGGGGGTGGTGGTGGGGGGATTACAGGTGTGTGCCACAGCGCCGCCTGGCAATATGTGCTCTAAATTTAACTAAACAAAATAAGGAGACAAGAAAGCCTAGCTAATGGTGTTAAAGAGAAAGTGAAACCACTGTGTGTTGGGCAGCAATGTATCCTCCATTTTCTCTCCCTGGGCTTCTTCCCAGACCCCTCCCTCAGCACCTCCCAGTCCTCAGTACTGGGGATGGAACTGAGTGAGGGGTGCTCCATCACCGAGCTACCTCTCCAGTCCTTTTGACTTTTCGTTTGGAGATTGGGTCTTTCTGGCCTCCAATGTATTATCCTCCTGTCCAGCCTTGGTCTCCTTAGTCCTAGGGATTACAGGTAGGTGCCAAGGAGCCACGTTCTTACACACATATTACCACAATTAAAAAAAGAGTAGCAGGCCTATAATCCCAGAGACTCCATAGGCTGAGGCAAGAGGATCATAAGTTCAAGGCAGTCTCGGCAACGTAGCAATACCTAAATAGTAAGTTGGGGATGTAACTCGGGCGGTGGAGGCCCCCTGGGTTGCATCCCCAGTGGAGTAGGAGGAGAGGGAGGGAGAGAGGGAGGACGAGGGAGAGGGGAGGGGAAGGCAGGGAAGAGCAAGGGCTCTTCCGGGTCCCTGTCGCTGCGCCTCTCTGGCGGTCCACTCACTTGTGCCGAGGGAGGGGTTCGGTGTACAGATTTTGCCCAAGAAAAATTCTGTGAGCAGCACTGAGGCCTCTTCAGATGCACGGAGTCCAAGATTAATGGCTAAATGGGGGATGAGGGGAATACGGAGTGGTAGACGCCCCGCCACTGTTTGCATCAAAAGGGAAAGACTGCGCGTATTTGCATCTGCGTGACCTTTTTGGGGGAAGATAACAGAAAATTCAGAAACCTGTTCAGGCGCGGGCGAGGCGGTGGAGCGGGGGGCTGCGGGGGGCTGCGGGGGGCTGCAATACAGAAGCCCTTCGTCCGTATCCCACCCGCTTACATTTTGTACACGCAGCGAATATCTGATCAAATAGCAAATTCGGTGCGTGCGGGGCCCCACCGTCCTCTGCGGCAGGCTGGAGGTCTCTCGTGGGCACGTGCGGAACGGCAGGCGCCGGGTGCTCTAGGAAAGGCGCGCACCGGCTGCCAGCGACACTATCGCACTAGGCCCTCGCGAAGGTTCTTATCTCGGTTTGCAGATGACGAAACTGACGTTGGGCGTGTCTCTCGGCCCAGCCTGGCCTCCTCGCATGGCATGGAGGCGGCTGCTGGCCGCGGGCTGGGCAGCGGCTGGACCCCGCGGCCGGACCCGTGCTCTCGAGCGCCCCGCGCAGGCGGCAGCGGCCCTCTGCCCAGGAGGCGCGGCGGGTATCCTGCGCTTTGCAGAACAAGGCCGCCTCGGGCAGGGGACCCAGCCTGGCCTGTGCGCGCACCGAGAGCGCGTTTGAGTGTGTTCCTGTGGCCAAGGGTGGGAGTCCGTGGGTGTGTGTGGGGGGGGGTGGACGTTGGTGAGTTATGGGGTGTGTGTGTGCGCGCATGTGTGTGGACCTTGTGTGCACTTGGCTTTGGGTGGTGTCAGCTTTGTCCCACCTCCTCCCTCACCAACAAAGCTCAGTCTCTCCTGATGGTGATGCTCTGTGTCTGGACAGACCTGTCACCTGCCTGACCCACTTTATTCCACGCGGAGCGCTCCTGTCTCTGTCCCCACTCTGAGCAGAGACTCACCTCACAGCCTCACATCTTCAGAGGCCCACATGGTGAGGGCTCCATCTGTGTTTGTGCAATGAAGGACTGTGGGACACTACGTGCCTCAGGTGTGTTTACTGTGTTTGCGGGTGTGTGGGGGCCAGGTGGGGAGGGTTCTTGCCTGACAAAGCTGATACCCTGTTCTGCTCGGATCCTGGGGCCTGTTGTCCCTTTCCCAAATTTCTCACCCCTCAGCTCTCCTACTCGAAGATTCCCTGATCCCCTGACAAAGCACAAAGCATCACTCCCCTGGTCCCGCACTGATCCAGAGTCAGCCAGACTGCTTTTCATTTTGGGCCTAATATCTGGTCAGAACTTCTGTCCCTTGGCTGGACAAGACAAGGGTTGTTGGGGGCACATCTCTGTGCCTCCTTCTGGGATCTCCAAAATTCCTGTCCTCCCACCTGGTCCTAGATTCAATTCACAGTTTCCAAGCCAATCTTAAAGTTCCGTGTTCCTTCCCAGTTCTCTGAGAATAAGGCCTGCTTCCCGTTCTTTCTGACAACTAGTGTCTATCTTTATTCACCCTGTGTCTCATACACTAACACAGGTCCCACTCTCATTTCCCCTTGGAAAGTCCTCCCTATTCTTCCTCCCTCTCCCTCCCTCCACCTCGCCCCCAATTCCAAAGTCTGAGACTTCTTCCTTTCTCCCTCCACGGAGACAGTCCCAAAGGAGGGAAGAAGTGGAGTTTAGAGGTGATGATCAGGCTCTGGAACCACACACTTTGAGCCTGAATCCCAACTCCATCATTTTTAGCCTCTGACAAGTGTATCAGGCAAAGTTCTGACAGGAAATGGAGGACTCTCTCAAACTGGATAATTTAAGGAGTTTTTCTTTCTTTCTTTTTTTTTAATTAACATTTTTTAGTTGTAGGTGGACAAAGTAACTTTTTTTTTTTTAAGAGAGAGTGAGAGAGAGAGAGAGAGAGAGAGAGAGAATTTTATTTATTTTTTAGTTCTCGGCGGACACAACATCTTTGTTGGTATGTGGTGCTGAGGATCGAACCCGGGTCGCACGCATGCCAGGCAAGCGTGCTACCGCTTGAGCCACATCCCCAGCCCTGAACAAAGTAACTTTATTTTTTTTTAATATTTATTTTTTAGGTGTACATGGACACAACACAATGCCTTTATTTTTATGTGGTGCTGAGGATCGAACCCAGTGCCTGGCATGGGCTAAGCAAGCACTGTCCCACTGAGCCACAACCCCAGCCCCATGAAGAATGCTTCTTAAAAGAATTAGATGCAAAGGAGTGGGTGGCAGGCAGGGTCATGGTGAACCACAGGGATGGTGCATTATCCTGGCTCACTTCAGCCTTATGGGTCCTAGCGATGGGATGAGAATTGTTCCTAGAATCTGCACAGAGAAGTCCCCTGGCAGGAGCTGTGACTACAGCCACTTCACAGAAGGGACATAGAGAGATATATGCCCGACCTCTTTGTTCTTGTCTCTTCCCCAGTGGGTGCTGCTCTCTACTGGCCAAACCTGCAGAAGCCATGGGGCAAGGCCTTCAGCCCCTGGCCAGGGAGCAGAGTGAAGGGTAGAGAAGGAATCTGGAGTGGCCACAGAAGATGTGTGGCACACCCTGCTCACTTGCCTCATCTGTACAACAGCCTATGGAGACTCCCTTCCTTCTAGGCCACCATTACAATATAATCATGGCATACATAAAGCCCTGAATGCTGAGCCCACACAGGAGGTGATCAATGAACAGATTCAATGGTCTGTAGGTTAAAAAATAAAAACGGGGGGCGGGGAGGGGATTACCAGGGATTGAACCCAGGGGCACTTAACTGCTGAGCCACATCCCCAGCCCTTTTTATTGTGGAGCTGGGGATTGAACGCAGGGCCCTGTGCATGCAAGACAAGCACTCAACCAACTGAGCTAAATCTCCAGCCCATCCCCAGGCCTTTTTAAAAAATATTTTATTTTATTTTATTTTTTTATTTTTTTTTAAAGAGAGAGTGAGAGAGAGAGAGAGAGAATTTTTAATATTTATTTTTTAGTTCTCGGCGGACACAACATCTTTGTTGGTATGTGGCGCTGAGGATCGAACCCGGGCCGCACGCATGCCAGGCGAGCACGCTACCGCTTGAGCCACATCCCCAGCCCCAAAATATTTTATTTTAGAGACGGGCTCTTATTAAGTTGCTGAGGCTGGCTTTGAACTCACAATTCTCCAGCCTCAGCCTCCCAAGTCACTGGAATTACAGGCGTGTACCACCACATCCAGCTCTGCAATTATAATGATTAGTTCACATCTCAAAATTAGCCCATCCAGTCAATCACTGTGGTGTGCACCTGAAATCCCAGTGAGTGACTTGAGAGGCTGAGGCAGGAGGATCACACGTTTGAAGCTTGTCTGGGCAACTTAGTGAGTACTTCCCTCAAAATAAAAAGGGTCACAGGTATAACTCAGTGGTAGTGCACCTTGGATTCAATTCCCAGTACCGGGGGGAGAAAAAAAGCATGATCACATCAAAGAGGTCCTCCTGACTACTTCATGGAAAATACATTCCCCTAATCTCTCCTCACTGTCGTCCCAGCCACATAATGGATTTCCTAATAAGGCTTACAAAGTTTGGAGCTGTGCATTTTTGATACTTGGTTACATCTGTCTTCCCACTGTATTGTAAATTCCTAGATGAGAAAGGGCCTCTCTGTTTTGCTCTCCACCATATCCATAGGGCCTGACACAGAGTAGGTGCTTAGTGAACATTGGGCAGTATCAAATATGCAAATGTTAGCTAATGTTATGATAAGGATGATGTCATCAAAGCCCTTCCAGAGAACCCCACTATTTTGTCAAAAGGCTGAACCCATAGGTTCCACTTTGCCCAAAAGTGGAATCAGGAAAATTCCACAGGGACTTCCCTACACCATCCCAAGATGGGGTCATTTTGGATTCCAAAGAAAGAAGCATTACACGCAGGGGTGATCAGTACAGAGCATTTCTTAGGGGGACTTGCATACAGGGCAGTGTGAGGGCTGCAGCGTATTTTTGTGGGGAACCAAAAGAAGAGGAATATTCTAACCAAGGACAATGGCTGGGATGGGATTGGGGTTACGGAGTTTATGTGAGGTTGGAAGGAATTTGGCTTCTATATATTTAGCAACATGGTTAATCAGCAACAAGTTTATCAGTGCCTGGGAATGTTCAAGGTCTCAGCTTGGGGTCAATCCTGCAGGAGATAACATGCGGCTGGCCAGGTCACAGCAAGCTCTCTGTATTTCTTGGTCAGGACAGAGAAACAAAGGGGAAAACTGAGGGTCCCCCAACACTGTCAAAGGGCTTCCCTTCCTCTTTCTTCAGGCTCCAGTCCCTACTCTAAAACCCCTCTTCCTAGATCCATCTGGGGCTCACTACAGTAAGTACAAAGAAGGAGGAATTATATCACTCGGGGAAAAAAAAATCTCTATTCAGGTTCATGACCAGACCGTATGAATGAATTGAAAATTGACCAAGCAATAGTGCATTCCTGAAATCCCAGTAACTCTTGAATCTGAGGCAGGAGGATCACAAGTTTGAGGCCAGTCTCAGCAATTAGCAAGACCCTCAGCAACTTAGTGAGACCCTGGCTCAAAATAAAAAAAAAATAAATAAATAAAAGGACTGGGGATCTAGCTCAGTGGTAATGTGTCCCTGGGTCCATTCCCCAGTACCAAGAAAGAAAGAAAAAAGGAAGGAAGGGTGCCCGCCTGTAATCCCAGCCACTCAGGAAGCTGAGGTGGGAGGATCAGGAGTTCAAAGCCAGCCTCAGCAAAAGCAAGTTGCTAAGCAACTCAGTGAGACCCTGTCTCTAAATAAAATACAAAATAGGGCTGGGGACGTGGCCCAGTGGTTGAGTGCCCCTGAGTTCAATCCCCAGGACCAAAAAAAGGAAATACATTGAGTGAGATAGGGAAATGGCAGGGGCAGAGAGCTGGCAGGTCTGGGGGAGGGGTTTTGTGTGGGGATGGGGCTGCCTACTGGGTGTGCCCCTTTTCTATTTTCTGGCTCACTTAGATAAGAACAGCAGTTTTGTCATTCTCTCCTCCCAGTCCACGGTTCTGGCAGCCCTGGGCCCACGCTTTGGAAGCATGTCAGTCCAGGAGAACATTCCACCCCAGCAGCTTAGGTCATGGATCTCGCAGTCCCAAAAAGACTTAGCAATGTCAGTCCTCATCGGGGCTCCGGGAGGTAAGAAGGGGAATGGAAATCCTTGAACAGAGGGGAAAAAGGGGGAAAATCTGGAACGGGAGTTGGAGGAATATGGAGCCTATCCATGTTTATCAGAGTGTCCTCTGTATTAAATTACCGACTGGCCTGGACCTCGTGTGCAGGCCCTGAAGGCAGGCCAAGAGGGAGCCTGCAACATGGGAAGCATGGGGCACTCCCGTGGCTCCTGGACTCTGGTCCCTGGAGTACAGGGCTTCCATTGGCAGGAAAGACTCTGGTGACACTTTAACCAGCTGGGCCTCAGGCCTCTGATATGCTACAACGTGGAGCAGAGCCACAGAGGTAGATCAGGTGCGGGAGCATGGAAGGTGCGTCTGCACATGGGGCTCCTCTGGGCTGGGCAGGATCGAGCTACAGGGCCCCCAACCTGGGCCTACAGCAGCACTGAGTGGACTGAAGATATTCCAGAGGGGTTAGGGAAGCCGGCCGATTGCCAGGGGTTTGAAGGAAGTAAACAGGGGCCTTAGGAGAGGGGACTGGGTGATTCCAGGATTGGCTAATGAGGTGCTAATGAACCAGACAGAAGGGAGGCTGAGGCTGAGGCTGAGGCAAGTCAGTAGCTGAAGGGCAAGCCATGTGGGAGATCAGTACAGCTGGGTGGTCAAGAACTTGAGCCTAGCTGGGCACGGTGGCCATGCCTGTAATCCCAGCCATTCAGGAGGCTGAGGCAAGAGGATGGCCAGTTTGAGGCCAGCCTGGGCAACTTAGCGAGAACCATCTCCAAAAAAGAACTTGAGTTTAAAGTTAGTCACAGAGTTAGACAGATTTGAACCCTATCTCTGTTACTTACAAGTATCGGATCTTGGGCAATTTATTTCTTCTTTCTCAGGCCTTGTTTCCTTATCAGTAAAACTGGGATAATTCTAGAGTATTTAATGTTACCTGTTTGTGGAACGACTGGGAGTAAATAAGATAATGTAGGCACGAGGAGCTCCACACACAACTGGGGGCCCCAGGGGAGGGGGACAGGGTGTAGTGAAGTGCCGGGAGGAAGGCAGGTGCCTGTGCCTACTGAGCCCCCTTCGACTGCAGGGCCGGCGGGATATCTGCGGCGCGCCAGCGTGGCCCAGCTGACCCAGGAGCTGGGCACGGCCTTCTTCCAGAAGCAGCAGCTGTCTGCCGCCATGGCAGACACCTTCCTGGAACATCTCTGCCTGCTGGATATTGACTCCGAGCCTGTGGCTGCTCGAAGCACCAGCATCATCGCCACCATCGGTAAGACCACCTATTCCCTGGCAGCCGCGCACAGTGCTGTGTATCCAGGCGCTTCTTCAACTTTCTCTTCCTTTGAGACTTCTACATGTTTTTTTTCCATATTTTTTTAAGTTATACATGGGCACAATATCTTTATTTTATTTTATTTTGTTTATTTTTGTGTGGTGCTGAGGATCAAACCCAGGGTCTCACATGTGCGAGGCGGGCGTTCTACTGCTGAGCCATAACCCCAGCCCCAAACTTCTACATGTTTGACATAGTCATTCATTCAACAAGTATTTGATGCTGGGTGCAATAGTGCAGGTCGGTAATCCCAGCAACTCCAGAGGCTGAGGCAGGAGGATCACAAGTTTGAGGCTAGCCTCAGCAACTTAGCAAGACCCCATCTCAAAAACATAAAAAGCGTTGGGGGTGTGGCTCAGTAGAAAAGTATCCTTGGGTTCAATCTTTATTCGGGGCTGGGGACCTAGCTCAGTTGGTAGAGTGCTTGCCTTGCATGCACAAGGCCCTGGGTTCAATCCCCAGCCCCCCCGCCCCCCCACACACACAGTAAGTAAATGGGCCAGGGATGTAGCTCAGTAGAGGGGCACTTGCCTAGTATGCATGAGGCCCTGGTTTCCATCCCCTGTACCACCAAGAAATAAAATGAAAACTTAAAATAAGTAAATAGGGTTGGGGTTGTGGCTCAGTGGTAGAGCGCTTGACAGGCAGGTGTGAGGCACTGGGTTTGGTTCTCAGCACCACGTATAAATAAATAAAATAAAGGTCCATTGACAACTAAAGATATATATGTATGCATATATATTATTTTTAAAAAAAATATAGGTAAATAATTTAGTGTGTTAGGAAATGATGAGTACTGTATAAAAAGGGAGTGCAGTAAGGGGCAACAGGCGTGGGAGAGCGGAGGCAGGTTACAGTCCTGATCAGGGAAAAAAGGAGACAGACAAAAACTCGGAGGCGGGAGAACGCGCCCTCTGATAGCTGGGGAGAGAGTTCCAGGCCAAGGGAATAATCGGTGCCCAAGTCCTAAGAAAGCTGGAAACCAGGAAGGGGCCAGGGCACAGATATGAAGAGGGGAGGGGAGGGATGGGTCAGTGGCCGTTCAGAGGCCATTCTCAGAGTTGGAGTCGAGTTTTCCTCCAAATAAAATGGAAGCCTTGCCGTGTCTTGAGCAATCCGGGGGTGACAAGTTCTTATATTTAGCAGAACCATCCAAACTGCCGCATTGAAAATCGGCCCAGGTGGGGTGGGGTGGGGGCAAGGACAGAGCTGTTCCAGCAGTACTTCCGGCTCAGCCCAGGTGGTGGCAGTGGAGGTGGCCAGAGCAGGCCGATTCTGAATGTATTTTAAAGGTACAAGATTTCCTAATGGATCAACTGAATTGATACAGTGGGGGTGGGGGAGGATTTACTAATTGATTAATTTTGTTGGTTTTCTGGTACTGAGAATTGAACCCAAGGACACTCAACCACTGAGCTACATCCCCAGCCCTTTTATTTTATTTTTTTAAATATTTTTTTTTAGTTGTAGATGGACACAATATCTTTATTTTTATGTGGTGCTGGGGACTGAACCCAGGGCCTTATGCATGCGAGGCAAGCGCTCTACCACGGAGCCACAACCCCAGCCCTTTAATTTATTCTTTTGAGACAGGGTCTCGCTAAGTTGCTGAAGCTGGCCTCAAACTTGTGATCCTCCTGTGGCAGGACCCCTGCCGTAGCTGGCATCCCAGGCAGACACACCCACACCCAGCCGACTGCAAGGTTTGGGCCTGAGGAACTGGAAGTCGGCATTATCAAGTGGGCAGGAAAGACTATGGTGGGAAAGTTAGGGATGTGATGAGTTTGAGGTGCATATTAAACATCCAAGGGGCCTGGTGCAGTGGCACATGCCTGTAATCCCAGGTCGGGAGGCTGAGGCAGGAGAATTGCAAGTTCAACATCAGCTTCAAATTTAGTGAGGCTCTAGGCAATTTGGCAAGACCCTGTCTCAAAATAAAAGATAACTAAATTTTAAAAAGAAAAAGAGGGCTGGGGATATAGCTCAGTTAGTAGAGTGCTTGCCTTACATGCACATGGCCCCAGCACCACAAAAAAAAAAAGGTCTGGGAATGTAGCTCAGAAGTAAAGTGCACCTGGATTCAATTCAATTCCCAGTACAATAAAATAAAATAAAATAAAATATCCAAGGATGACATAGAGTAGGCAGTCAGTCCAATATACAACTCTGGGTTTACAAGCAAGGTCTGAAATATAAATTTGGGAGGGCTGGAGTTGTGGCTCAGTGGTAGAGCACTTGCCTAGCATGTGTGAGGCCCTGGGTTCGATTCTCAGCACCACATATAAATAAATGAATAAAATAAAGGTCCATCAACATCTAAAAAATACTTTAAAATAAATAAATTTTGGGAATGTCTGCATATAGATGGGACTGAGATCGCCAAAGAATGAAGGTAAAATGATAGAGACCATGGCTGGGAATGTAGCTTAATGGTCAGTGCATGCTTAGCATGTGCAAGGACCAGCAATCAATCAATCAATCAATCAAATGACAGAGATGAAGCCAGACAAGGTGGCACACACACACCTGTACTCCCTGCTATGTGGAAGCTGAGGCAAGAGGATCATAAATTCAGCTCAAGCCCTGCGTGGGCAACTTAGCTAGAACTCAGCTCTCAGTCAATGAGGACCCTACCCCTCTCATGCCCTGTGATAACCCCCACACTACAGAACTTAGGTCACTTGCCAACATGTTTACCTAGGGTCTAGCTGAGGTTACCTTCCTCCAAGAACCCTGCAGCACTGCCTCCCCAAAGGGGCGAATGTTGGCTGCAGAAAGAAAAAAGAGTTTGGAACCTGAGTGCAGGGGTTACATTAAGGAATAAAGGTCAGATAACCGGACTCCAGTGGTGTGGGGTGCCTTTGAGGGTGGTGGCAGGCTGGCTGTCTGCCAGGGTGGGGGAAAAGCAGTCTGAGCAGGATCTTTGGTTCCAGGGCCCACATCTCGCTCAGTGGAGCGCCTCAAGGAGATGATCAAGGCCGGGATGAACATTGCAAGACTCAACTTCTCTCATGGCTCCCACGAGGTTGCAGCGAATGGAGGGGGCAGAGGGCGGGGCTGGAGGATGCCCCAAGCCCTAGTCACCTTCCCTGGAAATCTCGCTTCCTCTTCCTCCCCAGTACCACGCTGAGTCCATCGCCAACATCCGGGAGGCAGTGGAGAGCTTTGCAACTTCCCCGCTCAGCTACCGGCCAGTGGCCATCGCTCTGGACACCAAGGGACCGGAGATACGCACTGGAATCCTGCAGGGGGTGAGCCGCGGGGCTGGGGCCGGTGGTGTCTGGGGTGGAGAAGGGGACCCCAGAGCGCCCAGGGAATTGGGCGGGGCCAGAGGCGGAGCTGGGGGACCGGTCAGGGCCGTGCGCGCAGGACTTAGGTCTGCTCTGGCTCTCCACCTAGGGTCCGCAGTGCGAAGTGGAGATAGTGAAGGGCTCCCAAGTGCTGGTGACTGTGGACCCGGCGTTCCGGACGCGGGGGGACGCGAACACCGTGTGGGTGGACTACCCCAATATCCTCCGGGTCGTGCCGGTAGGGGGCCGCATCTTCATTGACGATGGACTCATCTCCTTAGTGGTCCAGAACATCGGTGCGGACTCACCTCCCGTCCTGACCACGCACAAACGCTGGGCACATTCCTTTCCCTTTGGTTCCCCCATTCACCCTTAGACTGACACCTTCCCCTGGCCACGTGTCCTTCCCACTCTTCTCAGGAGTCCCCAGCATCCAGACTTCTGCTTTCACTTGGGTTGGAACTGGACTTGCGGGTTGGTTATGTCTGGCACAGACATAACCGGCCTATTAGGTGCAGGAGCCCAGAACCAGGGTGGGGAAATGAGTGGGACAAGGTTCCTGATCTCTTGAGGATCCAAGGCTGGTGTCCCTTCACAGTCCTCACCGAAGTTGGTTCTCTGCAGGCCCAGAGGGACTAGTAACCGAAGTGGAGAATGGTGGCGTTCTGGGCAGCAGAAAGGGCGTAAACTTGCCAGGTGTCGAGGTTGACCTGCCTGGGCTGTCTGAGCAAGACGCCTTGGACCTGCGCTTCGGGGTGGAGCATGGTGTGGACATCGTCTTTGCCTCCTTTGTGCGGAAAGCTAGCGATGTGACCGCAGTTCGGGCTGCCCTGGGGCCGGAGGGACAGAGCATCAAAATCATCAGCAAAATCGAGAACCACGAAGGCGTGAAGAAGTGAGGCTAGGTCATTGTCCCCATTAGGCACTATGGGGACAGACCACTCCCCCTACTTCTCTTCTTTTGCTCGCTTCTCCATGGCATCTCCTGGTTCTGCTGCAGCCCTGATTCCTCCAACCACCCAGGTTTGATGAAATCCTGGAGGTGAGCGATGGTATCATGGTAGCACGGGGAGATCTGGGCATCGAAATCCCAGCTGAGAAGGTTTTCCTGGCTCAGAAGATGATGATTGGGCGGTGCAACTTGGCAGGCAAGCCCGTCGTCTGCGCCACTCAGGTCTGGAGTGATCCTTGGGGCTGGGACACTTTGTGGTCTTGGGATCACTGAGGGTGAATATCCACATCTTAGGTCTTTGGACACTGCCATCCAGTGTTTGATCCTCAGATAGTGAAGTTAAGTAGAGATATTGTGACCCTCCTTTTCAGTTGAGGAAACTGAACTGCCAGGGTCACACAGCTTGTGACTGTGATCCTGATTTTCAGGGCACTCTGGGAGTTTAGGTGTCAGAGAAGTAGCTTGTCAAAGACTCCAGTGTGAGTGTGCTTCCTACAGCTCTGACATCCATGGTGTCCCCAGATGCTGGAGAGCATGATCACTAAGCCCCGGCCAACACGGGCCGAGACCAGCGATGTGGCCAATGCTGTACTGGATGGGGCAGACTGCATCATGCTGTCAGGGGAGACTGCCAAAGGCCACTTCCCCGTGGAGGCCGTAATGATGCAGCACGCGGTAGGAACTCATAAGGAAAGGCCAATGGCCTGGGGACCCAAACCCTTTTTGGGCCCCATTGTCCCTTGCCAGCCTGACCTTCTGGTACCTGTAGATTGCACGGGAGGCCGAGGCCGCGGTGTACCACCGGCAGTTGTTTGAGGAGCTGCGCAGGGCGGCACCACTGAGCCGTGACCCCACTGAGGTGACTGCCATCGGGGCTGTGGAGGCCGCTTTCAAGTGCTGTGCTGCTGCCATCATTGTTCTGACCACTACTGGCCGGTGAGGGGGACACTGGGAAGCCCAGACAGGGCGTTGGGTTAAGGGTAGGCTGGACTGGGCCATGGACCTGAGTGTTGTCTGGCCATCAGGGATGAAGGGCAAGAAGAGAGACGGCTGTGAGGTCTAGAGGCGAGGGGGGAGGGCAGATCTTGGAGTGTACCAGGACTCAGGTCATCTAGTTCCAGAGGACTGGCAGGATGGCATCCCTGAGCATGTTGGCTTCAGGGCATTTGGGTTCCTAGGTCTCCGAGGCAAGTCCATTTAGCCTGTAGAGCCTTACAATTCTGAAGTGTTGCAGATGGGCAGTGGGTCTGAGTTCAAGTCTTTGTTCTGAATCTTAGCAATGAGACCATGGGAAACCCACCTGGACTCTATAGCCCTGCTCCGTACCCTCAGGTCTATGTCAGCCACTGTTTCTCATGGAGTTTTGAGGATTAGCAAGAGACATTAAGTACTATATAAATGCATACTCTCTGAATGGCTTTATGGTTTTTAAAGAGGTTTCTCTTTATCATATCTTTTGGTAGATTCTTATTCTGTGGTAGGATCTTGGCACCTGGCAGGACCTTGGCCAGGGAGTGCCCTTGTCAAGGGCTTTGAGTCACTTTTTACAGAGGAGAAAATCAAGGCCCAGAGAAGTGTGATGACTTCCTCAGGGTCACACAGCTTCCTGGTGACACCTAGAACCACAATTCAAACTTGTCTCCTATTTCAACCCTCTCTTGCTCTTTTTTTTTAATATTTATTTTTAAGTTATAGTTGGACACAACACCTTTTATTTATTTATTTTTATGGGGTGCTGAGGATGGAACCCAGCATCTCACACATGCTAGGCGAGTGCTCTACCGCTGAGCCCCAGCCCCAGCCCCTCTTGCTCTTCTTCAGCTCGGCCCAGCTTCTGTCTCGGTACCGACCTCGAGCCCCAGTCATTGCTGTCACCCGCTCCGCCCAGGCTGCCCGCCAGGTCAACCTATGCCGAGGAGTCTTCCCCTTGCTCTACAGAGAACCTCCAGAGGCCATCTGGGCAGACGATGTGGATCGCCGGGTCCAATTTGGCATTCAGAGTGGTGAGCTGCCAGACCTCCCTCCCTCCCTCCTCTGGCATTTGTACCCGGAGTCCCTCAACCTGGCCTCACACACCACTCAAAAAAGCCCTACCCCTCTCCTTCGATTCCAGATTGTCCTTATAAGAGTCACTAAGATTGAGGAGTAGCTGGAATGCTGGGGGTAGGGGTCAAGCTGAGAGAGAGGGCAGAGCCATCCTTAAGTCATCCAGCTGCTGTCTGTGCCGGGTGGCTGGAGCCCAGTATGACATAGGAGCAAGAGGAGAGAGGAGAAAGCTCGACAGCTGGAATGAAAATCGAATTGACAATTGTCATATGATCCTACTTGACCTCTTTGGGCAGCCTTGCTACTTAGCAACCATGCACCACCTCCCCCCATTGACACTGCACAGCTTTAAAACGCCACAGTGGTTACATTCCCTGCGGTGCCAACAGTTTGCTTCAAGTGCCTCAATTCCTACAGGGTAGCCTTGAAGGGGGTTGGGGATGGTTGCTGATTCTTATTACCAGGCTGGTCTAGGCCTCTCAATGAATATCATCTTCTTTCCCTTCCCCAGGAAAGCTCCGTGGTTTTCTTCGTACTGGGGACCTGGTGATTGTGGTGACAGGCTGGCGACCTGGCTCTGGCTATACCAACATCATGCGAGTGCTGAGCATATCCTGAGATGCTCCTTCCCGCTCCGATCCAGTCCAACCCTTCCTCCCCACACTGCTCCCTCCAACCCACAACCCATCCACGGCCTCATTTCCCAGTCTCTCTACGCCCATATCCCTGTCCAAGATCACATCTGCCATCTAGCCTGATTGCGGGGTGTCCCCGCCTGCATTTCAGACAGGCCCTGAAAATCTGTGTCCAATTATGCACTGGCCACCCAGCAGCACCAATTGTATATTCCCCACATCCAATCTGCTCAGCCAGGCTCTAAGATGCCCTGAGCCTTTAAACCCAGCTTGGCTGCTTAATTCTATTCTTTCACGTTTCTCATCCCTGGGGTTGGGGAGCAGAGACAGGGTGATCTTGTCTAGTCTCCACTGAACTACTATTTTAAAACACTGCATATCCGTGCAGTCTGATGTTTTTCTATGTGGCCCTCACAATCAGCAGGGCATCTCCTGAGGAGAGTGACACCTCCCACTCCAGCCGGGGCAAGCTACCCCTTCATGGTGGCAGACAGTAACATCAGGGGGCCACACTTGGGGGAAGCTGGATGATCTCATCACTGACTTCACAGCCTTGAGGCTGAGCTTGCAGACTGTCTCCCCCTGGCTGCTCTCATGGCCACCTCATTGCTTTGCTGGGCCACATGCCCCCTCCTGCACCTAGAAATTCCCTCATACCCACTTTAGTCCCACACACAAACCAAGAGCCAAAATAAGTGTCTCTATTTTCTTTTAAACCCAGCTATTTAGCAGCAATTATAAAACTTCTCCCACACACCAAGAACCCCAGAACTCCCCACCCAGGAGGAAAGGAGATTTAGGGTCCTGGCCCCACATTCTTTGATACTGCAGAGTAGGAGAGGGGACAGAGTGGGTGGGTAAGGGGTTACTCTTGTCCCTGAGAAGGTAGAGGGGCTGGCTGGCTGCTCTTCCCCAGGCTTGGATACTGTGGGGCCCTCCTTACTCCTGCACCAACAGCAGACCCAGAAGAGAAAATAACAAAGATAAAAATAGTCCCCTCCCCCTCTTGGGTGGCCCCACCTGCCTTTACCTAGGTAGGGAGAGGGTTTGATATTGCTGATGGCACTGCACAAGGACCACAAGAGTTGGTGTAGAATGGTCCTGCCTCCTCCTGCTCCTCCCATCTCCCTCCCAGGAGAGGGGGGAAGGACAGATAAAGGATAAAATGAATCGATAAGTCAAATTAGCAAATGAATAAATAAAATTAATAAATAACTGAATAAATAAGACAAATAAAAAAGGAAAGAAGAGATCACATAAGGATTCGGATACTTGCCCCCTACCAAGGTGGATCTAGGCTAGCACAGTAAGGAGGTGACAATTATCCCTTAGTTTAAGGGGGGGTACGCCACTGGGGCAGGAGGCACAGGGAAGAGGCAGCTCCCAGTTTACAAAAATAACTCTACCACATGGACAGAGATCGCAGGGAACTGGGTAGATGTGTGTTCCCACTTAGAGGACATTATCTGGGTGGGTCCACAGGTGGCAGTAAGAGGGCAAAGGTAGATGCCCACACTAAGGATTCAAGACATTCATTGGCAGCAGTGAGGGCACAGGTAATTGATAGTGCCCAGCTATGCTAAGGGGACAGGAAGATAACCACACGGGGCAGAACCTGCAGGGTCATTGGCAGGGAAACAGAGATATCTAATTACTTGGCAGTGATGGTGATGGCAAGCACTTGTGCTTAATAAAGGTGGGGTCATGGATCCAGGCCTGCACCTGGCAGGACCTTGGCCAGGGAGTGCCCTTGTCAAAGGGCTTTGAGTCACTTCTACTTGGCAGTGGAGACATACAGCGCCTGGCACAGTGCCTTGAGCATGGTAGGCACTCGGTACATAGGACAAATGGATGAATGCGTTAGGATGTTAGACAGGCTGTGGATGCTCGAGCTGAGGACGCAGACTATCTTCATGGTGATAAGGACAGACATTCCCATAGGCAGTGTTTTGGGTCCTCTTGGCCTTCCCCGGGAGGCATCTGCCATTGGGCACACACTATTGCACCCCAATAGCTAAGGCCTGTGTAACCAAAGGTTTCACATGTTGGCAGAGAGCTGGGGGCCCCGGGGCGTGGCTGGCTCAGGCACTGGTGGCCTGGGGGACTGGGCTGTCCCTGGAGGCTTGGCTAGGAGGCCTGAGGGGGGCAGCCGCTCACTTCCAGAGCCCTTCCGCCCAGGAGAGCCATCGCCTGTTGCCCGCTGAGGCAAAGAGGGTTGGGAGGCTGAGAGTGGGCGGCCCCGAGGTCCTAACCGCCGGCTACCTCCTCCTGGTGGAGGGCCCAGCAGGGACACCTGGGAGCGCCCTGCCCTGGATAGGCTGGCATGGAGGGTTCGAACTGGTGGGGCAGGCAAGCGGGAGGTGGATGCCCATGGCCCCCGAGCCAGCAGAGGGCCGCCTCGGACAGGCACCAGTGGGGAAGCTGGGGAGCCTGCTGAGAGTCGAGCAGAGCGAGCAAGGAGGGTGGCTGGAGAATCTGGGGAGAGAGGCAGGGGGCCCCGCTGGTGAGTCAGAGCAATGGCCACATTGGAGGTCACAGCAGCTGCCTGTAGAGGGGCATGCACAAGCGGTTCCCACAGCACTGGCTTCCCACTGAGCCGAGCTCCGGTGCCTGGAGCCAGACCCCGGACTCCCCGAGCCATGTCCCTGTCGTGTTGCACCAAATGCTGCTCCATGATACCGCCACTGCTGCCTGGGCTTGGCTCGGAGCGCTTCCGTTGCAGTATGGAATTCTTCTTGCCTAGAAGTTGTCCCAGGAAGGTGGAGTTAATAATAGGGAAAGAATCCAAGATAGAGGTTATGCAAGATAGAGGGATGCCAGAGAATGTGAAGGTAACCACTGTCAGGGATGGGGTTGGGGTTGAGGGTATGGAGATAGTGCTGGGGGATGGAGATCGGAAGATGGGGTTGGAAGAAGAGGTTGTGAATCAGAATTGGTGAGGTTCAGGGACTGGTGCTCAGTTGGAGGGCTCAGGGCATGGAGACTCAGGGGGATGCTTTCAGGGGTAGGACACACTGAGGGATAAGGACAGTGATCCACAGCATTGAAAGGCCTGTTGGGGGCATTTGCTGGGATTGGGTGAGCTGGGTGTGGCCCTGAAGCACTAGAGACTGTTTCTTGCTATAGAGATGGGGTTAGGCACAGCTGGGATCCAGGGGAGACAGATCTCACCTATGCGGCGCAGCCGATCCATTGCCACGGTCTCAAAAGCCCTGCGCATCATAGGAAACTCCTCAAGCACTGCATTGAAGTGGTCCACACTAAGTGAGTAGAGTCGGCAGTAGGTGTCGGCCCGCACACTGGCTGTGCGCCGGCCCCGGGTCAACAGGCAGATCTCTGCAGAAGTAGGAAGAAGGCTCAGAACCCATTTCCAGAGCTCCCTCTCACTGGGACTGCACCAGCTGACCCAGAAGTCTCAGGATTCTCCCTAGACTTGGGAGAAACTAAAGCTTTTCCCCACCCCTCGGTCCTTAAATGCTCCAAACATGTCTCTCTCCAGACCTGTAAACAAATTTCTGGATGCCTGCTTCCTGTCTTTCTCACTCTGCTTTTTTCCTTTCCTTTTTCTTTTTTTTCTCCCCAGCACTAGGGATGAGACCAGAGGTACTCCCTACCACTGAGTTAGAGCCCCAGCCCAGACCCCTGCACTTTTTTTTTTTTTCAGACAGGGTCTTGCTAAGTTGCCCAGGCTGGTTTTGAACTTGCAATCCTCTCACCCTAGCCTCCTGAGCAGCTGACATTACAGGCATACACTACCATGCGCGGTCACTCTCTCAAAGCTGACAAACAGGCAGATCTGGCTGGCCTCCAGACTCCTACTTTAATGCCCAGCCCAGCCTCACTGCTCTACCCCAGGAGGAGACCTGGGGCAGCTCACTCCTCCAACCTCTTGAATAAACACTAAGGGTTACCTTGGAGGATAAAAATAATGCTACAGGAGTCGAGTGTAACAGATGGGGGTGCTGGGGGATGGTGGGTGTTTTGGGGGCTGAGAGGTTATATGAGTCTCAAGTCCCTTTTTGGGACGCTGGTAGAACTGCCCCTACTGCCACAGGCTGGGTCCCTGAATCCTAATACCAGGGCATCTCCACAAAGTTCAAATGCCCAGGGAAGCTCTGCTTCATTCCTATTTTCCCCTCAACTCATAGGATTCTTGGATTCACTGGCTAAGAGTCTTAAAAAGCCCTCTGTCTCAATAATTTGTGACCTGACTATGCACTGGAAACTCCTGAGAAGCTTTAAAAAAATACAGCTCCCCCCACCCCCAGGCCCCAAGCCTAGAGATTCTAAGCATGCTGGGAAGGGACTGGAACCCTGGTTGTACAGCACAGCCAGAGGGGATCCTGATCCCAGGGAGCATTTGCCCAGTCTCCGGTGTTTGTGATCCACCCTCCTCCCTCCTTGAGATCTGCTAACCCCCAAAGTAGGATCCATCAGTGAGGCGGGTGTCCCGGGCACCACGTGCCAGCACACTGAGCAGCCCGTGCTGGATGAAGTACATCTTCCTGCCCACGGAGCCCTCACGCACCACAAGGTCCCCCGGCTGGAAGACCTCAAAGCGTAGCTTGGTGAGCACCGCGGTGACGAAGCTGGGGTCAGCATGGGCGAACAGTGGCATATGGGCCACCAGGCCTCGGCAGGTGAAATTAATGATCTCCTGGGCAGGGGAGGGGCCTGTCAGGTAGGCTGTGCCGCCTGCCCTAAGATTCCTCCAATGAGCTGTCTCCAGAAACCCCACCCTGGGGTCAAGATCTGCCAGAGGATGGGGATGCTACAGTGGGCCTGGGACCATTCCTAAGCTCCTGTCTTCAAAGCCCTCCCACGGGCCTGGGTGGAACCATCTCCCCAAAACAGAAATCCCTATAGCCCCACCCATGCATATATCACCCATAAGGCCTTCAAGAAAGTCTCTTAACTCCATAAGGCCCCCCACATACCTGACCTCCCAGGGGGCCCTCTACAGGCCTTACTCCCTATAAGAGTACCTACTGATCAGTTCCTCCTGCCCTGAGAAACAGCACCCCCAGAAACCCAGATCCTTGAAGAGCCCCCGTCAAGGGCCCAGCCCGGCCCCACCTCCCGCAGTGGTTCGCTCAGCTCGCCCAGGATGCTCTCCTCGTCGAACATCTTGCCCTGGTAGCGGTGCTCATAGTACTCATGGATGCGCTGCCGGGTGTCAGCCGGCAGCTTGTGGAAGGACATGTACTGCTCCACCTGCTTATACTGGAGGGCCGACCCATGGCCAGCAGGAGGAGGATACAGAGAGACATGGGTGGGGGTGGCAGGTTACAGACATAGATCAGAGTTAGAGGTGAAACATGGAGCCCGATGTGGATACACAGGACCACAAGATATATGGATAATGGTGGATATGGAGAGGACACATAGCGCAGTGACAGGAAAAACCAGAAATGGGTAGAGGGGCAGGGCCCAAGGGCAGAAGTAGAGGACAAATGGACATGGGTCAGGGAAGGACACAAGAGACCCAACATGGCATACACCAGAATGGGCCTCAAGTCGAGCTACCCAGTCTCCAGCACCTCTCCACACCAACCCCTTCCCTCTCCGATCCATGCTGACCTTCTCCTGATACTGACGCCTCGAAGAATCCAGGGACTGGATGAGGGCAGTGGCGTGACCGATGAACATGGCGTAGCACGTAGCGCCCACGATCATGCTGAGCATGGTGAGCCAGACGTCGGGCATGCCCACGGGAGCCTGCTGCCCATAGCCAATGCACAGCATGTGGCTCATGGCCTTGAACAGGGCATGGGAGTACTGGCGGCCCCACGAGTGGTTCTGGGGGGCAGAGTACATTGCAGAGCTAGGCATGGCCCCTCAGAGCCTCATTCTCCACCTTCCCCTTTTTCTCTCTTTGAGTCCTCTGCCTGCCCCTTCTACTTCAGACCATCCTCCCAGGAGACACTTGTTTCACTCTGGGGTCCCTGAAGCAAAAAAGCCCTCTTTACAGCTGGGGGGCCTTTTTCTGCTTAGGTTCCATTCCCTGCCTACCCCCTCCAACACACAGACAGTTCCTCTGGGTCTCTGTCCCCCTCCCCCTCCTCCCCACCTCTTCCAGTCTTCTTTCTTGATTATCCCCCACCTCCTGCTCCCTGAGGCCATCCCTGCTGCTCAGCCAGAAGAGCCCTCAGAAGGCCCAGGGGCAGCAGAGCCGGGGGACTTCTCACCACCATGCGGTTCATAGAAACCCAGCAGTCAGGAGGGAAGTCCTGCAGCATGGGGACCAGGAACTGCAGACAGCCATCCCAGTGACAGAGCAGGAGCATCATCCCAATGAGGTTGAAGATACGAACCACAGCGCTGGCCAGGTCATAGGTCATGTGAAAGATCTGAGGAGTCCGAGGAGGGGCTGCTGTGGACAGGAACCCCTCCCTGCTGGTCCTTCTCCAGTCCCAGCCTTGCAAATTATCTTTGAACTTCTCCCTTGCCCCCGCCTCCCTGAATTTAAAAAAAACATGGAGAGTGTTTGTGTGGAGTTTCTAGCACACATATATAGCTCATATAAATTAGATCGTGCTTCCCTACTCTCATAGGTAGGAAGATTAAGGCCAATCATGTGCCCTGAATCACACTGTAAGTGTCCCAGTAGAGACTCAAACAGGTCTACTGCACAAGCTGCCCAGGCGTGGCCTGAAAAAGAGGGCAGGGGGCATTTCACAATGTAATGTCCCTAGGCATGGATGGAAGGATTAATGCCAGCAGCCCTTTTCCCCTCCAACAACAGAAACAACAGTTAATTCACTCGGAACTTACTAGGCACCAGATGCCTAAGTGCTTTACATGTATTAACTCCTTTAATCTTTCCAACCACACCATAGGTACATATATTAAATAATAAAACTAGGATCTGACCACAGGACACGAAGTTGCAGAGACCACACTCTGAACCACTAATCTGCTGTCCTGAAGCCGCAGCTCCTGACTCCTCCCACCCCCTCTTCACCCTGGGATCAACTAACCCTGAAGTGTTTGTCCAGCTGCTGAGTGAGCTCCACTCTCCTGCCCCAACAATCTGCCCCAGGCCTCATCCCCTGAATCCTTTTTCTGTACCTGTTTCACCCCCATCAACTTTGGAATGAACTCAACCACGCTTCACTTATAAAGTCACCAGGAGCCCCACCCACAGAGCCTTCCCTAAGGGCTCTGCGAGCCCCCCTGCCCACCTCCCCACCCCACCTCCTCCCACTGGTGAATGTAGCGGATGAGGCGGGAGAGGCGGAGCAGCCGCAGCAGGCTGAGGATCTTGGTGAACCGAACGATGCGCAGGGCGCGCGCCGTCTTGTAGACCTCAGCGTCCAGCCGTGGCTCCAGTTCCACCACCAAGAAAATGTAATCCACGGGGATGGAAGATATGAGGTCAACCAGGAACCAGGTGCGGAGGTAGCGCGTGCGGATGGCCCGCGGTGCCAGAAGGATCTCTGCGCCTTCCTCTACCACGATGCCGGTGCGGAAGTTGAGTACCAGATCCAGCAGGAAGAAAGTATCAGAAAGGACATTGAAGACAATCCAGGGAGGGGAGTTCTCCTCCTTGAAGAAGGTGATGCCCACAGGAAGTACGATGAGGTTCCCCACCATCAGCAGCAGCATGATCAAGTCCCAGTAAAACCTAAGGAGGGAGCCGGATAGGGAGGAAGACCACGATATTTTACCAGCCAGTAGAATGACAGAAGATACTGTGACTCCCCACCAACGTGGGCAAGAACACAGAATAACGGAATGAGTATAATAACATAAGGATAATATGGCATGAGTCCACTTACACATTAATAGCCGCTGGGAATGAGAACTGGAACCGCTATTTAGGAAACTGTGCCGCATTATCTAGTAAAGTTGAATAGTTGCATTCCCAGAAACCCAGCAATTCCATTCCTAGATATGTACACACCAGAGGGAAACAAGCACTCCAGCAATATATATAGGAATATTTATAACAGAATTAAACTTGGGAACAACCCAAATATTCATAAGTAGAAAGTATAGATAAAAAAGACATGAAGATAAATACTCTGTGATACATGACATATTCATAGTCTGGAATACTACATGGCTGTGAAATTACCCAATTACAGCTACATCTGCAGTAAGGATGAAGCTCACAAATTTCATAATGGGAAAAAAAAACATAAGGATAATATGGGATGAGTGCACTTACACAGAGTTTAAAAAAAGGCAAAACTAAATTACATTCATTATTTCTTACTATTTTTAAAAGTAATAAAATGAGTACCACAAAACTTAGAATATGGGGTTGGGGATAGCTCCGCAGTAGAGTGTGTGCTTAGCATGCTTGAGGCCCTGGGCTCAATCCCCACCATCAATCAATAAATAAATAGATGATAAGAATAGTGAGTTTGGGAAATGAATATGAGAACACTTAGCTGAACATTTAGTGGATACTCTCATATTTATGGGTTTGGGAAAGAGATATGAGAGAACTTCTGTGGCACTGGCAATATGCAACCTCTTAACCTAGACAGCTATTACATGACATGTGTGTGTGTGTGTGTGTGTGTGTGTGTGTGTGTGTGTATCATCCCTACTATATAAGACCTATGTCACCACTTTTAACTATTCTAAAGGTTAAAAAAGAAAGATAAAGTACTCCGATCCCACAGGGTTGTTGAAAAAATTTCCACTGAAACAATGGATGTGACAGTGCTATACAAGCACTAGCTGGTGTTATGACTCACCCACCCTTTATCCCCAGCTTTCTGAAAAGGTTGTTGCTTCTCCCATCTCCAGCTTTCTGCCCATTCCTAGTCTAGGACCCCACACTCTCCTCAGCCGTCCCCACCCTGTTCCTCCTCCCCAGCACAGTTGGACCTGTGAATCCTGTTTGTCTACGGGGATCTGCTCATCTGTGTTCCAGGGGAGTCTGGTCTGTCCTGCCCCCGTTGACCTGAGCATTCCAGAGATGCCCCTCCCTAGTGCCTCCACTGCATCTCATAGGTCTGCTCATACAGAGGAACTTCATGGGCAATCCGAGGCAGCAAGGCTTGAGTTCTGCACTCCCTACTCTCTCTAACCTTCCTGTGCCCAGGCAAGGATATGGGCTAGGGAGAGCCACACTGCTATGGCAGACGCTTTAGAAATAAGAGGTTGGGAGGGAGCTGAGAGAAGCCTTCACTCAGATAAAATCACTGGATAATCTGAGGCACTCAATTACCAATGGTGGTTTTAATTCTAGGACACATCTAATCCCAGTATAAACCCAGGGCACAGTGCCTTCCGAGTCTGACTGAAAAACCAATCCTCCCAGCCCCTGAAAGGTGCTTGGGGGTTCCCCGTACCGGCCTTCAGGAAACCCCTCAGATTGTGTGCTTTTGTTCAACAACAAATCCTTGATCCCTCTTTCCCTCTCTCCTGGGCTGCTGAGGATAAATCCTGTACTGTGAGATTCTGGGAGAGGGGAGGGAAAAAGGGTTTGCCTAGCCATAAGAGCATCTTCACAGCCTGACTCACAGGCGGTCACAAGCCCAGCGGGTGATGCAGAAGAAAGGATGGAGAGAAGCACAATCATAAGGGGGATATAGCTCCTGGGGATACATATGAGGGTGAACTGGAGAGAGAAAGGGTGACCATGGGGAACTAGAAAAGGTGCACCTGAGGGATGAGAGTGAGGCAGTAAAGAGAGAAGTGGAAAGGACAATGGGAGGAAGAGGAACATTTAAGGAGTGTGTATATCTGTGGATTCAAGATAACATCTGGGTTCCCAATTGTGTTTCAAGGCTCTAGATTCACACTTCAGCCATTCTGCTTCTTTGGTTCCTCGGGTTAGAAGCTTTGCACACATCCCTGCCTCATCCAAAAGCTGTCCTTCATTTTCCCCAAGGACAGGGCTGCTCTCCTCCCCTAGCGACCTTGATGTAGAGGTACAGCCTGATGGGGACTGTGAAATGGCCCCACCCCCACCTCCTTTCCTCTTTTCTGGGAGTCACCTGGGGAGTGATTGTGCCCTGGCTTTGCTACCTCAATTGCTCTGAGTATTCGCCTTGCCACACCCTGCGTTCAGCACCATGGACAGCGACCAGACCGGCTGTCAGGACCCCTGCCCTCTCCAGCTTGTCCTGCTGAACTAGGCAGGTGCTGGAGGTAGGGGCACAGGAGGGGAGAGAGCGGAGCTCGGCTGCTGCCTCAGGCTAACCCTTGGACTATGACATAATTTCCCAGATCCCCACCAAACAGGACGGAAAGAAGCAAGGGTTCCAAACTCGGGTAGTCCCTGTAGTCCAGGAGGGGTCCCAGGTTCCTAAAATGGGAAAGCCAGGTCTCTGGAGATCTCTGATGTGTGCTTGCCCCTTTGGCGCCCCAGCCTAACAAATCACCGAGGATCTCCGGCGGGGGATACCCTACACAGGTATTCCCAGGCTAGGCTGAGGGAGGTGACTCTCCTGCCCCACCCAGAGACCCCCGGGCCGGAAATGAAGTGACCTCGGAGGGTGGGGCGGGCCTAGACCCCGAGTGGCTGCCCGCGGGGGTGGGATCCGCGTCTCCCGCCCTCCCGGCCGGGCCCCCAATACCGGAAGTCGCTGTAGGGGTGGATGATCCAGGCCCCCGCTGACTTCACCCTCTCCTGCTCGATTTCCACTGCTTTGTGGCTGCCGAATACCCGAAGAGAGAACTTGTTGACCGTGGGCTGCAGTAGCGTCCCGAGCTGCCTCCTCTTAGGCTCGGGAGCTGACCCGGGGATCGGACCTGAGGCCGCGGTCGCGGGAGTGGGAGCAGTGGGAGGCGCCGCCTCCAGCCCAGGGGTCGTCCCTTCGCCGGCCCCCGCCGCTGGCCGCTGCTCCGCCTCCATGACGACCGCCCGCTTACACCCTTGGCCTCCCACACCCCGCTGCGGCCATGCGGGCGCCCCCCGACCCCTCAGGAGTAGGAGCCGGCGTGGCCCCGCGGGCTGGCAGCGGAGGCGTCTCGGGCTCGGAACCGCTGGCGCGCGCGGCGGAGGGGGTGTGTGCGACAGACTGGCAGGCGGGCGGCGGGCGGGGTGGCGCTGCGCCCCCTGGCGAGGGCTGCGCGAAGACCCGGCCGAGCGGGCGGGGGTGGGACCAAGGATGCCCGCGTCCTGGGGGGACTCAGAGGTGGGTGTGGCTTAGCAATCCGAAAGCGGCCCTCCAAGGGTCGGAGCCGAAGGCGGCGAAGCACAGCCCGAGCCCAGGAGAGGGCGTGGCCTAGAGTTGACGGGCTTTTAGCCACTGAGAGTCCGGGAGGTGGAGCCGCCTGCAAGTGGCGGGAAAACCGGTCCTGGGTTTTGCGGGAAGGCGAAGGGTTGGGGGCCAATGGAAGAAGTGGGAAATGGCTTTTCAGGTTCTTCTTGCCCATCCTCCCCCGTGGGTCTCCAATCCTGATTCGTCTTCTCTCATCTTTCTCCTTACGCTTATTCCTGCTTTCTGAGCTCCTCCAAGCTGCTACCCCTAGAATATTTCCTGATTCTGCCAACCTTCACCAAATGCAACTCTTTAGGGACTCTCTTATACAAAGTCTTAGCCATACTATAAAGCCATGCTTATCTGGGCTCAAGGACAGATCAATGAACAGGTAAATTTCAGTGCTGTGATGTTAAGGGGTATAAATTCCTAAATATCTCAAATTCTTCCTTTCATATCTCTCTCTCTGGTGCTGGGGACTGAACCCAGGCATAGTAGGCTCTGCCTTTGAACTACATCCCCAACCCTGCCAGTCATTCTTCTAAAATCCAAATGTAGTTGTAAAGTCCTTCAAACTTCCCCATTTTAGGACTGCATTGAAGCTCTTTAGCCTAATTTACCAGGAACTGCAAAATTTGGACCTAGTTTCAACTCTCTCTTCTGATAGTCCCTATCTTGAAAGCCATGACTGCAATAATGCTGAAATGCATTGTTCTGCCTTGTCTCCAGGTCCTTGCAAGCATTTTCTCTGCCTGATATTCTCCTCCAATTCACTTTCCAACAGTTGAGATCTCATCTCTTTTAGGAAACCTAGAAACAGACTTCCAACTCCTTTCCCTAGAGTCTAGTCTAGAGATTTCTTACAGGAGTCAGGGCATCACTTTTTATAACAGCTCTTGTTACAAGGTTAACAATATAAGTTTATAAGACAGTTTCATCTCCATTATATGTTGAGATTCTGGAGTACTGGAGACTTGTGCCTGGTAAAAAGCTGGACATAGAGTGGACACCCATTAAGTGTTTGTTGAATGAATGAATGAATGAATGATCTAGGAAAGTGTGCAAGAGTGAAATCTTCACTCCTTTCCAATTCTTTCACTCCCCCTCTTTTCTATGTCACGGAATTTCTCCTATTTTTTAACCGATTTAATCTCCATCATCTCTGACGATCTTTCACCTAGCTTCACTCTGATATTCCCTGACTTGATTTCTCAAGTTATTTTGTTTCCCATCCAATTTTCCTTTCTGACCATTTCTCAATTCCTCTGCAGTGTCTCTAATTGTCCACTTTGCCTTAAAGTCTTTCTCCTGCCTGTTATTTTTTAAAGATTCAGTAAATTCATACTTCTTACATATTATGTAAAGCATATAAGAGTTTTCAAGTGATCTCCCCCGCTAACACGCCCCCCGCTTTTTTGGCACTGGGTTCTCCCCTTTCCTCCCCAGCCATGTACCTGCCCCACAAGTGCTTAACTTTCGTTCAGGACAAAAGATGGGAACCTCTCTGTGCTGGGGTTGGGTAGTGAAACTGCTATAAGAAATGGATATTTTTTTGGCTCTCACCGCCAAGTCTCACCAGAGTCAGGTCTGCCGAACAGCGACACCCTATAAATACAATCCTTTCAACCTCCCAAGCTAAATAAGTAAGTCACAGATGTGACGGGAAAGGACGGGAGTGCGGAGGAATAGGAGAGGACAGGAGGCGGGGCAGAGCGAACCAGGTACACGCCCAGCGCGCCCCGAGTCGCTCCCGGCTTCCAGGAACTTCCGCCTCCAGCACCTCCCGGGCTCTGACAGACCGACGCCCGCAAGCAGCCGAGCACGTGGTGGCGCGCGCCGCCCTGGGGGCGGAGCTGAGGGGGGTCGCTGGGAAGCGACGCAGGACGTGCGTGCGTGCGTGCTCGCTCACGGTGGCGGCGGCGGAGCGGAGAGGCCAGGGCCGGAGACCGAGCTGGGATCGGGCCCTGGGCGGGGGCGGTGCGAGCGGCGCCGAGCGGATCTTGGGGGCGGGGACGAACCGGGGCGGGCGGGACTGGAGCGGAGCCCGGGAACGGGGCGGGAGGTCCCAGGGTCCCGGGTTGGGGGGGTGGAGCCGCACTTCGTCGCCGCGGGGGTGCCGGGACTCCGGCCGCAGTGCCGCCGCCATCACGGACTTCCTGTGGGACAAGCGCACGGGCCTCGCCGCCAGAACGGTGAGCGTGCGGGTTGGCGGACCTCGGGGCCGCGCGGGAAGATGGCGACTGCGGGGCGGACTGGGGTAGGATTGGATTGGGGGCAAGGAACGGGGGCGAGATGAAGAGAAGAGGAGGGTTGCGATCTGCGAAGCGGTGCAGTAGGGAAATGGGAAAGGAGGTCGGCCGGTACCCGGAAAAACCTATGGGAAAGTTGGAAGGAGGCAAAGTAGGAGGAGTGATGGGGTAAGGATTGGAGTGGTTCCAGAGATGCAATAGAGCTTAATATCAAAGTTGGACCAACGGGTCCAATCGAAGCCAGAGAAGTATCACTTGAAGCATGCAGGAAGAGTTTCACTCTAGGAGTTAGTTATGGGTTTTATGAGTGAAAAGGTTTAGAAGCTTTGCGGGGGAAGGCCTGGGAGGGATTTTAATGGCAGTATTATGGGGTGAGATGGCATTTATGTAGCTATGCTAATCAAGGTTGGATTACCTGGGAGAAGCTTGTGCTTCCATCTTCTTGGTTTCCTGCCAGTCGCTTTAGGCCAAGAATGCATCAAATATCAACCTCCTCATTTTGAGGAGGTTGGCAAGAAGTGGCCCAGAATGGGAGCCAGATGTTGGAGTCCTTAAACCTTTTGCACACCTGATCCTCCCAGCCCCCACCCGACTTCTGTCCTTGGGCTGTTTTCATTCTGTTCTGCTATTGCCTTCCTGGATTTTGACAGTGATTCTTGATTTTTTTTTTCTTTTTTCCTTGAGAAAGAAAGGATTTTTGAATCATACCATTCCAATTTCATTAACTGGAAAGTGGCCATTCTCATCCAAGTAGTGCTGATATTAATTAAAAACAAGTTTTTGCCTACTTCTAAGCATAAGATGGGAGGGGCCAGATAGAAAACTGAATGTAATTTGGGCCTACTTTATTAAAACCTCTCACAAGGGATTTCACCAGAGATGTGATTAAGATAGTTCAAGGGGCCACATTCTTAGAACTTGGCAGTGTTTGGTGTTTAGGCTGTATATAGAGTTCTGGAAAATTGCATTCCTGCCCTTGGAACACTGATAGTCTAGTTGGTGAGATAAGATATACTTTTTTTTTTTTTTTTAAGATTTAATGTCTGTAAAATATAACTGTAAACTAAAGTTTCATTCTGTTAACTTGTGAGGAACACAGGATCGCACCCTTGTGTATTTTAGTCACAGCAGGAGTGGACTGTGGCAGTCTCCATCAGCTACACATTTACCTATAATAAGTCGTGGCTCAGACTTGAAGGTCTTTGTGGAGCTGTGAAGTAAATCAGGGTAGAGCATTTGAACTGAGGGGGCTTTCTAGAGTATTTTACCAAAATTAATAGGTGAATGTATCTTCCAAGAAGGACAAATTGTTAGGAAGATTAAGGAAGTTGTGAGTGTAAATAAAAGAAGATAGAATTAGGGGCTGGGCTTGTGGCTCAGCGGTAGAGCACTTCCCTAGCATGGGTGGGACCTGGGTTCGATTCTCAGCACCACATAAAAATAAAGGCATTGTGTTATGTCCATCTACACCTAAAAAAATAAATATATATAAAAAAAAGAAGAAGATAGAAATAACAAAAAACAGCATAACATCCTTGGAACAACCAATCCTTGGAGGAGACTTCTAAAAACCCAGAGCACTCCCTGTTATTTCCATTTTTCGATCCCTTTCAGATGCCTCATCCCCGAAGGTACCATTCCTCAGAGCGAGGTAGCAGGGGGAGTTACCATGAACACTATCGGAGCCGAAAACATAAGCGACGAAGAAGTCGTTCCTGGTCAAGTAGTAGTGACCGGACACGGCGACGCCGGCGGGAGGACAGCTACCATGTTCGTTCACGGAGGTGAAGCCTCAGGAGGAGAAACTGATTCCAGTTTACTTGCTTATTTGTTTGTTCAACAAATGTTTATTGATTACTTGCTAAGGGCATTGTGCTATAAGCAGCTGGCTGAAGGCGATGTTCAAGGTGGAGAAGAAGGGATAGAGGGAGTTTTGGCCTAGTGGTAGAGCTCTTACCTACCATAAGTGAGGCCATAAGTCTAATCCCCTGCACCGAACAACAGCAACATCAAAAAAAGATGGATAACAAAATGAGCCATTTGTACCACAATGTTAAGAGTATTATCCTGGCTGGGCACATGCCTGTAATCCCAGCAACTCGGGAGTCTGAGCAGGGGGATCACATGCTTGAAGCTGGCTTTGGTCACTTAGCAAGACCCCATCTCAAAATTTAAAAATAGAAAGGATTGGGGATATAGCTCAGTGGTAGATTGCTTGTCTAGTGTATGTAAGGGCCTGGGGTTCAATCCTCAGTACCACACACAGATCAAAAAGTGTTATTGTAGAGAAAGTACTAACTTGGTTGGGTACAGTTCAGCATACCTGTAATCGCAGGTATGAGGTGGAGGCAGGAGGATCATGGGTTGAAAGCCAGCCTCAGTAACTTAGCAAGGTGCTAAGCAACTCAGATTCTGTCTCTAAATAAAATACAGAAAAGGGCTGGGGATGTGGCTCAGTGATTAAGTGCTCCTGAGTTCAATTTCTGGTACCAAAAGAGAGAGAGAGAGAAAGTACTAACTTGCGGGGCTCAGGATGTACCTGGTAGGTTTGGTTGAACTGAGGCGGCAGGCTGTGTAGTCCAGGGGAAACTTTCCAAGAAAGTGACATCTAAGCTTGTGTATAGTGCAGGTAGGAGTCAAAACGGGAGAAATGTGTTCAGGTAGAGGGAAGTATCTATAAAGGATTATGAGCTGGAGGTAGCTAATGAGAAAGTTCGGAGACAGGCCTGCATGCTGTTAATAATTTAGTGTTTAAACAGAAATGGTTTAGAGCAAAGCTGGATTTTAGTCAGAAATGTGCAAGAAAGAACTGGTTCTTCCTTCAGTTGTGTTACTAGAGAGGAGGAGAGGGAGTGGTACTGCAGATTCCTTTTCAGAGGTCATGGTAACATGCAGTTGTTGATCTTCTGCTTCCTCATCTTACTTCTCTGGTCTTTGATCCTCTCGGAGTGACTCTTAAAGTGCCTGAGAGTAATTTTTCTGGCATTACTCTTTGTCCTCCTTGAGGCATGTCCTTGTCTATGGCATGGCAGGGCTTGAACAGGTGCACCTAATGGGGATATGCTGTCCAACAGCAGCTATGATGACCATTCATCCGACCGGAGGGTATACGACCGGCGATACTGTGGCAGCTACAGGCGCAATGACTACAGCCGGGATCGTGGAGAGGCCTACTATGACACAGACTATCGGCATTCCTACGAGTATCATCGAGAGAATAGCAGCTACCGCAGCCAGCGCAGCAGCCGAAGGAAACACAGGCGGCGGAGGAGACGCAGCCGAACTTTCAGCCGTTCATCTTCGGTGAGTGTCAGCCCAGGCCCTTCCTCTCCCTACTCTTCTTCAGGCCCTCTGGGACCCTGGTAAGTTAGTAGTATCCTTGATCTCAGCTGAGCATTGGGGCATGAACACTAATGTGGGCATTGAGTCTGCCTACCCTCTTGGAAGCTCTCCGACTCTTGAAGGGCCCCAGAATCTACTTTGCAAATGGATGGGCATTGAGCCTTCGTGAACTCCAGTGCCCTCCCTGGCATGTGGGGCTTATTGTGTTGGAGCAACTCTTCTGCCCCAGAGGCTTCCATTCTTTGATAGGGACCTTCCTTGTGAACTGCCTTTTTCCCCCCAAGCCCTGGGCTCTTAGGCCCCCTCAGGAGACAAGCTTGGGTGGGGGCAAGGGGTTAGAGACCTGTGCCCACCCAGAAGGGTATTGTGTAGAGCATGGGGTTGTGGGTGACACTGGCAACGACATCACTTCTCTGCTCTGCCCATGCCTCTCCCTGTTCCCGTTTTGGGTTTGGGGACTTGGGATTGTACGCCGCTCTCTCTTCTCACACCAATCCGCCTTACTGCATCTGACGTGTTCCCTTCCACTGTCCCCCATCATCGTCTGTCCCCCATGGCTGGGCGCCTGTGACCGGTGACCCCTCCACCACCCACCCCGTCTCCCTCCGGCCCCCGCTCCGACACCTGGCTTGCTCCGACCCCCCCCGCCCCCCGACAGCAGCACAGCAGCCGGAGAGCCAAGAGTGTAGAGGACGACGCTGAGGGCCACCTCATCTACCACGTCGGGGACTGGCTACAAGAGCGATGTACAAGCCAAATCGTAACAATCCTATAGCCTGTATTGGTCCCATAGCCATCCTAACGTCCCAAGCCAACCCAAGTCACAGCCTCTTTGCCTTTTCTCCGTGGTGTTGTTCATCTGGGTGGTTTGAGTTGCTGTTGAGAATTGACCTCTGCTGTCCACTCCCAGCTCTCATGGCCCCTGGGTTAAAGGTGGTGGGAGTCATGCAGGGGTTTCATCCCCTGTGATCATCTGTATCTGTTCCCCTTCCTTCATCTCACCCCAGGTTGCTGTACCCTTTTTCCTTCCAATTCAACTCATTCGCCCCCACCTTCTCTCCCTCCCTCTCCCCGACCCTGCTGTCTTTTATTTCAGATGAAATTGTAAGCACCTTAGGAGAGGGGACCTTTGGCCGAGTTGTTCAGTGTGTTGACCATCGCAGGTAACTGGCAGCCCCTTCCTACACCACAGTTCCTAGGCATAAAGAAATGGTGGGGGTTACCTGGGACTTTTTTGCTAATTAGCAAAAGTCAGGAATTCTTAGTCCCTACATAGCCCCATTGCATCTGAGGTGTTCTCAAGGACCTAGCAAAAAAGTCTCCCCTGCCAACCTACAGGGGTGGGGCTCGAGTTGCCCTGAAGATCATTAAGAATGTGGAAAAGTATAAGGAAGCAGCTCGACTTGAAATCAATGTCCTGGAGAAAATCAATGAGAAGGACCCTGACAACAAGAAGTAAGCAAACAGAGGAGTGTAGAGGGAGGCTGGGAGGCTCCCCCTGCATAGGGAAGACTCCCAGGCTGGGGTTAGGCAGGCAGGGGTAGGTCCTTCCATCCATTCATCTTGTGTTCATCATCTTAGAGTAGTACAACATCAGGGTAGGCAGGGCTTGGGACATTCTCTAATCCATTCCTCTTGTTTTCAGGACAGTTAAGAGTGCTTTGCAGTTTGGCCTCATCCCAGGATGACTTTTGTAGAGATACACGCTGAAAATGACCCTGGAACTGAGCATCGATATCTATCAAAAATGAATTAGTGCTTTGAGCTGGGGGTGTAATTCAGTGGTAGAGTACTTGTCTACCTAGTCGGTAGGCGCTAGGTTTGATTCCCAGCTATCAAAAAAAGAAAAAGACCAAAAGTATGCTTTTATGCCTAAACTATGTTAATGAGGCCACACTTATACAGTAATATTTTCACATACACTTATAGGCATTAAGAATAAGAACATTAAAGCTGTTAGGAGACAATAGGTATAAACATGGGCAAGAGTGGCTGATATTGAGTGGATTTTATAGATGGGGCTGGGGTTTAGAAGGGACCATTTGATAATTCAGGGTTCACACTGTTTAGAGCTTGGCACTCAAGAATTCTTCAAAAAATAGAATAGTTTTTGAACTATTTAAAATATTGTAGGAAGTTGGGCAGGGTGGTGCACACCTATAATGTCAGCTATTGGGGAGGCTAAGGCAGGATTATTTTAGGTTTGAAGTTGATCTGGTCAATTTAGCATGATCTGTTTCAGAATTTTTAAGGCAGGAGTTCTGGGGAGTTGGGTACATCATACCTATAATCCCAGTGACTTGGGAGGCTGATGCAGGAAGGATTGCAAGTTTGGGGCCCTCCTGGGTAACTTAGCAAGACCCTGTCTGAAAATAAAAAGGGGTAGCTCAGTGGCAGAAGCACCCCTGGGTTCAATCCCTTGTATCAAAAAAATAAATAAAACATAGGAAAACGTTTGGAAGATTGGCAGGTAGTGCCTCTTGGGTCTGCCAGAAAGGCCATTTGCTAGCTGAACTGAGTTTTATGCTAATGTTAGCTGGCATGTTTTTACACAATTATATGGAATCAGCAACTGTATAGGCCCTCCTTTTGGAGGGGTGGTGGGCAGATGGGAGCTCATCAGACATTCCCCTTCCCCCATCTCTCTTCCCAGCCTCTGTGTCCAGATGTTTGACTGGTTTGACTACCATGGCCACATGTGTATCTCCTTTGAGCTTCTGGGCCTTAGCACCTTCGATTTCCTCAAAGACAACAACTACCTGCCCTATCCCATCCACCAAGTGCGCCACATGGCCTTCCAGCTGTGCCAGGCCGTCAAGTGTGAGTGGGGTGGGCTGAGGTGGTCTCTGGGGCAGCCCCTCCCTCCAGTGGACCACTTCTGTCTCATTTGTGGACTGGTCAAACCCCTAAATAGTCAAAGCACAATTACCCACAGTTTTATTGTTCACTGTCATCTTGGCCTATCTTCTTCTGACATCACTTCTAGATTTATGTCTTCACCATCACTTTCTCCACACCCAGCCTAGTAGGAGCTGGGAGACAGCCTTTGAAGTTGAAGTGTTCGAGGATGTCCTTCCCCCGCCCCCATTAGGAAATTGTTAGCAAACACAAAGAGACAAATGTACTCTATGCTAGAGGTTTACATTCATCTAAATTGAGATGTTCTTTGTTATAGCAAAGCAAATGGGAATGTGGACTAATTCAGCTAAGGGGCCAGGTAGGGAATCCAGACAAATGCATATTTCCACTGAGTTCACAGCCATATACAATTTCACAGAATTGAGTTCACAAAATGTCAAGATATTAAACATGTCAGATTCAGTACAAAACTACCACCTGTAAAAAACACTTTTTTAACCTCATCAGTTGAGATACATTAGAAAGAATAGGTATTTTTAGACCAGGCATTTCATTTAGTTATAGAGCAGAAAACAGCCCTAGTGATTCTGGACCTTCCTCCTCACCAGCGTTGCTCTGGGTGCTCAGCTTGGGGTCAGGTGGTGCCACTTAGCTCTGGCCACCTGAACTAAGCCTGACCTGCCCTTCTCCTCTGCAGTCCTTCATGATAACAAGCTGACACATACGGACCTCAAACCTGAAAATATTCTGTTTGTGAATTCCGACTATGAGCTCACCTACAACCTAGAGAAGGTAAGATGAACAGGGTCTGTCCTTGGCCCTTGGAGGCAGATGGCTGGCCCACTTGGCCTTTGCTTAGCCCATTCTGTCCTCCCTTATTTTTTTCTTCTCTGACTCCAACTGAGTAAAACTAGAGTACTAGAATAGGGAGGGAAAGATTTAAGAAGACCTGAATTAGAAGAGAGCTTGGATAAAGGGCTTTCCAATAGAGTGAAAATGCCCTCTTTTTTTTTTGTTGTTGTTTTTTAAGATATTTTTCTGTGAGGAAGGAAGGCTCAGCTCCCTGGACTAACTGGAGATGATAGACCTCAGAGCTTAAGCAGCTCTCCATAGCTGGGCATGGTGGCCCAGGCCTATAATCTCAACCATGTGGGAAGCTGAGGTAGAAGGATCAAAAGTTAAAGGCCTCAGCAATTTAGCAAGACCCTGTCTCAAAAAAAAAAAACAAAAACAAAAAACCTGGGGATAAAGAACCCAAGGGTTAAATCTCTAGTAAAAAACAAAGGAAAAAGCAACTCTCCATCTCTCTCTCTTTTTTTTTTTTTTTTCAATTGTTGATGGACCTTTATTTATATGTGGTGTGAGAATCAAACCCAGTGCCTCACACATGCTAGGCAAGCGCTCTACCACTTAGCCTCAGCCCCTCCATCTCTTGACTCTTTTGCTACATGTTACATATTTTCAGGAAAACAATGTATCGATCATGTGGATATAGTCTTCTGATACAGACTTGCAGCCACTCCATAATCAATCATTCTTTCTCTCCCTCCTCATACTGGGGTTTGAACCTTATGGTACTCTACTGCTGGGCTATTCCCAGCCTTTCTTATTTTGAGACAGAGTCTTGCTGAATTGCCCAGGCTGGCATTAAACTTGTATTCTGCCTAAGCCTCCCATATAGCTGGAATTGTAGGCCAGCACTACTGTGTCTGGCTTACCCCTCCTGCTAATAGGGATTGATGCCAGGGGTACTGGGGCTGGCCCCAAACTTTTTTTTTTAGTTGTAGTTGGACATAATACCTTTATTCATTTATTTTCATGTGGTGCTGAGGATCCAACCTAGTACCCAACACTTGCGGGGCAAGTGCTCTACCACTGAGCTACAACCCCAGCCCCTGGCCCCAGACTTTTGATCCTCCTGCCTCAACTTCCCGAGCTGCCAGAATTACAGGTGTACCCCACCATGGCCAGCTTCCTTACTCTTAAAAGTTCTTCAGTAAACCAGGAGATCTTCTGTGGTGTGTGGTAGCATGCCATAGTTGGCTAGGTTTTTGTTTTGTGGTACTGGGTTTTAATCCTGGGGACAGGGCACTCTACCACTCAGCCACATCCCCAGACCATTTATTTATTTACATTTTCAGTACTGTGGATTGAACTCAGGGTGCTTTATTTCTTAGCTACATGCTTTTTTAAAATCAATTTCTAAAAATAATTTTTGTAGTTGTTGATAGACCTTTATTTTATTTATTTATATGTGGTGCTGAGAAACCCAGTGCCTCACACATGCCAGACAAGTACGCTACCTCAGAGCCACAGCCCCTCATCTATCTATCTGCCTATTTATTTATTTTTGAGAAAGGGTTTTGATAAGTTGCTGAGCCTATCCTCTAACACAGGATCTTTCTGTTTCAGCCTCCACACTCACTGAGATTGCAAATGTGTGCCACTGCACCTAGCTTTATAATTTGTATAACTTATATAATACATAACACAAATATATATTTGTATAGTAAAAATATATTAGGGCCTTCCTAAGCTTCCCAGGCTGGTCTTGAATTTGTGATCCTCCTGTCTCAGTTTTTTTCTTTTTTTCTAATTTTTTAAGTTATAGATGGACACAATATCATTTAGTTTTATGTGGTCCTAGTACATGCTAGGCAAGTGCTCTACCACTGAGCTACAACTGCAGCCCCTGACTCTGCTTTTTGATTTGCTAGAATTGACTTTTTAAGGCACCTTAGAGAATAGAGGTGGAATACTGGTTTGCAGTATAGTTGTTCATTCACTCTCTGCCTTGCTCCTAGAAGCGAGATGAGCGCAGTGTGAAAAGCACTGCTGTGCGGGTGGTAGACTTTGGCAGTGCCACCTTTGACCATGAGCACCATAGTACCATTGTCTCCACTCGGCATTATCGGGCACCAGAAGTCATCCTTGGTAAGGGCAAGGGCGATCCAGGTGTGTGAGGTGATGTGGTGGGGCCAGGGCCCTCTAAGTCTCATAATATCTTTTCCTTCCCACTCTCACTCAGAGTTGGGCTGGTCACAGCCTTGTGATGTGTGGAGCATAGGCTGCATCATTTTCGAGTACTATGTTGGCTTCACCCTCTTTCAGGTAAGTGGTAAGGGGTCTTACTCTACTACCTGGCATTCTTCTGCTGAATATTTGCCTGTTCACTCCTTCGAATTGCCTGTCTGGCAGCCCAGCTTCCCCTTGTTAGTCCCTTACTTAGCTCTGCCTTTGTTTCCTAGACTCATGACAACAGAGAGCATCTAGCCATGATGGAAAGGATACTGGGTCCCATCCCTTCTCGGATGATCCGAAAGACAAGGTGAACTTTGAATGGGAGGGGCTTAACCCTTTTCATTTTCTCTTTTCAGTATAGGTCTATTTTATATCAATTTTTTTTTCTTTTTTTTGATACCTCCCCTTTTCCCACTTTTTTTTTTATTAATTTTTTAATTTATATATGGGCAGCAGACTGTATTACAATTCTTATTACACATATAGAGCACAATTTTTCATCTCTCTGGTTGTATACAAAGCATATTCACACCCAATTCGTGTCTTCATACATGTACTTTGAATAATAATGTCCATCACTTCTAACCCCATGCCCCCTCTCTTCCCTCCCCTGTTACTCTTAAACGAGGAAATAAGTTAAGAATCCTATAATAAGGAAAACCTTCTGAATTCCTCAACCTCCCCTTTCCCTTTAGAAAGCAGAAATATTTTTACCGGGGTCGCCTGGATTGGGATGAGAATACTTCAGCTGGACGCTATGTTCGTGAGAACTGCAAACCACTGCGGGTGAGCCAGGCAGGGGATAAATAGAGCCCATCACCCAGAGGTCAGTTCTTAGGTAGTTTGTCCCTGGAATGCATTTCTGCAAGCATAGGATTAGGAAAGGAAGGGAAGAAAGCTGAAAGAAGACACCATTGGTCAACAAAGGTGAGATAAGAGGAGTGGCTTTGTGGAGGGAAGGAGATTATAACCTTGACACCTAGATGTCAAAACAGTGTCTTGGATTCTTTAGGTCAGACAGAAAAGAATAAATTACCATTTGAAGAGCTTACATTGTAATGAGCTAAAGAAGATTCATGACCTTAAGGATCTACAAATAGAACTCTGAAAGAGAGTATGAAGGAGGCCTGGGATTTAGCAAAGCCTCGGCATTCACAAAGCTCAGGATTCAACCCCCAGTTCCAAAAGAAAGAAAAAGAGTATGAAGGAGTAATTGTGCTGGTGGAATGGTGGGTGGAGCTGTAATATCAGAAATGCTGGTCTTAGTTTGGTCAATGTAAGATAGCATTCCAGGCTGGGTGCACCATGCCTGTATTCCCAGCAGCTTCGGAGGTGGAGGCAGAAGGATTGAGTTCAAAGCCAGCCTCAGCAACTTATTGAGGCCTCAAGCAACTCAATGAGACCCTGTCTCTAATAAAATACACAATAGGGCTAGGGATGTGGTTCACTGGTCAAGTGTCCCCAAATTCAATCCCCAGTACCACCATCCCACTGAAAAAAAGAAAAAAATCTTTCCAGTCAGTTCCTAGGAGGGCCTTAGATGTTTCTCTAAGATTAAAAAGTAGGGCCTTGAAGAAGAGGCAGGATTTCTCCTGTCTCACCTTTTTCCTGCCCTACTCCACCAGCGGTATCTTACCTCAGAGGCAGAGGACCACCACCAGCTCTTCGATCTGATTGAAAGCATGCTAGAGTATGAACCTGCCAAGCGATTGACCTTGGGTGAAGCCCTTCAGCATCCTTTCTTCACCCGCCTTCGGGCTGAGCCACCCAACACCAAGTTGTGGGACTCCAGTCGGGATATCAGTCGGTGACGATCAGAACCTGGGCACCCCTGCATCTCTTATAGCAGTGGGTGTCCAGTCTCGGACACTGGTGCTTTTTTATACAAGATTACAGAGCCTGAACTCATTCCCTCCTGGCTCCCTGTACACCTGTGAATATGTGAAATAGTGTAAATATGACAGAACTTGTACTTATCACTTCAACCCTTGCCTTGTACATAATGCTGTTCATCCACACTCTTCCTACCTTCACCTGCCCCCTTCCATGGATTTGGAAGGGGGCAGAGTGAGGTAACCAGGTGGCACCTATCCCATGTTTTATAAGGAATTTTGTACAGTCTTTGTGAAATAAAATGACGTGCTTCATCTGACCCCCATCCCTGGAATTTGAGGTTTGGGGATGCTGGGGTGGAGGGATGAGACAATTGGCAGCTTTTCTGAATTTGGGTATGAAGGGAGTCCATCTTACCCTCTAAAATAAAGCCTGGTCACCAGTTTGTCCACCTAGTGTCAGGATGGTAGTAAAGAGTGGGACAGCATTTCTTGCAGATCTAAATGGAGAGAGGTTATAGGGTGGCAGTTCTCTGATCTGGAGTCATGAGGTTGGGAAAGAGGGCTCACTGGATCATTAGGCTGCACTCCAGGACAAAGCCCAAAACTGAAAACTTGGGCTCCCGTCGCCGGCTGGCTCGTCCCAACGTGAGGCCATCTGGGAAATGTAGTTCGTTGGCGAGAGGAAGTCACGTGGGGGAAGGGGGGGTGCTTGGCTACCCAGACTGTGTTGGAAGTGTCACGTGAGGTATTTCCGTCTTTTATTTTGGCTAAGGCGCAGGCGCAGCCGGTCGCTGCTGCGGGGATCCTGGCGATCCTTCCGGTCGGTTCAGCCAATCGGTGCACGGAGGAGCTAGGCGGACCGAGAGGAGCGGAGGGAGCTCCCAGGGCCTCCGCCGCCGCTACCTCCGCGGTAGGGGCGTGGAGGGCAGGGGCGGTCGAGCCCGCGGTTGCAAAAATGGCTCAGAGCAGAGACGGCGGAAACCCGTTCGCCGAGTCTGGCGAGCTTGACAACCCCTTTCAGGTGATTTGCGCTAGTCCCGTTTGGCCGGTCGGGTTGATTCTGATTATTTCGGGTCTAGCTAACTTGTGTTCCCACTCGTGACATTTGATTCGGGGGAGTGCCGCCACGTGGGGGTGATGGTGACTCCAGAGCGGTGAGCCCTTGTGGTTGGGGGAGGCGGACCCTGCCCCTCTAAGAGGCTGGTATTGGCAGTCTTGGGTGATAAACTTAAAGGTAGTTAGTATTGGGCCAGCCGTGCCTCCGACGGAGCCGTACTGGGAGACACGGGTAGTTTAGGAGAGGTCCCGAAGAGTTCCCTCGAAGGCACTGAGTGCCAGCTAAGCCCAGGTCTTTGCCCTCAGGACCCAGCTGTGATCCAGCACCGACCCAGCCCTCAGTATGCCACGCTTGACGTCTACAACCCTTTTGAGACCCGGGAGGTGAGCAATTGGAGAGCACAGGAGGGCAAGAAAGGGAAGAGTAATGATAAGCACTGTCGTGTAGGTGCAGGGAACATTCGTGCATGCAGAGGAAGGAAGAAGCACAGCTCCTGGGAAGACACCAGTCAGCCGTGGGATGTCTAATCTTGGGAACTCCAGGGCCAAGGAGTAATCTGGTTTGAGTTCTAAAAGTCAGTCCTGGGGAGACTTCCTTGAAGTAAATCAAGATTGGGAATGTCAGAGTTGAGAAAAACTGCAATTAGAAGACAAAGAATGAGGAAGATCATCCTGTTTGTCCTACTAGAATAGAAAATGGTGGGTTCAAAAAGTTAAGGGAGAGCTGGGCCCAGGGGAGCATGCCTGTAATCCCAGCAACTCTGGAGGCTGCGACAGGATTACAAATTCGAGGCTAGACTGGGCAATTTAAACCCTGGCTCAAAATAAAAAGGGTTAGGGTGTAGCTCAATGGTAGAGCGCCCCTGGGTTCAATTCCCAGTATTGCAAAAAATAAATTAAAAAATACCAGACAAAAAAGTCGTTCAGGGGGTGGATGTGTAAAAAAAAAAATGATTTCAGTCATTGTTAAGGAATTGGATGTGAGGGGTGACCAGGACTACTGCAGGTAATAAAAGAGTTCTTTAACATAAATTCAACACAAGAACTAGCTTCCTAACAACTGAGAGAAGGGTTGCTATCTTAGGTAATAAATTCTGCTTCTAAGGTTTTCAAGTTGATTCTAGGTTCCTGTGTTATGAGACACTGGGTGATCTATTAAATCTTTTCCTCAACAGCCATCACCAGCCTATGAGCCTCCTGCCCCTGCACCATTGCCTCCACCCTCAGCTCCCTCTGTACAGCCCTCAAGAAAGCTCAGCCCCACTGAACCCAAAAACTATGGTTCCTACAGCACTCAGGTAAAGAGGGCGAATGCAAGTGGGGGCCAGGGAGAAGCGCCTGTCCTGGGTTCCAGGACTCACACCTCCCTTGCTCATGCTGGGCAGGCCTCGGCTGCAGCAGCCACAGCTGAGCTGCTAAAGAAACAGGAGGAGCTCAATCGGAAGGCAGAGGAGTTGGACCGCAGAGAGCGAGAGCTGCAGCATGTTGCCCTGGGGGGCACAGCCAGTAAGTGGGTCCCTGGTAAAGTGAGGAAGAACTTCTGACAGTTTGGAAGGAGCAAAAAAAAAGACTAAGAGCATGAGCTCTATAGTCAAACTGCTGAGTGTGAGGTGTACAGTCATTAGCCATGACCTGTTAGCCAAATTACCGCCCCCCCCATATTGGGGCTTAAACCCAATGCCATGCGCTTGCTAGGTGAGCATTCCCATCACAGAGCTGCACCCCTAACCCCTTGGGTGGGTACTTAATCTTGAGTGTTTCAATTTATTTATTTGTAAATTGAGAGTAACATTTGTATCTCTTTGACAGAATTGTTGTGGGGGTTAAACAAAGTTGTTGGCAAAGTGCTTAGCACCATGCTCAGATGTTGCAAATAATAATAAACATTTGCTATTACTGTTGTTTTTTGTCACTCTCCCTTTGTTTCCTTGGACCCAGAATTGAGAGGACTTGGGAAGGGAAGAAAGGGGGACTGATTCCCTCATTGGTCTCTGCTTCATTACTGGGGTCTTCTTGCTCTCTTTGTGCTTTACAGCTCGACAGAACAATTGGCCCCCGCTACCCTCTTTTTGCCCAGTTCAGCCCTGCTTTTTCCAGGACATCTCCATGGAGATCCCCCAAGAATTTCAGAAGACAGTATCTACCATGTACTACCTCTGGATGTGTGAGTAGTAAGATGCCTTTTTGGAGGAAGTTATGGGTAGATTTTTTTTAAAGCCCTCGAGTCCACTCATGAACCAAAAGTTTCATTTTGCCTCAATATTTGAAAACAAAGTAATTTATCCAGGGATCTTCTTGGGTTACTTTTTAAAAAATTGTATTTAAAACTCAGGCCTACTCACCAGCTTGCTAGCAAGTGTATTTTCTCATCCCCATCATTTCTTTTTGTCCCCATGCATAAATAGGCACTCACTGATGTACCGTGCATGGAGTTGAACTCTGAATTCTCTTGCCTCAGCCTCTCTTGTTGGTGAGATTTTGTGTGTGCACTACTATGATTGACTGCATTCTGAATTCTTTTTTCCCCCCATTATAATCATACATAATAGTGGGATTTACCATGCCGTTTTTGTACTCACACACAACATAATCTGATCAGTATCATTTCACAATATGTTCTGAATTCTTTGCAAAGAATTTATTCATTGTGGTGCACATCTGTAATACTAGCTACTTGGGAGGCTGAGGCAAGAGGATAGCAAGTTCAAGGATAGCCTGGATAACTCAGTGAGACTTTGTCTCAAAATTAATTTAGTCATTTATTCTTTTTTGGAGGGATCAAACTCAGTACCTCATACTGAACCCTCATCTCCTCAAAATAAAATTTGAAAAAGGCCTGTGGACATAGCTCAGTGGTAATATGCCCCTGGGTTCAATCCCCAGTTCCACCACCAGGAAAAAAAAAAAAAAAAATTCTTTGCCAGGGGATCCCTTATGATTGAGGTTTGCTTATTCCATTCCTGTGAAGCCGATTCCACGAAAGCTGGAGCTGCCTTTCTTCCCTTACACTGTCAGACCTGGGGAGGGTTGTGGAGAGGGCGTGTAAGGAGCTTTCATTGCAGTTCAGGAGGACCTGTCCTTTACCCTGTCCCCCTGCTCCTTAGGCAGCACTCTGGCTCTTCTCCTGAACTTCCTCGCCTGCCTGGCCAGCTTCTGTGTAGAGACCAGCAATGGCTCCGGCTTTGGGCTTTCTCTGCTCTGGGTCCTCCTTTTCACTCCCTGCTCCTTCGTCTGCTGGTACCGCCCCATGTACAAGGCTTTCCGGTAAGTGGGTGACTGGGGACCTGGGATGGGCCCCCCATCAGCTTCTCCAGCCCTAATTTTTCTCCCAATCTCCCCATCTTCCCCACCCCCCGCCCTTTGCAGGAGTGACAGTTCATTCAATTTCTTCGTTTTCTTCTTCATTTTCTTCGCCCAGAATGTGCTCTTTGTCCTCCAGGCCATTGGCATCCCAGGTTGGGGGTTCAGGTCTGTAAGGCTGCCAGCCACTCTTATCCTCCCTTCTAATTCTCTAGACCAAGCCAGCACTGAATACTGGGACACAAGTTGTTAGGGAAAAAATTCCCCCTTGGGAGGTTCTAGTTTAATGAGAAAGACAGGACATAATTAACGTAGAACCCAGACAACTCTAGGCAGGCAGAGACTAAGGAGAAGAGGTCTGTGTATGGTCAATCTGAGAAGGCTCCCTAGAAGAAAAATATGTAACAGTGAAGAGGGGAGGGAGCATCCTCAACAGAGTAGGGTCTGTTTGGAGGGAGGATGCTCAGAAGAACTTGCAGAACTAGAGCTAATGGTTCACAAATTGGAATTAAAATGTGAAGAGTGCATGGAGTGGGGATTGTGGTTCACGGCATGCTGCCAGACTGGCAGGGGAGTGACTGCTGATGGGAGGGGTGGGACAAGTCAGGACTTACTGAGTGGAGAAGCTGGGAGGACTTAGACCCAGATGTGAGCAGCCCTTGTTACAGGCACATGCCTCCCCTACAGTGGCTGGATCACGGCTCTGGTGGTGGTGAAGATCAACACAGCTGTAGCTGTGCTTATGCTGCTGGTTGCCCTGCTCTTCACTGGCATCGCTGTGCTGGGAATTGTGATGCTAAAACGGGTGAGGGGCTGTGTGGAAGGTGGGGCCAGGAGGGTGAGATCATGGGTCTCTAGGGGCCTTATTGGAACCGGAGGAATGGGAGCAGGCCAGATTGAGGGGCGGGTTCTCCACTAATGGACTCCTTATGTATGTGGGGGAGTGTCTGTACAAGTTTGTGTGTGGGGAGTGAGGGTCAGAGTCCAGAGGGAAAAGAATGAACAGCAGGGGCTGGGGTTGTGGCTCAGTGTTAGAGCTCTTGCCTGGCATGTGTGAGGAACTGGGTTTGGTTCTCAGCACCGCATATAAATAAATAAAGGTCCATTAACAACTAAAAAAAATTCAAATAAAATGATTATTTAAAAAAAAAAAAAAACAGAACAGAACAGGCGGGTGAGAGGTGGTGGTGTCAGGTGGGGCAAGGCAGCAGTGACTGGACTGTGCTGAAATGTCTCTGCCCTCTTCTTGCAGATCCACTCCTTGTACCGTCGCACAGGTGCCAGTTTTCAGAAGGCCCAGCAAGAATTTGCTGCTGGTGTCTTCTCCAACCCTGCGGTGCGAACCGCCGCTGCCAATGCAGCCGCAGGGGCTGCCGAAAATGCCTTCCGGGCCCCGTGACTCCCGACTGGGATGCCCGGGCCCTGCCACTGGAGGGAGCTGACATAGCCCCATCCCTGAGGTTTCTGGGACTTGGGGAGACATCACTACTTGATGGCTTCTCCATAGTGCCCCCAATTCCACGGCCATGACTGCTGATCCTGACTTGGGGGTGCTGGGAGCCCACTGTGACCTATCACTGCTCGCCCTTTCCCCCATCAGGCCACACTGCTGCCCCCTCTCACACACCCCAACCCAGCTTCCCTCTGCTGTGCCAAGGCTGTCGCTTCGGTTATTTAAATAAAAAGAAAGTGGAACTGGAACTCACCTGTTTCCTGAAATTTTAATGGGAATTAAGTCTTATAAAGAGTGGAGGGTACTGGGGGGAAACCGAAGCCTTCGCGCTCGGGAACTTCAAGGCTTGCGTGTCCCCTGGGAGCTGTCGGCCGGCCGGGCAGGGCGGGGGCGTGGAGTCGCGCAAACCGCTCTCCACCAACCACGCGGGAAGAGGCCGCCGTCAGCCGCGGACGCCGCAGCCCGAAGCCGGGACACGGGGTGGGGCACCACGTTAGAGACTCAGCCTGGGGCTGGGCCCGCCTCGCCTCCGCCGGCCTCCCCACCCTCCTCGGGTCCCTGGTCCTGACTACAGTTCCCAGGGTGCACCGCGAGCCACGCCCCTCCACCGGCACCGGCCCCAGCCCCATCCCCCGCCCCTAGTGTCCGACCTGCTGCAGCCGAGCTGGGGGAGCGGAGCCTGGGGGGATGGGAGCGGGACCAGCGACCCGGGAGACAGCGGCACCGCGGCCTCTCCCCACCAGGCGGCCCCGGATCCTACTGGACATCCTGAGGGCGTGCCGACTGCGCCTCTAGAGTCACCCTGCGACCACCCCTCCCCTCTTTAGACTTCTACCCGCCTCGCCTTTACCCTTCCCACCCATTCCTGGGCTCCGGACCGCCGCCCTCTCCTCTCTCTGGAACCGGCCCTTCTCGGCGCCCCTCTTCCCTAGGGAGATGAGATGAGCCGGTGCCCCCGCGCCCTCATTGCCGCCCCGGGCACAGTGCCCATCCTGTGCCCGTGGTGGGGAGGGAGCACCCCGAAGTCCCTCCGTGACGCCCCTCCCGTGGGCGCCCCCGCAGCTGGCGTCCCTGGGCGATGTCCCGGGGGACCCAGCCAGGGGGCGGGCTCTAGAGCGAGGGGGGTGGAGAGGAGAAAGAACCCGGCCTTGGGTGCCTCTGAGATGCTCCCAAGCGCCAGGGGGGGCCGAGCGAGGTGCAAGCAACCGGGCGGCAGGCATGATGCCCTCGCCTAGTGACTCCAGCCGCTCGCTAACCAGCCGGCCCAGCACTCGGGGCCTCACCCACCTCCGCCTCCATCGACCCTGGCTGCAGGCCCTTCTCACGCTGGGGCTGGCCCAGGTTCTCCTGGGTATCCTGGTGGTAACCTTCAGCATGGTGGCCTCCTCCGTCACCACCACTGAGAGCATCAAGAGGTCCTGCCCGTCTTGGGCTGGGTTCTCGGTGAGTTGGGTGCACAGTGGTTGGGTGGGGGAGGCTCCTCGGGCCCCACCCCTCCTCACCAGCTGCAAGCCCACATCCTCGCCTCTCCTCCCTCTCCTGGTCCTTTCCCTCCTTGCAGGGCTGGGTGCATCCTGTGGCGAGGGGCTCACCCAGGTGCCTCCCCTGCCAGGCTGAGCCTGTGCCCACTCTGTCCCCAGCTGGCGTTCTCCGGGGTGGTTGGCATTGTGTCCTGGAAGCGGCCATTCACTCTAGTGGTAGGTGCCAGGGTCCAATGCCCACCGGGAGGCAGGTGCCCAGCACCAGAGGGGATGCCCACTTACGCCCTCAGGAAGGGAATTGGCTCTCCAGTTGGTGCCAGGCAGGGATGAAGTGTCTGTGAAGGAGTGGCTCCATCCATGGTAGAGGGGTACTCATGAAGGTTCTAGACCTGAGTTGGCACTCTTTTTTCCCCAGATCTCCTTCTTCTCCTTGCTTTCGGTGCTCTGTGTCATGCTGAGCATGGCTGGCTCTGTTCTCTCCTGTAAAAATGCTCAGCTGGCCCGGGACTTCCGAGACTGCTCCATGGTGAGATTTGAGGAGGCAGAGCTGGAGAGAACTGATTGGGGGAGGTGTGCAGGATACCTGAGTTTGTCCTGACTCAGGCTGCCTCACCCTCCCCACTCCTACTCAGGAAGGAAAGGTCTGTGTGTGCTGTCCCTCTGATCCCCTACCTCGGCCCTGTCCAGAGTCAGGGCAGGAACTGAAAGTTGCCCCTAACTCCACTTGTGAAGAAGCCCGAGGTGCCCTCAAGGTGAGCATGCACACCACCCTACTCCTCCAGCCCTCGCAGTTCCTTCTTCTACCGTGTTTCTGGGTGTCATTCTTGCCTCCCCCCCTGAGGTTCTCACAGGGCCAGAATAGTTGGGATGTCTAATTTTTCAGTGCCGGGGTTCAAACCCAGGGCCTTGAATATGCTAGGCAAACACTCTTCTCCTGAGCTACCTCCCCAGCCCTGAGAATTTGTGGGATTTACCACGCCCCAAGCCCTCACTCCCCTTCCCCTTTCTCTTCCCTTTCCAGAACCTGCTCTTCAGTGTTTGTGGGCTCACCATTTGTGCCGCCATAATCTGTACTCTCTCTGCTATTGTCTGCTGCATCCAAATCTTCTCTCTGGACCTCGTGCATACGGTGAATGGGGAGCTAGGGCCAGGGCCAGGCAGGCATGGTGGGATCAGGGGCTTGTGAGACCAGGCTAGATGGGACAGTGGCTACAGGTCTAGCTTCTGAGTATTAGGAGCTAGGGATCACTGGGCATGATGATGATTGGAGGTATATTTAGGATGCCAAAGGGAGGGTGAAGGGGACAGATGGGAATGAGTTAAGTACCTGATGCCTATCTGACCAGAAGAGGGGGCTTTAGAGTGCAAGCCTGGGTGGGGTGGAGTCAACAAGGTCCTAGATGGAAATGGGGAAAAATAAAAGACAATTCTGTAGCAGTGGAGAACAGGTGGTGATTCTGGAAATGAGGCCATAAAGAGGAGGAATTTTCGTCAGGCATTCCTGTGGTCCCAGCTAGCTGGGAGGCTGAGGCAGGACGATTGCAAGTTCAAGGCCAGCCTGTGCAACAGCAAGACCTTGTCTCAAAATAAAATAAAAAGGGTTGGAGATCTAGCTTAGCGGTAGAGCACTTGCCTGGTACATGCCAGGCTCTGGGTTCCATAACAATACCATGAAAAAAAAAAAAAAATTCTGGGTGGGCAGGGCCAGAGGTGGAGGTTCAGGGTGGGGGCAGGGTTAAGGAAGAGCTTCTCATGGGTAAGGGAGGAGCCTGAAGTGGAGTTTCTTGGAGGGGGCAGGATCATAAAAACAAGGTGGAGAGGAATTCTGGCCAAAGAGGTTATTCCCAAATACTAGGCTCACTGACCTACTTGGCTTGCTCCACAGCAGCTGGCCCCTGAGCGCTCTGTCTCAGGCCCCCTGGGGCCTCTGGCCTGTGCATCCTCGCCTCCAGCCCCTCTCCTACACACCATGCTGGACTTGGAGGAATTTGTACCACCTGTGCCCCCACCGCCCTACTATCCTCCAGAGTATACCTGCAGCTCAGAAACAGATGCACAGAGGTAAGGTCCTGCTGGGAAAATTGAGGAAGGGGTCTTGGGTTGGGCCTGGATTGGTGGGGGAGGGATCTTCATGGAGTAGGAGTTACTTTCCAGGCATTGATCCTCTTCCTTATCCTACCAGCATCACGTACAATGGCTCCATGGACAGTCCAGTACCTTTGTACCCTACTGATTGTCCCCCTTCATATGAGGCCGTCATGGGACTACGAGGAGACAGCCAGGTGAGAGCAGGATTTGGTGCAGTTTAGGAAGCCAAGAACAGAGCCTGGTAAGCTGAGCAAGTTGTAGGTGATGGTTAAGGATAATAATAGTTCTCAGGATCATTAAGCACTACCACATCTACTGTCATCTTTGATCTTCCCCAGAGCCTGGTGAGATGGGTAGGTTAGGAACTTGTATTTCTATAGTACAGATGTAGAAAGTGAGACCCACTTCAATTAAGTGACTTGTACAAAGTGACAAAGCTAGTCCAGAATCTACTTCTCCCATAGCTCTGTCCAGGCATGGAAGAGGCCATGCCAGCATGAGGGGCTGACCCTTGGCCCTTGTGTCTTCTACAGGCTACTCTGTTTGATCCTCAGCTTCATGATGGCTCCTGTATCTGTGAGCGTGTGGCCTCCATTGTAGACGGTGAGCAGAGTCAAGAGGGGTGGGTAGGGGTAGGGTGGCCAAGGACAGCATGGCTGGGTGGGAGCAAAAGGAGGGGACTCTGGCTGAGCTGATGACTTAGGGATAAATGAGGACTGTGGCTTCTCGGAACCCTGGACCTGTCTGTCTCCTCTGAGATAATGCTGGAGGCACAGTGGCCCTTGGAAGGCTGGGCTTGGGAGAAGAGGACTGTCTGCCTGGGCCCGGACACCTGGTGCTATCAGTGCCTCCTGCTGCCCACAGTGTCCATGGACAGTGGGTCTCTGGTGCTGTCAGCCATCGGTGACCTCCCGGGCGGCTCTAGCCCTTCAGAGGACTCGTGCCTGCTGGAGCTGCAGGGCTCCGTGCGCTCCGTCGACTACGTGCTCTTCCGCTCCATCCAGCGCAGCCGCGCGGGCTACTGCCTCAGCCTGGACTGCGGCCTGCGAGGCCCCTTCGAGGACAGCCCCCTGCCTCGGCGGCCCCCACGGGCTGCCCGCTCCTATTCCTGCTCTGCCCCGGAGGCCCCACCCGCCCTGGGTGCCCCAACGACAGCCCGCAGCTGCCACCGGCTGGAGGGCTGGCCACCCTGGGTGGGACCCTGCTTCCCCGAGCTGAGACGACGGGTCCCCCGGGGAGGCAGCCGCCCAGCAGCGGCCCCTCCCACGCGAGCCCCCACTCGCCGCTTCAGCGATAGCTCAGGTTCCCTCACCCCACCGGGGCACCGGCCTCCTCATCCGGCTCCCCCGCCACCGCTGCTGCTGCTGCCACGGTCCCACAGCGACCCGGGCATCACCACCTCCAGCGACACTGGTGAGCCTTCCCTTCCAACTCTGCCATTGAGGGGAGGATAGGCACTGGGATTCCAAGGTCAATTATGCCCATCAGGACTTGGGACCTTTTGAGGTCCCTGCGGAAAAAGAAAGGACGCTCTTGCAATACTCCCCCCACTCCCAGGCATGCTTTACCACTGAGCTACACCCCCGGCCCTTTTATCTAATTTTGAGACAGAGTCTCACTAAATTGCCTAAGCTGGCCTTGAATCTGTGACCCTCCTGCCTCAACCTCCCAAGTGGTGGGATCACAGTGGGTAGGCCAGCTGCAGTACGCTCTGGTACTCCCTCCCCAGGGACAAAGCTTCCACAGATTCTTGGCTAAAGTGGAGGCCCTTATTTTTTCCCTCTCAGTAGTGGGGATCCAGCCCAGGGCCTCACACTCACCAGCAAGCACACTACCACACAGCTACACCCCAGCATTTGACTTTTTTTTTTTTTTTTTCGTACTGGGGATTGATCCCAGGAGCATTTTGTTTCTGAGCTGCATTCCCAGCCCCTTTTATTTGGAAATCGGGTCTTGCTTAATCACCAAGGCTAGTCTGGGGCTTTTGATCCTCCTGCCTCAGCTTTCCCAGTAGCTGATATTACAGGGAACATTATGCCACCACACCCAGCTGGTGCTTGTTTTTGTTGTTGTTTTTAAATCTCCCTGAAGGGGGTGCACCATTCCTAGAGGGACTGCAATACCGGGTCGATGTGCAGAGTGGACAGAGCAAGCTCCTCTTCCATCTCCGACTCCCCAAATCCATTTACTATATCATCCTCAAGTAGAGGACATATCAGGTAGTAAGCTGACAGGAACCATACTACACTTGGTCTTAGCCAAAAAGCAGAGAATCAATGACTAGTTCCATGGTTCCCAAGTTTGGGCTGCTTACCTAATCTCTACAAACCTCAGTTTCTCACCTGTAAAACAGGTGTGATCACAGTATCTCAACCAGAAGTGCTATGGAGTGGCTGAGAAAGGAGACAGAGGAAGTGGCCTATGGCCACACCACACTGATCTGGGAAGCTCAGCAGGACTAGGCCTAGTTAGTACTCAGAAGGCAGATGATGCAGATGAACAGCACTAGTTCAGGAATGACTCTGCTATGAGGTGCTGCAGCCTCAAATGACAACACTGTCATCCGGTCTTTGTGCACCGTCCCATCTAGTTTCTGGCAGAAGTGGGCAGAGATGATGATCTCTTGATTGGAGATGGAGATAGGAGCCATTCAAGCTCTCTGGGCTCCAGTTCTCAAAGGAGTGGAGAAGTGGTGGGTGTATCCTCAGAGCGCTCTCATTTACTCCTTGTTCCTCCCCCAGCTGACTTCAGGGACCTTTATACCAAAGTGCTTGAGGAAGAAGCTGCCTCTGTTTCCTCTGCAGATACAGGTCAGGCGTGCGGTTGGCAACTGGGAGGTGAGGATGAGGGGCTGACTGTCTGGCCCTCTCTGTTCCCTGCATAGCCCAGTCTCTTCTCCTCTCTGCAGGGCTCTGCTCTGAAGCCTGCCTCTTCCGCCTCGCCCGCTGCCCTTCCCCCAAGTTGCTGCGTGCCCGCTCAGCTGAGAAACGGCGCCCTGTGCCCACCTTCCAGAAGGTCCCCCTCCCCTCAGGCCCTGCACCTGCTCACTCTCTGGGAGACCTAAAAGGAAGCTGGCCAGGCCGGGGCCTGGTCACTCGTTTCCTCCAGATGTCCAGGAAATCCCCAGACCCCACGGGCACTGGAGCTCATGGACATAAGCAGGTACATGAGGGGAGCCAGGAAAGAGCCCTGAAAAGCCTGAAGCACCAGGTTGAGCCATACTGATGCCCTGCCCTGTGTCCCTCTCCAGGTGCCCCGGAGCCCATGGGGCCGGCCAGGCCGAGAAAGCCTCCACCTCCGCAGCTGTGGTGACCTGAGCTCTGGCTCCTCTCTGCGGCGCCTCCTGTCTGGCCGGAGGCTGGAGCGTGGGACGCGCCCCCACAGCCTCAGCCTCAACGGGGGCAGCAGGGAGACTGGGCTCTGACCTGGGTTTCCTGTTACACTGAACAGATCCAGATGAATACTGGGGCCACAGGTACCAGCTGGTCAGGACCAGCAGCCCCCAGCACCCTCTTGCATTGGCTGGCGCACACACACACACAATAAAAAACCAAAAACCCACTATATATCCCCAGAAGTGTCTCTTTCCCTCTGCCTTTGGGGCTCTGCTGCTTGCCTCTGCCCCTTTGGGCTGGGAGAGCTTCTGTCCTGTGCTGCATGGGTATTCAGGCTGTCAGGGGGATGCCCCTGCTTACAGCATCGGAGGAGGAAAATTAATACACTCCCTCCAGCTCAAGAGTGACTGATTCTCAGGGGCACTCTGTCAGGGAAAAAATGTGTCCTGGGTGTTTAGGTGGAGGGGAATCTGTGCCTGTGTGATGGGGTGATGAGGTGGGCAACGAAGAGCCAGAAATCTAGGTGACCTCTCAGCTCTGCCACCTCTAGCTGCATGACCTTGGGCAAGTTACTTAACCTCAATTGCCTGATCCATAAGACATTGTGAAGATGAATGTTTGTAAAGCTCTTAACACACAAAGTAAGCCTTCAATAAATTTCAATTTCCCTCTTCTCTCTTGGACCTTTTTTCTTTTTTTTTAAGATAGGATAGGATCTTGTAAGTTGCTGAGGCTGGCAACCAACTGGTAACTCTCCTGCCCACTCTCTGGAGTAGCAGGCATTCTAGCCACTTGCGGTGCCCCTGTGCCCATCTTTTCCTAGACTTCTCTAATCATCAGTGAAACTTAGCCTTGAATTTTCTTAAATATGAGATATTAGGACATTTCCAGAAACCACATTGTATCTCTGCTCATTTTGATAGCAAAAGGGGTTTTTTTTTTTTTTTTTTCCTTTTTATGTACTAGGGATTGAAACCAGGGAGCTTAACCACTGAGCTACGAGCCCAGCCCTTTTAATTTTTTAAAAGTTTGAGGCAGGCCAGGTGTGTTGGACCATGCCTGTAATCCCAGTGGCTGGAGACAAGAGAATCGTGAGTTCAAAGGGAGTCTCAGCAACAGTGAGGCGCTTAGCAACTCAGTGAGACCCTGTCTCTAAATAAAATACAAAATAGAGCTGGGGATGTGGCTCAGAAATTGAGGGCCCTGAGACAGGGGCTTGCTAAGTTGCTGAGGCTGACCTCAGACTTGGAATCTTCCTGCCTCAGGCTCCCGAGTTGATGGGATTACAGGCTTGTGCTTCATGCCCAGCACCAAAAGTGTTTCTGTTTTACTTGTTCCCATTCAAACATCCATTCTCCCTATCTACTTCCAGAAGGCTGCTTTCCCTACCTCTCTCCAGCTACTGTTCCCTGCTTACCCCACACCGTACGGGGCATGGACTAGGAGGGCTTTATCACTGAGCTCCAGCCCCAGCCCCGGCCTTTTTTATTTTTTATGTCTTTTTTGTTACTGGGGATTGAACTCACAGATACTTTGCCATCCCTAGTTCTTTCTATTTATTAATTTATTTTGAGATGATCTTGCTAAATTGCTGAGGCTGTTCTTGAACTTGGGGATCCTCCTGCTTCAGCTTCTTGAGCAGCTGGGATTACAGGTAGGTGCCACTGGACCAATCTTAGCCACTGCTCTTGACAAAGTTTTCATCAATCATTTCTCTGCCTCTTTAAGCAGCAATTAACCCAAATAATCAGCATTTTTTCTTCTAGAAATTTTCCCTTTTTTGACTTTGAAAACATCACATTCTCCTATTTTTCCTCCTACTTTACCAGCTTTTATACCTCTGCTGGACTGATTCTACCTCCCTCTTTCTGTAAATTCCCCTATTAAGGTCCATGTCATGTTAAAGTGTAACTCTAGCTTTGACCTCTCTGTGAGCTCCTACCTCCAACATGACATCTCTGGCTTGAGCACAACAGAATTTGGGGTACCCACCCCACCACTTGCTCTTCTACTATTTCCATCTCAATAAACTGCACCACTATTGCCCAAATGCACATTCCTAAGGAATCATCCTGACTTCCCTCACTCAACACACCAATCCTATCCCAAATTCTTCAAAGTCTCACTATCTCTCCAGCTACCTAGTTCAGGCCACAACCACTTCTGAATCAATCTATTTCCACTCTTTATCAAAGTGACAATAAATCACGTCACATCAAAGCTCTTCCTATATCTACTGGCTTCCCATTGTATTTATAGTAATCTCCAAATTCTTTACTGAGACTGTGGTCAAGCACAACTGGTCCCACTCTCTGCTTCAGTCAAAATGCCTCCAAGGACCAGGAACCTTTTCTTTCCCCAGCATGAAATGCTCAACGCTGTGTCTGCAGCCTCACCTAATTCAAGTCCTATCTCCACTCACCTTCTCAGTGAGCACACCATCCCAATCTAGTTGGTAATCATTTTGCTATTGCTTTTTTGTGCTGGGGATTGAACCCAGGGCCTCAACCATGGGAGTCAAAACTCCACCAGAGTTATACCCTCAGCCCTGCCATCTTGTTTTGAGCATAAGATTTATCATTTAAATTATCTTGTAAAAATACTAATCTCTATGTTATGGAATGAAGTGTTGCTGGATTCTAGAAATGAAAATAAAGCCAATATGTCTTTAAAATGAAATAAAACTATCTTTTTTGTTAATATGTTTGTGTCCTCCCATAGAATATTAACTCCCAGCCAAGCTTGGTGATCTGCACCTGTAAGGATAACAACTAGGGAGGCAGAGGCAGGAGTACCACAGATTCAATGATAGCCTCAGCAAGTTGGCGAGATGGTGTCTCAAAATTAGAAGTATAGGACTGGGGACATAGCTCAGCTGGTAGAGTGCTTGCCCCGCATGCACAAGGCCCTGGGTTCAATCCCCAGCACCACAAAACAATAAAAATAAATAAAGAGAGAAAGAAAGTAAAAAGGACTGGGGATGTAGCTCAGCTGTAGAGCAACCCTGAGTTCCATCACCAGTACCATAAATAAATAAATAAATAAATAAATAAGAATATAAATGCTCAAGAGCAGAGCTTGCTCATTGCATGGAGTCCAACACATAGTAGGTCTGCAACAAACACTCCTTAAATTACTAAAGTGGCGCAATCGGAGGCCCTGTAGACAGCTTCAGCACACTGATGGTGGGGGCCACACTGTGCCCTCTAGGAAGGGGAAGGAGGATGGAGCGACACTACCCAGAGATGGCGTCAGACTGCAAGGCTTCTTGAATAATTCACCGTCATAACAATACAGCCTCCGTAAGGGTTGAAGCACGGCCAGCACAAAATGAGGCAGGAGGAGGTGGACACTGGGGTTCTCGCAGCTTCAGGGTACTGAATGTTCTCCACCCTCGGGCTCCCTAAGGAGTAAACTCAGGAAACCTTGCTCAGCTCGGACGAAGGGGATTCGGTGCGAATTCAACCCGCCCCACCCTTGACCCGCCGGTCGGCTGGTGGACGTCGCGCGCCTGCGTGGAGCTCCCTTCCGCGCACTCATTCCTACGATGTAAATCATGAATACCCTTGCGCTGTATCTGGACCACGGTTGATCAGTGCAAACTGTCCATCCCAAGGACAAACCAATGAAAAGTGGGGACGGGCTCTGGGTCCGCCTCCGGGGGAACGCCCATCCCCTTTCGGAACAGGCCCCGCCCCGCCCGCCGGGTAGTCTCGCGACTGCGCGTCCCGTTGGCGTCTGCAGGCTGCAGTGGGCTTTCCCTCGGCCTCCGGTTGGGGCTGCTGTTTCGCCTTGCGAACAACAGATGTTGCATCCTTAGAGTTTTAACTGCCCTTCTTGCGTTTGAACCTAACCTTTTCATCATGATTGTTATTATTTTTTGGGGACCTTTATTTTATTCATTTACTTTTACGTGGTGCAGAGGATCTAACCCACGGCCTCACACGTGCTAGGCGAGCGCTCTTCCACTGAGCCCCAGCCTCAGCCCATCACTGTTATTATTAATTGTAGAGATAGTTGTTTTTTATAAATAAAGAAGAGATGAGGGGGGCTGGGGCAGTGGTAGAGAGCTTGCCTAGCAAGTGTGAGGCCCTGGGTACGATCCTCAGCACCACATAAAAATAAATAAATAAAACAAAATAGAGGTATTGTGTCCATCTACAACTGAGAGAGAGAGAGAGAGATCCTTCCTTAAAAAGGGAGATAATATTTCTTCTTTTTATTTTTATTTTTTAAAATATTTATTTTTCAGTTTTCGATGGACACAACATCTTTATTTTATTTTTATGTGGTGCTGAGGATCCAACCCAGCGCCCCGCACATGCCAGGCTAGCGCGTTACCGCTGGAGCCACATCCCCAGCCCTATTTCTTCTTTTTAAAGACGCTAAAACAAAGCCTTCTCGCGCTTTTTGAGGGGTAGAGTCGGAAGAAGGCTATATGTTTTGCATTCTTCAATCATTCGACAAACGTTCGCTGAGTGTAGGACCCAGGAACTGTGCTAAGCATTGGAGAGCAGGAAACCAGCACAGATTGATCCCTACCTCACCGGGCTCATACACCGATAGACCAGTGGACAGACGAATGAGTATGTCGTTCTTTTATGAGCTGGCGCTTTGCCTGATATTAAATTGTTTGTACAGTTGATTACAACTGTGGTAAGACAAAGGAGATGTGAAGGCTCTGAGCAGGTGTTACAGGAGAGATGGGAAGGTGAGGCAGAATTTCTTGGAGGAAGTAACATCGGAGATGCATTAAGGAGGCTAAGTGGAGTGGAAGCCAGTGCATGATGAAGGAAGAGCCTTTGCTATGATTCAGAGAGGAAAGGATGGAGAGCCAGGGACAAGTGGGTGGCAAGTTGTTATTGGATGCTGGTCTTCCTCTGCACTTGCTCCCTCCAGTCCAGTTTCTATACAGCAGCCAAAGTAATCTTTTAAAAATATAAATCTGATCTTGTCAGTTCCCTGCACCAAACTCTTCAGTGAATTTCCATCTTAGAACAGAATTGAACCAACCAGGTGGTGCACACCTGTAATCCCAAGGACTCCAGAGGCAGAGGCGGAGGCCAGCCTGGGCAACTTAGCAAGGCCCTCAGCACCTCTAAATAAAAAAGTAAAATGAACTGGGGATGCAGCTCAGTGGTAAGCACTCCTGGGTTCAATCCCCAATACCAAAAACAAAAACAAAACAAACAAACAAAAAACAGAATCGAAACTCTGCTGTGGCCACCAAGTCCCTTCAGAATCTGACTCTTCTGCTTCTACAATCTCAACTTTTTACCACTACCCCTCCCACTTCCACAACTCCAACCTCTTCTTCCTGTCAGTACCCAAATTGTGTGTGTGTGTGTGTGTGTGTGTGTGTGTTACTGCTGCCACTAAAATATAAGCCCATAAGGCCTGGAAGGTTGTCATTTTATTCATTGCCATATCCTCAGAATCTAGAACCATGCTTGGCACATAAGTAGATTCCCAGTTAATATTTGTTAAGCGTTTGAATTGGAGTGTGCATAGCAAGGGTGCCTAACTCAGGCAGAGGAGTGAGGAAATGGGACTGATAATGCTAGTGAGGCTGAGGACTTAATGATGAATAGTCATTCACCTTTTTTCCAAAAGGGAGGAAGGGCCAGATGTGGTGAGACAAGGCTGTTCTCCCACTGTTAGGAGCCACAGCAAAAATATTGATACAGGCACCTTTGGATTTTATTGACTGCCAGCCAGCAATTCACATTCATATGGTAATTGGACTCATGCTGTCCAGCTGGGCCCATTTTCAGGACTCAGGTTACTCATGTCACTCTTGTAATGGGAGAGTTCCCATTGGTTGGGAAAGGATGGTAGGAGGGTGTTCCGGGGGAAGGGGAATCCCCCCCCCCCCCCCCCCCCCCCCGCTCAGGTAGAACACACACGTGGCGGACCCACCTGTTAGGGGACGCACACGGCCTCTCTCTAAATAAAACTTTGTCTCAGTTTGACTGGCTTGTGTTTTTGTGCCCAACCGGGTTGCAAGATTGCAAGCCCGTGTGCACTGACAGCTCAGCAGGGGATCGCTCAGCAGGGGTGCCGCAGGCAGTGCTCGGCAGCAGGAGCGGGACTCAACCGGCCCGGGGCCGGGCAGTTTGCGGCATCCCACCACCTCAAAAGCCTGAGGTAGGAGGATTGCAAGTTCAAGACCAATCTCAGCCATTTAGCGAGGCCCTAAAAACTTAGTAGGACCCTGTCCCACAATTTAAAGAAGAAGAAGGAGGAGGAGGAGGAGGAAAAAAGGGCTGGGAATGTGGCTCAATAGTTATATATCCCTGGGTTCAATCCCTAATACCAGAAAGAAAAAAAAAAAAAAGGAGGAAGAATAAAATGTTCAGGTCAGAGGCAACAGCAGACAAGATAGAATGTGGCCTCTTGATGGCAGACAAGGGGACTGGAGCATACGGTGTAAGTGAAGAAGTGAGAAACAAGGGGGGGCAAAGACGCCAGCCCCCAGAAGACCTTTTTTTTTTTTTTAATACAGGGGATGAACCCAATACCAACTTGACCATTGAGGATTGAACCCAGGGGCTCTTAACCACTGAACCACATCCCCAAGCCTTTTTTATATTTTATTTAGAGACAGGGTCTCACTGAGTTGCTTAGGATCTTGCTAAATTGCTGAGGCTGGCTGTGAACTCAAGATCCTCCTGCCCCAGACTTCCAAGCCACTGGGATTACAGGAGGGCGCCATCACGCCTGGCCTCCCATAACCCTCTTACAGGGTTTGAGGGAGTGTGGAGCAAGAGGTTTTAGAAGGGAAAATTGTAGCCTCGGGATTTGGGTATTAGTTCCTTCCTTCCTTCTTCTTCCTTCCTCCGTCTCTTTCCTCCGTCTCGGCCTTTGTGCCCTCCTCTCCTTCCCTACTTCCTTTATTCCTCTTTCTTCCCTCTTTCCTTCTTTCCTCTCTGTTCTCTTGTTTTGTCTCTTTTTTCCTCACCCTCTACCCCTGAGCTCCATCCTCAGCCCATCCATTTCTTCTGGAGAATAGTTTGGAGGGGAAAAGTAGAAATCAAAGGCAAGAAAGAGGCTTCAGAATTCTTAAAAAAAAAAAAAAAATGCTGGGATGAGGATAAAGGGAGGAGGGGAAAGTCAAGAATGAGCTCCACTCTCTGAAGGAAGGGCTTCGGTGGAGGGAGAGAACACAGAGAGAGAGAGAGTGGGTTTGCCTGGTGGAGATGCTCTTATGATGAGGGGTCTAAGAGAAGCCCAAAAGAGAAGTCTAGCAGGCCAACTCAATACAGAGTCGACCCCCTGGGATCCATCCGAGGTAGAGATTTTGGAACCCAAATCAACTATAAGCTGTGTGGTTCTCTCTCTGGAGAGAGCTTAAAGTGTGAGAAGAGAGGACCCAGGACCAAACCCCATGTAACATGCACAGACAGAAGGAGGAGAAGCTTGCAAAGGAGAAGTGGGAGGAATCCAAACCCACAGAGTAGGGCGTCCTGGAAACCAGAGAGGGCTTCAAGAAGGGAGAAGTCAAGGGTCAACCGGGTTAAAAGTTTAGGTCAAAAAGGGCAGAAGAGATCCTTGGTGACCTTGGCAAGATCCATTCTGGCGTGCAAAGGGTCCAGATGGTCTGCTCGTAGAGTGTAGGAAGTGTGAGAGAGGACACACCCAGTGTAGCCACATGCCCGATCACTTGGCTATACACAATATTACACGCATCGTTTCCTGCAACCCTCATGAAAACCCTTGAGGACTAGGAAACCACGTCTAATAAGGAACAAGCAAAGATTTAAATCCTACATATAGTCATTCCAGTGTCCAAACTAAAACACCCTTCCACATTGCTTCTTCTTAAGGGGACAAGTGAGAAATGATGTTGGCCAGAGGGAACAAGATTGGAGGTAGAGATCTTGGATAGATGACTCCTTTGTACCAGGACTAGACTGGTTAAAGTGGGACCAGAACTCCATTATCAGGTCAGTCAAATTATTAAATTGTTGTTGTTGTTTGGGTTTGGTAAAGGGAACTTTACCACTTTACCACTGAGCTGCAGCCATCAGCCATAACTTTCTTTTCTTTTTTTTTTTTCTGAGACAGGGTCTTGCTAAGTTGCTGAGACTGGCCTTGAAAACGTGATCCTCCTACTTCAGCCTCCTGAATTGCTGGGATTACAGGCTTGTGCCCACCATCTTGTTGTTGCTTTATTTTTTGGCACTGGAGATTGAACCCAGAGTGCTATATTCCCAGTGCTTTTTTATATTTTATTTTGAAACAGGGTCTCACTAAGATGCCAAGGCTGGCCTCAAACCTTTGTTCTTCCTGCCTCAGCTTCCTGAGTGGCTGGGATTACAGGCATGTGCCATGGACTGGCCAAATTATTTTTGTACTAATGCTTTTCACTTATATTTATTTCTCAGTTGTCCTCCCTTAGTCTTTAATTAATTTTTTTTCTGTGTTTTAAACCCAGGACATTACCACATAAACCCAGGACAATACTCTAGTTGTCTTTTGTTTTGTTTTTTGGGGGTGCTGGGGACTGAACTTCATGCATGCTAGGCACATGTTTACCACACTAAGTTACACTCTCAAACCCCTCGCTGTCTTTTTAAAGCGCTGTACAAAGGAAAAAGAAGAAGATGGCCACCTGGTAAGCCCCTACAGTGAGGCCCTAGGTGTTTGAGGTGAGGTGCCTCTGGCAGTGGTTCTCAGTCGCCCCCTAGGGGACATTTTGGAAATATATGTGTGCTTTCTTAGCTGAGGCTCTTGAGAATTTAGTGGATGGAGGTCAGGAAAGGCATTCTAGAATGTGCAGAACATTCCTGCACAGGGAAGGATTGTCCTTCATTCACTTGATCTTGAAGTGTTCATCTTCTTTTTAAAATACATTTTTTGGTTGTAGTTGAACACAAAATCTTTGGTGTTGAGGATCGAACCCAGGACCCCGCACATGCTAAACAAACACTCTCCCACTGAGCCACAACCCCAGCCCTTGAAGTATTCATCTTTACAATATATACAAACATAAAATCAAATATAAGTCCAGAGGATGATATTATATAACATTGTAGAAAAGTTGTTTTTTTTTTGTGTGTGTGTGTGTGTGGTTTCTTTTTGCAGATCTGGGGATCAAACTCAGGCTTCATGCATGTAGAAAAGTTTTATTCTTTTTTTTTTTTTTTTTTTTTTTTAAAGAGAGAGTGAGAGAGGAGAGAGAGAGAGAGAGAGAGAGAGAGAGAGAGAGAGAGAGAGAGAGAATTTTCCAACATTTATTTTCTAGTTCTCGGTGGACACAACATCTTTGTTGGTATGTGGTGCTGAGGATGGAACCCGGGCCGCACGCATGCCAGGCGAGCGCGCTACTGCTTGAGCCACATCCCCAGCGCCAAGTTTTATTCTTATTCTTTAGGAAAACTCCAATCATTTAGAGGATCATTAAGGGAAGGAATCTTAAATAAAACACAATGCTCCTAAAAAGACAAAATTACAAATTTGTCCTTGAGGCATGGGCATGGAGGCCCACACCTCTAATCCCAGCTACCTAGGAAGCTGAGGTAGGAGAATACAAGTTTGAAGCCAACCTTTGCAATTTGGTAGGACCCAGTTTCAAAATTAAAAAAAAAAAAAATGAAAGAGGGCTGAGTACCAGGCACGGTAGGGTATGCCTGTAATCCCAATGGCTTGGGAGGTAGAGGCAGGAGGATTGCAAGTTCAAAGCCAGCCTCAGCAACTTAGCAAGATCCTAATCAATTTAGCAAGACCCTGTCTCCAAATAAAATGCCAAAAAGGGCTGGGGATGTGGCTTACTGATAAAGCACCCCTGGCTTGCATTCCCAGGACTGGAAAAAAAATGTAAAATTATGACAAATTTACTTGTGATCTAGTTGGCTTTTGTGTGTGACTTATAATGAGAGCAGCCCTCCAATCTACAAAACAGAATGGGAGGCTTCACTAGGCAACAGCATAACAGAGGGATTTGTAAGGGGAGGACAAGAAAACAACCAAACAACTCTGAACAGAGACAGAGTAGTTACCGTCAGGTTACTTTTTGGTAAGGGTTAAAGCAGAGGGCTTCCTTATTTTGTGACTCTACACTGAAATCTCCCGTTTTCAGGAAAAGCTGGCGTGTTATGGGATCTATCACTCTTGAAGTTTCATTTTGATTATGTGTCATTTCGTATGAATAAATCCATTTTGGCTTGGTCTAATCTGTTGGGAACTACTCCAGGGGCTCAGGGGCTCAGTCCAAAACAATGTCCTCCCATAATTTTGTTTAACAGTCCATATTATAACTATCTATCTTTACTTAGAAAATAAAATAGAACTGTAATCCCAGCTACTTGGGTGGCTGAGGCAGGAGGATTGTAAATTCAAAATCAGCCTGAAGCCGGGCCCGGTGGTGCACGCCTGTAATCCTAGTGGCTTGGGAGGCTGAGGCAGGAGGATCACAAGTTCAAAACCAGCCTCAGCAATGGCAAGGTGCTAAGCAACTCAGTGAAACCCTTTATCTAAATAAAATACAAAATAGGGCTGGGGATGTGGCTCGGTGGTTGAGAGCTCCTGAGTTCAATCCCAGTACTCTGTTTGCCCGCAAAAAGACCAGCCTGAGAAACTTGACCCTGTCTCAAAATAAAAAATAAAAAGGGCCAGGTGTGGTGGCACATGCCTGTAATCGCAGTGGCTAGAGAGGCCGAGGCAGGAGGATCACAAGTTTAAAGTTAGCCTCAGCAATTTAGTGAAGCTGTGAGCAACTATCTCAAAACTTTTTCAAAAGGGCTGGGGATGTGGCTCAGTAGCTCGGTGCCCCTGGGTGGTTCAATCCCTGGCACCAAAAAAAAAAAAAAAAAAAAAAAAGAGTTAAATAAAATAAAAATGATCCTATCTCAAAACTTTTCAAAAGGGCTGGGGCTATTGCTCAATAATAGAGTACCCTGGCTTCAATTCTCAGTACCAGAAAAATAACATAAGAATACCTCAAGGACAAATCACATTATTAGAGAAATTTGAAAGAAGTGGTGGTATCACCCTGGGAAAAGTTTACAATTTGTAAGGCTGATAAGAAGAAACAATGCCGGGCACAGGGGCTCCTGTGACAGAGTGCCCCCAGGTTCAACTCCCTGGGTTAAGGAAGGAAGGAAGGGAGGGAGGGAGGGAGGAAGGAGAAACAGAAGATTCAAACTTGGCCTGTAGAGAGGGGAGGAGACTTCAAACCCAACTGGACAGACAAGGGCAGATGGAGAATGAACTTAATAAATATGCCAGCAGTGGGACTGGGGATTATAGCTCATGGGTAGCAGCATGCTTGCTGCTCATGTGCAAGGTTAGCCAATTTATTTTTTCTTTTTCGTTTGTGGAATGAATGAAATGGAAGGAAGGAAGTTACCTGCCCTCCTGAGAACAAGTCCTGAGCAATACTTCCTAGAAAAGCAGGAAGTCTGAAAGAGGTGGATACTGCCCTAGTCACGCAGGTAGTTCAGTTCAATTCAGGAACTTGGCAACTCTCCCTGTGCCAGGCAGTCTACAAGGATATGAAGCCACCTAGAATGAGTAAGGCATTTCCTTCAAGGAATTCGAGTTCCTTCCATAAACACAGGCCTGCCTTGTTACAACATTTCGTGCCAAGCAGTGTACTAGATATATATTATCACATTCAGCCTCACAATAATCCTATCAGGCAGGAGTTATCACTCCCCTTTTACAGACGAGAAACAGGTTTAAGGTGACTAAGTAGTTTACTGCCAGCATTAATGGCAGAGCCAGGATTCAAACCCTGCTCATCTCACAGAACTATACTTACAGATACAGAAGCTAGGAGAAGAAATGATCAGCCTTGGAAAGGCTTCAGTGAGATAATTCAAAAAACAAAAAACACTCATACAACAAATAAGTAGTTCCCAGTACCTACTAAGCCCCAGGCACTGGGCTTATCTCACTGACTCTGTGAATGAGACAGTGGTATTGCCTCCATTTACAGATGAGGAAACTCAGAGAGCTGGGGTTAGTCAGGTGGTGTTACGTGTGTCACTGCCACTAAGCCGATTTGATGTGGTTCATGAGGCAACATCATGGACAACCCCCTTCTTGCTTCCGCTGAGGGTATACTTTTTTTTTTTTTTTTTTTTTGCAGCAGGGACTGAACCCAGGGGTGCTTAAATACTGAGCCACATCCCCAGCCCGTTTTTATATTTTATTTTTAAATTTTGAGATAGGGTGTTGCCAAGTTGCTGAGGCTGGTCTTGAATTTGCGATTCTCCTGCCTCAGCCTCCAAAGTCGCTGAGATTAGAGGTGTGTGCCACTGTGCCTGGCAGAGGGTACAGCTTTGTACAGCGCATTCCAGTTTCTGAACTCCTTCACCAACCTCCCAGTCCTATAGAAAGGAAGAGCGGTTATTATAATCTGCATCTGATGATAGAAGAAGGGAAGCCATGAGAGGTACAGTGCCAACCACTCCCTGTCTGTCATGCCACCCAAGTGCTAGGTCCCACGCCTGCACTTCACTGGTTAGTGACTCCCCTTAGCTTCTCCATGAAGACTTTCTGGATAAATCCCTATTCAGGAAGAGTCCCTCTTCATCCCGGGGAACTCTCCAAGCAAACTTGTTACCATTTCTGCCTTTCAAAATATCTGTGTCTGCTTTGGTGTCTCATGGGCCCCTCGGGGGCAAAGACTGTATTAAACATGTACGGAGCCTCAGTATTTTGCACAGTGAGCCTCTTCTTGTTCTATTTTTTAAAAAATTTGTGGTACTGGGAATTGAACCCAGGGGTGCTCTACCACCACTGAGCTACATCCCAGCCTTTTTCATATTTTATTTATTTTAATTTATTTTTCTGGGCTGACATGGGGAATTGAACCCGGGGGTGCTTTACCATGGAGCTGTGTCCCCTTTTTTATTTTGAGACAGAGTGTTGCTAAATTGTTGAGGCTGGCCTAGAACTTGTGATCTCCTGCCTCTGCCTTCTGAGTTGCTGAGATTACAGGGATGAGCCTCTTTTTATTAGAGTCATTTTATTAGCAGTGTGTGTGTGTGTGTGTGTGTGTGTGTGTGTGTGTGGTGTGTATCTATCCCTCCACTGGGAACTGAACCCAGGGTCTTCCACATGCCAAGCAACCACTCTCTTAGGGAGCTACATACCCAACCCTTATCAGTATCATTTAAATCTTTCTCAAGGTGTGCCTGTTGTAATCTCCCTTCTTTGGGATTTGGGATCCATTACCCAGTTCTTTACTGAAAACTTTGTTCCAGGCTGTTCTCAGAGTTGTCATACACTCATACCTTCCAGAGTTTTATAAAGTGTATAATCTCAACAGCCCAGAAGTCCACTGCCCATTACAAATATGGCGGTGATTGCCTCATTTCCTGTGTCATGTGACTCTCCCTTAGTCATCACATGACCCATCCACTTCACATTGCCGGAATTAACCCGCAGGGCTAGCCCAGTTCCTATAGCTGCAGTAGATAATCTGAATCCTTGTTTTTATTTAGTGGATCCTCTATCCCTCTGAGAGTGTGGAACTCCTGAGGTCTTCTTATCCAGTGACTGTGAGGTGATGGAGTTTTCAAGTCATTTTAAAGAGGTGAGTGAGCCATAGGTCTCCATTGGTCTTGTCATGCTGCTTCTGAAATCCTGGCCATCAGGCTGTGGAATTCGATGAATGGCAGACTCTCTTTGAACCCAGGTCATCAGGGTTCTTTGAGAAAAACACATATGGAGGGAGGGGTTAAGGTAGAAATGGGCAGGAAGAGAGTGAAGACAGTCCTTGTTTTTGGAGGGCAAAGAGCTGTCACCAGCAGTCAGATTGCAGGGAGGGCTGCACCCAGGTGTCTGTGGGCCTTGTCCCCTCCTTTTTTTTTTTTTTCTTTTTGGTACTGGGGATTGAACTCAGGGTCACTCGGCCACTGAGCCACATCCCAGCCCTATTTTGTATTTTATTTAGAGACAGGGTCTCACTGAGTTGCTTAGTGCCTCGCTTTTGCTGAGGCTGGCTTTGAACTTGTGATCCTCCCACCTCAGCCTCCTGAGCCGCTGGGATTACAGCGGTGTTCACCGCACCTGGCTTGTCCCCTCCTTAATAAAGGTGGGAGACTAGGCTGGGGGTACCCAGAGGCAGTCAAACTCTGGGGAGTAGCTGACAGGAAGAGAGGGGCTTGCCTTCTAGCCATTTCTCATTCTGTTCTCAGGTGGGCCCAAAGCACCCGGGCAGGGTAGTCGTGGCTGCCAGCCTCACAGGATTGCTTCTGCTTCAGGCAGTGTCCTGGGCATCAGGTGAGTGAATCCAAGAGGGGAGGAGGGCATTGAGGCGCTCCCAGCCTCCTGGTCCTTTGGTAGTCTTCTGGTATGTAGGTGGGAGACTTTCGGAAGGTGCAAGATAAACTCCTGAATGACTGAGACCAGCCTTGAGGTGGGGGCACAGTGAGGGGATTTTTGAAACTGACGTTAATTTCTTAGCCTGCATGTCCATTCTCCTCATCCGCCTCCTTTGGCCCTTGCCTCTGCTTGTGCCCCTCCGTTCCAGGTGCCCGCCCCTGCATCCCTAAAAGTTTCGGCTATAGCTCAGTGGTCTGTGTCTGCAATGCCACCTACTGTGACTCTCTTGACCCCCTGACCTTCCCTGCCCTTGGTACCTTCAGCCGCTATGAGAGTACGCGTAGCGGACGTCGGATGGAGTTGAGTACAGGGACCTTCCAGGCCAATCACACAGGCACAGGTAATCACATGCCCTCATCCCCAAGCCAGGCTGGGTCTACCTGGAGCCAAGTCGTAACAGTGGTCACTACCATTTCTCCCCTGTGACTGACAACCCTTCTTCCCTATGTGTGTCCTTAGGGCTGCTACTGACCCTGAAGCCAGAAGAGAAGTTCCAGAAAGTGAAAGGGTTTGGAGGGGCCATGACAGATGCTGCTGCTCTGAACATACTTGCCCTGTCACCCTCTGCCCAGAGTTTGCTGCTCAAATCTTACTTCTCAACAGAAGGTGAAGGGCGGAGAGGGCAAGTGACATTATGCAATGGACACGTTTGAGTTTTCCTTGTACTTTTTCACCCTTCCCTGACAGTTGACTCCTCTCTTCATGCCAATATAAATAAGATTGCCATGTCAATCTCTAAGTGCCTGGGGACTCCCAGGCTGAGAAGGACATGTTTCACCCAGGTGCTGACCTCCAAGGTTCCTAATTAGGGGCGTAAGTTCCCTTTGGCCCCATTGATGATCTCAACTTCCATATCTTACTCATCCTTTTCTGCAGGAATTGAGTATAATATCATCCGGGTACCCATGGCTAGCTGTGACTTTTCCATTAGCACATACACCTATGCCGACACCCCCGATGACTTCCAGTTGCACAACTTCAGCCTTGCAGAAGAAGATATCAAACTCAAGGTGGGCATTCTCACTGTCTCAGGCCCTAAAGATGCATCAATGTCTGGGGGTTGAGAAGGTCCAGCGAGGGCTATCGGCAGACATGGAACCTTCCCCTGAGGTCTATTTTGTCCTGGGGTGGGAGGGTGGGAGCTGACGGCTGGACCTGAAGCACTGGTTGGGCTAGTCTGTGTCCCAGCTCTGGGTGTCTCTCTCCTCACTACCTTTGTCTTTAGATACCCCTGATTCACCAAGCCCTGAAGTTGGCCCATCGCCCTGTCTCACTCTTCGCCAGTCCCTGGACATCACCAACTTGGCTCAAGACCAATGGGGCAGTGAATGGGAAGGGGTCACTCAAGGGTCACCCAGGGGATATCTACCACCAGACCTGGGCCAAGTACTTTGTCAAGTAAGGGATCATCAAGGTCATGGAGCCTCAACCAACCCACCCTTTGGACACCTTGGTCTATGTTCCAATTCTACCTGCTTCCACTTCCAGATCTGACTCTGCTCAGCTTATATTCCTACCTTCTGGGTCTTGCAGACTCAGGCCTGTTGGTCAGGGTTCTCATTCCCCAGGGTCTTGGTCTAATTTCTTGGCCATGATTGCTCATGCCCTTTTTCTCCCAGGTTTCTAGATGCCTATGCTGCGTATGGGTTAAAGTTCTGGGCCGTGACGGCCGAGAATGAGCCTTCTGCAGGGCTGATCAGTGGGTACCCCTTCCAATGCCTGGGCTTCACCGCTGAACACCAGCGAGATTTCATCGCCCGTGACTTGGGTCCAACCCTTGCCAACAGTACTCACCGTGATGTCCAGCTGTTCATGCTAGATGATCAACGCCTTTTGCTGCCCCGCTGGGCACAGGTGGTAAGGCCCAATACCTCCATGGGTGTCCGTCCCAGTGACCCCCAAATATGCCATCCAAATGATTGGCTCCAAACTTAAGACTGCCTTCCCTGCCCCAACTCTTGACTTCTGTAGTACTCTGGACTGGGTCCAGGTGTCTAGGCCACCAGCCCCATCAGACATCCAGGACCCCGTGGTTGTTCCCTTAATCCCATTTTTCAGGACTTCTAGTTCCTCTTCCAGAACCCTCTCTGCTGGGCTCAGTGTCAGTGGCTCCCCTTCCCCAGTCGTCTTTCCCTTTCCCTGTGCAGGTACTGGCAGACCCAGAGGCAGCCAAGTACATCCATGGGATTGCTGTACACTGGTATCTGGACTTCCTGGCTCCAGCAAAATCCACCCTGGGGGCGACACACCGGCTGTTCCCGAACATGACGCTCTTTGCCTCAGAGGCCTGTGTGGGCTCCAAGTTCTGGGAGCAGAGTGTGCGCCTAGGCTCCTGGGATCGAGGAATGCAGTACAGTCACAGCATCATCACGGTGAGCCCCTGTCTCCCATCCTGCAAAGCATACATCTCTAACCCCTTACCAAAGATCGAGAGCCCTCCTTGCCATCTTGCCCTCTGGGGCAATTTTGGGATATTGAGTCTATTCTGTTTTTCCTTCACATCTCATCACCCTTTAGCATATACTCAGGGCCCTGCCTCCAGTTTCTCAGCTTCCCTTGAAATGCCTCCATCTTCATAAACCCCTCTAGTGAGAGAGCCGAGCATGATGGTGCACACCTGTCATACCAGCTACAGGGGAAGCTGAGGCAGGAGGAGGGAAAGTTCAAGGCCACTCTGGAAACTTAGTGAGATAAAATTAGAAGAGTTAGGATGCAGCTTGGCGGTAGGCTACCCTGGGTTCAATCTCCAGTACTACCCCCTCAAAACAATTAAGGAGACAGGATTCCCCCTCATAGGGCTGAGCCACTCAAGGCCCCCAGCTCCCTCTGTGTTGAGCCTTTTTCCTTCGCTCTTGTCTTTACTCCAGAATCTCCTTTATCACGTGACTGGCTGGACCGACTGGAACTTTGCCCTGAATCCTGAAGGGGGGCCCAACTGGGTCCGCAACTTTGTGGACAGCCCCATCATTGTAGACATTGCCAAAGATGTGTTTTACAAACAGCCCATGTTCTACCACCTGGGCCACTTCAGGCGAGTACAGGGTGGGTGCCCCCATTCCACACAAGGCCTATCATCACCTGTGCTGGGCTTACATCACTCCATACCAGGAGGGAGCAGGAAGGCATTTAGGGTGGCACCACTGGGAGAGACACGCCCATCCTCTCTTGCACCACGTAGGCAGGAAGCAACTAGGTGGCATCAGAGACACACACAACCCCTGGGTGCCTGATGCTGGGGCGGGGATGCAGGAGGTCAGGGTCAGGGCCCAGCAGTACAGCTCGAGGCCTATAGAGTTAGGGCAGAGTTTGGGCAGGACTTATGGGTGGGGTGGGGGCTGGGTGGCTGAGTTCTTAGACGAGGGTTTGGCTGAGGTCCCTGATGATGCCTGTTCTCATATTTAGCAAGTTCATTCCTGAAGGCTCCCAAAGAGTTGGACTAGAGGCCAGTGAGAAGACTGAGTTGGAAACAGTGGCACTGATGCATCCTGATGGCTCTGCAGTTGTGGTTGTGCTAAACCGGTAAGGGTGAGAGCAGGTCTAGGATTGGCTGGGACGGGTGGTGGGCCTCAGCCGACTCACACTCTCAGCTTCTCCTCTCCTCCCCAGGTCCTCGAAGGATGTGCCTTTTACCATCAAGGATCCTGCCGTGGGCTCCCTGGAGACCATCTCACCTGGCTATTCCATTCATACCTACCTGTGGCGTCGCCAGTGATGGAGCAGATACCCAAGCAAGGACCTGGGTTCAGCATGGGCATTAAAGGGACAGAGTCAGCTCACATGCTGTCTATGGCTAAAGAGGGCACAGCAGGGCTGGGGTGAGCTTATAGTGACATAAGCCCTTGGGCAGTGGTTTGGGTGACTCACTCTCCTCTCCAGTGGGTGCCAGGGGCTTGAGGCCCCTAGAGAAAGATCAGGAAACCCTAGTGTCCCCCCACCCGGCATGCTTGTGTTAGCTGTGTGCTGGTTCCTGTGGAAACTGGGCCTAGACCCAGGGTGAGCTCACTGTGTGTATTAAAACAGATGGAGTGGGAGTTAGGGAAAGGAGAGACTAGGAAAGCTAGACCCAAGCTAGGTACTATTTGTCTTTCCTGGAGATGCAAGAGTGAGCCGGTGCAGAAGCACTGTCAGCCTTCCGGCAGGAGCCAAGAACCGTGGGTAGGCTCAAGCACCCAGATGCTCCCATGGCACATTGTTAGGAAAATGGGCTTCCCTTAAAGGAGAGAATGACTGCAGTCAGTGTGAGCAGCTTTATTCTTGGGGGCAGTACCCCATTTCTGGCTATACCAATAGTGGGGAGGCTAAGGGGCCTCTGGAATGCATGATAGTAGAAAAATCAGTCCTAGGAGCATGAGGACAAATCACTCCTCTTCATCCTCCTCAGCCATGCCCAGGGCCCGGCTGCCTGGGGTTCGGGCAGGCGTTGCCCTCTGGATGGAAACAATGCCACTGAGCAAAGCATAGCCCACCATGGCTGCCAGGCCTGCCAGCACAGACAGTATCTGGTTCCGACGCCGATATGGCTCTTCCTCAGTCTCTGGGCCTCCTGGTGTCTGGCGTGGGGGTGGCACCTCAGCTGAAGGGCAGAGGAGGAAGGTGGGCAGGGGATCCTGGATCCTGGCCCCCTCTTCCAGGGTTGTTCCTCCCATCTGCCACTTACCTCCATCCCAGGGAAAGTAGAGGCTGAGGATGTGGGCACAATAGGCACAGAGGTTATGCAGCCCCCGCAGGTGGGCCTGCAGCTTCCCACTGGGCAGCTTGGCTTGCAGCAGCAGGGCCAAGTGGCTAAAGACAAAGGCATCCAGGGAGGCGGGGCTGGAGAGAGGAAGAAGGTGAGATGGAGGGGGACCACTGGACAAAGGGGTCAAAATGGAGCTAGAGGAAGAGTCGGCCTTGAAAAGTGGGCTCTGGGAAGCAGGGAGGCCACCACAGGAGGCCAGGACACAAAGTTCTAGACCTGGGAATGGGGAGGGTTCCCCAGGTGGCGCCAGCCTGGCCCTGAATGGGGCTCTATCCCTGGGCTGCATAAAGGGCACATTGAGTGCCCTACAGCCCTGCCGGCCCCTCCTGTGCCTGGCTGTCCTCCCACCCCACCCTCCTATACCACTGAGGAGGCTTCAGCCCCACACACAGCCCTACTATCACCAGAGCCAGTGTCTGTCCTGAGGATCTCTTGGCCAGAGCCTGAGCCCACTCCAGCCCTAGCCCCAGCCCCAGCCTCTACATCTTCTTCTAAGCCACCCATTACACCACTGGAATCAGACTCACGCGTCTCCAAAGAAGAACTTCTGAGAGCCCAGGCGCTGAGAGAGAAGGGTCAGGCACTCCCGAGCTTCTTGGTACAGCTATAGGGAGAACGCAGGTAGGCTGCAGCTGTGGAAACAGTACCACCTCCCCTCCTGGGCACTCCCTTCCTGGCCATCGTCCTTGGGGTTCATGTCATACAACAGCCCCTTGTCCCAGAGCTACCTCCTTCTCCAGTTCTTCCTCGTTCTCAGGTCTGTGCTCCCCACATAGCAGCTGTAGCCGCTCCATGTACTGCCGCTGCATGCGGCCAGGCAGGAAGAAGTTGAGGGGAAAGGGCATTGCCTCTGCATACCACTTCCGGGTCACTTCCACATAGTTCTTGGTGTCTATCCAAAAAGTATGTATCTGGATTGGGTAAGCAAGAAGGAAAAGGAAGGCTAAACCAACGCACCATCCTGACTCAGCCTATGCTGCTCTGTGTCTCCCTGTGGGTGTGGCATGACCACCTCCCCCATGAGGCCACTAGTGCTAGGAGAGAGATCTGGGTGCACTCACCAGCACTGGGAGCAGCTTTTCCTCTAGGAGAGACATGAAGGCCAGGGTGTCTGCCCCTTGCCGGGCTGACAGATCGTAATCGGCATTGTACTTCTGTTGAAGAAATACCCATGAGGCAGACACTGGGGGGTTGCATGGGTACTTCCCAAACAGGGAAGGGATGGTACCCTCCCTCACTGGCCTCTGAGTGTAGTGAGGTACAACGAGGAGCTTTTCCCACTGAGGCCCCCTTGCCTGGGCCCAGCCGGTAGCCTGTTGCTGTTGGCAGAAAGCCTGGGCCTTGGAGCCTGCTGGCCGTCAAGGTCCTGCGCCCATTGGGGGGAGGAAGGAAGGCCCAGCCACAAACTAGGAGCAGCTCCCAGAATTTCCACGGAAAGCTGGCAGCACGCCTGCTGACGACAACTTTCTAACAGCAACCTCACCGATCCAGACACCACAAAGCTAGCTGAGTGGAGATCAGATGCAGGTTGGCCTTAGCCCATGCCTCAGGAATAGGGGATGCCATTCCACACTCCCTGGACCCAGCGAGCTCATCATGCTCAGCACCCCCTGGCTTGTTCCCTCACAGCCTAGCTTTGACTATTTCTTCCACTTCACTCCATGGCCTTGGAACCACCACCACCACATACGCATTCCACCCGCTCCCCCAGGTCGAACCTGCTCTGCCTTCCCAAGCTTCAGCCTCTAATCACCCCCCTCCATATCCTGAGTAAACTTTGTCCCTGCATACCCTCTTGTGCATGATCCTTAAATCTCTCTGACCTCAGTATCTCCCCTGTGGAATCAGGATAGTAATCTTTTTCTCTCATTATGGCTATTAGGAAATAATTCAGGAGAAAACTCTTGGAATCTGGAAAAGCTCTGTTCATACATAAGGAATCAGGGCAGTGGCCCAGGCCCTGACAGGAAATTTGGCTTTTATCTAGATCTTATTTCTCCAAGCCTCTCAAGCTTCCACTCATTCCCCAACAATTTACCTGAGAAAGAACAAATGAGAAAGAGGGTCCCATTTCTGACAATGTGTTCTATTTGGAACCAGGCTAGAACTCTTGTAAGAGCATGCTTATTAAATCCTCTAGGTGTTTTGTGGGTTTTTTTTTTTTTTTTTTTTTGGTGCTGGGGATTGAACCCAGGGCATTGTGCATGCAAGGCAAGCACTCTACCAACTGAGCTACATCCCCAGCCCAAATCCTCCAGTTTTATACATAAGAAGCTTTCAGATCAAGAGTCAATGACAGAGTAAGAGTAAAGAACACAGCCTAGAACTCCCACTCTTTTTTTCCCATTCAGTACTGGGAATTTCAACCCAGGGGCAATCTACCACTGAGTTATACCCCTGGCCCTTTTATTTATTTATCTATTTATTGCAGCACTGGGGATTGAACCCAGGATCTTATGCATGTTAGGTAAAGCACTCTTCCACTGAGCAAAATCCCCAGCTTATTTTTATTTTGAGTCAGGGTCTTGCTGAATTGCCCAGGTTGACCCTGCACCTATGAAACTCCTGCCTTGACCTCTTGAGTTGCTAAGATAACAGGCCTGTCACTGCACCCAGTTTCTTATTCTTCTTGCAATATTCTAATTCCCTGTCCTGACTCCAAGCCTTGTTCATCCTAAGCCCCATATCTAGCCCAAACTAGTGTTTAAAAACAGAGATGTAACCCTTAGAAGTACTTTTGAGTCCCACTTTTGAGGACCTCATCAGACCCAAATGCTACTCTTTCTCTTCCATGTGTTATCAGTCTATGCCTCTCTCCCTCCCTGCCCAGTTTGCAGAAGGAACTATGCCCCTGGATGATCCCAAGGTGCTCTGGGCTTAATCTCTTTTTACTACATCACAGTGACAATGTAAGTCTTCCTCATCAGAATGTGTGCTCCTTGATGCTCTGGGTCATCTGTGTTGAGGTTGGCATATGTCTGGTGCTCAATAAATTAATATTGCACTGAACTGACTGAACTTCTCTCGTTTGCAGACCCCCATTCAAGCCACCTACCTCTTTTCGAAGGTGGGTGATGATCTTGTGTGGTACCGAGATGACTTCTCCATGAGTGGTCCGAAGGGCAGGCAGAGTTCCTGACATTGAGAAAGAAGTATGCCCACCAGATCCTTAGCTGCTTATTCATATGTATTTGTACTACATTACTGCCTGTTTCCTGCTCCTCCCCTTGCACACTCCCTTCCTTATCCCCTAGGGACTGGATACCTGAAGGGCTTCGCCAAGGGTTGGCGATCTTGTGTACCTTGAGTGGAGCACCAGTAAATCTGGCATAAGTCTGCAGGGAAGGAATCAGAAAGCACCGAGTTCAGGCCCATGGCCTCACGGGGGAACCAAGAACAGAGCTGTTCACAGAATACCATATGGGCCATGCCCTATGCTTAGCACCTTTGTACAAAAAAAGAGGTAGTCATTACTATTTTACAATTAGGTAAAACAGAGCTCAGGTTATGGACATGTGGATGATTACAAGTCAGCTAGGAAAATCCTTCCCTCTATCTCCCTTCTTGCATCAATCTGATAGACACTTATCCTTGGAAGATTCTAAATAGTATCCCTCTTCTTGGAAGCATGGACCACATCCTTCTTTGGTGGTCTCTTTCTACCCACATATCTTACGTTTTACAACAGAATATTTTATTAAACTTATTTCCTTTCTGCCAATAACTTGAAGGGAGTGGCCAAGTCTTATTTCTTTGCACGGCAATGTTATGCGTTTGGAAGAAGTCTAATACAAGCTTTTAAAATCACAAAGTAAATGAGTGTAGTGAACCAAGTCTGTCTGATTCCAAAACTCTACAGTCTGGCTGTGGGCTGTCTGGACCCACAAGCAATAAATGCTGTTTATGAGAAAGAGGGAGAAAGGGGGACTGAAAAGACAGGAATGGAAAGCTGAAGATCCCCAAGATGGTTCGGAAGGGATTGCCCCAAGGTCACACAGCCAGAGGATGGATAAACAAGGACTGGACCCCATCTCCTGAACCCTCAATCAGGCCTCTTTCCATTGCAACACGAATCCTAGGCGACTGTGGCGTGGGGCGCTGAGCCCACATCGGCCAAGTATGCTCTTTGACTCAGTTTCCCCCACGGCGCCCCATACTGGCGAGCCCTGGCCAGGTTCAGACGCTGGGCTAGTTCGGGCCCCCTCCCCACTCTTCAAGGGCGCAGCAGAGGGCGCCGGCGCCACTCCTCACCAGCACGGCCAGGCTATCCAGGTCCACTGACGGCAACCCCCAGCCCCCTGACCAGCAGAACAGCTCCATGGGCGCCGCCATCTTGCACGCCCTCTGTCCCGGAAGCACCTCCCCGGGAGCTCTGCCCTCCCCTGCCCGGACCCGCCCCCCGCCGCCCCTCCGGAGGATCGGGGCGGGGGGCCTGGGGAGGCCCCTGGGGAGGCGCGGCTTCCCCGGGTCGGAGAGGCGGCCCGCTGGCGGGAGGCGGAGCCGCGAGCTTCGGCGGAGGGCTGCCGCCCGCCCATCCAGAGGCGGCCCACGCAGTGGGGCAGGGCTGCCGGCCAGGCGCGCCTCGGAGAGTCCCGGCGCCTCAGCCGCGCGGAGCCCCGCGTTCCCGGAGGCGCGGCGGGCCTAGGAGAGGGAGATCTTGTGCGCCCGGCCGGGTCCTGGGGGCTCCTGCCAGACTGCACGTGGCCTGGCCTGCTCCCGAGCCCCGCGAGGCTCGGCCCCGAGCTGGGGCTGCGGGGGGGTCCCCCGGGCCGCATGTTTTCCACAGCGCGTTATGTTTGGAGCGGGCCCTGCGCCGCCTGTCGCCTTGGAAACAAAACACGGGCGGTGGCGCGGCCGGAGCCGAGGCCGGCTGGGGCCTGGTGGGGGGAGGGGATGTGGGGCTGGCGGGCTGTTGCCTTAGTGACGAGAGCCCAGGCGCCCCTCGGCTTCATCCGGGTCACGGCCCGTCTGCCAGCACCCACAGGACTCTTCAGTCTGGTCCTCCGGTGCTGCTGGCCTTTCCCCTGACTTTCTTTCTTGGCGGTGCTGGGGATTGAACCCAGGACCTTCAGCATGCTGGGCGAGAGCTCTACTACTGAGCTACACCCCTGTCCTTGTCCGCGGGTTTTCTACCTCCATTCTGTGGTGCCTTTCTTCTGATTTCTTGTCTTTGACCTCACTGACCACTGTTTTAGACCTCGTTCAGTTATCATTAGGAGCTCCCAAACTCCCAAGTTTCTAGGAATGAGGGAAATGGAGGGATGGGCACACATCATGAAACCCCCCTACTCACACACTCTAATAATTAAAGAGCACTTGCTCCGCCAGAGCAGCAAGCTTCAAGCCATGTGGGCATCCACTGGGCACTATAACAAGCTAGTTTCGGCCACTCCCTTTGGCGTCCTCTTCTGCCCACTGGCATTGCCCATGCCAGGGGTTCCAGCCTTCCCCAACTGTGGCTTCCAGAAAACAGTAGCATTCGGTAGGGCTGTTTGTTGAGGCCCCCAATAACGGGATATAGAGGAGAGGGAGGCACCTGGGGGCGAGGACCATTACGGACTACCAAGAGGCAGGGAGGCCTCCAGGACTCTCCCAGTGCCCCTGGTTCCCGGAGCTGGTGATGCCTCCAGGGTGATTGGCAGCTCTTTGTTTCAGCCCCCCCTCACCCGCCTGCTGGCCCCCCCTACAACTCCCCCCTCCGTCCCTCCGCCCCCCGCTCCTGCTCTCTCCGCCTAGCCTTTCCCCTCCCAGCCGCCTGCCTGCCAGGGGTAGTGAACCGGCTGAGCGGCATGGAGACGCAGAAACTTCGGGGGGCCCTGGCTCTTCTCCTCCTTTGCTCTTTCGCATCCGCTAGTCAGGATCTGCAGGGTAAGCCTGTCTCCATCCTCCTAGACTCCTCTCTGTCTCCTCTCTATTTGCCCCCAGCACAGGTAGCGGGAGGTTGTGGGCAAGGGGAGAGTCCTGAAATTGAGCCCGGGGAGAGTTCCACTGCCTAGAGTTGGTGAAATTATGGCCTGGTGGAAAGGAGTGGGTACCAGAGATTGTTCGAGTGGGAACTGGCCAGGATTAGGCATGAGGCCAGAGCCAAGGACTCAGGAGCGGGTTGTTGGGAGTGCTTGGCTGGGTTGATAGAGCATCCACAGGCACCCCAAGGGTCAGGGAGAGCAGCCTGAAGGTTGGTGCACTGTGAGGATCCTTTCCCTTCTCCCTGGGCTCCTGGCTGCTGAAAGTCAGGGTGGGGGTGGGGACTGAGAGGTCTAGGCTCTCCCGGAGGTCTGGTGGTGGGATGGGCCTGATGGGTGTGGGAGAGGTAGCTGGAGCAGATGACACAGGCAAAGATTCTTTACTGGCTGGAGGGGAAACCACAGATTGGCCAGGACACAGGAGGCAGAAGAGCTGGGTCTTACATTCCCTGGGGGGTGGGGGAGCCCTCAGTGGGCAGCTGTTCTTATCCAGATGAGTGTGCCGAGTCCCCAGGATGGGAGGAGGTGGACCAGGGTGTGGAATGAGCCAGACCCAGCAGTGGAAAGAGAAGCTGCCTCCCATTTCTGCGCTGTGGGCACCAGGTGCCACTCCTGCCTCATACCAGCACAGCGTCTCCCTTGCGCCACCTGGTGGGGGCATCTCAAGTTTGTGGGATGGTTTCTTATTTCCAAGTGAGTCTCAGCTCTGCAGGTTCCCAGAGGGAGGTAACAGGCAATAATGAAGGAAGGAAAGATTCACTGCCTTGGCTGTCCTCTGATAACAAAAGGGTGGAGTTACACTGCTTGGTGGTGTGGTGGTGGGTAACTAGGGATGCCCCACCCCTGAGGGCTCAGGGGAGAAGGCAGGTCTTAGCACTTGACTCCTTCTTCTGACCTTGATAACCCCTGCCTGGCCAGTAATTGACCTGCTGACTCTGGGTGAGTCCCGGCAAATGGTAGCTGTGGCAGAGAAGATCCGGACAGCTCTACTCACTGCTGGGGACATCTACCTCTTGTCCACCTTCCGCCTGCCCCCTAAGCAGGGTGGTGTCCTCTTTGGCCTCTACTCTCGCCAAGACAACACGCGATGGCTGGAGGCCTCTGTTGTAGGCAAGATCAACAAAGGTGACTGGTGGGCATCTTCTTTTCTGCAGCAGTGATTCCCTTGAGTGCTCTCCCTCATCCCCACATCAGGTGCCTCTTAATTCTTCTTGACCTCCTCTGGGAACCATGGTTCCATCAGGCTGTGGCCAGGCACCAAGCAAGGGGCACAGTAGGGGTTATGGAATGCATAGTAAATCAGGAGGTCAGGTGCCCAAATAGCAAGGTGAGGTCTGGTATTTATAAGTATGGGAGGCTATACTTAAGAATGCCCAGAGAGAGGGTGAGACATCTCTGCTCCAGCAGTGACAGAGATCCCGCAGATCCCTGGACAGGTCAGTGGGTTTAGAACTAGCTGCCATCCTGGCAGAGGATAGGTTGATATGATGCACTGAAGACTAAGAAAGTCCTTGTCTCTGAACCAATTTGAAAACATTTGTTTGTATACCTATTATGCGCAAAGTGTTGAGAGATACATAGCTGATTTAGGGATGGTAACCCCAGAGATGTGGTGTCCAGAAGAGTTGATCCACGGCTCAGTGGGACCCAGGGGATGGGGGATAGTGCCCGTACTGACCTCCCCTCCCGGGCAGTGCTGGTGCGGTACCAGCGGGAAGATGGCAAAGTCCACGCAGTGAACCTACAGCAAGCAGGCCTGGCTGATGGCCGCACACACACAGCTCTCCTGCGACTCCGAGGTCCCTCCCGACCCAGCCCTGGCTTGCAGCTCTACGTGGACTGCAAACTGGGTGACCAACATGCCGGCCTCCCAGCACTAGCCCCCATTCCTCCAGCAGAGGTCAGTGGGCTGGAGATTAGGACCGGACAGAAGGCTTATTTGAGGATGCAGGTGAGCAGGAAAGACCCTCCAAGTTGTGTGGAGACAGTCTGCACCAGTGGGGGGAGGAATTGGTAGAACTACTTTACCTGCTGTCCTCTCCCCCCCCCAGGGCTTTGTGGAATCAATGAAAATTATTCTGGGCGGGTCCATGGCCCGTGTAGGAGCCCTGAGTGAATGTCCATTCCAAGGGGATGAATCCATCCACAGTGCAGGTAACAGAGACTCCTTTTATGAGGCCATGGGTTCTGTGGTTTCCAGTGACTCTGTCCTTCTGATTTCCTTTCCCCTAACACCCATTCCTTTGGCTCATCTATTCCTGGGACTTCTGACCCAATCTTTTACCCTCAACTCCATGATCTCCTCTATGGGAGATTTGAGTAAAAAAAAAAACAGGTGTCCCTGTTCAGGTCACCCAGCCTAGGCCAGAAAAGTACCATGACCCAAGAGAGGTCCAATTCTGAGGATCCCTGGGAGACAATGGGGAGGAAGGCACTTTCTTGGTCTTGGCCAAGATCCTTGTTTCAGGTTTTTGTAGGTCCTCTTGGTCTCTGCCATCTACCAGCAGTGTCTCTGAGCATTGCCCATCTGCCTGGTCTGTCTGTCAGATACTCGAAGGCTCTTATACAGGAAGAGCTCTTGGAGGAAGCTTGGGAAGGCAGAAATGGAATGTACTGGGGCCCTTGTCTTGGTTTGGGTGGCCACTCACTGGGACCCATTCTGCTACTTCCATGCCTGAGAACCAGGGGAATTTTTTTGTGTGCGCCAGAGATTGAACCTGGGGTTGCTTAACCACTGATCCACATCCCCAGCCTTTTAGAGACAGGGTCTCATTGAGTTGCTAAGTGCCTTGCTAATTTGCTGGGGCTGGCTTTGAACTTCCAATCCTCCTGCCTCAGCCTCCCAAGTTGCTGGGATTACAGGTGTACTCTACAGTCCCCAACAAGAATTTGGATTTTGACTTCCTATAAGGCAACTCCCCTTAGAGGGTCAGAACTGGTGCTAGCTGGGGATGTGGTTGAGATAGAGCTCTTGGCTAACCTGTGAGGCCTTGGGTTCCATCCCCAGCACCCCAAAAGCAAGACAAAAAAATTGGTGCTGCTTTCTAACCAACTCTGCCCTTGTGCTATGTAGTATCTCATCTTTATTCTAAGGCTCCAGCCCTGTCCCCTTCTTCCTTTCTACTTCCCACCAGCCTGTCCCCCTGACCATGTCTTCTCTTCTCTCTAGTGGCCAGTGCACTGCAATCCATTCTAGGTGAGTAGGCCATGAGGTGGGGAAGGGGTGAGGGTGGGGAGGAGGCCCCAGGCTTGAGCAGCTGCCTGGAACCAAGTCCTCTTCAGTCAGGTGTGGGTGGGTCTTAAAAGGTAGGGGATGGGCAGCAGTGGCTTGTTGCCCTTGGAGGGTTCAAGGCTGATGACCCAGTTCTGAGCCTCTCCACACATGGGCCCTGACAGGAGAGCAGACTAAGGCGCTGGTCACCCAACTCACCCTCTTCAACCAGATCCTGGTGGAGCTGCGGGATGATATCCGAGACCAGGTTTGGGTGGGCCAGCCGAGGGTGCTACCAGTCCAGGGGTGGGGTGTCAGATGCTGAGAGCTGACTCCTTCCCATTTTTTAGGTGAAGGAAATGTCTTTGATCCGAAACACCATCATGGAGTGTCAGGTGTGCGGTGAGTGGGAGAGCAGGGGAGGGCTCCAGATGGCACCGCTCTGCTGCCCACCTGTGGCTTTGGCTTCCCCTTCTAACCATTTGACTGGTGATCTCTGGGTAGCTCTGACTGTCCCTGCCTCCCAGGCTTCCATGAACAGCGTTCCCACTGCAGCCCCAACCCCTGCTTCCGAGGTGTGGACTGCATGGAAGTGTACGAGTATCCTGGCTACCGCTGTGGGCCTTGTCCCCCAGGCCTGCAGGGCAACGGCACCCACTGCGATGACATCAATGAGGTGGGGGAGGCAGAGCCCACATGGGTGCAGATAATTGGGGTGAGGGTATCAGGAAGGGCCCAAGAGGCTAGGGAAATGTTGATTGGAAGCAGAGGAATCTGGGGGTTAGAAGTCAAGAGACCAGCAAAAAAGTGAGATGGGAGGTTGGCAGAAGACTGGAGGGCCACATGGAAGGAGCTGGGGAGTGGAAGGGCCGTTTGAGCAAGGGGTACAATTACAGATTGCAAATCAGAGGGAGGCTGGGGCGCAAATCAGGAGCACCATGAGAATGGAGAGGGAGAATTGTGGAGCGGAGAGAACAGGAACACTGGTTCCAGGATCATAGGCCGAGGTTCTCTGGAGAGAAGCCTCATATCTGCTTTCTTGCCCTCAGTGTGCTCACGCTGACCCCTGTTTCCCGGGCTCCAGCTGCATCAACACTATGCCCGGCTTCCACTGTGAGGCCTGTCCTCGAGGCTACAAGGGCACCCGGGTGTCTGGTGTGGGAATTGACTATGCCCGGGCCAGCAAACAGGTCAGGATGGACAGTCTGTCTAGAGAAGGGGATTCTGGGTCGGACATGGGACACTGGTGATAAATGGGGTGAGGCTGGCTTTATATTGGCTTGGGGTCTGGACTTATTAATGCTCATGATAAGGCCACACCAATGCCTTCTCCTGTATTTGCGGAGAACTACCCTTGGTCTGGTTCCACCCAAAGTCTGCCCCTTCAGGTCTGCAATGACATTGATGAATGCAACGATGGTAACAACGGTGGCTGTGACCCAAACTCCATCTGCACCAACACCATGGTGAGCTGAACACCCTGTCTCCAGGGGTGGTGTTAGAAATGTATGACCCATCATCAAATTTCCTGCTCTCTTCCTCCTTCCCTGGGGTTCTACAGAGTCCGTATTCACAGGGACCCTACTGCCTCTAACCAGCAGGGACCTTTAGCAAGTTATTTAACCTTCTCAAGCTTCCTTATTTGAAAAATGGGGCTATTATCTACTTTGAAAGATTGTCCTGAGAGCCTAAAGGAGAAACTAATATGCCCTGTTGGCTGTGAGGGCAGGTGCTATACCCTCAGGGAGGGCAGTGCCAGTCCAGGGCACCTGGTGGCCCCAGCCTCTTTCCCGGCTCTACTTTCTCTCTCAGGGATCTTTCAGATGTGGTCCCTGCCGCCAGGGTTTCCTGGGCAACCAGACCCAGGGCTGCCTCCCAGCAAGGACCTGTTTCAGTCCAGCCCACAGCCCCTGCCACGTTCATGCTCACTGCCTCTTTGAACGAAATGGTGCAGTGTCCTGCCAGGTGGGCTGGGAAGGACAAGGGAAGGAAATGTAGGGAAAGGGCGAAGACTAGTGAACATGTTTAAGGTTGGGGGACTTCGTGGAAAAGGGCGGTGGGTCTGGGCCCAGGAACTGGCTAGTGGGAAAAGTAGGGCCTAGAGAGGGAGTGGTGGGGCATGGGAAGCCATCCCAAGTTGCTAATTCCTGCTGTTTGTGTCACCCACCCCAGTGTAATGTGGGCTGGGCCGGGAACGGGAACGTGTGTGGGCCTGACACAGACATTGACGGCTACCCGGATCAGGCGCTGCCCTGCATGGATAACAACAAACACTGCAAGCAGGTGCAGGGGCTGGTGGACCAGTGTGGTGGGGAGCCCCAGGCTGGGTCAGGCCAGAACTCATCCGTTCTCTCCCTCCCCCTGAACTTCAGGACAACTGCCTTTTGACACCTAACTCTGGGCAAGAAGATGCTGACAATGATGGCGTGGGGGACCAGTGTGATGAAGATGCTGACGGGGATGGGATCAAGAATGTTGAGGTGGTCCCCAGACCATCCTGCCCTCTGCTCTCTTCCTCCTGTTCGGTTCTCTCTGGCCTCTCCCATAATCCTGCCCCTTGACAGTACTCTAAGAAGGTTCCAGAACTCCAGATTAGGGAGCTCTAAACCTGTGGCCCCGGACAGGTGGATCTTTCCCTCTCATTTCTTGACCAGGACAACTGCCGACTGTTCCCCAACAAGGACCAGCAGAACTCAGATACAGATTCATTTGGTGATGCCTGTGACAACTGCCCCAATGTTCCCAACAATGACCAGAAGGACACAGATGGCAATGGAGAAGGAGACGCCTGTGACAACGATGTGGATGGGGATGGTGCAGGCCTGGGGCTCAGGGGCAGGCTGGGAATTTGGATAGAGGGGATGAGTCAGGGAAGCTAGGAGGTCTGTGAGAAATGGGAGGCATGCTGTGGGAGCTGGCCTGGGTCAGAGGAGATGACCAACATAACGGAGACCAAGCTCAGGAAGTTCACCAAGTTAGAAGAGTGAGGCGTGTTCTAGTGACAACTCTGTGCTTTCCCCCATGTCTTCTAGGCATCCCCAATGGATTGGACAATTGCCCTAAAGTACCTAACCCGCTACAGACAGACAGGGATGCAGATGGGGTGGGAGATGCTTGTGACAGCTGCCCTGAAATGAGCAATCCTACCCAGGTACAGGGGAGGGGAAGGGTCATCAGTGGAAAGCCCCAGCCCTTTGGATGGGAAGTGGGTCACCATCTTCAGAGTTATCAAGAGGAGATGGTGAGATCAGGCCCCTCTCTCAGACAGATGCAGACAGTGACCTGGTGGGAGATGTCTGTGACACCAATGAAGACAGGTGGGGTCTTGGCCAAGAGACAGTCTTCCAGGGGATATTTTTCTTTCTTCTAGTCCATTCTCACTTCTCTCTATGGCTCAGTCTTCATTCTCTATTCCCATAATCTCCCTTCCATTCCTATTGCTGGACCTTCACATCTGGCTGGCTGCAAGGGGTCTGGATGGAGGGCAGGCTCAAGACTCCCCTAAGCAGAAGACAGGGAAAGAAAGGATGGATGGAGGGACTTTGGACAGCAATTATTTGGTGACTGTTTTTCTGAGCAGCGATGGGGATGGTCATCAGGATACCAAGGACAACTGCCCACAGCTGCCAAATAGCTCCCAGCTGGACTCAGACAACGATGGACTTGGAGATGAGTGTGATGGGGATGATGACAATGACGGTGTCCCAGATTATGTGCCTCCCGGTCCTGATAACTGTCGTCTAGTACCCAATCCCAATCAGAAAGACTCAGATGGTAAGGCTTGCTCCAAAGAGGGTTGGACTGGTTTGGACTTTGCTCAGGGGGAGGTAGTAAGCCCTGCAGGGCAGTAAGGAAGGGCAGGTAGGGAGAAGTCAGGAATGCAAGATCCAGGAGGTGACAGTGTTGGCCATTGGCAGTGGCCAGGCCTTCCTGAGCTCCTAGCCTTATCTACCCAGGCAATGGTGTTGGTGATGTGTGTGAGGATGACTTTGACAATGATGCAGTAGTCGACCCCCTGGATGTGTGTCCTGAAAGTGCAGAGGTAACCCTCACGGATTTCCGAGCCTATCAGACGGTCGTCCTGGATCCTGAGGGTGATGCTCAGATTGACCCAAACTGGGTCGTTCTCAATCAGGTACTTAGACTCAGGGCAGTGGGCTGGGCAGGTACTGTCAGGCCAGACCACCAGGTAGGGCCTAGGTGGGGTAGTACATCTGGATCAGGGCTTTTTTCTTTCCTGAACAACCCCAGGGCATGGAAATCGTTCAGACCATGAACAGTGACCCTGGCTTGGCAGTTGGTATGTAAGGGATCATCCAGTTCAATAACTTCCAAATGGAAGAATTCTTCAGGGACAGAGCATGGGGGAGGAAAGGGAGGGGAAAGATGGGCGCAGGCAACAGAGAAGGCAGTGGACAAGCTGGCCATACATACTGCAGGCACCCCTTCCCAGCCCTCCTGCGGTGGGCCATTTGCTGCCCCTGACCTTTACCCCACCCCTACCCCCACCCCAGGATACACAGCCTTCAATGGTGTGGACTTTGAAGGTACCTTCCATGTGAACACAGTGACTGACGATGACTACGCAGGTTTTCTCTTCAGTTACCAGGACAGTGGCCGCTTCTATGTGGTCATGTGGAAGCAGACAGAGCAGACCTACTGGCAGGCCACACCTTTCCGTGCTGTTGCCCAGCCGGGGCTGCAGCTCAAGGTAACCCAGCTGCCCAGTTTCCCCAACCTAAGCCTGTTCCCAAAGCTCTCCCCTGCCAACCCCAGGGCCTCCTCTCCTGCCTGATGGGGAATCCTCAGGACTCTGGCCTGCAGGTCGGCTCTGTGGGCCTCCTTGACTCCCTTCCCATCTGTACGTACCAGCCTTGTGTTTCCCTTCTCTCTGGTCCTATGGTTGACCTAGTGTCTTTGCCAATGATCCCCAGGCAGTGACATCAGTGTCTGGCCCAGGTGAGCACCTCCGGAATGCCCTGTGGCATACTGGCCATACCCCTGACCAGGTACGGCTGTTATGGACTGACCCACGAAATGTGGGCTGGCGTGACAAGACCTCCTATCGCTGGCAGCTGCTGCACCGGCCTCAAGTTGGTTATATTCGGTGAGGAGAGGGGCCGAGTCCATCCGGAGGACCCCAGGCTGGGGCCTTTCCTTCCCTTTTAGCTGGGACTCACCAGTGACCTCTCCTCTGCTCAGTTCCTCAGTGCCATGGGTAGGGACCATGGCCACTTCTCTCCGTCTCCCTTCTCACCACAGACAGGACCTGTAGCCAGTGTTGGGCACATCATACCTTCTCTGTGCCCCATTTTTCTTCTGTAAAATAAGAGCATTGAGCTAGATGCCCTCAGACCCCAGGCCAGTCTGTACGGGGCCCATCACTTCCAACCCCCTAAGTGGCACAGCCCAGAGCCTACTTCATCAGCAGCTGACCTGGAAGGGATTTTACAGAGGCCCAGACCTCCCAGGCCTCTCAGTTCAGCACTTTGTCCACAACTTTGCAGTTCCCTCCCACAAGTGTCCCTAGTTGATGGGGACAACTTGAGAAGGGAGGGGAAATGGGTGTGCTTGGAGGCTGGACTTTTTTCATAGTCAAGAACTCAGAGTCCAGGGGCCTGGGGTTGGTGCCCCTTTAAGGTGCCTAGTGCTGTGGGGCGCCAGAGCTGGGGATAAAGGGGGGTTGACTAGAGCCTGGGAAGTGGGTGACTTCACCCCCCTGCCCATTGTGCTCATCGCCATGGCAACCCAATCCTCGCTTGGAATGCGGCTGGTGCTTTGAGATGCAAAAGGGGCTGGACAAAGAGCTAGGGGCCCCTGGCCTGAGAAAAGCACCCCCTTCCCTCCCCTTTCCTCCTCTCCCTTCTCTCTTCAGCCTGGTGAGCTCAAGGGGGGCTGGGATGAGCAGGGCCTGGGACATGGAGGCACTGTACCCACTGGCACCTTAGCACCAATGGACACCCCTATCCTGGACAGGGTGAAGCTCTATGAGGGTCCCCAGCTAGTGGCGGATTCTGGGGTGATCATTGACACATCCATGCGAGGGGGGCGTCTTGGTGTATTCTGCTTCTCCCAGGAAAACATCATTTGGTCCAATCTCCAGTATCGATGCAACGGTGAGGCTCTAGACAGATCAATCTGACCCCTCACATGTCCTGGGAGAGTCGCCTTCTCTGACCTTACTTATTTCCCCTTCTTCAGACACAGTGCCCGAGGACTTTGAGCCATTCCGGAGGCAGCTGCTGCAGGGAAGGGTGTGAGGAGGTGGCCACCAGATTCCTGATTTTAGACTCTCTGGCCTTGGGGTCCATCCTGGAGACTCTGAGGTCTAAACTACAGCCCCTCAGCCAAACATAGACCCTCCTCTGGCACCCTCAGTTCAGCCCCAGTGGGGCAGCACCCCCACTGTTCAGGGGTTGGGACATTTTCAAGGGGTATTACTCAGGTACTAACCCCAGGAAAGAAAATAGCAGATTGCCATAAAGTTCCAGTTGTTTTCTAAGCCAGTGCAATTGCTTGTTTAGGGGTTTTCTGGGATAGGGTGGGAATCAAGAAGGAACCTGAGGGCGTCAGAGGAAAGCTGGTAGGCTAGAAGTTAGAGAGCTAAGGAAAGTTTGGCTGATTTGGGTCGCGGGTGGAGAAGGTGCCAGATGGGGTTAAGTGAAGGATGAGGTGCTGTTCGGAGGATGGCTAAAGTCCTCCCAGCCCCACTTACTCACGGTGGCAGCGGCGACACTCCAGTCTATCTTAGATCAGCCGGTATCGAAAGCCAGGAGGGCGGGGGCTGCCCCGCTTGAGGAGAGGGGGAGGCCGGGGGGCCGAGGGGGCCGGAGGCCGGGACGAGTGCAATATTGGCGGGGGAAGTAACAACACTGCACCGCGTCCCGTCCCTCCCGCCCGCCCGGGGCCCGGGATCCCACTCCCTACAGCCTGAAGCCAGCCGGGCTCAAGGACTGGGGTGCACTCTGGGGAGTTGGGTTCACCTTAGAAGCAGGCCAAAGACTTGGCGCCTCTAAGGGTGAAGGGGATGGTAAAGGGGAGGGGTAAAGGGAGAAGGGGAGACTGCGGTGCCCAAGAACGCCGCTTTCCGACGCCCGGGCGTTGCGCGCGCTTGCTCTTTAAATACTCAGACTGAGCGGCGCGGAGCCGTCACCATGGTGACGCGTGTCCCAGCAACCGAACTGAATGGCTGTTGCCAGGCAACTCCAGAGTTGAGGTTTGGGGCCGCCCACCTAGATATTCCTACTTTCTCAAACGGGCTGGTGGGGGGCCTTCCCCGCCTCCAGCCCGCTCGCGAGCGCGCGGACGTACCGCGCCCAGCGCCGCCCACGGGGTACCGCGCCGCACAAAGCGGTGCTTTGGGGGCCGAGCAGCGGGCGCGGGAGCGGTGGTCCCCCGCTCCTGCCTGGGCTTCCCTCCAGTCTCGCGCCTTGCAGGAATGTTCTTAAAGTACTGGTTTCCAGTCTGTGTTGTCGGGGCTAAGAGTTGTTTTCCCCATCCCCTCGACACTGCCTCTGTTGGCCTAGGCCACCAGCGGGAACCCCGGACCCAGCCGACACCCTGAGACCACGTGCCGCAGTGGCCCCAAATACCTCCCTTCCCCGCAAACATTTCCGGCCTTCAAAGTACCTTTCGATTCTCCCAAATGACGCACCCTCACGTACGGTTTTGCTCTCCCAACGCACGCGCACCTGCACCACTCTGCTCCCCGGAGGACAGTTGTATTCCTAAATTCCATTCTGTCACTCCACCTACTCGGTCTCCTAAATCCGCGAGTACCCTCACGGAACCTGTCCTACTCCCCCCTCCCACATTCCGATGTCCTCTCCCAGAGACCTCGACGCCCCTTCTATAAGCCTCAGGACCCCACCCACTTAGAATCATTTCCTCCAGACACCACCCCCAGCGTCTGAGTCCCCACCTACTGCCCCCGACCCCACGGTTGTGTGTGGCGCCCCCCCCCCCCCGCTTTCCTTCCAAGGCATTGATACTTCCCGCCAGGGCCCAGCTTCCCCAGGATCTCACTGCCCCCATTCAGTCAATGTCGCCCAACCTCCTCTCCCCTGGATCGGGGCCCCTCCGGACGCCAGGGTCGGCCACTAGAGGGCAGGAGCTCCCAGCAGCAACTGGAGGTGGAGGCTGGAAAGGAAGAACCCTAGGGTTCGGCAGAGCCCAGGTTTCGACCTTCTTTAAGTGGAAATTTCCCCCCGCCCCCTTCTCGGGAGAAAGCCGAGGAGGGAACCCAGGCTGCTGGAAAGCCCGGCCGGCCGGGGCGGGGACTGTGGGTTTCAGGGTAGAACCGTGTGTGGAACGGGACAGGGAGCGGTTAGAAGGGTGGGGCTATTCCGGGAAGTGGAGGGGGGCAGGGAGGGAGCCCAAAACTAGCACCTAGTTCACTCGTTATTAAGCACTCTTATTTCTTCTCAGCACGCAGAGTGGGGCTTCAAAGGACCCGTAGGGGAGGGAAGTAGAGTGGCGGACCTCGGGGTAGGCCTCCTGGCCTTGCTGTCAGGGCCTTCACTAGGCCCCCCTTCTCTGCTCCCTTTCCTCACCTTAGCTGTTGTGCTGGGGCTAAAAGTAGAACGGGGGGGGGAGGGGGGTCACGCTCCCTAACCCCCTCCCCCACACCCACCTCCTGGAGTCAGGGAGTGGTTGGTAAAAGGGGGAGGCCAGTGAAGAACAAACAGGTTGTCAGAAGTTGAGTGATTGGAGCCCATGTACCCTACTCAGGAATGGTTGGGGAGGAGGAGGAAAAGGCAGGAGGTAAGGAAGGGGGAAGGGGGGCGGAGTTTTGTCACCTGTCACCTGCTCCGGCTGTGCCTAGGGCGGAAGGGGGGGACTGGTATAAAGCAGCAGGCGCCAGTGCCGCTCCAACTCACTGCAGTGTGGCTGGAGTCTGCTCTGCCCCCTCCCCACCAGTTCAACACCACCATGACACCTGGCATCCAGTCCCCCTTCTTCCTGCTGCTGCTTCTCCCAGTGCTTCCAGGTGAGGGGCCTGAGGTTTGGAGGGGGCTGCCCTGCTCATGTGGTATTCCTGGACTTTCTGTGGGTTTTATTTCCTGGCAGATGGCACCAAGAGAGTCAGAAATTGCAGACAGGTGTGAACAGGTTGGTACCAGAATGAAGGAGAGAGACTCAGGACAGGCTGAAAAGAGGCAGCCCCCCAGGAGAGGGGGTGCAGGGGAAGAGAATGTCCTGAAGAGAAGTCTAGGAGGGAAGGGAGTCGGGAAGGGTAAGTCTTAGGAGTGAAGAAATGGACCAGCCAGGAGCAGAGGTGTATGGGAAGAGTGGGAGAGGCTGCCAGCAGGGTAGGAGGAGGGGGGCAGACCCAGGGGCTGCCCGATGCCGACCAATCCCCAGTCCTCCTGATATTACTTCTCCTGTTAGCAAAGGTTATATTTTCTCCTTGCTCTGATTTGCCCTCCAACCAAGTAGTTCTTACAATTTCTGGCTCCAATTAGGTCAGAAAGTAACCCAGTGTCCAACTGTGTTGAGAGAAGTACTGTGAGAATGACCAAAAGTTTACTCCCCACCTCAGCTCTGGTTCATGCTCTGCTGCCATTCCAGGACAGAATAGCGTTACCTTATCTCAAGTCTCCACCACTGCCCTACACTCGACCAATTCTGTGATCACTACAATTCCAAGCAGCAGGTCTCCATCAAGCTCTGCCACCACCCCAGCCCACCATGGCACCTCATCTGGAACCACGGGGGCTCTAAGTAGCTCAGCCTCCACCCCAGCCCACCATAGCCACTCATCTGGGACCACTGGGGCTCCAAGCAGCTCAGCCTCCACCCCAGCCCATCATAGCCACTCATCTGGAACCACTGGGGCTCCAAGCAGCTCAGCCTCCACCCCAGCCCACCATGGCACCTCATCTGGAACCACTGGGGCTCCAAGCAGCTCAGCCTCCACCCCAGCCCACCATGGCACCTCATCTGGGACCACTGGGACTCCAAGCAGCTCAGCCTCCACCCCAGCCCACCATAGCCACTCATCTGGGACCACTGGGACTCCAAGCAGCTCAGCCTCCACCCCAGCCCACCATGGCCACTCATCTGGGACCACTGGGGCTCCAAGCAGCTCAGCCTCCACCCCAGCCCATCATGGCCACTCATCTGGGACCACTGGGACTCCAAGCAGCTCAGCCTCCACCCCAGCCCACCATAGCCACTCATCTGGGACCACTGGGGCTCCAAGCAGCAGCTCAGCCTCCACCCCAGCCCACCATGGCACCTCATCTGGAACTACTGGGGCTCCAAGCAGCAGCTCAGCCTCCACCCCAGCCCACCATAGCCACTCATCTGGGACCACTGGGGTTCCAAGCGGCTCAGCCTCCACCCCAGTCCACCATAGCCACTCATCTGGGACCACTGGGACTCCAAGCGGCTCAGCTTCCACCCCAGCCCACCATAGCCACTCATCTGGGACCACTGGGGCTCCAAGCAGCTCAGCCTCCACCCCAGCCCACCATGGCACCTCATCTGGAACCAGTGGGGCTCCAAGCAGCTCAGCCTCCACCCCAGCCCACCATAGCCACTCATCTGGAACCACTGGGACTCCAAGCAGCTCAGCCTCCACCCCAGCCCACCATAGCCACTCATCTGGGACCACTGGGGCTCCAAGCAGCTCAGCCTCCACCCCAGCCCACCATAGCCACTCATCTGGGACCACTGGGACTCCAAGCAGCTCAGCCTCCACCCCAGCCCACCATAGCCACTCATCTGGGACCACTGGGGCTCCAAGCAGCTCAGCCTCCACCCCAGCCCACCATAGCCACTCATCTGGGACCACTGGGGCTCCAAGCAGCTCAGCCTCCACCCCAGCCCACCATAGCCACTCATCTGGGACCACTGGGGCTCCAAGCAGCTCAGCCTCCACCCCAGCCCACCATAGCCACTCATCTGGGACCACTGGGGCTCCAAGCAGCTCAGCCTCCACCCCAGCCCACAATAACACTTCAGCCCCAACTGCAGGGACTTCATCAGCCTCAGCTGCCACTTCAGTACACAGTGGCACTTCTACTATGGCTACTACAACCCTACTTGACAAGGGTACTAAATCCTCAGTTTCCAGCCAGCCATCTGACATTTCCACCACCACTGCCAACATGAGCAATAGTAGCAATAGCCATAGCACGGTGCCTCCCTTCACCTCCTCCAATCATAGTTCTCCTTCCCAGGTGTATGTTAGGGTCTCTTTCTTCTCCCTGTCTTTTTACATTTCAAACCTCAAGTTTAATTCTTCCCTGGAAAACCCTGAAACCAACTACTATCAAGAACTGCAGAGGAACATTTCTGAATTGGTGGGTATCTGCCTTTCTTTTGCCATACTCCCGTAGGGCAGCTTTCAGAATTATTTCAATCTTTTGCATTAAGCCTGAGTCCTTTTCCTCTCACCCAGGTTTTGCAGGTTTATAAACAAGATGGTTTTCTGGGCCTCTTTAATATCATGTTCAGGTACAGTTCTGGGTCAGACTGTGTGTGTGTGTTTTGGGGCTTGTGGTCATAAATGTTGTGCGGGACCTTGTGTTTAAGGTTGGGGGGAAATAATGAGCCAAAAGCTGGAACCTTTGGCTGAATTGATTATTTCCTATGACCAGACCAGGATCTGTGGTGGCAGAACTGACTCTCGTCTTCCGGGAGGGTACCACCAATGCCAAGGAAGTGATGTCACAGTTTCATCAGCTTAAAGAGGAAGGATCCAATTATAACCTGAACATCTCAAGAATCAAAGGTGAGGCTACATCCCCAACTAGAGCCGAGCCCCATGAAGGGTCTCCTCTCCCTCCGGTTGTGCTCTTTCCTTTGGTGCTAGCAGGAGGAGGGCTACCTCCTTTTGGAGACTTCCTTGACCACTGCTTTTCCTTTTAGCGAATGAGGTGCTGTTTCCTTCCTCTGCCCAGTCTGGGTCTGGGGTACCAGGCTGGGGCATTGCCCTGCTGGTGCTGGTCTGTGTTCTACTTGCGTTGGCCATCTTATATCTCATTGCCTTGGTAAGTACTCAGGCTCTGGCCTTCACTGGAATCCCCTGGTAGACGGAACCCTGTGGTCCAGCATACATTCCTGTCTCCCCAGGCGGTGTGTCGGTGTCGCCAAAAGAACTATGGGCATCTGGATATCTTTCCATCCCGGGAAACCTACCATCCTATGAGTGAATACCCCACTTATCACACCCATGGGCGCTATATGCCCCCTGGAAGTACCAACCGTAGCCCCTATGAGGAGGTGAGGCTGGGCCCCCCAAGCAGGGAATGGAGGCAGAGGCTCTGGCTGGGGAGGTGTCCCAGGGGGATATTTGGAAACCCAAAGAGTTTGTAAGAGGTGAGCCTTAAAGAGCCTGGCAAGATTGGTGGGGGTGCTTGGAGGTGCTCTGGGGCACAGGTCTGGGAAAGAGATCAAGGAAGCAAGGGGACCTCAAGAGGGAATAACCTCATTACCAACATTCCCCAAAGAGCATTCATTACCTGTCCACATTCACCACTGGCTGAATGGGCACCAGGGCAGTGCTCAGTAGGATGCCCAGAGGCAAAATGGGTGGGGCAGTGTGTCCAGGGGAGCTCTTCCTGCAGAGTCACAGGAGTACACCTGGGCGCCCTGTTCACCTCCTCCTTGGAGTGGGGAGTAGATTGAGAAAGGCTGGGGGGGTCTCCAGGGGAGAGGAAGAAATCTCACCAAATCAGGTGAGCAGAGCGGAGGGGTTCCTGGGAGCCTCAGGGAAGCAAGGACACCCCCCCACCACACACACACACACACACACACACACACACACACACTGCCTTTCTGTGCAGGACCTAGTAAATAATTATAGCAGTCAGCCGGGACTGGAAAGCCACTCCAGTGGGGGAGGAGATGAGTTTCCTTTTCCTGCCTCCCTTTCTCTCCTTCTGGGGATCGCCTTCTCCTGGTTTTATATGCTCGCGTGGACACAACCCCCCACTTGGGCTGGAGGAGCAGAAAATGGAGAGAGAAGCGGGCAAGGTGCAGGCTGGGCAGGCAAGGGGGCTGAGCAGCGCCGGGGAGGGGGTGGAAGGGAGCAGTGAGAGGAGCGGGCTGTTTACAGTCACCTGGCTGCTGGTGGGGCTGCAGGTGCTGTCTCCAAGTTAACCCCTTGAAGGCTGATCCAGTCCCTGGGCTGACTACCCCAGACTGGGGAGCCATCCAGCGGTCCCAAGAGACAGCTTTTGCCCCTCACCCTGGATCTCTTTTCCCTCCACCCAGGTGTCTGCAGGCAATGGCGGAGGCAGCCTCTCTTACACGAACCCAGCAGTGGCAGCCACTTCTGCCAACTTGTAGGGACAGGTCACCTGCTCAGCCTCAGCTGCCAGAAGTGCCTCAGGTTCTTCACTGCCAGAGCCCCCCTCCCCCAATCTGGGCTAATGAGCTGGGAATCCGGGTGGGCTGCTCACAGCCTCCCTCAGAGGCTCTACCAAGCCCCCTAACCCATCTTAGCCTGGTGAAGCCCAGCTGTGCCCTGGAGGATATGCCTGGGACAGTGGGGCCGTGGTAGCTCTCAGGAGGATTGGCCTAGAAATTCTGGCCACAGAAGTGAGAACCCCAACATGACTGAATAAAATGTGGCCTCATCACAATAAAATGTTGCCAACTTGTGGTCTTTCAATCTGCAACTGGTGGATAGGAGGGTCCATTAGAATGTGTCCGTGAGGAACCCTGGAAGGGACTTTGGGAGGTTGGAGATGGAAAGGAGGTAAGGAGCAGGGTTTGAGAAGCAGATGTGGGGAAAGAGGTGATACTGGGGCACAGGGTGACCTGCTGGAGAACTCAAGAGTCACCTCTCCTCCATTCCTGGTGGCACAGGAGGAAGAAGGAAATGAAACCTCCTAGGCCTGCTCCGGTGGGCCGGGATGACTCGGCTCCGTCAGCACGTGGCTCAGCCAGTGGATGGCTGTCCCCTCTCCTCCAGCCTGGGTTTCACTGGGCTGGCCACCCTCCTCTCCTGCTGGCACTGTGCCCCCAGGCAGCTCTATTCTTAGTTGCCTGGGTGTGAAGCAAATCCTTGGGCAGTGATAACAGCGCAGAGTCAACACCACTGTGATAAGTGGGGGCTGGGTCAGATCCGGCAGCTGGCGCCAGACCCTGCCCCCACCCTGGCCCCTCAACGCCACACCCACTGCTAACCCTAGGGTGGGATCCCAGGCACCCTGGGAATGGGGAAGTGGATTCTGGTTCCGTGACCCTTTTAGGCCCAGGCACGATGCCCGGGCCCTGAACCACATTCCCCCGGGGCCCAGTGTGGCTGTCCAGGTGCCCGGTCTAGGACCTGATGCAGCAGCCAGGGTGCTGTGCCTCCTGGCAGCTATGGTAAGCTGGGGCCTGGGCCTAGTACAGGTGTGGCAGGAGGCTGGGAGTACCTGGCTTGGGTATCTCCTTCCCTCAAGCACCCTACCCTGACCAATAACAAAGCACCTTGGAACCCTTCCACCCCCATTCACTGCACAGAAACCAAGAGGAATGGTCACGCTCAGGGAAGGCAGAAATGTGCCTGGCGTCACAGTTTATTGTTATAAACCATGAAAGTTACAGCTGTTGTTTGGCACAGGTCTAGCAGTGCCCACTGCAGGGAGGCAGCAGCAAGCACCAGACGCCTTGCCTGGCCCAACCCAGCAGGAACATCCAGCCTCAGTTGGGTCCCCAAGGGAGACTTGGCATGTTGGCATGGATACAGGACAGGTAAAGCATGCAAGCGGGAAAAGAGGGAGGGAAGGGGCATGCGGCTGGGGGGTAGGGGAGATCCAAATAAAGCAGGATGATAGGGTCCCATCCCCACTCGGGAGACCAAAAGCCTTTCTGCCCCAAGGCTGTATGTAGTTCAGCATCAACGGGGCAAGGAGTTTGTCAAGGTGAAGGGCAGAGCTGGGGATCATGCCCAGTATTCCAGGCGCCCTCCCTCCCAGTCAGCCTTGGCACAAGACAGGGGTGAGGAAGGGGCTCTCTCCATGATTTGGGTAAGATGCCGAGGGCAAGGCAAGGGGCGGAGGCTTGGTGGGCATGGGGGCTGGGGCTAACCAACAGGCAATGGAGAGAATGGGGGCATCCAGAGAGGTGAGCTGAGGAGAGCTCCTTGGTCAAGAGAAAGCCCTGGGAAGACACAGACAGAAGGGGAGGGGCAGGACCACATGTCAGGAAGAGTTGGGGGAGATGTTGCTGGGGAAACAACCCAGTGTGGGAGGCTCGGGGAAGCCAGGGCCCAGTGAGACTCCAGGTGGACAGAGCCGTCGGAAAGGATCAGTCTAGCTTGGCGAAGCCTCCAATGGTGACTTTCCTCTCCGGCTTGGTGCCCACAGGCTCCTGCAGCTGTACCGCACCACCCCCTATGAAGCAGAAGGCAGGGCACACGGGCCCTGAGCAGTCCAGGGGGCACTCGAGGAGCCCCCGGAAGGACACAGCATCCAGGAAAGAGACTCGACCCCGCTCATAGTCCAAACAGATACCCAGGCGGGGTGGCAGGGGCACTGTGCAGCTGGCAGCCGGGCCATCCCTCCCTGTCAGCCCTGCATTTGAACTTGCTCCAGACCCCAGCAGGATCTTGCCCATGCCGATGGTTAGGAAAGCAAAGGGTGGTAACGCCTCCACGGTGGCATCCTCTGCACCGCTGTCATGCCCGCTGTCCGGGTCATACCTGCGGAAGGGGGAGTTGGGTAGGAGAATGTTGGGGGTGGAATAAGGGAGCCAGGCACGGGAGACCAGGAGGATGAGATGTTGGGAGGATGGAATGCTGGGAGTGGGAGGTGGAACAAATTGACTTTGGATCGAAGAGACAGGGTTCAGAGTATAGGGTTGGGGGCTTGGTTTGGTGGGAAAGGGTTATCGAAAGGAAAGCACATTGACGAGAGATGTTGGAGAAAAGGGAAGGTAAGTATTTGCACAGCACACTAAAGAAATATGGCAGCTGGATATAGTCGCACATGCCTGTAACCCAGTGACTCTAGAGGCTGAGGATTACAAATTTGAGGCCAGCCTCAGCAACTTAACAAGACTCCCTATTTCAAATTTTTAAAAAGTGAAAAAGAGCTGGGTGTAATGGTGCATGCCTGTAATCCCAGGGGCTCAGGAGGCTGAAGCAGGAGAATCGCAAGTTCGAAACCAACTGCAGTAACTTAGCAAGGCCCTCAGCAACTTAGAGATACCCTGTCTCAAAATTAAAAATAAAAAGGGCTGGAGATGTGGTAAAGCATCCCTGGATTCAATCCCCTGATACCGAATAAAGAAAATAAGAAATAAAAAGGGGGCTGGGTGTACAGCTCAGAGATAAGAGTGCCTCTGAGTTAAATTCCTAGTACTCCCCACACCAATGTGGTGCTTATCAAGATAGAAAGATGTTGAGAAAAATGGTGTTCAGGAAATCATGCTGGTACTTGGGATTAACCCAGGGTGCTTTTAACACTAAGCTATATCTCCAGTCCTTTTTTATTTTTCATTTTGAGACAGGGTCTTGCTAAATTGCTTAAGGTCTTGCTAAATTGCTGAGGTTGGCCATGAATTTGTGATTCTCCTCTTTTAGCCTCTCAAGTCGCTGGGATTACAGGCATGTGCTACTGTGCCTGGCTGGGAAGAGGGTTTTGAGAGTTAGAAAGTTTGAGGGGTTAGTGATTAAGATGGGGGAAGGTATGGCTGGGTGCAGTGGTGCATGCCTGTAATCCCAGTGGCGTGGGAGACTGAGACAAGAAGATCATGAGTTCAAATCCAACCTCAGCAAGGTAGCAAGGCCCTAAGCAGCTTAATGAGAACCTTGTCTCAAAATAAAACATTAAAAGGGCTAGGAATGTGGCTCAGTGGTTAAGTGCCCCTGAGTTCAATCCCTGGTATAAAAAAAAAAAAAAAAAGATGGGGGAGGGAAAAGGCTTGTAGAAATGAGATGTTTAAGGAAAGAATTGAGAAAAGATGGGGGTGAAGGAAGTTCTGGAGGGAAAAAGTTTCATGGAGAAAATAGGGCGCTAGAAAGGACATGAGGATGTGGAGATGTGGGGTACTGGTCTTGAATGACAGACAGAAGCAAGTGATAATGGCTTTCCCTTCCCTCGTCCCCTTCCCCAGCCACACACCCTGAAAACCAATCCTCAAAGACCCTTGTGCTGAACCCACAGCCTCCCAGCCTGGCTCCTCTGTTCCCGCTGCTTCCTTCCCAGCCCCATCACGGCAATTCTGGGTACTGCACTTGCTACCTCTGCCCTGTCCCTGGCTCCCACCCAGGGTCCCCGTTCCCTCCAGAGGGGCCAGACCTGGGGCTGATCACATCCGGGGCACCCTGGAAGCTTTCCTGAAGCTTGCTCTCCAGCCCGACGCCCACCTTGACCAGGTAGGAGGCAGGGTCTACGGCACAGGCCCAGTAGCTGCGGCCCTGGGTCACAGCTACATCGCCCAGGACCACATCCACACTCAGGTGACAGCCAGTCAGCAGCCGCTCAGCAGCCAGCAGCAGGGGCAGCCCGGGGACGCTCCGCACTGCTCGCTGGTCCTTGCTGATAGCCAGCCGCTCGCGGCTCGCACCCCAGCGGCCATCGAGGAAGAAGTGCAGAACTGGAACAGGGAGGAGGGTTGAGACAGAAGGAAGAATTCAGGAACAAACAAACGCTGGCCCTGGGGACAGGGAGATGTGAGCACAAGACACTGGGAGATTTCAGAACAGGGAACAACCTCTCAGGGTGTGCAGTTACCAAGAAAAGGTAGGGAAACTCAGGAGAACAGACCTGGGGAACTGAAATGAGGCTCATAAGAGAAAACGAAAGGGACATTCCAAGTGGAACCGGGCTCCAGGAAGTTTCACTGGTGACTAGTGAACAAGAACCAGAGCCCCAGACCTGACCGACTCACAAGGCCTCCTCCAACCTCCGCCCCGTGGCAGGCCCTCGGGACAGTCGGGGCTCACACCTGCCTCTGTACCCAAGCCTCCCTCTCTGCCTTTGCTTTGGAGGTGAGTGTCCCCTATCATGCCCAGGTCCCAGCAGGCAAACTGTTTTCTAGAGTCACTTTCCTGACATTCATTGAACTATGAGCCAGAAACTGTGCTGTCTTCACCAGTGTCACCTCAGAACAGTCAAATTCTCCCACAACTCGATGAAGCATCATTATTGTTGTTGTTATTCTGTGGGGGACTGGGATTGAACCCAGGATACCACTGAACTATAGCCTCAGCTCTTGTAATTCCTTTTTTTTTTTTTCTTTTCTCCATTTTGAGACAGGATTTTGCTAAGTTGACCAGGCTGACCTCAAATTTATGATCCTCCTCCCTCAGCCTCTCATATTGCTGCAATTATAGACACGCACTATCATGCCTGGCAGTATTACTGTCCCCTGTAGAACAGGACTCTGAAGTTCAGAGAGGGTGAAAAACTTGTTGAAAGGCACACAGCAAGAGTTAGATCTGGAATTAGAATACATGAATGCACACGACCAACAGTATTAAACCATCCCTCTAAGCTGCCTTTAATCTCAGTTTATGAGGCAGGAGGATCACAAGTTTGAGGCCAGCCTGGACAACTTTGCAAGACTCTGTCTCAATTTTTTTTTTATAATTTATTTCTTAGTTTTCAGTGGACACAACATCTTTATTTTATTTTTATGTGGTGCTGAGGATCGAACCCAGCACCCTGCGCATGCCAGGCAAGCGCACTACCGCTTGAGCCACATCCCCAGCCCCTCAATTATATATATATATATTTTTAGTTGTAGCTGGGGCCAATATCTTTATTTTAATTTTTTTTATGTGGTGCTGAGGATTGAACCCAGCGTCTCACTCATGCTAGGCAAGTGCTTTATGGCTGAGCCACAATCCCAGCCCCTCAAATTAAAAAAAAAAAAAAAAAATTATAAGGACTGGGAGCTGGGGTATAGCTCAGTTGGTAGAGGGCCTGCCTGGCATGCACAAGGCCCTGGGTTCAGTCCCCAGCACCACAATAAATAAATAAAATAAAATAAAGGGTGGGAATGTTGCTCAGTGGTAAAATGTCCCTGGGTTCCATTCCCAGTATCCCAACCCCCATAAAAAAAAATGACACTGTCTCTACAGTGTCCACCTGGAACCAGTGGAGGACCCAAGCCTGGCATCCCCAGGCCCCTTGCACAGATGTCTGTGTCTGCCACTCCTGCCACCGCCTGTCACTTACCAGGTGCCGGGGGCGTGTGCAGGTGTACGTCTTCGCTGTACTCGCCGTACCCGGCTTTGTTGCAGCCCCGGACACGCAGCACGTACACAGAGCCGGTGTCGGGGTTCTCCAGGAGAGCACTGGTGCCCCTCACCTCCTCCCTTCGCTGCCAGCGGGCGGGGCCCGGCTGGGCAGGCACATCAGTGCGACGGAACTCGACCGTGTAGTGCCAGGCAGGTGGTGAGTGGGGGGGCAGCCGCCAGCACAGGAAGATCTGGTCATAGGCAAAGGTGCGCTGGGTGTCAATGACGGGTGCCTCGGGCACTGTGGGAAGAGACAGCGGGGGGTCAGTCGGGGCCTGGTCACTGGCCTGGCATGAAGGGCAGGGCAGGCAGGAAAAGGGAGAGCAGCGGGAGCCGGGGGGGTGAGTGTGGGTGAGGGAACGGAGGAGAGAGCCCATCTGGGCACTGGGCACAGGTGGACAGGTCAGGGCCCAAGGAAGAAGAGGTGGGAGAGCACTGGGCAGGAGTCAGGAGGCCTGGACTACAGGTGAGTCAATTTCCCTTCCTGAGCCTCAGCTTCCTCCTGGGACACTTAAGGGTGTCAGACCAGAGAAGCTCCGGGGGCTCCTTTCGGCTTAGACCGTCTGGGAATTAAGAGGAGCCCCAGGGGGCAGACAAAGGCCAAGGGAACCCAGGCAAAAGGGCCCTGAGCGGCAGAGAGGGGAAGCAGGATTGGGGCGGAGGTGCCACCGTCGGCAAGACAGAAACAGGAGGTGACAGAGGGAAAGCAAGCCAGCCAGCAGGGCAGGGAGTGGGGGTCAAGGGGAAGAGAATAGGGGTCCCAGGACAAAAGATGAGAAGGGCCAGGGCCTAAAGAAGGCTCAAAAGAGACCGCACTGGCCAAGTGGGAGGACCAGGAGGTCGGGGAGAGCAGAAAGAAGAAAGCACTGAGTGGGGGGCTGAGCTGCTGGGAGCACGGGAGGGGCCGGTTTGGGGGCCCGGCGGGGGGCAGGGCCCCCGGGGCAGGGCCGCTGACTTGCCTGGGGTGCTCCGGAGCAGAGTCCGCGGTGGCCACAGCCTACAAACAAAGAGAGGGAGAAGCAGCGCTGAGCGCGGTAGGACGGTGTGGCAGGTGGGCTGGGTGGGAGGCCGGGGAGCTCCCCGGTGGGCACTGCCCCCCGGGCCCGCTGCTGGGGAGGAGGGGAGGAAGGCTCTGGTTGGGCAAGGGCCTGGCCACCTCCTTACCTCGCAGAAAGCTGAGCTCCGTCAGCAGCTTCATCTCACGCCCCACATCCAGCTGGCAATGGCGAAAGGAGGAGCTGGCAGCTGGTCGGAACGTCTGCAGGGCCTCAGTGGCTCTGGCAATTCTGGGATGGGGGCAGGAAGGGATCAGGCACTGCCGTCTGGGCAGCCGCCCTTCCCCTTGATTTTGCCTTGCCTGCCCCTGAGAACCTTGGCCTCACCCCTTGGAACACGCGGGCCTCAGTTTGGCCTAATGAAAACCCTCCAGGTGCCAGCTCTCCGCCTGGTGAGGACTCTAGACACTGTCTAAAAGGTCGCTACCCCCAAAGGCCCCTGCCTCCCAGAAGCCTGGGCCCTGGGCCGTGCCCCTCGGTACCTGTTGTGCAGCTGTTTGGCTGCTTGTACAAAGCAAGGCTGGTCTGTCTCCTTAAGCACTTCCTGGGCATAGCCCACCAGGCCTGAGCCGTCCAGCAGGCTCCGGTGCTCCTGGAGCTGGGCACTGAGACGGGTCAGCCGCTCCTGCTGACATTCTTCAATGGCCTGAAGCAGCGATGCCCGCTTCTCCTCCAGCACAGCCCCCAGCCCCCGTACCAGCTGTGACACCTCCTCCTTCGCCTGCTGACCACTCACCTGCCCAGGGAGCAACACCCAAAGGACGCATGACTTACTATCTTCCTGTTGCAGCCTCCTGGGACCACAGCACCACTAGGATCACAGGGGATCTGGGGGAATCCTACCCACACAACTTAATAGGGCCAGACTCACGGTTGCCAAGGCCTGTATCCTCAAATGGGCTCAACTTTTTTTTTTTTTTTTTTTTTTTTGGTACAGGGGATTGAACTCAGGGGCTCTCAACTGCTGAGTCATATCCCAAACCCTATTTAGAGACAGGATCTCACTGAATTGCTTAGTGCCTTCTTTTGCTAAGGCTGACTTTGAACCTGTGATCCTCCTGCCTCAGCCTCCCCAGCAGCTGGGATTCCAGGCATGCGCCACAGCACCCGGCATTGGGTTCAACTTTTGAAGGTTTGTGCTAACCTTCCTGGATGACCACATCATAACTATAGGGTAGAGAGAGATCTACTTCCTCCTTTTTTGTTGAACTCAATTGATAAAGGAAAAAGGCATAAAGGTTGTATTTTGTTTTGTTTTATTTTTGGTACTGGGCACTTTACCACTGAGCTACAAACCCAGCCCTTTTTATTTTTTATCTTGAGACAGAGCCTTGCTAAGTTGCTGAGGATGGCTTTGAAATTGTGCTCCTTCTGCCTCAGCCTCCTGAGTTGCTGGGATTACAGGTGTGAGCCACCATGATTGGCTAAAGCAAAAAAGTTTTTTTTTTCCCCTTTAATCTGGGATTGAACCCCAGGGCACTTAACCATTGATCCACATCCCCAGCCACCCCCTTTTTAGTTATTATTATTTTATTTAGAGACAAGGTCTCATTGAGTTGCTTGGGGCCTCGCTTTTGCTGAGGCTGGCTTTGAATGAGAGATCCTTCTGCTTTAGCCTCCCGAGTTGCTGGGATTACAGGTGTGCACCACCATGCCAAGCCAGCATAAAAGTTTTATTAATTTAAATTTATTTTTGTGGTGCTGGGGGTTGAACCCAGGGGTACTCTACCACAGAGGTATGGTCCTTTTTATTTTGAGATAGGGTTTGATAAATTGCCAAAACTGGACTGGAACTTCCTCCTGCCTCAGCCTCCTTTGTAGCTGGGATTACAGGCAAGTGCCACTGCACTGTGCCTGGAGAGTTTTATTAATTTTACATGTACTTGGGGATCTTTACAAAACAGTGAACCCCAAAGAAATCACCTAAGCCTGATGCTCTTAAACTTTTATTTAAAAAAGAACATTTTCTTTTTTATTTTGGGTACTGGGGATTGAACCTGGGGCCTTGCATATGCAATGCACATATTCTACCACTGAGATTTACCCCCAGTCACAGACCAGTATATTTGTAAAGAATGATAGAACAAATAAATATCTGGATTGAGGTAGTAAATCCTACGGCTGTTGCTAAGAGATAAGTGGAGAAGTGGGGTAGAATCGAGTGGAAGATAAGGGTTACTTCAAATAGTTTGTTTATTCAGGTTCGTTGTAGCCCCAATTACTAGTCTGTGGCGATTGAGGCTATTTTCAGGTCTTGGCACCTGAAGCACATTCCTTCCAAAAGAATATTTATGGCTGGTAATGTGTAGGGAAATACAGGCCAAATGGACCTTTTTTTTTTTTTTTTTTTTTGGTGGTGGTACTGGGATTGAACCCAGGAGCACACTACCATTGAGCTGCACCCCCAGTCCCCCCCTTTTTTATAATTTGAGAAAGGGCTTCACTAAATCGCTGAGATTGGGCTTGAACTTGGAATCCTCCTGCCTCAGCCTCCTGAGTTGCTGGGATTACAGGTATCAGCTACCACACCTGGCCCAAATGGCCCTTTCTGCAATTCAGTTCCTCAAACAATTTCAACTTGAAATAATCAATATACCAGTTTGAGATATTTTTCCTTAATTCCGTCATAATCCCAATCCCTTAAGGATTCATTCAAATAAGAGAGACCATGACCACACTAATGTCCACTTGGACCACACTAATTAATGTCCGCTGGCAGCTATGCCAACTTCATTGCCTATCCCCCCGTCTCAGCTGATCCAGTCTGGCACAAGATCAGAGCCATAACCTCACTGAGCTCCAGGCAAGTGTTCGATCCTCAGTAGGAGAGTGAGGCCGAGGACATCTGGACTCTCATCCTCAGCAACAGCTTACCAACCTCACTAGAGTCAGTCCCAGGGACAGCCTCCCCTGGGACACTAGGGTTCCTGCCAACCAAGTTTAACCAGAACCATGTCATGCACAGGTACCCCTCACAGACTTCCTGAGCTGGCAGAGAGGTGATGGGGGCAGGCCCACCCACATTCCCCTCTCCTTCCCACTCCCGGGTAGGGCCCAAGACCCACGCCCATGCCCTCCCTCACCTCAGTGTGCCTGACGGTCTCCTCCAGCTCACAGATCTGGGTCTGTACTGTGTCCTGGTTTCCCAGGATGTATGTCAGGCTCTTGGTCAGCTTGTCCTGAGGGGGAAGAAGGAGGTGGGCATCATGTCTGGCTCAGCAGAAGCCAGCAGTTAGGAGGAGGTATGTGGGTGCAAGTTGGCACTGGGGTTGGGTGAGGAGGGGTCCTCACCTTGAGGGCCTGGTAAGCGCTGAGCACTGGTGTGATCTTGTGCCCGCTGTGGGTGCGACGCACCCGGCAGAGTTGGCATACCAGCCGTTGACATGTCTTGCAGTAGTGGGTCACCTCTTCCTTGTGGTCTGGGCACATCAGGCCCTAGAAATACAAAGGGCAATGAGCTAGTCAGCCAAGGGTGCCTGTAAAGGTTCTGACCCATCACTAGACCAGCTGGGCGCCCCCACCTCCGCTGGTCAGATGAGAGGGGAAGGATCAGTGGGTGGTGCTCCACAGTGCCATCTGGTGGTGCACACTGACATCACAGACCTTTCCTGCAGTCCAGGCAATGCCTTTTCACCAGCATTGCTCCTTTCACCTATGGTTTGGGATGTGTGGTAATAACCATAATAATGGTGATAATTTATCTAAGGCTTGTGGTTCGTAATTAACTTTGTCCATCTTGTTCACTGCTGTACCCCAATGCCTAGAATAGCATCATGCTCCTAGGTGCTCAATAAATATTTGTTCAGTGAGTGAACAAAATATATAAACAGCACTTTGTACTGAACAACGATTATCTCCTGTGATCCTACTAACAACCCTGCCAGTGTGGATATTGTAAGGCACATATTCTCATCTCCATGCAGCAGAGTGCTTTCTCACATGACTTTATTACAGAGAAAGGAACTTGGGAGTGGTAAGCCCCTGCCCACCTCATTTTGGAAGCCCACAATGCCAGGCACCCCATCCATTCAGCACCACCCTGTCCCTCCCTCCCCAGCCCTGCAAGGGTTGGCTCACCTTGGGGCGGAAGGAGAGGGTGGGCAGGGTGGGCTCATGCTGGGCCTTCTGGGTGCCCCAGGGGTGGAAGAGCTTGAAGCACTCATTGCAGAAGGTGGCACGACACTCTGTGCAGCCCTTGGTGGCCTCTAGTGGTGGGGGCTTGCACAACTGGCACAGGATGGCGCCTCCTACGCTCACACTCTGGCGGTACCGCTCCACCACACGCTCTAGGGTCAGGTTCCGGAAAAGCCCCGCCAGGCCCCGCTCCCCCAGCTCCACGTCACCCTGGCAGGTCGGGCATGGGAACATGATCACCTGGGGGTGCAAAGCACCTCTCTTCCGCCCGGGGTATGTCCCAAAGCCTGTAGATGGACCCGGAGGTAGAGGAGGTAAGTTACAGCTGACTGGGGGTGGGTGAAGTCTGTTCAATTTTTAAAAATTAGATTTTTATTGCGCCAGAGCTCTGTTCTCACTAGAGCTCAAATAAGCAACATCTACACCCCTGTAAATACAGACAGGCAGCCCTGACCAGTGATGAACCCCTTCCATCTTCCTGATGGATGGCTCTACATTCCCACCCCCGTCCCACAGGCCCCAGCCCCACCTGATTTAAGCAGCCGGTCCAAGCGATCTGGCTTGGGGAGAGTTCTGCGGGAGAGGCGGGGGCTGCGGGTAGAAGGGGTGGAGGCAGGAGATGTGGGCTCCGAGATCGGGTCCCCACCATGGCCTATGTAGCCCTGCTGGCCCAACACCTCCCGAGCACAGGCCTGGCACACGTTGTGGGTACAGGGCAGCACCAGTGGCTGCTTGTACATCTCTTGACACACTGGGCACAGCAGTTCTTTCTCCATGTTCTTCATGCTTGTCTGTGGAGGGACCAGAAGGCGAGATCAGAGCTCGGATAGTTGGGCATATCTGAGCAGGCCCTCAGCTGCCTTTAGAGATTCCCAGCAGTCTCAAGAAGAGGCAAGACTAGCTACCTATGGCTTTTGCCCAGGACCTGCCTTGGCCTGGTTCACGCTGCTTCCCAGCCCTCTGTGCCTTGCCTGTTTCCCTCCCGTATAGCTAAGACTCCACAGAGAAGGGATAGTTGGAACTCCTGCCTCCCCAGCTTCAACCCCCACAACCATCACTTGGGCTGCAGAGGCCCAGGAGCTCACCTGTCTCCATCCCTCCATCTCTGGGCTACCTGCCCCCACCCCCGGCATATATATCAAGGGCACCGCCCATTCTGCAGCTCGATGCGGACCCCCGCCCCCTTCTCTAGCACCCCCTCCACACGCGTGACTCCTCCCCGCCAGCCAGGCACTGCCTGGTCTCCATCCTCCTGCCGCGGCTCAGGCCTGCGGCCACCCCAGCTTCCATCCTTCATCCTTCACTTCTCCATCTATCTTCTCTAGTCTCCCAAGACCAACCCCTTCCTCTTGGCCCCCTACCCTTTGGACTTTCAGCGCTTCCTGCAGCGCAACCAGGTCGGCCCTCAACCCCTTCCCCAAGCTAAGGATGGGGGGTCAAGCGCCCCGCCTACTCGCCCCCTCCCCACCGGAAGTATCCCTCCCCCTTTTGGTGGCGGGGGGTCCTCAAGCTATGCCCCACCCCCCACGCCTCACCTTGGTCCCTCTCTTCGCAGCCATCCCGGTCAGGGGCGCAGCTGACACAAAGGAGGGAGGGACAGGGAGGGAGGGGGAAGGAAGTGGTGGGGGGGAGCAGGGTTGGCACCGCCCCTGGGAGAGCCGGGCACGGGTTGCCATGACAACCGCAGGCTCGGCGCAGCCCTGAGTGGGGTGCGATGGGGTGGGGTCTCAGGGAGGGGTTCAAATTGGGAGATGCACCCTGGAGCAGCTCCTTCATCATTCCCTACGTGTCCTCAGTTTTCTTGGAAAATATCCAAGCTCACACATGCCCCCTTCTCATAGGTTAGTCCTTCCCCCCTGAAGCCCCAGTCCTGGTGCACTGCTGGCGGCTACCCCAGCCCACCCGCTGCGTCCGGGCAGCTCCTCGTTGCTTATGTCCCAGCAAACCCGCGCCTCCACGGCACTCACCTCCTGGCTGTCGGGATTACCCTCATACCTACATCCCGACCCTCCCAGTCTTTTCTGCCATCCCTTAGCCCCCTGCCAACACCCCAGCATCTCCCTGGATTCCCACCTGTTCCAGGTTCTGGCTTATCCCGGACCCCTCTATGCCCCCCTCCCTTCACCTCGACCCCACCTTAACTCACACTGATGCGAACCAGTGCATCCATGATGGAAGTGAAGGTCTGCAAATCCTCACCCTCAGCCATGGCCCTACCGTGCCCGCCCGCCCCCGGGTGCCTGATCCCGGCTGCGGCTGCGAACCCCGGGCTTAATGCAGGAGCCCGGTGGGGGTGTGGGGAGGGGTGGGGGTGAGGTGTCACTGCGCATGCTCCAGGGACCGGCCTTGAACGGCGCCCGTCGGGGTGGGGGGGTGGGTGGGAAATAGTTCTCCCCACGTGGTTTTGGAAGGGCGTTCAGGGGGGTTGGGTAACATGGAATGGTATTTGCATGTCTTATGTTAGAATTCTTCATTAGCTCTTATTTTTCCTCATAGTAAAGCAAGAGGCTAGTTTTAGAGAAAGATGAGCTCCAGGTTGGGAGCGCTTCAGTTTGGGTTGGGCTAGAGCCCACAGGAGATGTTGAGGCAGTAAGCGTGGCAGGTAGGTTTAGGAACAAGCACTAGAGGTGACATAAATGAATGGCAGAGAAGACACTGATGGCCTACAGGAGAGAGGCCATGTGCCCAATGACTTGAAGACGTAAGTGCAGCTTGTACTGAGAGGCGGCGGACCTACTGGGTACAGGGGAAGGCTGTGGACCAGGGCGGTGGCCGAGGATGCTCCTAGACGCATTGTTTCCTCCTTGTCAGAAGAGGGCGCTGCGTGCTAGCGCCGAGAGGGAGAAAGAGGAAGAGGTGGGGTGAAGCCAGTCCGCTTGCGGCGCTGACGCATGCGCACAACTAACCGCGCCCAGTTCGGCTCTCCTCTTTCTTGGCCGGAGGCTCGGATCCGACCCACTGCAGGGGCATGATGGGTAACAGGACCGACGGGATCCCCCGGCCTGGCTAGTGGGGGTCCGAGTTTGGGCGGGCCGGCTTTCCAAGTCCTTTCGGGTCAAAGCTGACGTGCTCCGGGTTCTAGGGAGCGGGCATTTCCACGGGACCGGAGGGGTCGGCCGTCCTGGGTTGAGGAGTTCCTGGGGCTCGCTGCGGGACGAGGGGGGCTGGGAGTGCGGCTGCAGCCCTGGGTGCCGGGAAGTCGTCGGCCTACCGAGCTCCGGACCGACCCAAGGTGCCCGTGACTCCTGGAGGGGGGCGGAGCCTGACTCGGTCCCTTCCCTCATCCCTTCCAGTGGTGGGTACCGGCACCTCGCTGGCTCTGTCCTCTCTCCTGTCCCTGCTGCTCTTCGCAGGGATGCAGATGTACAGCCGCCAGCTGGCCTCCACCGAGTGGCTCACCATCCAGGGGGGCCTGCTGGGCTCCGGCCTTTTCGTCTTCTCTCTCACAGTATCCTGCCTGCGCTGGAAGGGGAGGAGCGTTTAGGGGCTGGAAGGGTGGAGGGCCACGTAGACTTGTGCCCTTCCCTGGTCACCACCCAGTTCTGCCCCTGTTGTATTCCCTTCTCCTTAACTCAACGCAGGCCTTCAATAATCTGGAGAATCTGGTCTTTGGCAAAGGATTCCAAGCAAAGATCTTCCCTGAGAGTAAGTGTCTGAGTCCTCTCCTCTCTGACCCTCCCCAGACATGACACCGAATTTCTAAGTGCTTAGAAGGTAAAGGTGGTTAAGAAGAAAGAAGTTCACTCAACTCTCTGAAGATACTTTTGGATTCAGCGTCTAATTTAGCTCATGACATTGAATTCAGCTGGAAGAGAAGGACTCTGGAAGCCAGGACCAGTTCCAGGGAAGGTTTCAGGCCCGCACAGACAAGTGTGGGCTGATGTTTGGCATTCATCCAGAAGAGGAAGCAGGACCAAGTTCAGAGGGGTTCTGATGTGAAAATGACCCCAAATTAGTGAGTTCTACTGAGGGAATTTGTGAGGAGCCTAAGTATTACATACACTAAATTTTTATGGCAGAAGGGATAACTCAGATTATTTTCTGTTTGGAATAATCCTTACTTGTTCCTGTAATTTAGAATTGATGATTTGATTACTTATGGGGAATTAAGTTCATAAAGCAAATTAGGCATTAAGGCCAGATCACCTAAGGAATGCCACATGTTCAGAAATTCACAGCAGATGCAACTTCATGTGAAGTCTCCATCTGATAAGACAGATCTGTCATTGTTGCCCTCATTTCTTGGCCCCCTCTAGTTCTTGCTCTCTCTACCTACCCCTGTTGCAGGCTTCCAGAGCTCCTTCCAAGTCCCAGGACTTCTCTCTGTTACATTTTGATCCCATGTGTACCATTTTCATTTATTTCTGAAAGGAACCATTGTTGGGGGGCAAGATTCTTGTTCCTCTTTGGCTTCCCAGCCCTCCCTGGCTGGGCACATGGGCCTGTTTGCCATTGCTTTCTGCCCTCCCACCTTCTCTCTTGTCCTATTCCATATGTCTTAAGGTCCTTTCCTGCTCCAATAAACGACTGTATCCAGACAATCAGTCTTCCAACTTGTGTCCAGGGGGAGCAAGTCCCTCAACTTCCATCACTAGTCAGCCAGCTTAACAAATTGATTCTCATTAGCTGGCACCTGTTGGAAAGGCCTTAACCCCCTTCCTAAATGGGACCAAGTCTTGCTCTTCAGGCTGAGGCAAGCTAGGAAGTTAAGTGGGCTTGGGGCAGAGCTAGTGTTCTAAGCATTGTGAAGACCCTTAGAAGTCCTCCTACTGTCATCATGCTACGCCCTTCCAAGCAGGTTTCCCAAGACTCAGGGGGCCTCTGATTTCTAGGCTTTGTGGACAAATGCCTGGTATTTCCGTTGTGACTACCACCTGACTCTTTTTGTCCCTTCTTGTCTCCTTAGTCCTCCTCTGCCTCCTTTTGGCTCTCTTTGCATCTGGCCTCATCCACCGAGTCTGTGTCACCACCTGGTATGTGCCTGACAGCTGGGTAAGGGGTATATCACCCTGGCTTCCCCCGCCCCATGTAGCTCTCCCTCTGTGTTCCCTCCTTTAGTTTTCCCAGTTTCCCAGTCCTGAACTTGGATTCTTTCCCTGAAGCTAGACTCTGCCCTGGCAGTAGGCTGGTAGCATGCCCAGTGATGCTGTGGTCTTTCTGTCTCTACTCTGCTGTAGCTTCATCTTCTCCATGGTTGGTCTGTACTACATCAACAAGATCTCCTCTACTCTGTACCAGGCCACAGCTCCAGTCCTCACACCAGCCAAAGTCACCGGCAAGGGCAAGAAGAGAAACTAACCACAAATGTCTAATAAAGTTGATTCTTTGTAGCTCTGTGAGCTGTGCTATGTTGTGGGCCTCCTCTAACAATGCCTGCTGGGTATGTAAATGTTAAGACAGATGGGTGCCTACTCTTGAGACCTTGTGGATGGGGAAACTTTCCCCCCTTTTCTTTTTTGCTGTACTGAAATCGAACACGGAGTCTCATGCATGCAAGAGAAGCACTATACCACTGAGCTTCAGCCCAGGCCCTTTTAAAATTTTATTTTGAGACAAGATATCACTAAGTAATCCAGGCCAGCTTCAAGTTTGCGTTCTTTCTGCCTCAGCTGCCCGAGTAGCTGGGATTACAGGTGTGTGCCACTGCATTCAGCTTTAGCCTTCATTTTTGCCAAATATTTATTGAGTACTGTCAGGTTGGGCGCTTTGGTAGATACTGGAGTGGCTTTTACTTGTGAGAGTCTCATTATGGAAAAGTGTATGAATGATCCACAATGGTGACCTTTGGTAAGAGGCTGCAGTGAAGGAAGCCCTGTCTGTCAGAACTGGAATAGATCTTGGAACAGAAGAGTTAGAGAAAAGCCCTTCAAGCCAGTGCTGTAGTGGGGTTCCCTGTGGGGCTTTGTTACTCCAGCTCTCCACCCCAAGCAACCTCTGATGGAATGAGGCCAGGGACTGCTCAGGTCCTGCCCTGCCTGCTCTGTCATGAGGAGTGAATCTGTCCAGAGTGCCTAACCTTTAGGGTACTTGGGTGTCTCTACTGGATGGTGTGGGCTTTCAGCGCACACCTGTCTTGATCAGCTTTGTATTTGCCACATGCCTGAAACTGGGCAGAAGATTGGTGAGTTGGTTAAATAAAAGAACTTACCCTTCCACCCTTCCAGAACAGTATTCTGCACATGGGAGGTACCTAAGTTAGGAAAGAAATCCCAGTGAAGATGAAGAAGGAAGTAAAGGATTCTGGTCAAAGATTTAGGCCACCTTGCCCTGCCCCACTCCCATTTGTGTGCTGAGCCCCAGAACCTTCTTGCCTTTTATGCCCTGCCCAGGAGGGAATGCTAAGCAGTTTCCCCAAGATGCCGACAGAGGGCACTGTGGGTTTATCTTCTGGAGACCAGCAACACCCTCCCCAGCAAGTTTTCCCTGAGGAACCAGGGATGAGAGTGCTGAGGTCTTGCTGTGGAAGGAAACTTCTTTTTTTTTAGGTGTGTAGGGGGCTGGTTACCAGGGATTGAATCCAGGGGTGCTTTACCACTGACCCACATCCCCAACCCTTTTTTAAATTTTATTTAGAAACAGGGTCTCACTGAGTTTCTTCTGTCCTTGCTAAATTGCTGAGGCTGGCTTACAACTCATGATCCTCCTGCCTCAGCCTCCTGAGCCTCTGGGATTACAGGTGTTTGCCATTGTGCCTGGCTGGAAGGCAATCATGAAGTCTTTTGTTCTATCCCTCGGCTGGGAGTAGAGGTAGAGTTCAGTGGAGAGGGCTGGGGATAACTCAGTTGGTAGAGTGCTTGCCTCACATGCACAAGGCCCTGGGTTCAATCCCCAGCACCACACACACACACACACAGCTCAGTGGAGAGCAGCCTCCCTGAGAGGATGGCAGTTCTAGGCTGCATCTCCCCCACTGATGTGAGGAGTGGGAAGGGTTGTGATCCATAGGAGCCTCTGAGGGAGGAGGGGTATTCCCCAGAATGGGCCCTGGGCTCATGAGGAGGTTGGATCGGTTCTAGGTCTTACTGTCAAACTGAATTTCTCCTCACCTGGAGTGGGAGCAGCGGACAGAGGGCCAGGTCCCAGTCCAGGTAGACATAACTCTGGGATGGATTGGGTGGGGCCTGACAGCCAATATCCTCTGTGGATAGGGGAGGATAAGAAGGACCCAAAGTGCTGGGCGCGGTGGCACAGGCCTGTAATCCCAGTGGCTTGGGAGGCTGAGATAGGAGGATCAGGAGTTCAGAGCCAGCCTCAACAACAACGAGGTGTAAAGCAACTCAGTGAGACCCTGTGTCTAAGTTAAATACAAAATTGGGCTGGGATGTGGCTCAGTGGTCGAGTTCCCAGAGTTCAATCCCCAGTAACCCCCCGCCACACAAAAAAAGAGGACCCAGAGAGCAGGGGCCAGGAGGCAGTGCCAAGGAATCTGTAGGACCAGGGTAGCATGTGGCCCAGGAATAATGACCCCCTTCCTTGGGGAATGGGTGCATTTACAAGGCAGGTCGGCGCCAATGCAGCTCTCCACCCAGCCTATCTCTGTGGTGCCTAGTTGCAGGCTGCTTACACCTGACCTGCCAATTAACCCTGGCAGGGGCATCATAACCGCCTAATCACTATCATTAAGTAAGGGGGCCTGAGGACACCAGGACATCTGGAGAGCCAGGTGAGAGAGTAAAGGTCTAACCTCTTGGCCCTTGGTCCCCGGGGGTTCTGCTCCACCCTGGAGGCAGTAGACCTGAGGGAGAGTGTGGCATTCCTGCCCCTGGAGGACAGAGGGAAACCAGATGTTTCCTCCTCCTCCCTCGCACGTGGCCACAACACCCGTCAGCACCCGCTACTAGCTTGGGAAACTGGAGTAAATAATGCAGGCGGGAGGGGGGTGTCCATGCTGGAGAATGGAAGCCTGTCTGAGTGTCCCAGGAGTCGGTCCTTGGGTCAGAAGGTGATGCCACCCTCCAGGAGGGCAATGGGAAGGTGAGACCCAGGGCAAGCAGGCTCTCCGACCCTGGTAGGGCTGAATTTCCCAGGACTGGCACTAGTATGCAGGGTGCCTGACATTTAGGTCATGCCAGTGGCTCTGGGCGGGGACTGGGGCGCCCAGGGCAGGCAGGGAGGGGGAGACTGCATCAGACCTTGGCTCCAGCCCTTTCCGGCCCTTATTGTCCTTGGTGAGAACAGGACGCTGTCCTGTTCCCACTGCCCGGCCCCCCAACTCTGCTCCCCAGGGGCTCAGGAAGGATGTTGGGAAACAACAGAGAACCAGAGACCAGTAGAGACAGAGAGGCTGAGAGACACAGAGAGATACAAAGGGAAAAGTTTCAGTTGAAATGCGCACTAAAGCTCATTGTGAGACTGGGAGTGGGGGAGCCTGGGCGCTGTGGGAATCCTGAAAGAATGGCAGGCCAGAGGCCCTGCCCCAGGGGAACCTCCGGGCTGGCCTGCCCCAGGCACAGTCCTCCTGGACTTAGGGTCACTAACAGGACTGCCTCCTAAATAAACAATGGTCGGAACCCTGGAGCAGGCGCTTCGAGGGTGCTTAATTGCTCCCTTCAAATACTTTTCTTGGCCTCCCAGCCAACTAAAGGTTCCTGGGTTGGAGCCTGGGGAGGCAGGGCCAAGATTATGCTCCCAATCCATCCCTCCCAGGGAGCCAACTGCACTGTAAATGCTGTATAGTTGAATTCCTGCAGAGGCAGAGAGAAAAGCCCCCCAGGTGGCCTGGAATCAGCCACCCCCATCACCTGGAGCTGAGGGTCTAGAGCAAACCAGTGTAAGAATGGCTACTGCCTGGAGCTTTCCCTGGGCTCCCAGAGGCAGCCCTGTCCACCCCAACCTCTGCAGCACAGCAGGGTGGGAAACTCCTGGGCCCACGGGTCTCAAAAATCTTAGCAACTGCTTCTTGTCAGGCAGGTCCTTTGCAAGCTGGAGAAGTCCAGGTCCTACTACCTTTGGAGGTTCCAGATACACTTAAAAAGGAAAACAAGCACGTGTGCATTGGAGAAATTAACACACTGTGTGTGTGTGATGCTAGGGATTGAACTCAGGCCCTGGTTCATACTGGCCAAATTCTCTACACTGAGAAACATCCTCAGCCCAAATTAACACTTTTTTTTTTTTTCAGATGGAAACAATATCTTTAATATTTTTATTTTTATATGGTTCTGAGGATGGAACCCAGGGCCTCACAAGTGTGAGGCAAAAACTCTTCTACTGAAGCCACAACCCTAGCCCCACATTAACACCTTTTAACACAATGTTACAATATAATCGTGCTATCCACAAGATTATTACAGGATTTATAGGAAGTTTCCCATCACAGAAACTGCACATTCCATTTTATTGTTTAAAGGCCTATGAAAATAGTCATCTCAGATTCACTGTACTGTTCTTTCTCTTTTTGAATATATTTAAAAATTCTACAATGAAGATTAAGTCAAGCCCAGTGTCGTGTCACATGCCTATAATCCCGGTGAATCAGGAGGCTAAGGCAGGAGGATCACAAGTTTCAGGCCAACCTGGGCAACTTAGCAGAGCACTTGCCTAGCATGCTGTAAGCTAGGTTCCATCTCAAAATATAAATAAAATAAAAGAGGAATTAAATGAAAAGGGCTGGGGATGTAGCCTAACAGTATAGTGACCCTGCTGGGTTCAATACCTAGGTCAGTTTTACAGCAAGCCCCTTTCTCTCTGTTCTCTAGAGTAACAGTGTGATTGAAACTGCACTTGGCGATAACACCAGAAGTATAAAATTGAGGCCCTGTGTGACAAGTCTTGAGCCAAATGGTACTCCTGTAATGTGAGGAGCCGGTCGGTCTCTGAGACCTCTCATCTCAAATAACTGGAGGAGAAGGGCAGGGGACGGTCCCTTTTCCATTTGAGGCAGAGGCTACAGTGTCTGGGAGACTAAAGGGCAGAATTCCTGCCCACACTGGATCCTATAGGAAAAAACCCTCTAGATTCTCCCTTTTCTGGGTCAAGACTTTCCCTGAAGACTGACCACAGGCTGTCTCAAGGGTTTTAAAGGGGTGGGGCCCCCTGGGGGTGTCATTACACAACCCTAGAAATTCCTTGAAACAGCTGGATGCCCTCAACCTCCTGAATTATAGGAAAGCTTCCTACCACTCAGCTCTATCCGGTCCAAGACTTTTGTTTTTTGTCTTACTAGGGATTGAATCCAGGGCTTTGTGCATGCTGGGCAAGCACTCTGCACTGAACTCCATCTCCCACCCATTTATGATTCAGCCAGTTTCAGGTATCTAGACAGCACGTGGCACCGTGGGAAGAGCTATTTCTTGAAACGAGACAGCGCACCAGGTTACACTTGGAGCTCTTTGCTGAAACTCAGCTTTTACCTTTCCTCAGCTCCAACTTGCAGAATTCTCAGAAGGAGCCAGATGCTCCTCTAGATTGCTCAAGCCTGTTTCTGGGTCCCTCTTCCCCTAGGCTGTCATCTTTTCCTTCCTCTGTCTGCTCTGGGTTACCTTATCTAGGAGCCCTGACTCACCAGCCCTTCTCCAATCAGTGCACAGTCTCTCATCTCCCATTTTCCCTTAGAGCCATCTGTAATTTCCTAAGTATGTGTTTTTGTTGATTATATGTGTGTTTGTCCTGTTGCTGCTATGAAACTATGGGTGTCCTAAGGGCAGAGATAGACTCAACTGTAACCTGACCACCTGAAACCCTCCCCAAGGTCCTAGTAATCACCTTGGCAACTGTGGTTACCAAGTCCTACTGCCTGACATGATGTACAGGCACATATGGGGACCATGGGGTGGGACCACTGACCTGAGGCACCAACCCTTCACCCCCAATGCAAGTACATTTAAGGGGTCTTTAATCACCTGGCCCTGGCCAGCTTTCCCAGTTTTATCTCCTGCCACCTCTCCCCCAACCTCATGAAGTATTCTTTGTCCCAGAGATGGTCACAAAGGATTACTCACCACAGACTTTTATGCCTCTGTGCCTTTATTCAGACTGTTTCCTTGGCCTCCCTTGCTTCCTCTTCAACTGGAAATGGTTACTCATCTTTCTAGAATCAGCTCAAGTTTCTGGGCCCCTTTAAAACCTCTCCCCAGACAGTCAAGCTCCCCTCCTCTGGGACCTATTTAGTTTTGCATATTTCTCCATCTTTTATGGGGGCTCTTGGGTTTGGAATTTGTCTCCCTCTCTAACCAAAGGTAGTCATAGCAGAAAATGTCCAGTGATTCAGGAGGCTGAGGCAGGAAGATTGCAAGTTTGAGGCCAGCTTCAGCAATGTAGCAAGGCCTTAAGAAACTTAGCAAGACCTTGTCTCAAAATAAAAAAATAAAAATGGCTGGGGGTGGAGCTCAGTAATAAAGCACCCCTAGGTTTAATCCCCAGTATCCCCACCCTAAAAAAAGAACAGAAAATGTCAACAATTACTAGCGTGGCCAGCTGCAGAAGTAACTTAGCTCACTCAGTTTGTGAATGATGGTAAGAGGGGGAGCCAGGGCAGGGCTAAAGTGCATCCTCAGCCCTGAGACCGTAACTGGTGGCAAGTGTACATACCAACAAGTGTAGCTAATACACACTCATGCCTCCCAAATATCACACATTGTTTTAGGCACCCTACCTAAATCACATTGGGTTGTCTTTTGTTTGCTTTTGTTTTGGGTACTAGATTGAATTTTACCATTAAACAATACCCCCAGTCCTTTTTATTTATTTTGAGACAGGGTCTTGCTAAGTTGCTGAGGCTGACCTTGAACTTGTGTTCCTCCTGCCTCAGCTTCTTGAGTTGCTGGGATTATAGGCATGTATTGCCACACCCAGAGAGGATCAATTATTGGTTGTATTGTACAGCTGTGAAAAGTGAGGTCCAAAAAGCTAAAATTACTTGCCCCAGGTCACTCAGATAAATAAAGGAAGAAACCAAGATCCATCCCCAGGACCACTGGGCTCCAAAAGCCCAATTTTTTACCCCCAGCTACCCTGTTTCCCATACCCTGTGGCCATCACCTGTTCTTCGTCCTGCTGTGGCAGAAGGGTGATGATCTGCAAAAGGTTTGAGGAGAAAGGAGTTGGACCTTAAGAATTTTCTGGCTTTTGCCCAGTGCTTTCTATGGCCAAAGACCCTGAGTGTGGTAGACTGGAACCTTTGGAGTAGGGGACCAGGGACCAAGGGACCAGGGAAGCTGGGTCAGTTTCTCTGGGAAACATCAAATGCTAACCTGTCCTTCTCTGCATTTATAGAAACCCTACTGAGTTTCCCACCCTGTGCTTGGTTCTAGAGACAGGATGGTCCTGGGCAGGGAAACAAATCTCTTGTAGTTCAACATGGTTACTGCCATCTATAGAAGAGACTCAGTGGGAGCACAGAGGACGGAGTGGTAACCAACCCCCAAGACAGGACCAAGGCCCAAGGAGGCTACTTAGCAGACATGATGCTTGAGCTGATTGTTAGGGAAATATGCACACATTTTCTTGTAGCATATGTAGGGCTCCACTGTGTGTGTGTGTGTGTCTGTCTGTCTGGAGATTGAACCCAGGGCCTTACGTATGCTGGGCAAGTTGCCTACCACTGAGTTACACCCCTAGCTCTGTGTGTATGTGTGTTGGCATCTTGGCAGTATGTTAGGTTTTTGTTACTGTGATAAGATAAATATCTGACAAAGATAATTTAGAGGAGGAAAAATTTAGCCAAGTGCCAAGATGCCTGTAATCCTAGTGACTCAGGAGGCTGAGGTAGGAGGACTGTAAGTCAAAGCCAATTGAGAAATTAGTGAGACCCCGACTCAAAATTAAGAAAAAAAAAAAAAGGAGGAAAGATTTATTTTGGGTCACAGTTTCAGAGGTTTCAATCCATGGTTGGCTGGTTCCATTGATTTGGGCTTGAAATGAGGCAGAACTTCAGGACAGAAATGCATAGAGGAGGAAAGCTTCTCACCTCATGGCAGCATGAAGCAGAGGGAGGGAGAATAAAGGGGCCAGGGACAAGATATAGTTCCTAAGGACACACCAGCAAGGACCCACTCCCTTCAGTTAGGTCCCACCTCCCAGTAGTCCATTCAGCTTTGACTCATCAATGCACTAGTATATTGATGAGGTCAGTGTCTTCATGATCCAATCATTCCCCATAATCCCCACCTCTGAACATTGCTGCACTGGGGACCAAGCTTTCAACATATAATCCTTTGGGGGCGTCATTTCAGATCCAAACTAGATCAGATGGGAGCATGATATTAATATATTTTTAATGCACTGAGTATCTTAATATAAGATATGAGGTTTCAGAATCTGTCTTTCCTCACTCAAGATGCCACCTCTATCCTGCTAAGTTGGTATAGATGCTTATCAATTTCTTCCCTCTTTATTCTGTTTCATAGACCTGGAGAGGGAGATGGTATATTGTAGTGGTAAAGTAAGCAGGTTTTGAAGTCAGATTGTCTGGGCTGCACCTCAGTTTCCTCATTTGTTAAACAGAAATAATAATAGTACCTATTTCATATGGTTGCTGTGAAGATTGGATGAGATATGCACTTACAGCACTCACCACAGTGTCTGGCACCTAGAAATCAATCGGTGAATGCTCGCTGTTACCATGATCCCTGTCTGACCACTTCTGTACCAGCAACACAGCAGAGTGCTTTTGCCCAGAATATACCTCTGAGTTGGATGGCTTCTTACTATCTGTTTGACCTTGGGCAATTTACTTGCATTTTATCTTTTCTGTGTCTCCTTGCTCATACATGGGGATGTGAAAATACCGACTGCAGCATGTTGTGAAAATTAAACATGACACTGTTGCACAGGGCATGACACATAATAGCTGCTCAGATGTTTATTTACTACTTCTGATTATTATTATAATCATTTAACTTATTATCTTTTACCCCCCTAGGATTGAACCCAGGGCCTTACACATGCTAAGCAATTGTTCCATCACTGAGCTGCATCACTTATTTTATTTTGTTACCAGGGATTGAACCCAGGGGCATTTAACCACTGAGCCACATCCCCAGCCCTTTTATGTTATCATATTATTTTTGGTACTGGGGATGAATCCAGGGTTGCTTAACCACAAGGCACATTCCCAGCCTTTTTTTTTTTTTTTTTTTTAGAAACAAGATCTCACTGAGTTGGTTAGGGCCTTGCACAGTTGCCGAGAATGGTGTTTAACTTATGATCCTCCTGCCTCAGCCCCCAGAGATGCTGAGACTATAGGCATGCACCACCATGCCTACCCCCCCCCCACCCCCGCCCTTTTGGCACTGGGGAACTCAACCACTGAAGTCACACCCCAGCCCTATTTTGCATTTTATTTAGAGACAGGGTCTCACTATGTTACTTAGTGCCCCGCTTGCTTTTCCTGAGGCTGGCTTTGAACTCCTGATCCTCCTGCCTCAGCCTCAGGGATTACAGGCTGTGCCTCTGCGCCTGGCTCTGCCAAACTCGTGTGAGCCCACACTTTTTTTTTTTTAATACCTTAAAGATCAAAGATATCAGATAATTCCTCTGCAATTTTTCTATTTTCTTTAGATATTTTTTAGTTGTACACAATATCTTTATTTTGTTTATTTATGTTTATGTGGTGTTGAGGGTGGAACCCAGGGCCTTGCACGTGCTAGGCCACAACCCAAGCCCTTTTCCTTCGATTTTTAAAGGACATAACTCCTGGAGTCCTTCTCCCTCTGGCTTCACCTGTGCATTTCTTTTTCTTTTAATATTTATTTTTTAGTTGTAGGTGGACATAATATCTTTATTTCATTTTTATGAGGTGCTGAGGTTTGAACCCAGTGCCTCACGTGTGCTAGGTGAGCTTTCTACCACTGAGCCACAACCCCAGCCCCTGTGCGTTTCTTTTAAAAACCATTCCCACCAAGCTATAATATATAATACTTACCTAATATATTATACTTACCTAAAGTATTATAATATATATAATACTTACCTCAAGACATCATGGCTAGTTATCAATTCAGGGCTTTCCTGACTCCTTCCCCTCTTCCCTCTCCCCACCTCCTCAAGCCTCTTGGCACTTTGTGTGTGTGCGTGTTTGTGTCTGTGTGTGTGTGTTTTGGTTCTGAGAACAGAACCCAGAGCTTTGTGCACGCTAGGCAAGAACTCTATCACCTCCTGGTGCTATGGGGCACGCCTGTAATCTCAGCGATCCGGGAGGCTGAGGCAGGAGGATCACAAGTTCAAGCCCAGCCCTAAACCTGCAATTTAGGCACTAAGCAACTTGGTGAGAAATTGTCTCAAAATAAAAAATAAAAGGTGGGGATGCGCTCAGTGGTTAAGCACACCTGATTCAATCCCTGGTAACAAAACAAAATAACAACAAAAACTCTACCATTATAGAGTACCAGCTCCATCTTCTTGGCTTTTTTTTTTTTTTTTTTTTTTAAATCTCCAGTCTATCATGGCGCTCAAGAAATGCTTCAGTGAATGAATGAATGCCCTGGGGATCATATTATATTCCCACCTTGTTGCAACGTTTAGGGGTGAGCTCAGTCTTTCTACAAGCCCCACGCCAGCTGGAGCTGAATCCCGGCATAGGGAAGCAGTTCCAGGAACCCAGCCTATGGTTTGCGGAGCAGAAACTGCTAGGAAACCTCGTCTAGCTCCGAGCGCTGCCTGGAACCCACCGGGCGCTGCCCTGAGAACTACAGCTCCCAGCAGGCCGCGCGGTGACGGGGCGGAGCTGCGGAGGACTCCCGGAAGCTGATGGCGGCCGGGACCGCACGGACAGCTGGACGAAGGCGAGAGGTAAGGTTGAAGATTCAGGGCTTAGTGGGGAAGGCGAAGACCGTGGGAGCAAGGGGGAAATGGGTCTCGAATGTAGGGCATTTTGCGGGTCGGAAGAGACCCCCAACTTTGATTTCTTTTTCCGCAGTGACCATGACGAAACTAGCTCAATGGCTTTGGGTATTGGCGCTCCTGGGCTCGGCTTGGGCGGCCCTGACCATGGGAGCTCTGGGCCTGGACCTGCCCTCGCCCTGCCGGGAAGTCTTGTGGCCATTGCCCGCCTACTTGCTGGTGTCCGCAGGCTGCTATGCTCTGGGCACTGTGGGGTATCGCGTGGCCACTTTTCACGACTGCGAGGATGCCGCCCGTGAGCTGCAGAGCCAGATTCAGGAGGCCCGAGCTGATTTAGCCCGCAGGGGGCTACGCTTCTAACACTCTAACCCCATTCCCGCCTGGACAACCCTCCCTCACATTCCCCATTAAAGACCAAATTTATTTTTTAACTCTTGTTTAGTTTGAGTATGCAGAATGGGAATTGCGGATGCTGTATACCAGTGGTCGTGAGAAGATGCCTTTCCTGAGGCCATCTCAGCCTTTACTTTTGCATCTGGTTGGTGTTCCCCAGTTTTGCTCAAAAAGAGGCAAAACCCAGAGCTGGGTTGTAGCTCAGTGGTAGAGCGCTTGCTATCCTCAGCTCCACGTAAAAATAAATAAATAAATAAAGGCATTGTGTCCATCTACAAATTAAAAAAAAAAAAAAAAAAAGGCAAAACCCCTTCTCAAGAACTCTCCAAATATAAATGTTATTTTCCTGGTCTCTTTAACAGGAAACACATCTTAAGCCTAACTTCCATTCTTTATAACTTCCAAGCTTTGGTTTTTAAGGCCTTCCTGGGTCTTTCCAACCTCTTGCTTCTTCCAGATACTTTTTCTGAGCCAAACTTACCAGCCTGAGATAACTGGGTCTACCCTCCACCAAACTAGACAGGTTTAAAATCATGAATAAAGAATAAGCCATGATGGGCAGGGGTGAGGAACAGTTTATTTTAAGGCACATTCTAAAGATAAAACCCCAACCTTCATAATTACAAAAGATAATCTCTTAAAAAAAGAAGTGATTTCATCTCTTAGGTCCCACCTGATCTAAGTAAAGCTCTTTCTTTGATCCCTCTAATCTCAAAGTCCTCTTTCCCACAATGTACTGCACCCATGAACTGGTCTCCAGGACCAGCCAAAACAAGGAGCGCGCTTTGGTATCAGGTTGGCATTAAGGTGCCCAGTGGTCAGGTGAACTGCCTCAGGTTTGCAGGAGTCGATAGTTTCTGTCTTGCTTCTGGGGGTACTTCCAGAAAAGCCAGAGGCGGATAAAGCTGGTAAGGATTCCTGGAAGGTTGGGCACCTGAAATCAAAGGGCTGCTATGAGGCGGGGAGCCAGTTTTTCACTGTACAAACTTGTCACCCCCTCCGTATTCTGCTTACCATGATGTAAGGATCTTTGAGTCGAAACCCATAGAGGGACCAGGAGGAGGAGGTAAGGAGGGTGGCAATGGTGAGTGAGAAGGAGAGACACTGGGTTGATTTAGTGCGAATAACTTTGGCCTGTGGGAAAGGATGAAAGACACTCCTGGTCTAGGTATATAGTCAAGCTCCCATCTTGTCCAAGAATTTCCTCAGGAAAAAGGTCAAACACCTTTCCTGATGTCACCAGTCCTCTCCTGCCTCTCCCACTCCCCCTTCTACTGCCTTGACTCTTTCCAGGGTTGGATCTTCCTTTCCTCTGGAGTATAGCCACAGTCTCTGGCTATGGGAGCCTGGTCCTTATCTATCCTACCTCCTGGACACCCCCACTCACCAAATCAGCCAGTGGTGAGAGGTACATGCTGATGGTGAAGACACTGCAGAAGAGGCCCAGCTGTTGCAGCTGGGCCTCCTGGTCAGGCACCAGGAGCCAAAAGTAGCCATAACCCATGAGAAGGACCCCCAGCAGGGTTGCAGTCTGTAGGAGCACAGCACACTGCAGGTGAAAAAGAGGAGTCTTATTTCCAAATGTGTGGGAGCACTCTGACTTCCCTGTTGGAATGACTTCATCCTGCCCTCTCCCATACTCCAGTGGGGAAAGTAATCTTTGTTGCAACCTCTAGTATTACGCTTGTCACAGCCTGTCTCCCATCAGTGACTTGAAGGAGATGTCTTATCCACACAACACTCCTTCTAGGGAAGGGAAGGTATCTTTTTCTGCGAGCTTGGCACACACAGTAGGAGCTTAATAAATGCTTGTGTGATTGGGGAAGATGAGCTCACCATCTCATTCTCAGGCACTGGCCCTGAAGGAGCTCTCAAGAGACAGAAGCCCTTTCACAGCCTGTTGGATGGAAGCTCAGGGCAGCACTACCAGCCCTGCCAGATTGGGGGGCAATGTGTGAGTCCAGGAAGACTAGCTTCATGGAAGAACTGCAAGGCTGGAAGGAGGACCTTCTAGGAAAAGGTGGCAGTGCCAACCTGTTATAGTCTTCTAGGAAGTAGTGTTTGCACTGCCAGCAAGGCAGGGCGTGCACCAGGAAGGTGGGTCCCAGGGAGGGCTTTCTACCTTCTGAGGGCTGAAGTGAAGATACACCAAGATATACAGGGTCTGAAGCACAGCACCTACGGCGTTGACCACGATGAGGGTCCCGTCTCCCTTCAAGACCCCGTAACTCAGCCAGCTCAGGTTGCTGCAGGGCGGAGGGGAGGGATACGGCCCACTGGGTTGAGTGTAGAAGGGTGTCCCCTGGGGCTTCTTCCGCGTCCTCCGGCCCTTCCCCCGTCTGCCTCAAGACAGCCTTTCCCAAAGCAGCCGTCGCCCCTCTCACTTGATATCCGTGGTGAGAAAGGGCAGGAACTGGACGCTGTCCACGCTCCGGGTCATCTGCATGTGTCTGAGGTCCGAGCTGTAAGGGGGTCCCGAAGGGAGGGATGAAGGGTGGGTGGGAGATGCCCAGTACTCACGACCCTCCCCAAGGCCCGCAGGCCGCCCCTCCCTCAGGCTTGCGAACAGCCTCGCCCTTGCACCCCGGTCCCCTCAACCGGATTCCACATTGACCCCGAGTTCCGGACGCAGCCCCGGCTACGGCCACGTCCCTGCCCACTCTCTCCTTTCCTGACTTCCTGGTCCTGCCCCAGTCCGGCCCGGCCGCGCTCTCACAGGCCGGTGGAGAACATGCCGAGGGTGAAGAGCACGCAAGCTCCGGAAAGGAGCGTGTCGGCCGCGCCGCCGGGCCCCATGCTGCCGGAGTCGGATCCCGCGCCCGGCGCCCGGCGCCCGGCGCCAGCAGGCTCCGCGGGTAGCGGGCGACGCCGGAGCCCCGCCCCACACGCTCCGGCCCCGCCCCCGCGCGCGGCCGTCCCCCGGAAACCGGCCGAGCCCCACGCACGGCGCGCGCGCCGCGCCGGAACTCGCACCCCGCCCTCGCGCGCCGCCCGCCTGGGCTGCGCCGCCCGGAGGCCGGGTGCGGAGGTCTCCCTCGCGGTCCCGGCGGATCCCCTCCGAGGGCTCGCGAGTTTGTCCCCCACACGGCCGCCCACGTCGGAGCGCCTGGACCCCAGCCTCACGTGCTCGAGGTGTGGTGGAACTCCGGAGCCCCGGCAGCGGGCTTCCGCCTGCCTCCCACCCAGAGCTCCAATCAGGGTCGCGGGTGGCCCAGAGTGTGGGTCTCCCGGTTACCGGAGCCCCTCGTCGCCCCCCCCCCGACGTGCAGGGATTGCCAGGAAAGACCGCCTTTCTTCGTCAGACGTCCCCCTCCCTCTTCAGCCACAAGGTCGATTAACTGGCCTGCCCAGCCCACGCATGCCCCTGTCACTGACCCCTGGCCCAACCTGCTTGCTGCTGAGAAGTGTCCTTCCCAGCCTTCCCACTGCTGTCCTGGAGCTGTGAGGCGGGGCGCATGCCTCAGCTGGCATCAGCTTCCCTGACTCATCCAGACAGCTTGAGTACCTGAATGGTATGCCAAGTCCTGTGCGAGGGGGTGGGAGTGGGGTAGAGGTTGGACCGGAAGAACTTCCAGAATGGGGTGCCGAGTGGAACCCGAGAGACTGCTCAGGGGAGCACTCTGGTCTCCGCACCCTTCTGGCCTGATAAGGGGTGTGTACCTTTGAGAGAATTTCAAATCGGATTGCTTCTGATGTATGTTGAACAGAGCATGGTGCTGCAGGGACGCTGTGGTTACAAGTCAACGTGGAGGGGCAGAAAAGAACGTCCAAAAAAACCAACACAATGCTTTATTTTGAAACAAAGAGCATTGTATAAAAAAAATCCAGTTGTAGAAATCAGCAGACACAAAAAGTTTACATACAGATACTGTACACGTGGGCCCTGCCCTTTAAGTTACACTAAGAACAGGTTGGCACAGCCTCCCTGCTGGCACAGCTCCAGGTAGTGTGACCCAATACTGGGGGAGGGCGCAGTGCCTGGCTACAAACCTCTCTGTGGCAGCCCCACAGACAGAAGTCTTCTGGGAGATGCTGGTCAGCCCAAGCATGTTGCCTCTCCTGTACCTGGCCCCCTGTAGGAAACTGTCTCGTTTTTCCTTCAGTCAGTTCATCTGGGCATCCTGGCTCTCTCAGGGAGGGGCATCTTTGCCAAGCTCATTGTCCATTACATGGCCTCAGGCCCCTTCCAGCTTTGTTCCTGTTGGACCCTCATCAGGGGCCATCTCTGCAAAGTTTGTTTCTTTGGCTTAAAGGCAGGAATGGCAGGGAAAGGACAGTCCCCACTTCTTTCTTCATCCCTCTGAAGTGGGGGGATGGCGCTGTCAGGCTGGTTGACTTCTTTTGGGCTGAAACCCTTAATACTGACCCGTTTTGAGGCTGCTGGGTGGCAGCCTATGCTTGTGGTGGGAGTGGTTCCCAGGGCTGGAGCTGTGAGACAGGCCCCAGGACAGGTGAGGTGTGCCTGTCCTTGGCTCCTTGGCCCAATTCCAATCCTTAAGCCAGGTGTGGCACACATCTTCACTGGGTTTGCAGAAGTAGAAGTGGCAGGAGCAGCACAGTCCAGGCAAGAGGGAAGAGGCGGGGGGCAGCACTATGACCAATGCTGTGTAGAACACGCACTTCTGGATCATCTGCAAGGTGAGATGGAAAATGCCCTCAAGATAAGTGGCCCCTATTTGTACTGGTCCTCAGCCCAATAGGGTCTCCCCAGCCCTTGACTGGCAAAGAAGCCACATCCTATGCCCCAGAACCAGTTGGAGCCACCTACCTGCTGGAAGTCTCTTCTCCTGTGGATTGGCATGAGCCTGAGGACTATGAGCTAGAAGGCAAGAGTAGAAGTAGATCAGGATTGTACTAGGCAAGTGGAGGGGTGTGAGTGCAGGGTGGCCCGGCAGTGGGACCTCCTTACTATCCCACATCACTAGACCCAGCCCAGCATAGAGATGGAGGGAGGGGGCCCATGGGTCAGGCACTCACTGATTTTGCTGTTGACTGTCACCTTCAACTTCAGGCAGTGGTTTTCTACGGGGTTGATGGGTACAGCTGCAAGATAAACCCATAGGGAATTAAGGAAAGAATGTTTGAAGAAGAAGTTAATCTAGAGTGTCTGGTCCTGCTTCCTGGCTCCCTGCTCACTCTAATTCCTCTTTGCCCTCTACTTTTGATTTTATCCTCCTTACCTTTTGCCCACTTCCCACCCAGTGGTTAGTATAATCTCCCAGCTTTGGCAGTGGTGATGAGAAGGACACAGACAAGGACATGGTCCCCTCCATATATTCCATCCTTCACTCCTCTAAGCCTGAAGTTGGGTGAGGCCTTCATAATACATTTCTCTTTACCTGGGCTATTTTCTACCACCCCTGCTAAGGGCCCACCTACACAGTGATCCCTGAATCTGTTCTGCACAAAGCTGTCCTTGTGATTCTTATCAACAACAAGCGGCTCTCCTTGCCTTCACGGTAAACTCCTCCACACTGCTTATATTCCCACAATCTGTCCTGTCGACGCTCCACACTCATCTTTCTCCACTTCCCTTGTGCCTCCTACTCCATGAGGTTCCTGAAGAGGTCATGCTTGCTTTGCACATGTGTCTGTGCCTAGCAAACTCTTCTGCTTGTCCTAAGCTCTGGAGTCATTTTCCTCATCATCCTTTTCTGTTCCCCCTAGCCTGGCAGGTGCACAGGCCATTTTCCCAATGTTCCTGTGCTCATGCCTACCATATCACCCTGTTCTTAGGGTCTGTTGACTATGGGTGTTCCTTCCCAACTTCCTTGAGAGCAGAGATTCTGAAATGTTTTCTTTATATCTGTGCCTATAGTGCCAAAGAGAGTGCCTGCTACACAGAAGCTCTCTCCACATTTGTGATATGAATGAGTAAATGAAAATAGAATTCAGGCTTAGAAGGGGTCCTGTGTTATTTGACTCTCCACTAAGCATGTCCCCAAGCATATGCTTTGTTTTTAAAATATTTTTTTAAGTTGTTGATGGACCTTAATTTATTTATTTATATGTGGTGCTGAGAAACAAACCCATGTGGACAAGAGCTCTACCACAGAGCCACAACCCCAGCCCCACCAAGCATATGCTTTATGCCACTGTGCCCCCAGTAGGTGCACCCATGTGCCTGACTCCCATGCACTCACAGAAGTAGTAATAGTTGTGTCCCTCCTTGAATTCCTGGCTCAAGGGCAAAGATGTGAAGGGCTGAATCTTTTCAGACAGCTTCTCAGGGCCATGTTTGGCCTTGGGCTGGTTGCACCGCCAACGGATCCTGTCCTTGGGTTGGGGCTGGCATATCCCATATTCCTGATGCTCCACCAGGTACAGGGTGTACCGCTCCATGGCAGCCTCTGCCACAGAGTCATCCTCATAATGGGGACAGATAATGTCCACGTAGTCATTCAGCTGCACGTGTACTGTGTAGTCCTCATCCTGGAACCTGAGCATGTGCAGAGTGGGAGGAAGCAAATGGTCATTCAGAAGCCAGGCCCAAGCCTTGAGCCTTAGACTGTTTTCATGACCCCTAACATTTCACTCCAGACCCAAAGATTTTTCTAAAATATCAACTCACAATATTTATGGATCTTTTTTTTTTTTTGGTGGTGCTAGGGATTGAACCCAGGGCCTTGTGCATGCCAGGCAGGCACTCTGCCAACCGAGCTATATCCCTAGCCCATATTTACAGATCTTGATCTCATTTCTCTACTATCTCCAAACGTGCCCCCAACACCATCATCTCCTAATAGTCTTCCACTTAGTGTTTCAGATACAAAAGCATTCAGTAACCCAAGTATTTGCCCAATGATGGGCTTCTAAATATTTCTGTAGCTCTTTCATTATTCTTTTCTCTACCCATAAATATACCCCCAAATTTATTCTACCAGTTGCTTCCCCACCCCCCAGTACTGGGGGTTGAATGTAGTTTGCCATTGAACTACATCACCAATGATTTTATTTATTTTTTTATATTTATTTTTTAGTTTTAGGTGGACACGATATCTTTATTTTATTTTTATGTGGTGCTGAGAATCGAACCCAGTGCCTCATGCATGCTAGGCAAGCGCGCCACCACTTGAGCCACATCCCCAGCCCCTTACCAATCCTTTTAATTTTGAGACAGGGTCTTGCTAACTTGCTGAGGCTGGCCTGGAGCTAGCAATCCTCCTGCCTCAGCCTCCCCAGTTGCTAGGATCACATGTGTGTCAGCACATCCTGCTCCAGTTGCCCCTTTAAATGCTAGTAGATCTCAATCTGTGAAACCTACTGGGGCCATTCTGTAATCAGGACCCAAATAATCCCTTCTCTTTATCATGCTCATGCTGAGCCCCTCATGCTTCTCTCATCCCTCCACCCCACCCCCGGCCCAACCCACTGAGTCTGCCAAGTTTGCTCCTTCCCTCAACCCCTAGACTAGACCCAGACCCATAGATAATGCCCCTAATCCTTTAAATTAAATCATTTTCACCAAGTCACTCCAATCTCCCTTTCTTGCTACTCAAATTTGTGCCCAGGTCCTCCTCTCTGAGAGCACCCCCAAACTCCCTGTCTGTTTACCTCCAAAAGCTGCCTACTACCTCACTCTGATGAAAGGCTGTTCTCAGACCCGAGGCTGCCTGTTTTCTCCGCTCCTCCCCAAGTGGAGCTGTTCCCTTCCCCCAAAGACCCACAGGCTCCAGTCATACTGCCTCCTCACACCCCCCAGCTCCAGACACCTGGCTCCATCCTGGGTGGGGTCCTAGCAGGGGGAAATCTCCCCACACACAAACTGGTCAGTTTCTCTGAATTCCCCTAAGTACAGCCAGACAGACAGCAGAGCTGGCTGCCATCTGGACTCAAACCCAAGCCCTGGGTAAGAGTAGCAAGAGGGCAGGAGGGCAGGGGAGGAGTTAGGTCAAGAGGCCTCAGAATTGGGCCTCCATTGCCCAGTCTGCATGACCCCTAAGGGCCTGGTTCTGCAGCTTGCCTTTGCTGGAACTAGCTTACTAGGGCCCCTCCCCCACCCCAGGAAGAGAGAGAGAGAGAGAGAGGAGCAGAGGGAGGCTTTTAAAATTCCTCTCTGGAGAGATAAACATAGAAGCCATTTCGGAACAGGTATTTCAGCTCTGGGCCTGGCGTCTTTCCCCCATTCCCGTGACGGGCACTGACTCACTCCTCATCCACCCGCCCCAGCACTCAGGGGAACCTGTGAAAATTTACCTTGTTGAGCATGGAGAGCCCCCAGCCCCCCATATCCCAGGCTTGCCCTGAGCACTGGCCTCCAGGTAAAGGGGACTGACCAGCTGGTCTGAACAGGCGGGACACCTGCCCCTTGGCACCACTGGGGCCAGTGCCCAGTGCCCTGAGTCACCATGCCAGCCTCACACCCGCCCAGCACATTGCCACCTCATCTCTGCCCCCGAGCTGGGCCCAGCTTGGTTGCCAATGGACTCCACTGTAGACTGGCTCCTGTCTAGTCCTGGGTATGGCTGTGTGTGTGTGGTCAGAGGGGCAGGGCAGAAACTGTGCTTGATGGGGCACCATCTCCTCTACTTAGCCCTCACTTGACTCTTGCTCTCCATCTGGGAAAGGGGGCCACGTCGGCGTCGGGAGGGCAGGCGGGGAGGGGGGCAAGGAAGAGGCTCCTTCCTGAAAGAGAGGAAACCTGGGAGCTTGGGAACGGAAAAGGCCAGAGTCTCCCCCTCCCTACTCATGGCTTCCTGTCCCCTCCTCCTCCTTCAGCCAACACCTGGCATGGGCATAAACAGGGACTTTGCTCTCTCACTACTAGGAAAAGATTGGGTCAAGGAGGCAAAGGACAAACAACCAGGAGTGCGGAGCAGGAGGGACTGGATGGGCTGCAGTGGCACAGCATGGCCAGGAGGGTACTGCCCCCAACCCAATGCCACAGGTCCAGAGGAACCTGGCACAGTATCTTTTCTTTAAGGGGACAGGGAGGCAGGCCTGCTAGGGCTCAGGGTGGCTGAGCTGAGTGGTGTTTTCACCACCCCCAGCTGCCAGGCCCTCTGCTCCCTGCTCTGCCCTACCCTCCTCTCCTGTTTTCCTTCAAATGTTGTTCAGACAACTCAAGGGCAAGAACAAAGGGTCAGACAGAGTGTCTTCCTCCCAGTACCATTTGCCTCACAGCCCTAAACCTGCCCAGGAGAAATTAACTCCTTCCTAGCCAAAGCCCTTTGTAACCCTTTAAACCCTTCCAGTCCTTCTGACTCTTTCCCATGACCTCTCTCTTCAGTAGGATTATCTGAACCCTCAAAACTGGGTGACTCCCTCAATGTACCCATGCACAGCATGTGCCTCCCTTATGCCATCCCAAAAGACCCCTGAATGGGAGGCTTCTCAGAGTCATCTTAAATACAGAATGAATGCCTAATACCTGAGGCTGGGGTTCCTTCTCAGGGGCCCTTTCAGGGTTAGTCTCATTGAGCACTGTGCTCCCTTTTGATGTCACATCAGGTACCTGTCAGTATGGACAGATGCCCAAGTGGCACACAAGGAGGACACAGATTCCATGCTTGGGGGGCTTAGAATACGATCCCAGGAGGCCAGGGGGGTCGGTCTATACCGGGTCCCTCACTTCAGAGTGACAAGGGTGCCAGAGGGCAGGAAGGGAAGGGCAGAACTAGCACAGTACAAGCAGACACCGACAGGTTCCTGCCCGGGGTGGGGTGCTCCCAGCTAGAGGGGAAAGTGAAGGGGAAGAAAAGCTACAGAATTCCTCCCGCCCGGGGTTGCCTCCCCTAGGCTCAGGTCAGCGGCTGGCCAGGACAGTTACCCTGGGGAGGGGCAGTGCCGGCGTCCAGGCTGCCAGCGGGAGACTCGGGGCTTACTTGGGATTTGAACTGTTCCAGAAGACGGTGTAGCGGTCAGCAGCGGCCAGACTGCAGCACAGACCCAAGACAGGGGCCCAGAGGAACTCCATAGCGCGGGGCCTGGCCAGGCCGGGCGGGAACGAGGGGCTCCTTGGGGTCTGGGTTCACGCTGGTTTTCTCCGCGGCGAACTGAGCACAGCGCTCACAGCTCTGGCCCCTTCGCCTGGCGACTCCGCCTTTTGGGCCGGCGCCGCCCGACACCCCGCCCCGCCCCCGCCCCGCCCGGCGCGCGGCTGCCCCGAGGCTTGGGGGCTGGGGAGGTGGTGGAGGAGGGGAGGGCAGCTTGGGGGGGAGGGCAGCTTGGGGAGGAGGCCCCGGGTGGCGGAGGGAGGGGAGAGCGCTCTTCTGCTCCCAGAGATCACCCCAGAGCTGCGAGTTGCTCACTTGGGGGTCTGCCTGAAGCTTTGTGGGCTTTGTGGAACTGGGCGCCGTCTCCTGCTGCGGAAAGGAACAAACTCTCACGTGCGGCTTTGCGAAGGCTCGGGTGCAGGACCCGGCTTCAGCGCTTGGTGCAGATCCTGCAGGGCGCGAGGTTGTGGATCTGCCCACACCTTTCCGAGGCTCACAAACCCAGTCTTCGGCGCCCGAGTTCCCACACTCTCCTCCTGCCCCCTCCCCCCCACCATTCCCGGACTCTGCGCTTGGCTGCCCCTCCCCACACACACGCGGCTGTTTGTTTTTGTTGGGTTTGTCAATGTTGTCTTTGTTCAAGAGATTGTGTCATCGCCTGGATGCCGGGAATAAAGTGCGACGCTGTGTGTGATCAAGTGTGTAACGTGTGCGGCCAGAGCTAAGGGATCCTCTGTCCACTAGTGCCGGTGCGCCCTAAGGACACGCGGGACCCAGGACCCGGGAGGGTGTCCGTTGTTGTTTTTAGATGAGCCAAAGGCCACCGTGTGTGTGACATCACATGTGTGTATCGTGCGAATGGGCTCTTGAATATGGACTGTGAAAATCTGGGCTTGAAGGGTGACAAACTAACCAACACATGTACATCTGGCGTGTGTAAATACGTGTGATGGCGCGCAAGTGTGAAAGCATTTGTGACTAATATCACAGCCGCGTGTGTGGAAGCATGTGAAACTCTTTGACATACGCATGCTAATGTTTGTGAACAGTGTGTGAAGACCAGGGGAAACGTGTTTGGGCGTGCAGAGGGGGTGGGGCGAGGTGGGGGACAGGGATGTGTTTGCGCAGCGTCCCGGGGCTGTGTAGCTGGATTCGGCTCCATCTGAGCTGGTCTCCCAGTCAGTCGGGCCCCAGAACCCAGCTCAAGTACCCGGCTCTGGCTCCCTCCCCCGTGCCATGTAAACAAACCCACTGGAATTCGCCTCTCGGGGCTGTACTCCCAGGCGGGATCTCCAGCCGTCTGGAGAGGGGTTGGCAGGCGGGTGTCGCCTCCTGGGGTGGAGAGGGTGGGCAGGTGTTTGATTAGGCTCGAGTGTGTGCCTGGAGCTGGAGAGCTGAGTGCTGTGTGTCTGCAGGCTTGGTGGTTTATGTGTGTAGTTGTGTGCCTGTGTGCGCAACCGGGGTGGTGGCGTGTGTCTGCGTCCCTAACCGGCTCTTTCTTGCGGCTGCGTAGCAGGGGAAGCCGCTGACCCCGGGCCCCTGGCCGTTCGGGCCCAGCTTCCTTGGTTCCCAGGCTGTTTCATCCTAGTCTTTTACGGCCAGGCCTGGCGACAGCCCCTGTAATTACGCGGGGCCTGGACGCCGCGGCAAGTCCCGCGCTGACCCCGCGGGGGAGGAGTCTGGAGCCGAGAAGGGCTCCCGCCAGCCTCCTCTCCGCCGCCCCGGGGTGAAGCCGCAGGAGGTCCGACTCGCTGCACTTACGATAAATATCTACCGTGAGCCAACGAGGTGCGGAGGCCAAGTAACCCCGCGATGGGTCAGGGTCATCGCCCTCACCCTCACCTCACCCTCACCCCTACGCACACCTGCCGGAGGCTACGTGCCCAAGCCTCACGTCGATCCGAGGCGCGGCCGACCCCACCCTCCCGGGCCGAAGTCTGTCCTCCAACAGGCCCCAGGGCGGCACCTCACGCGCTTTTTGCTCACCTGGGTGTCGGCCTCCCGCGTGTCCCCAGTGAGAGTACCCCATCCTAACCAGCCCACGTGTCCCATAAGAGCAGGGATTTTGTTTTGTTCACTGTATTAGTAGCGCCTAGCACAGCACGCAGCATATACAGTAGGTGGGCAACAAACGTTTGTGGAATGAGTGAGGTCACTCACTGTGGAGTCAAGGTGTTAAATGTTGCTCTGAAGAGACACCAGTACAGGGGTTATAGGGCAGTGGACAGTGATACTCTTTAGAGAGGGTGACCCAAGACTGTCCCCTAGAGGAGATGGCTTTGGGTCGAATTCCCTTTTTTGCGGACGCACCGAGCGAGTACGTGTGGGGTCCTGCGCTCCTCGGCTTGGGTACAGCAGGTTCGAGCTCGCTGGGCCCAGCCTGGCGGGACCACGTCCGCTCCGCCCCGCCTGCGTCTCGGTGGAGAGGAGGTGGTGGGGAAATCCAGGTCACAAGCAGGTCGCGGAGACCTCCTTCCCTGATTTGGCGCTTTCCCAGCATTCTCACTTTAGTCCATGACCTGTCACTCCTCTGTCCATGTGTTTGTGTTGTTCATCGGAAATAAATGGAACACTCGGAGACACCAGGCATTGCGGTGGGCACCCAAAGTGCACGGGTGAATCTAAGATAAAAATGCCACTCCAGGGGAGTCCGCGATCAGTTTTGGCATATGCTTTCCCGAATTCGGGAAGTAGGGGAAATCGACAAGCTCCCGGCAAGACAAACTTGCTAAATGCCAGGCTCCGACCCCAACCACACACTTTCTCCCGGCCCCGTCCCCTCTTGGAACCGCGGCGACGCCTGGTGGACGGAGAGGAGGGTTGCAGGCACTGTGCAATTCAGAGGCAACCTAAGGGTCTTGGAACGCAGGGACCAACTCTGGGCCCCTCTTCACTCCAGCCCCTGGCTTGACTAGGCGGGTCTGGTCTTGATTTTTGCTTTGGGCTACTTCTCCCTGAAAAGTTGTGTGCCTGCGTTGGCTCCCAGCACCGCCAACCCCAGGCAAACATCTGTGCTCAGTGTCTAGAACTTTAGTCTGTCTGTGTGTCTGTCTGGGAAATTCCCTCCGTGAGTCCTTCCTGGGAATTCCTGAGGGGCAGGGTTAAGCCTCTGAAGCCCTGGGGGAGGGCTTGCCCCCACCTCCAGGGAGGGGCTGCCCACCTGTGGGTTCAATGCCCGCCTGCAGGCAGCGTTTCCAGTCTGGAACAGGCACCACCACCACGGCTTGATTGCTAGTGCTTTGCTCTGTGCCCTGTGGTTTGGCATGGGGAAGGCCAGGGCCTCAGGGCCTTGGGGCGCGTCTTCCCTGGCTCAGCCCCAGAGGGCATCTCTGGGTAATGGGGTGAGGCAGCAGCGGGAGGGGCGGGCCCTAGACTGGATCTGCCTCTGTCCAATCCCTCGGGTCATTTTGAAAAATAAAGTGCATGTTTTCCAGGCAGTGGAGGTGGCGCACACCTATAATCTCTGTGTACGCCAAAGGCCGAGGCAGGAGGCTCACTATCGGAGGCCAGGCTGGGCAACTCAGTGAGACCCCATTTCAATATTAAAACAACAACAAAAAAAAAAACATAAGGGGCTGGGGATGTAGCTCAGTGGTAGAGCACTCTGGGTTCAACCTCCAGTGCCTGAATAAATAAATAAATAAGTGCACACTTCTCACTTTATTAGTAATGTGTCCCTGACTCCAATGTGGCTGCGGCAGCCAGCCTGAGAACCACCTGTAAGCTACAGGGGCCCCAGAAAGAAGGGGTGGGAGGACAAGTTCTGCAGCTCTCCTCCTCCTCCTTTTTTCTTCTTTTCAAGGTTCTCTCTTATCGGGTAGGAAAATTTTGGCTGGGGGTGTTGCTAAGTGGTGGAATTCATGCTTAGCCTGTGCAAGGCCCTGGGTTTTATCCCCAGCACCCAAAAATAAGTGGAAAGTAAATCTTCCCAGCCTCAAGGAACAGAACTGGCTCAAGTGTCTCAGTGCCTGTGACCGGGGCTGCCGCAAAGGCCTCCTTTTGCAATCACAAACCTGCTTGGTTCCCTGTAGACACCTGGTTTCTGTTAGCAGGGGTGCATGACTTTTGGGGAGCAGGGAAGACTGTGTGCCACAGACATGATGCATTTGAGGGGCCAGTGGAGCTTCCTGAGGAAGGTGCCCAGAGGGCATCCATCTGGAGATGAGGGTCTGGAGCTGAGGAGGACAAGAAGCTCAGAAGAGCTGTTGCTTAGGGATGTCAGGGCCAACCTTGAGGCTCATGAGAAAGGCTTCTCCTACAATGTCTGAGGCCCAGAAGATGAACAAAAAAGGAGCAGCAGGCTGGAATCCCTTCCTGTTATTAGTGGGAGAAATCCCTCCAGCCATCTCCCCAGCTTTGGAGCTCCATCATGGAATCACTGGGTGAGGGGTAGACAGGAGGACCTTCACCCCTAGTGCACTGCTAAACCTCCTTCCTTCTTCCTTCTTCTCTTTCCTCCTCCTCCTGGTCTTCCTTCTTTTTTTCTGTACTGGGGATTGAAACCAGGGATACTTTACCACTGAACAATATCCCCAACCCTTTTTTTTTTTGGGGGGGGTGGGTACTGGGGGTTGAACTCAGGGGCTCTCGACCACTGAGCCTTATTTTGTATTTTATTTAGAGACAGGGTCTCACCGAGTTGCTTAGTGCCTCCCTATGGCTGAGGCTGGCTTTGAATTCTTGATCTTCCTGCCTCAGCCTCCTGAGTCTCTGGGATTATAGGCATGTGCCATGGCGCCTGGCCCCAATCCTTTTTTAAATTTTGTTTTGAGACAGGGTCATGCTAAGTTGCTCAGGCTGACCTCCAACTTGGGATCCTCCTGTCTCAGCCTCCTGAGTCACAAGGATTACAGGCATGCCCCATTATGTCTGGCTCTGTCTGTAATCTTTTATGATAACACAGTACAAGAGCACAAGAGTTAGAGATGTATTTCAGAAGCATTACTTTATTTATTTACTTTTTTTTTTTTCAGGGCTGGGGATTGAACCCAGGACCTCATGGATATAAGGCAAATGCTCTACATCCCCAGCCAGGGGTTACATTTAGGTATAGTAATTACAGAATCGCATGATCCGTGCGGAAAACCAGGAAAACACAAAGGAAGAAAATCCCTCATAGACGCTCGGTCTCAGGAGCAAGCACACTTCTCGATTCTTTTCTCAGGGTTCTGTGATTTTTTTATGGTAAATATCTCGGAGAGGTTATAGTTTAACACCCGTGTTACAGCCAGCTTGGAATCCCTTACACTTGTGTAACGTTTTACGATGGCCCAGTATTTTCAGTTGTACATTTTATCACATACTATTTCATCTTTATAGACTCCTACACACTGTGAGGTGGGCAAAGGCAGGAGCTGCGTCCCTCTGAGCAGGAGCGGGGACTCGGGCCCAGACAGGACAGAGGATGATTTCTAGCACTCCCACAGATGCCCTTGGTGTGTATGTTAGTCAGTTTTTCCATCTCTCACAATATAACTTCGATGAGGGGAAGCTTGTTTGGGATTGTGGTTTCAGAGGTCTCCGTCCATAGACAGCTGACTCGTTGCTCTCAGCCCCAGGTGAGGAGCACTCGGTGGGGAAGGCCCTGGGAAGGAAAGCAGCTCCGCTCAAGGCAGAGTCAGAAGGCAGAGGCTGGGGGCAGGGCCACAGGGACCATGCACCTGTCTAGGGCACCCCCCTCTGCAGTAACCCACCTCCTCTGCCACACCCCACCTGCCTTCAGTTACCATCCATTCGGTCCATTCAAACTGGGGTGGACTGATGAGGTGACCGCTCCCATAATGCCATCATTTCCCTCTGACTATCCTGCGTCCACGGGAGAACACCTCAGACCCAAACCCTAGCGTGGGGCTTGGATTCGCCCTGCCCTGCCCTGTTTCTCCCATCCCCTGCCGCCTGGCTGTTCTGGGGATAAAGGGAAGGCTGTGGCTGAACGTGCTGACTCAGCTGTGAGCAGTTGGAGATTGTTCAGAGAGAAGAGGCCGCTCCCTCCAGACCCAGAGCTCCAGGTGTGGGCAGTAGGGGAGAGGGCAGAGGGTGGGGGGTCCTAGAGGGAAAGTGAGGGGGTTCGTGAGGTTCATGGGACAGGCTCTGAGCTGCAGCCCCTGAGGGCTTAGGTCTGACCTGGCCCATCCCTGCAGGCGGTAGATATCCAGATAGAGGCTTCTTTTTTTTTTTTTTTTTTTTTTTTTAAAGAGAGAGTGAGAGAGGAGAGAATTTTTAATATTTATTTTTCAGTTCTCGGCGGACACAACATCTTTGTTGGTATGTGGTGCTGAGGATCGAACCCGGGTCGCACGCATGCTAGGCGAGCGCGCTAACGCTTGAGCCACATCCCCAGCCCCAGATAGAGGCTTCTTGCTGGCTGGTGCACAGGAAGCCAGATAAGGTAAAGTGTAAATGGAGGCTCTGCAGAGGTCTGGGTTTGGGTCCAGGTGGGGAAACTTAATTAAACTTTTTTTTTTTTTTTTTTTTGGTACCGGGATTAAACTCAGGGGCACTCGACCACTGAGCCATGTCCCCAGCCCTTCCTTTGTATTTTATTTGGAGACAGGATCTCACAGAGTTGCTTAGCGCCCCTTCATTGCTGAGGCTGGCTTTGGACTCATGATCCTCCTGCCTCAGCCTCCCGAGTTGTTGGGATTACAGGCCTGTGCCACTGCGCCTGGCAACTTATTTAACTTTCTGAGCCTCAGTTTTTGTTTGGTTGTTGTTTGTGAAATGGAGCAATGTGGAATTATTAGAGCAGTCGAATGCACTAACATACGAGGAGATCCGGTGCGAAGCCGGGAGGGTACGTGTCTCTAGGCACTCCGTGGTCTCAGCCTTCACGGGTTCATCCGGTTGATGCTGGGAGTCCTTAGAATATCAGGAAAGCAGGGAAAAGGGGTTCCAGGAAGATAAACCTTTACCATACCAGGTAACATGTGACAAATGCACAGGGACATGGCAGCCAAGAGTTCTGAGGTGCAGAGGGGACAGAGCCATGGATGGTGGAAAGGCTTTTGAGGGTTCCCTTGGTTAGAATGGTGGGTAGGGTCACCCCATGCCCAGAGAACTCCAGGCCACAGTGTCCGGCTCTGGCAGGGGTGGGGGGGGCAATGACCTTGGAGCCCGTTCTGGTCCCCTCCCCAGTCCTTCTTCCTGTCCTGCACCAGCTGGCTGCCCTGACCCTTCCTGTCCTCCTGTTCATGGCCTGGGCATCATCAAGTTTACCAGCCAAGTGTCAAGATGGCCGGGTCCTGGGGATCCTGACCTGGGTCTTGAACAAGAGTGGGAGTGGACTAAGAGTTGTTGGGGGGAGAGTAGAAAGGCCTAGAAGGGAGACGCAGCTTGGGGTGGGGGAGCAGGAAGGGCACAGGAGCCACCTGGGGAAGAGGAGCAGAGGAATGTGGTGAACACCCTTCGGGGAGGCCTGTGGGACTCAGAAAAAGGGCAGTATCCCAGGAATCCCACACCCCCAGTCCGGAAGATGCTTGGGCAGATATGGGGGAGATCGCCTGGAGGCAAGGCCGAGGGCTTTCTAGATGGGACTGGAAAAGGGAGCCGAGGGGTTGAATTTGACTGGGGACCCCCCCAGCCCAGGGTCTTAAGGCGGAAAGATAGGAAAGGGTTCGATATTGGATAATGGGTCTAGGTGCCCTGGGAATAATAACAGCATCAGCGCACACTGATAGAGCACACTCTCATCCCAGGCTCCTTGGAAGCACTTTGCGTACATTAGCTCACTTCATCTTCACACTCTTGAGTAGACAGTCTTATTACCCTGAGCTCACCGAAGAGCAAACCAAGGCAGAGGAGAGGACGACATCCTGGAGATCCACAGCCAGTAAGTGGCAGAGCCAGGTTTGTGACAAGGTAATCCAGCTGGGAGTCCTGTTTGACCACGGTCCCATGCTATCCAGCTTTGCTAGAGAGGGACAATGAGTGCTAGTGGAGGCCCCTGGGACACAGAAAGCCATGATCTCTCCAGAATGCTGCAGACATTTGCAGGGGGGTGGGGCGGGGGTGGAGAGGGGGGGTTTTCCTTTGAGAACCAGGAGCCCAGGTGGGAAGCAGGATCGTGAAAGCTGAAAAGTTAAATGCTTCATCACCAGGTTCTTTTTTTTTTTCTGAGAAAGCCTCACCAATCAAACACTTCTGTTCTGGGTCCTAAAACAAAGGAGGGACTTAGGCACACGTGAAACTTGGATTTCATTTGTCACAAACTCTCCTGTGACCCTGGCATAGTGCTGGCTGTGTCCCATATGGCTCGTCCCCCAAGGCAAATCTCACCTCCCCTGGTGGATAGACTCAATTCTTTCCAGCAAATTCTTTTCTTTTTTGTCCTGGGGATTGAACCCAAGGGTGCCTCGCCACGGAGCCACATCCCCAGCCCTATTTTATATTTTATTTAGAGACAGGGTCTCACTGAGTTGCTTAGCGCCTCACTTTTGCCCAGGCTGGTCTTGAACTTGTGATCCTCCTGCCTCAGCCTCTCTAGTTGCTGGGATTAAAGGTGTGTGTCACCATGCCAGCTAACAACCAGGTGTTGACTAGGGGAGTCTGGGGGTGGTGGTGCATGCCTCTAATCCTAGTGGCTCCAGAGGCTGAGGCAGGAGAATCCATCACAAGTTCAAAGCCAGCCTCAGCAAATTCAGCAAGACTCTAAGCAACTTAGCAAGACCCTGTCTCAAAAACAAAAAGGGGGGGGGGCTGGGGAAACAGGGATGTTGATCAGTGGTTAAGCACCCTTGGGTTCAATCCCTGGTGCCAAAAAATAAGTAAATAACAACGCCCACCCGTAGGCTCATGAGGAGGATTAAATGAGATAATGTATGTAGTTAGAAGGGCTAGTGGGTCTGGCATATGCAAGGACCTTGGGATTAGTTCTTATTATAGTAATTATGATTTTCATTTTGTAGGACTCGGAGATAACAGCACGTTTCGACTAGCTCCTGCCCCTGATTACTGACACAGGACCTCCAGTGCTGTGCACACCTCCACTCAGATGTTGCTGATGGCTCCCAAGGGCGCTTCATGTGGGCTCATAAACTTGCTCTGTGCTTAGAGCACAGCAGGAGCAATGTGTCCTGCTGGAGGAGGAGGGGCAGCAGGAGTCTCTCCCCTCCTGTGTCACCTCAGCTGACTCCATCCATGAAGCCCCTGGGTTTCCCTGAGGCTGGACTGAGGACGGCTTTGGGTGCTTGCCACCCTGCTGTGCTGCAGTGGGGTTCTTATCTTTCTGGGGATCAGGGCTTTGCCTCTCTGGCTAGCACACCCCTGTGAGGTGCGCTCTCCTGACAGTCTGAGGATTTCTGAACCCAGTGTTCTTACAAGCCACCAGGCTCTTATGGATGTCTTGTTGTGGCCCCTCCAGGACAGCAACCTTCTGCAGACAGATTCCTTCTGCAGAAAGCTCGAGCAAGGACAGGGACGAGTCCTGCTCTGGGCAAGGACAGCCAAGGAAGACAGGACAGGGACTGGGGGCCCCGCTGCCAGCCTGCCATCAGCAGGTGGGTCTGATCATGTAGGATGGGTCCTCCCTCCAACTCTGGGCTGCGTTTAGTCACAAAAAAACTTCCATCAGGCTGTGAGGCTCCAAGGCCCTCATCAAACCCAGTCATCTGGCGAGGCGTGGTGGCCACACCTGAAGTCCCCGTGGCTTGAAAGCATCATGAGTTCAAAGCCAGCCTCAGCAGTTTATCGAGGCCCTAAGCATCTCAGGGAGACCCTGACTCTAAATAAAATGTAAAAAAGGCTGGGGACGTGGCTCCGTGGTGGAGTGTCCCTGGGTTCCATCACCAGTATCCAAAAAAACAAAAACAACAACAACAACAACAACAAACCAGTCACCTGGCTCAAACCTTTACCAGGTCAGGGACATAGCCAAGACTCTTCCTCCCTGTGCCTCTCACTGTCTCCTACAGAATCCTGTTTCAACAGAATACTCTCCTCCTCCTCCAGACCAACCAACCAAGGAGTAAACCCACCAACATTCCTTTGTATCACTAGATGCACCTGATGTTCTGTGAGATAGGAGAAGGAGGGCAGGGGGTAGACAGGCACAGCCCCAGTGCCCCACTACAAAAGGCAAATCATTTCTAGAACAGGTAACTCTAATCTAGAGTGACAGAAGGCAGCTCCGTGATTGACTGAGATGGGATTGGGGGGGGGCAGGAACTGGGGGACTCATGAGAAGGGGGCTCGGGGACTCTCCTTGGGAGATGGAAAAGTTCTTTATCTTGTTTGGGTGGTGGTTCCAGGAGCGTAGACATTTGTCAAGCTATAATTGACCTATATTCAGGCAGCCCTGGGTAGCTGTGAGGGATTGGTGCCAGGATTCCCCACGGATGCTCAAGTACCTTCTATAAAACAGTGTAGCATTTGCGTATAACCTATGCACATCCTCCTGGATGGTTTGAATCATCTCTGGGTGACTTACAATACCTGATACAATGTAAATGCTGTGTAAATAGTTGTTATAGGGTATTGTTTAGGGAACAATGATGAGGAAATAGTGTATCCCTGTTGAGTACAGACACAGGTATTTTCTGGATATTTTCCATCTGCAGGAGGTTGAATCTATAGATGAGGAAACCAAAGATATGAAGGGCCAATGGCACTTAAAACATGTGACTCTTACTGCATGAAAATCATATTTCAGTCACAGTGGACCACAAACAGCAGTGGACACAGGGGACTGAGGCTTAGCTCCTCTCTCAAGAGGGCTCTGTCCTAACCCTGCTGCAGGGACAGGGACTTTTCCCCTGTCCCCAGCTGCCCTGATTCTAGGAACTGTCTGATTCATGGCCAGGAAACCCTTCCTTTGAGATGTTTCCTCCTAGGTCCACCCAGAACCTGCTAAATGGTGTTGTCCCTGGCCAGGTGACGGGTGGACTGAGGAACAAGGAAAGAGCCTCCTGTCCTCTGGCTACAAGGAGTGTCTACAATAAACATCATAATAAAAAAAAAAAAAGCCAGTGAACCCCAGCAACTCGGGAGAACGAGGCAGGAGGATGGCAAACTTGAGGCCAGCATCAGCCTCTTGGCAAGAAGCTGTCTCAAAATAGAAAATAAAAAGGGCTGGGGTGTAGCTCAGTGGTAGAGCACCCCCTGCCCAGAGCCAGGGACCACAGGACACACAGCTGACACGGAACCTCAGGATGCAGAGCAATAATGGGGGGAAAAATCAAGACAAACAATCCCCCCAATCCCTCCTCCCAACTTGGCATAGAAAACCCAGCTGCCCGTCTGGGTGGGATGTAGAGCAGGCCTGTTTGGGGTGATATTTATATAAGGGGCTGGGTTCCTCCCTCAGGCAAGTAGAGCAAGCTGTAAATTTTGAAGGCACATTTTAAAATTGTTTAAAACCCTCCCGATGCGTTTCCTGTCTGGCGGGTGAGCAGGCGCTGTGGCGGGGAGCCTGTGTGGCCTGGGGTGGTGTTAACGAGGGAGCGGGGCGGGAGAAGAGGTCTGTTGTTGGTCAGGGTGTGTGTTCCTGGGGTTGGAATGCAGTAAAGGGGGCTCGGTCCCCAGGAGGGTGCTTTGGTTCGTCTGAGAAATTAGCATCTTTTAGAAACCCACCTATTATAAATCATGGGTTAAAGGCCTCCAGGGCCAATGATGCAGGGCTGGGATTCCGACTTCTGAAGCCAGGAGGTGCCACAATATTGACAGGCTTCCCAGCTCCGAGAGGGGGCCGGAGGAGGGCCCTGCGTGGCCTCCACCTTTGCCTAAGCTGTTCCCTCTTCCTGGGACGACGCCATCGCCAGCTGTCAGGATCCTACTCATCCTTCCCGCCTGGCTCCGCACCACCTCCCCACAGTGGGGATTAATCACTCCCTCTTCTGGGCCCTGTGACATTTTGTCTTCTACAATGTTTACTCTGATCCTTCTCTTCTGGAAATCTAGCCGAATGTGTGTCTGTCCCCATCGCACGTTGTTTGAGGACCAGAAATCCTTCCCTGCAGCTCCGAGTGCCCAGGGTGGGAGCCGGGTCCATGTTTGTGAGTTAAGGGTGGTTGTTGTCTTGTTCTTCCAAAAGAGAATCCCTTTTCTATTTTATTTTATTTTATTTTTTGTACTGGGAATTGAATCCAGAGGGGCTTTATCATTGAATCATATCCCTAATCTTTCTGATTTGTATTTTGAGACAGGGCCTTTCAGTGGCTTAGGGCCTAGGGCCTCACTAAGTTGCTGACGCTGCCTCAAACTTGCCATCCTCCTGCCTCAGCCTCCTGAGTGGTTGGGATTATAGGTGGCACACACTTCCCGCGGCAAGAATTATTTTGTAGACAAGGAAGAGTATGCCGGTGGATGCCGTGCAAGCCTGTAATCCCAGCTGCTCAGGAGGCTGAAGCAGGAGGATCACGAGTTCAAAGCCAGCCTCAGCAATTTAGTGAGGCCCTAAGCAACTCAGTGAGACCCTGTCTCTAAATAAAATATGAAAAAGGGCTGGGGATATGGCTCAGAGGTCGAGTGCCCCTGAGTTCAATCCCTGGTACAATAAATAAATAAATAAATAAATAAAAATAGAAGGAAGGCTACTGACATGAATTTCAACTTCATAAAAAAACCATCAGACTTTAGGATACTATAAATATTTCCTACTCTGAACTTTGCAGTGCTTAGATATGGATATAATTGTACTGAACTTACAATTGGTAGAATTCAAAATCTAATTGGGAGAAAGCATGGTTTTATTGTCATCATGCTGCACAACATCTATCATGTTAGAAAATCCTCTGTTAGGGGCATAACATTTGTGGGAGACAGGATCCGTGGCAAACTTGTCTTTATCATGAAATTTCCTGGCCCTTGATTGATGAAGGATGGTGGCGCTTCAGTAACTGGGCACTATTCCCTGCGGTGACTCCTGGGGACAGGAATTGTGGAACACAAAGCCGAATGCGGATGGAATACTTGATTTGGATGAATAATTCAAAGGCGACCAAACTGCCGCCTCGTTAAATGGAAATGCTAAAGGGAGTGGCAATCTATAAGTCTAGCTATTGTGTTTGGCTTTCAAAAACAAATTACAGAAAGAAAGGAGGAAAAGGCAGAGCCTTGCTACTACCCAGCCAGCCTGTGTTGCAGGCGCTGGGCCAGGGCCAGGGGCCTGTGCGGCCTCAAGTGAAGGTGGCTATTCATGCCCTTTCCTGAACTTCTCTGCCACCCCCAGGATGTGGGGCATGCAAGAAGCAGGTGCCAGGGGACTAGGCAGAGCCAGAGTTTTAATACTAACGAGCAGTGATCCTGAGCCTCAGTTCCCTCATCTGTAAAGTGTAAGGAATAATAAATCCCTCACAGTGGTTGGGGATGCCCTTGTAAACTGCCCAGCAGAGCACCTGCAGCTGTATGTACAGAGGCGGGAGGTGCCCCACTTTGCTTAGGGTCCCTCTCACCTCTCAGTCCACCTATGCTGCTGTGTGTGTGTGTGGGGGGGTACCAGGGAATTGAACCCACTGGTGCTCAACCACTGAGCCTCATCCCCAGCCCTTGTAAATATTTTCTTTAGAGGCAGGGTCTGGCCAAGTTGCTCAGGGCCTCACTGAGATGCTGACGCTGGCTTTGAACTCCCATCCTCTGGAGTTGCTGGGGTTTACGGGTGTGAGTCACGGCGGCCGGCCCTAGGCTGCTCTAGCAAATAAAAATACAGGATGCCCAGAGACAGGGTTTGGATGTGAGGTGTCTCCCCAGAGCTCTTGTGTTCATGCAGGATGTTCAGAGGTGGGATGATTGGATGGTGAGGCTGTAATCAGTCCATTTCAGGTTGAATGGACGGACCGGGTGGCCACTGTGGGGAGATGGCGCGTGGCTGGAGGACGAGGGTCTCTGGGGGTGAGCCCTGGGTGAGTCCTCTTCCCGCGGCCCCTTACCCTCTCTCTTTCTCTGAATAGAACGGTGCTCCTCCTGCATGATGGCCTAGACCTTGGGCTAGAACAATGGAGTCGGCAGACAGTGGACCGAAACTCTGGACTGTGAGCCCCAAATAAACCATTCCTCCTCTACATTGTTCATGTCGGGTATTTTGGTCACAGCAACGCAAAGCTGATTTACATGCTCAGTGAAATCTGAGTTTTGAATAAACAATGGATAATTTTTTAGTATGTGTGGTACAATATCTGGGACATACTTATTTATTTATTTATTTATTTAGATGTTGACAAATCTTTATTTTATTTATTTTTTAATTTTTTTTTTAAAGAGAGAGTGAGAGAGGAGAGACAGAGATAGAGAGAGAGAATTTTCAATATTTTTATTTTTTAGTTCTCGGCGGACACAACATCTTTGTTGGTATGTGGTGCTGAGGATCGAACCCGGGCCGCACGCATGCCAGGCGAGCGCGCTACCGCTTGAGCCACATCCCCAGCCCATTATTTTTTAATATTTATTTTTTTTAATAGGAGGTGGACAAAATACCTTTATTTCATTTTTATGCGGGGCTGAGGATCGAACAGGCCAGGCAAGCGCTGGGCCACTGAGCCATGGCCACAGCCCATAGTTATGTTTTTTAAAAACTCATTATTGTTTACTCAGAATTCAGATTCAGCTGGGAGTTCTGTCATTTATCTGGCAACACTATGTTAAGTCCCACATCCTCCGTGACAGCTCCACCTCTACCTCTGAACGCCTGTGGCCCTTCGTGACTCCTCGCTGGCTGGATATCCAGGAAGCAGCACCACTTTTACTTATTAGTAATGATCACTGTGACAGCTTGTTGACCATCTGTGATGGTCCAGACACACAGGAGTTCATATGAACCCTCACCGTGACTCTCGGGGCTGGATTAGGTGTCCTCATGGCGTCCCCGGAGGATCGGTGCCCTGCAGCTGGTCCGTGGTACCACTGTGTTTCCGGGTCAAGCCTACAGGACCGATGGCGAGGCCACACTGCTGCTCCCGATGGGCAGCGCCTACGCCTGCCCTCTGAGATCTCTGCCAATGCCCTTACCTGGCCGAATCTGCCAAGATCTGCAGTCACGGGGAGTGACTCGGGGGAGTGACATTCCAGGAACAACCCTAGTGTCAGAATGGATTTGGGGACCATGGGATTGTGATCTGTTTCCTGAATCCTAAACCACGTGTGGCAAAGATGTGGGCTTTCAGTCAAGAACAAGGAAGTTCATAGACTTCTAGCAGAGTCTTAGATTGTTGTTTGCTTTAGTGTGACCTCTGGCATTGCTTGAGTTATTGTGAAACTGGCTCCCGAGCAAAGTTCTCCTGGACACAGCTTGTGACATGTGTGGTGTGATGTGTGACACGTAGTGTGTGTGGCCCTTGGCAGAGGGCAGGGGCTGGCCAGGACGGAGGCTGTCTCCATCCCTGTGGGAATTGTTAATTTGTGTGTTTTGGTTTAAGTTCGGGGGTCACATGAAGGAGGTTACGGTCCTTTTCGGAGAGGATATTAGGAATGATTAAGGAGCCCTCTCTTTTCTTTTTCTTTTGGGGATTAAACCTAGGGGCACCTTATTACTGAACTACATTCCCAGCTGTTCGTATTTTTTATTTTGTGACTGAGTCTCACTAAATTGCTGAGGCTGGTCTCAAGCTTGCGATCCTTCTGCCGAAGCACCCGGGTTGCAGGTGTGTGCTGCTGTGCCCAGCTTCTTAAGTAGACCTTCTGATGCCTGATCTTTGTTGTGGGGGGTTCTTTTTATTTATTTATTTATTTGCTTGTTTATTTATCTATTTATTTATTTCGATCCTGGGGATTGAACCCTGGGTGCTCTTCCACTGAGCTACATCCCTAGCCTTTTTATTTATTTATTTTTTCAATTTTTGAGACAGGCTCTTGCTAAATTGTCAAGGCCGGCCTCAAACTTGTGGTCCTCCTGCCTCAGCCTCCTGAGTGTCTGGGATTACAAGTATGTCCTGTGGGTATTCTTCACTCAGACACAGAGAATCTAGCTGTGAGCTCTTATTCACTCCTAGGGAGGGGAGCAGGATACATTTATGGTCACCAAATGGAAATACGGCCTCTTCTGTTCCTTCTGTTGTTTGGACTTCAATTGTCATAGAATGTTACTTCTTGGTTTGTATTTCTTCTTTTTTTTTTTTTTTCTTTTTCATACCAGGGATTGAACTCAGAGGGACTTAATCACGGAGCCACATACCCAGCCCTTTTTTATTTTTTATTTTGAGATAGGGCCTCACTAAATTTCTGAGGCTGGCCTTGAACTTGTTATCCTCCTGCCTCAGCCTCCTAAATCAGGGTGATTATAGGCACGCACCACTATGCCTGGCTCTGTCTTGCATTTCAAGTTAGACAATTGCTGTATTCTCGAGCACATTTCACTCCCAGCGCAGAAAGTGATCATGATGAACAGGAAAGGGCATAATTGCAGATCTACCTGAGTTAGGATGGGCTTTCATCCTCCGGGGTAAGCTAGCTGCCTCTTCTCATCTCTCTTTTGTCTATTTTTATTCCTGGGCCAACTTACACATTTCTGGGGAATTGGCTTTATAAGGGGGGTGGGGAGACTCAGGAGACGAGTCTGTCCTCAGGAGACCCAAGAAGTGGCTGCCATTTCCATCCTGAAGTGACAATTGAGGGGGCTCAAAGCCTTTTCGAGCAGGAATTCTTATAAATGGTGGAGCTGGGATGTGACCTTGGGTCTGTGTGGCTCTGAGTCTTCAGCTCTTTCTGTGATGACCTTTAGGTTCCATTCTCCAAAGACTCGGGGCCACACCAGCGGTTAACGCACAAGTGTCTTCTCAAACCACACTTCTCAAATCCCTGGGAATCATCATGTAAGGATCGTCTAGCTCCCCGGGGAGAGAAGAGACCACAGCACATGTGGGTCGAACACGTTCTGGAAGATGGTCAGCAGGTGTGGGCAGGGAATGGATTTTTGAGAGGGGAAGTGGCTCTGAGCCGGGTGCCTGCAGAGTGAAATGCAGCCCGAGTGACTCCGTTGGTTCCTGTGGAACTCAGGGAGGAGGAGTGGGGCCTCTCAGCAGGATGTCATCCAGGCCTGGACACAGGGACTTGACCTCTCTAGGGAGTTCCGGTCTCCAGGTCTCTCTTGCACCCACAGAAGCTAAAGCAGCTGCACCCTGCCAACCCTGCCCTATGGGAAACCTGCCCCCTGTCCTGGGACATTGACTCCCTGAGAGATCTCCTTAGGTTTCCCCTGTGAACTCCATCTGTGAGCGGGGACCCCCAAGTGGGCACCCAAGCCAGGCCTCCCCCACTCTTACCATTTGTGTGCTCACTCCCTACTCAGCGTTTCCCTTGGCTGTACCCCGAACCCCGCACCCCATGCTGCCTAAGTACCTTCTAGATTTCCACCCCAAGCCCATCCTCTCCCTGAGTCTCCTACAGCACCACCAAGACGGGTGCGCACATGAGTTGCAGAGCCCTTGCCTGTGTTTTTTGGGGTTTTTTTGGTACCAGGGATTGAACTCAGGGCACTCAACCCCTGAGCCCCATCCCCAGCCCTGTTTTGTGTTTTATTTAGAGACAGGGTCTCACTGAGTTGCTTAGCACCTTGCCATTGATGAGGCTGGCTTTGAACTTCAGCCTCCCGAGCTGCTGGGATTACAGGCGTGTGCCACCACACCCGGCACCCCCAGCCATTTTTATTTTTTATTTTGAGACAGAGTCTTGCTAAGTTGCTGAGGATGGGCCCCAATTTGCCATGCTGGCCTAGCCCCCAGCAAGTCACTGGGATTATAGGCCTGTGCCCCTGCACCCAGCTGAGATCTTTCCTAAAGGCTCTAGCATGCACTTACGCATGCAGAGGTCACAGGTCTGCAGAGGCACAGTTGCTCTTCTTCCTTGTATGTTGCTGTCTTTTTCCTCACAGCACTTGTCACTGCCTGATGCACACACACAGGGTGGAGTCTGGCTATCCACAGAGATGGATTCCAGGACCTTCTTTAGATACCCAAATCCATGGGTGTTCAAGTCTTTTCTATAAAATGGTGCAGTATTCACTTATAACCCACACATCTTCCTGGATGGTTTGATTCATCTCTGGATTACTTGACTACCTGATTCAATGTAAGTGCTAGGTAAATAGATGTCATGCTGTCTGTTGAGGGAATAACAATAAGAGAAGAGTCTGTTCACATTCAGACTCTTTTTTCAGATGTTTTTGGTTTGTGTCTGGTGGAATCTGAGGATGTGGGACCTGTGGATGGGGGACCCACCGTATGTATATCAGTTCTTTTCTGCCTATTTTACATTGATCCCCAATAGATCATAAACCTCATGGGGCAGGAACTTTGTTTCCTACAGTAGAGAACAGTGCTGCTGCGAAGATGCCCGGCATGGAGTAGGGTGTTAAGCCACAGGACGGGCCTGACTTCAGACTCAGGATTACCAGGCAAAATGGCTGTGAGTAGCATGTGGATAAAAATAACTATCTGGAGCAGGGAGCTAGGCGCCGGCTAGAATTCCAGCTACCAGGAGGGGAGACAGGAGGACTGCAAATTCAAGGTCAGCCTGGGCAGTTTCCTGAGACCCTGTCTCAAAATAAATAATAAAAGTGGTTGGGGCTATAGCTCAGTGGGAGAGGCCCTGGGTTCAAAGGTCAGCACCTCCCCCCAGAAGAAACAGAACGTGAAACCCCTCTGTATGCTGGATAATGGGACCACTGCCCCTCTCCTCTACCTATTTTCTGGGAGCTAGAGTTATGCTCCCAGGAGTAAGATTAGATAATTCTTATCTGGGGGAAAAGAAAGTCCATGGAATGTTCTTAGATAAAAGATCAAAACTTAGAGCAGATGAGAAAGCAACTCGATGTCTTTTATTCTTATCTTCCAGTCTGCAAATATTTACTGAATACCTACTTTGCTCCAGATAATATTCTAAGTTCTAGGACTCCATCTGTAAGCAAAACGGGCACAGATCCTCCTTGAGGAGCTTATATTTAGTGAGTGCCATCACAAAGCTGGTTTGTAAACCAACCAGGAGCAGGGGTGCATACCTGTGATCCCAGCAACTCCGGAGGCTGAGACAGGAGGATCCCAAGTTTGAGGTCAGCCTCTGCAATGTAGCAAGACTGTCTCAGAATAAAAAGACTGAGGATGTAGCTCAATGGTAGAGCACTTACCTAGCATGCATGAGGCCCTGGGTTTGATCCCAAACACTACAAAAAAAAAAAAAAAAGAAAGAAAGAAACAGGGCCCATGGGACTAGAATAAAGAGTGCTTTCAGTCAAAGTCAATCAACAACACAAAACATGGTTTCTCAGGAAGCTCGTGGAGATGTGCTCCACAAAATGCCAGGTAAACACAGAAAAATGAGACATGGGGTCCAGGAAGTTGCTCTAACACAGGAAGGAGAGGAAAGGAATTCCCAGAATGCTGGTGGAGGGCGACCCGATAAGGCAGCTGTATACCAGAACCCAGAGCAGTGAACCCAGACCAGACCCAGGGAACCAGCTGCAGGAGGGGGTCTCAGGGTCCAGGGTCCGCCCAGCCGCTTGAGGCACTTGACTCCACTGGCTCTCCTTGTGGCTGTCGAGCTAAATTAATAACAAATTAAAAAATCCCTAAAATAGGGAGCTGAGTGGTGGTGCCGACCTGCGATCCCAGCATCTCAGAAAGCTGAGGCAGGAGGATGGCAAGGTCAAGGCTAAACTCAGCAATTTAGCAAGATCCTGACTCAAAAAGATAAAAAGACCTGGGAACAAAGCTCAGTGGTAGAGTTCCCCCGGTTCAATCCCCAGGACCCTCCTCTCACACACACCCCTAAATTAAGTCAACCAGGCCTTTAAAAGGCTTAAATTAAAATTTTAATCTATTTGTATTGTTCAAAAACCAAAATGATTTAAACAGTGAAATACCTGCCTGCATGTACACAGTCTTCTCCTAAAGCAGACAACATTTTTAAAAATAATAGTTTCTTCCAGTAGGTTGTTATTTTTACCGTTAAAACGATGTATATCAAGGCAGGCGTGGTGGCGCACGCCTGTAATTCCAGCAGCTCTGGAGGCTGAGGCAGGAGGATTGAGAGTTTGAGGTCAGCCTCAGCAATTTAGTGAGGCCCAAAGCAACTCAAAATAAAAACATAAAAAAGGGTTGGGGGTGTGGCTCAGAGGTTAAGTACCCCTGGGTTCAATCCCCAGTTCCAAAAAATAAGAAGAACATATATCATAAAATTTACCATCATCATCCATCATTTAAAAGCGTGCGGTTTAGCAGTGTTAACTGTGTTCAAGTTATTGTAGTCTAGTGTTGTTTTTTTAAGATATAAATAAATAGGAATAAACTATCTTGCTTTTCTTGTGTGCAACACACATTGTTCTAGACTTTGTTGTTTTCCCTTCAGAATATCCCTGGAGCCCTTCGCAGGGAGGGCTTCCTCATTCTTCAGTCTGCAGGCTTAGAGCGGCATTGTGTGGATGTGCAGTAGTTTATTTAACCAGTCCTCTGTCGTTGAAGGACACGTGGGTTGTTTCCAACACTTTCTTATTATTAATGAAGGCCACAATGAATAACTAGATACCTACGTCATCACAGACCTGCAGAGACCTAGCTGCAGGACAGATTCCCAGAAGCGGGATTGGTAGGTTAAAGAGTAAATGCATGCGTAATTTGGTGGCTATCTCCAGATCTCCCTGGATGTGACTTACTCGGGCCCCCTCACCACTGACACCGTGTGGAAAAAGGCCATTCCCTAAAGCCACATCCACAGACTGTGTTGTAAACGTTTGGATTTTTGCCAAGCTGATAAATGAGAAATGCTGTCTCAGTGTAGTTTTAATTTTCATTTATCTTCTGTGTGAGATCGAGCATCTTTTTAAAAATTTAAAAGCCATTTGCACTTCCTTTCTGTGAACGGTTCATGTTCTTTGGCCATTTTTCTATTGGGTTGTTGGTCTTTCCAGTTAATTATTAACTCCAAGGAAAATGAAACATTTTAAAAGAAATAGAACAAACCATCCTGTAGGGTAGGGTTCAATGGTGAATAAACGTTACAGTCTCAGAGCCGTCTAAATGCTAAATATGGATGGAACCAGAAATGTGCACCTAGTTCTATGGAGAGATGAGGGTGAAGTGAACAGGTGGGGGTGTCTGTGATTGAAGCAGGGGACACAGAGAACCAAATCCTCACCTTCCCTGGGGGGAAGTTAATGAAGCCTAACTTTGGAAAGATAAAAAAGAAAAAAAATATATAAACAAAACCCCCAGCAGTCCAGTTGGGCTGGTGTCGCTCACCTGTGATCTCAGCGACTCCGGAGGCTGAGGCAGGAGGATCAGAAGCTCAAAGTCAGCCTCAGCAATTAAATGAGGCCCTAAGCAACTTAGCAAGACCCTGTCTCAAAATAAAACACTAACAGGGCTGGGGATGTGGTTCAGGTTCAATCACCCCTGAGTTCAATCTCTGGTACCAAAACCAAAACAGCAGTACAAGCATTTTATTTAGAAATATGAAGGTGACAATCGAAGGAAACAGCTAGAAGGGTTGAGGGTGGTCACCTTCCTGCAGTGAGGCTGGGAGCCAAGAGAGGGGTGTGGCAGGGCTGTGATTTTTTCATCAATGTTGTTTAGTCCCATTTGACTTCTAAAAACTGTAGAGTAGGCCAACATGAAAATATAAACATTAGTTGTATACAATAAAAAGGGATGGTGTATACATTACGACTTAAGCCTTCCCCTGCCAGATGTGGAGGTGCACACCTGTAATCTCAGAGCCCCAGATGATAAGGCAGGAGGATCATAAATTGAAGACCAGCATGAGCAACTTAGGGAGACCCTCAGCATCTTTTTGAGACCCTGTCTCAAAATAACGAATAGAAAGGACTGGGGATGCATCTCAGTGATACAGCACCTCTGTGTCCAGTGAATGAATACATATAAGTTCCTCCCTTTTTCCCCTGAAATGTCATCTAGATAAGTTGTCCAGTCTGACCTCCAACTTTTATTTATTTATTTTTATTTATTTATTTATTTTTAAAAGGGTCTTTGCAGATGTAATTAAACTGAGAGAGAGAGAATTTTTTCATATTTATTTATTTTTTTTTTAGTTTTCGGTGGACACAACATCTTTGTTGGTATGTGGTGCTGAGGATTGAACCCGGGCCGCACGCATGCCAGGCGAGCACCCTACCGCTTGAGCCACATCCCCAGCCCCTGACCTCCAACTTTTAGACTCAGCTGATCTTCTTTACTTAGCTTCCTGAGTAGCTGGGACATAAATTTGTGCCATGGAACCCAGCAAGAACTCTCCTTTTGATTTTTATTTATTTACTTATTTTTGGTACTGGGGATTTGGAACCAGGGGTGCTCTACCACCGAGCCACATCCCACAGGCTGACTTTTGATTCTGGCCTAACTACCAGGAGGATCCTCTTCCCTCTTGCCCTAAACGACTCAGAAACCTAACAGACCACAGGAAACGCAGATATTCAGACATCGGACCCCAGGCAGAACCGAACAGGGCGGACGGACACGTAGCCCTGGTTTATAATCCCAGGGACTCTGGGAAGCTGAGGCAGGAGGATCCCAGGTTTGAGGATAGCTTGGGCATCTCAGCAAGACCCTGTCTCTAAAAAAGAAAGAAAGAAGAGAAGAAAAAATTAAGAGGGCTGGGGATGCAGTTCAATGATGCAGCACCTCTGGATTCCATCCCCAGGACAAAACATACAAAAACTGTAATCCCCTAGAGGGGAAATGAACAAAGGAGCCCCAAGGTTACCCAGTGCTTCTGCATCAGAAGCAGAGCTTGGTGGAGTGAAGGGAGCGAGCTGGGAGGCGGGGGTGGGGGGAGGCCCAGGTGGCAGAGTACTGGGGAGGGGGATGCTTAGAGAGAGAGTTCTGGGGCTCTGCAGAGGCCCCCTCGAGTCTTGTGCTTCACACCGAGCTGTGCGTGCAAGTGAGGAAATAGGGGGAAATCATGGGAAAGCAGCCGCCGATCCTTGGAACTCCTCTGGGGCCAGGAACACTTTGCGTTTCCACGAGCCGGAGTGGAAGAATCCTGACAGTGGCCACTTTGTGCCAGTTATCAACGCAGTCGCCTCTCAGGGCTAAATTGATTCTTCCTTGCCTGCTCGGAGAAAGTGCAGCTGGGCCGGTGCAAGTTTTCCTTTGCCAACTGGAATCTGTCAGTAGGGGGCGCTCGAGAAACGTTTTGCAGAGGAAGGCTTTGTCCCTGCTGATGCTGGGGTGTTCTCTCCAAAGGTTTCAGCAGCAGCTGCAGCTCCTCAGATGCAACTGAGGGAGGGCCGTTCCTCAGATGCTGTGTCTCAACCCCAGGAACAGTCACTGCTCCTTGCATCTAGTATTCCTATATTATTCTTTAAAAATGTCCCCCTCTTGGGGCAAGGAGGCACACATCTGTAATCCCAGCAGCTCAGGAGGCGGAGGCAGGAGGGTGGAGAGTTTAAAGCCAGTCTCTGCGATTTATGGAGGCCCTAAGTAATTCAGTGACACCCTGTGACTCAATAAAATACAAAAATAAAAGGGCTGGGGATGTGGCTCAGTGGTTAAGTGCCCCTGGAGTCAATCCCCAGTGCAAAAAAAAAAAAAAAAAAAAAAAAAAAATCCCCTGGGCACAGTGGCACACAGCTGTAACCCCAGAGAGACTTGCTGAAGCAGGGGATCACAAGTTTGAGGCCAGCCTTAGCATTTAGCAAGAACTTCAGCAACTTAGGGAGATCCTGTCTCAAAACAAGGTGGGGGGCTGAGGATGTGGGGATGTAGCTCAGGGGTGATGCATCCCAGATTCAATTCCCAGTGCATGGCACACCCCCCATTTATTTTTAATTTTTTTCAAGGAGACAGTTTCTTACTATGTTGCCCAGGCTGGACCCAAACTCCTGGGCTCAAGTGACTGACTCAGCCTCTGAGTAGCTGGAACTACAGGTGCCCAGCACTTCCTAAATTCTTTTACAATTATGTTGTTTTCTTACTAGCCAGTCCCTCCTGACTGCAATTCCCTCGTTACGGTTAATAATTCTTTACAGCAAACTTTCCCTGTTCAAAGTACCATGTGGTTTCTGTCTCCTGATTGGATACGGGCTGATGCGTGGTGTGGCAAAGAGAGCTCTCACCATGGCATTGCCTCAGTGGTGAGACCAAGTGAGCCCTAGGCCAAAGGCTGTTTGTATCTTGCCAAATGGCACTTAAAAGCAAACGTTAGAAGAATCAATCTGTTTCCAAGTAAATTAGCTACGTTCAAAGAAATCCACCCCCAAACAATATAAAATACACAATGTTTGGCATCCAACTGATAGTTACTACCGACAGTTACTACCAATAGTTCCTAGCCAATAGTTCCTACCAATAGTCACTACAATAGTTACTGGAATTCAGTTGGAGATACAAAGAAGCAGGAAATATGATCAAAAATAAGGAAAATAATCAATCAATAAAAGCAGAGCTAGAAATATCAAAGAATTAGTTAACAGAGGCTTTTTTTATTGTATTGTATTACATTTTTTTGATGTTGAAGATTTAACCCAAGGGCACTTTACCACTGAGCTACATCCCCAGCCCTTTCTATTCTTTATTTTGAGACAGAATCTCTAGCTAATTTGTTCAGGTTGGCCTCAAATTTGAGATTTCCCTGCCTCAGGCTCCTGAGTAGCTGGAATTGTAGGCGTGGGTCACTTTGTCTGGCTATAAGAGCTGTTATTAAATATATTCAAGAAGGTATAACTTGAATATGATATAAAGAGATGTGAAAAATAGAAAACTCCCCATTGAACTTTTAGAGCTATACGGTACAATGTTTGAGATGAAAAATGCCCTGGGTGGAATTAAAAGCAGATTAGACGCTGCAGAAAAGTAAGTTTTGTGAACTTGAAGACAGCAATAGAAACTATCCAAAATGAACCAAGGAGTAGAAAGCAGATTTGAAAAACAAACAAACAAAAAACATCTGGGCACAGTGGTGTGAGCCTATAGCCCCAGCTACTTTGAAAGCTGAGGCAGGAGGATCTCTGGAGCCCAGGAATTTGAGACCAGACCTGGCGACCTATCAAGGTCCCATCTCAAGAAAACAAAAACAGAACAGAAAGATCTCTAAAACCACAAAAGTCAGAAAATCACTGAGCTGTGGACTAACATTAGGTAGCCACTATACCTTTTTGGAGACTTAGAACGGAGTAAGGAAGAGTGACAGAAAAATATTTGAAGAAATAATGCCCTCCAAATGTCCTGATTTTTATTTAATTTTGTTTGGGACTGGGGATTGAACCCAGGGGTGCTTTACCACCGATCTACACTCCTAGTCCTTTTTATTTATTTATTTATTTTTATTTTGAGATGGGTCTCCTTAAGTTGCTGAGGCTGGCCTTGAATTTGTGGTCCTCCTGCCTCAGCCTCCTGAGTCGCTCAGATTATAGGCATGTGCACCATTCTGTCTGAAAATGTCCTAATTTGATGAAAACTATAAACCCACATATCCAAGAAGCTCATAAAACCCCAAGTACAAGAAATATGAAGAAATCTACATGAAGGACTGAGCGTGGTGGGACACATCTGTAATCCCAGCAGCTGGGGAAACTGAGGCAGGAGGATCGTGAGTTCAAAGCCAGCTTCAGCAATTTAGCAAGAACTTAAGCAACCCAGCAAGATCCTGTCTCTAAATAAAATATATAAAAGGGCTGGCCCAGTGATTCAGCACCCCTGGGTTCAATACCTGGTACCAAAAAGAAATCTATATGAAGGTGCATCCGAATCTGTCTTCATCACTGTCAAATCGAAACTCTTAAGAGCAGTCAAAGAAGATTACATAAAGAAGGAAAACAGAAGCAGGCAACTCTGAGGATCGTGAAGCAATGTCTTTAAGGTACAAAAAGGTAAAAACAGGCAACGTGGGATTCAGTTGGAGATATCTTTCAAATATGAAGATGGAATAAGGCACTTTCAGACATTCCAAAGTGAGAGCATTCATCACCAGCAAACCTGCACCGGAAGAAATGTTTTTAAAAGTCCTTCAAACAAAAGGAAACCTGTCTACCTAGAGGAGTGAAAAACCCCAGAAATGGTAAATCTGTGAGTGAGTTTTTTTCTTATTTAAAAATTCCTCTTGGCCAGGTTCAGTGGCCCTGTAATCCCAACGTCTTGGGAGGCTGAGGCAGGAGGATTGTGAGTTCAAAGCCAGCCTCAGCAAAAGCGAGATGCTAAGCAACTCTGAGACCCTGTCTCTAGATAAAACACAAAATAGGGCTGGGGATGTGGCTCAGTGACCAAGTACTCCTGAGTTCAATCCATAGTACCTCCCCGCAAAAAATTATTAATTTATTGAGACAGGGTTTCGCTAAGTTTGCTCAGAATGGAATTTGTGATCCTTTTACCTCAGAACAGGCATGTGCCATGGTGTCTGGCTACTAAAATTCCCTTTATTATATTCTAAAAATTTGTTCTACATGACAGTAGAATGTATTTTGACATATCATACGTACATGGAGTATAACTTCCCCTTCTTGTGGCTGTACATGATGTGGAGTTGCACGGGTCATGTATTCATATATATGCATAGAAAAGTGATGTCCCATTCGTCCTACTGTCTTTCCTATTCCCATCCCCCTCCCTTCCCTTCATCGTTTAATCCAAGGTACTTCTATTCGCCCCACCCCCACTGTGTGTTAGCAAACAAACGGATCAGACAAAGCATTGGCCTTTGATTTGGGGGGATTGGCTTATAAAACTCTCTTTAAAAGATAGTTGAAAACAGGGCTGGGGGTGTGGCTCAAGCGGTAGTTCGCTCACCTGGCATGCGTGCGGCCCGGGTTCGATCCTCAGCACCACATACCAACAAAGATGTTGTGTCCGCCGAGAACTAAAAAATAAATATTAAAAATTCTCACTCTCTCTCTCTAAAAAAAAATATAGTTGAAAACAAATCTAAAAATATGTTGTGGGGCTTATAGGATGTGTAGAAATAAAATGCATGGTAATGGTAGCACAGAGGCGGTCGGTGGGAGACGAGAGTAAGGGCTAAGTCAGGTGGTATGGTATTGCTTTACCTGTAAGTGAAAAATTCATTCAGGAATCCTAAAGGAGCCACACACACAAGTTTAGTTTGACAAACAAATAAAGGAGGTAAAATAGAATGATGGTCACAGAAGCCCACGGGGCTGGATGTGGCTCCGCAGCCACCGCTCTTTGGGGCTCCTCAGCCCAGCAGGGTCCCACAGAGCCTCTGTGGGTGCTGGGATAAAGCAAGTCCTCTTGCAAAACAGCTTCCTCTTGTGCCACCTTCTGGCCTATTTTTAACTCAGGCTTCCTAAGTGCGTCTGGTTCAAGGAGAATCAGCTGCTCTGAGACTCCCTGGGGCTACCTGTCTCCCTGGCCTCTCTGCTCTCTGCAGCCCTGAACAGCTCGGGGCTCCTCAGCTACTGGTCTCCATGGAGGCGGCTCCTTCCTCCTGCAGGGTGCAGGTGGGTGAGAGTATCCCTAGGGGGCGCCACCGGGTCGCCCTAGACAGGGGTGCCAGAGCAGCCAGCCTAAACCAGGCACCGTGGGGCACACCTGTGATCCCAGAGGCTGAGGCAGGAGGATGGAGAGTTCAAAGCCAGCCTCAGAAATTTAGCAAGAGCGAGTGTCTCGAAGTAAAAAAATAAAAAGGGGTGTCCTGGGCTGGGGGTGTGGCTCCTCGGGGGAGCGGGCCTCCAGCATGTGCAAGGTGCTGGGTTGGATCCTCAGCACCATATAAAAAAATAAGTAAATAAAATAAAGATTTTGTGTCCAACTACCACCAAAAAATAAATATCAAAATAAATAAAAGGGATTGTAGCTCAGTGGTGGAGTGCTCGCCTAGCAGGTGTGAGGCACTGGTTCGATCCTCAGCACCACATAAAAGTCAACAAAATAAACCTGTTGCGTTCATCTACAACTAAAAAACGGTTATTAAAAAAGGGTGGTGGCGGGCTGTGGCTGTGGCTCCGTGGTTGAGTGCCCCTGGTACCAAAAAAGAAAAGCCAGTCCAGCAAGGAGGGGACCCCAGACTCCTCCAGGAGAGTACGTGTGCATCCCGCACAGACACCCTGGTGAAAAGGTGACCTCGCCGGTGTGTGGGAATGTTTTTGTGACTTGATTCCGTGGAATATCAGCACGGCGGCCTCTGCCCTTTTGATCCTGTGTCCCCTCTGCTTGGCCTAGTCCTCCCCACAAACACCTGCCCCTAACTGGCAGGCCGCCCATCAGCACTTAACCTCCGGATCTCTCAAGGCCTTCCCAGACAACCCTGCCCACAGGCCCAGTCAGATGGCCGCCTTATTCTGGGTGGCACGCCCGCCGGCGTTTAGCGCCTGCCTGTGGGTGGTTCACCCTGGAGGAGGGAGGAATGCTCTCAAGGCCTGTGGTGGGGGTCTTTCTAGGAGAGACTCCCCCTTTTCCCATGTCAGATCAGGTCCTGCCAGGCCCCGAGGGGCAGCCAAGGGACAGGTACACAGCCTAATGGTACAGAGGCCAGGCCTCGGGGGAGGCTGTGACCCGTGTGGGCAGTTCTGGTGCCCAGGTGGGCAGACAGGGGCGTGGTCCTGCTCCGGGGGATGGGGCAGCCTCTGTTGGTCTCCTTGGGTGGCTCCCCTAAGGCCCAGGTCTGCTGTATGGGCAGGTCTGGTGTGGGAAGAGGGGGCCCTCTGACCACACGGGGCTCGGACTCTCCCCAGCAAGCACCCCCACCCTGCACCGTCTCTCCTTCCTCGGGGGGCAGGCTGGGCGGCTCCCTAGAAGGAGCTGTGGTGGGCATCTGAGCGTAACACAGGTGCGCACCCGGCCTCTGCGCACACAGGGATGTGAGTAGGAAGCCCCGGCTCTCCCTGGGTGTGTGAGTGTGTCCTCAGACATCCTGGGGTCCTGGGGTTGTTTCTGTGACTCTGTGGCTGTAGATGGGACCACAGATTTCCCCCCCTCCGGGGGTGAACGTGGCACTGCCCTCCCCCCTCTGCCCCTCCTCCCTGTACTTTCCCGGACTCTCGACTTTGCCCAGTTGGTTTGGCTGCTGCCCCTGGCATGAAATGCTGTTTGTTTAGTTGGGACTGTCAGCCAGTCCACGTTAGAGAACTGTGTCATTTGTTGGATGCCAGCCCTCAGGGGTGTGACCCTGTGTGACCCTGGATCCAAGTGTGGCTCTGGGTGCCCGTGGGTCCTTCCCTTGTATGTGAGCTGGCGTTTGCATGAGCGCGTTTGGCATTGTGACATTAGCACCTGTGCCTGGTGCGGGGACGAGGACTTGGAATCGGCTTGAACACACACACCTGGGTGGGTGTGGAGGCGGTGGATGAGTGTGTGCCCGTGAGTGTCGGCTCTGTCTGCACAGTCGGGCGGAGGTGGCCTGTGTGCCTGAGCCCTTCTGGATTGGTCCCCCTGGCCCCGTGTGAGGCCCCTTCCCCCTCAGCTGTGTAAACAAAGCCCCGCTCCCCTCTGGGGGGGCCTTCAGGCCTGTGCCCCCTGCCCCTCCCTCCTGGAGCAGTGAGTTTGATTGACTGTGTGGGGTCGCAGGTTTGGAGATTGTATGAGCCGGCATGAACTGAAGTGTGTGCAGTCGTGTGTGTGCATGTGTGTGTGCGTGTGTGTGTGCGTGTGTGTGTGTGTGCGTGTGTGTGTGTGTGTGTGTGTGTGTGTGTGTGATCTGAGCGTCCTTTGCAGGCCGGGGGACTCCTGACCCTTTGGGCCCAGCTCTCCCAGGTTCCTGGGCCAGTCCGTCCACCCTTTTATAGCCAAGCTTGACAACAGCCCTATAATTACCTGGGGCCAGACGCTGTGGAGGAGGCCAAGAGTTCAGTGCTGACCCTCCAGGGAAGGGGCCATGTCTGCCCCCACCAGGCCAAGCCAGAGGACACTGGCAGAGGCCACACTTCCCAGGGCCAGGTGGAGGGCCAGCACCGCCAGGTTAGGCCAGAGCTTTCTCCCCCTGCCCAGGCCCAAAGTCTCACACCCTGACCCAGCCCCCATGTCCATGTCATACTTCTCTGGTCTGGCATCCGGGAGCTGCAGCTACCCAGCCTGTGTGCCCACTACCTCCCCCCTGTCTTGCATCCAGCTCACGTCCCTCATCCCCATTCATGTCTTCCTACCCCATCCTTGTCTCTGGTCTCCCGGTCCCAGTTTGTGTCTCCACTCCAATCCATGGTCCCTTCTTAGTTCAATCCAGTGGAGACCCCTGTCCCAACCCATGGGTCCCCAGAGCAGCCCAGGACCCTGGTTTGCCTGCTGGACAGAACAAGGACATGAGGGAGAATGGATCAGACCTGAAGTCGGAGCAGCTCTGGGCTGGGCAGGTGTCGGCAGGCCCAAGCCTCCTGCCAGCCCCAGAGCATCTAGAACCAAGGAGGGAAAGAAGGAAGGGGGGAGACATTCTGGAGTGGAGGCTCAGGCCTGGGCATGAGGGGTTCCGTAGAGCAGCCCCCGCTCCCTCCAGCGCTCAGCCCTACCCGCACGTTTACACCCCAAAGGCTTCAAGCTCCTGCACTGGCCCCCTGTCCAGGTGCATGGGAGGCTTGACTTACAGTCCCCGAGGGCTGAGACCACAGCCCGGATTCCAGGCCATCTGACACCCGGCGACTGGGAATCTCCCTCCCTGAGTCCAGAGCTGGGGTCAGTAGCTTCTTGTCGTTGTTTTCCTTTTAGTTTTTGTTGATTTATTCATCTTACTCTGGGGAGATGGGGAAGGGGAGATTCACCTGTGTTGATGTGAACCCTCTTGATGCCCTTGCCCAGGCAGCAAGATGAGACCAGAGGAGGAAGAAGCCCCTGCTCGGGTGGGAGCTGCCTCTCTGGATCCCGCTCTCCCGGACCCTACCACCTCTCCTGCCTCAGGGCCCTGGGCTTTGGGGTGGGGACAGCGAGGTGAGCAGAATGTCCAGGCCTTGGGGCACCACCAGCCTGCAGCAGATTCTAAGAGAACCTCAGGTGCTGGGGTCAGGCACTCGGAAGGAGGTGGCTCAGGCTGGCTCCCTGTCCCCAGCTAGAGCCCTGCTGCCATCCGCCCCCACCCCAGGTGTCTTGCTCAGTCCCACACCTGAACTTCTCTGTTTCCTGTGGTTCCACCTGTGCACAGGTGTTGAGTCTCTCTGTGGACCTCCCTTCCCTCCCCCTGCCCTCCCCCAAGCCCTCCCACCGAGCTCTCTCACCACCCCCAGACCTCGGCGCCAGGCAGGCTCAGGGTCTGTCCACCTAGTGCTGAGCCCTCTCCCTGGGCCCCCTTTCCTGCTCTGAAACTGAAACCCCGCCTGAGGGCAAGGCCCCCAGCAGGACTCTGAGCTTCAGGGGAATGGAAAGGGATCCTCTTTCTTTTTTAGGGGGGTTATTTTTGAGGAAAGGGATCCTTGAGAGGGTGGCACTCCCTCCTTGTCACGACTGTGGGGGTGTAAGAAGTTTCAAATAATACCAGCCTTCAACCCCCAGGGACACGTGAATGTCCCCTTCCGGGGAAAGAAAGATGGACACGAGTTCTGGCCCAGCACGCGACTGGCTGTCTCTGAGCCTCCCTCCTCACATTTGTAAAAGGAGGGGGCAGGATTGGCTTCCGCAATCCAGATCTGAGGTTCTTTTTTTTGGCACTGGAGATCGAACTCAGGGGCTCTTAACCACCGAGCCACATCCCCAGATCTTTTTCTTTCTTTCTTTCTTTTTAAATTGTATTTAGAGCCAGGTTAAGTTGTTTAGGGCTTCACTAAATTGCTGAGGCTGACTTTGAACTTTCGATCCTCCTGCCTCAGCCTCCTGGGCTGCTGGGATTATGCACATGCGCCACTGTGCCCGGCTTATTTTACTTTTTGAGACAGGGTCTTGCTAAATTGCTGAGTCACTAGGATTATAGGTATGCACCACCCTGCCCAGCTCAAACCCACTCCTTTTTTTTTTTTTTTTTTTTTTTTTTTGGTACCAGGGATTGAATCCAGGGGTACTTAACCACTGAGCCACATCCCCAGCCTTCTTTTTTTTTTTTTTTTGAGGCTGGCCTGGCACTTCGGATCCTCCTGCCTCAGCCTCCCAAGCTGCTAGGATTACCACCACACTCAGTTAAACCCACTTTTTACTGTTTTCTTGGTACTGGAATGGAACCCAGGGCCTCATGCTTGCCAGGTAAGTGCTCTAGCACTGAGCCATATCTTGAAGGCAGAGGCTGTGTCTTCTTTGTGTCTCTAGTCCCCAAGATAGAGCCTGGCATTTGGCAGGCACTCAATGAATGTTGATTGGACACACAGTCAGTACAATGAAGGAGTCCACCTTTTCAGTCATCTTCAGTAAGGAGGCTCGGGCTAGTCCACAGTTCTGCCATTAATAGACCCGGACATGATTCCAAGTTCAGCTGAGATTCCATTTCCTATGGACACTGAGAGGAAGGGAACACAGATCCTGCCACCAAGCCCACTGCCACAACAACACAGCCTCAGGGTCCAGAGGAAGGGCACCTACCCAGGGTCCAGTCTGCCCACAGTAGGAGTAGAGAACCTGGGTGGGTTGGGGTCCTGTGGCCAGGGCACTTAAAAAGTGAAGCCCTAGGTACATTCTGACCCTTACCCTCGTCCCCTTGTGCAGTGTTTCCTGTACAATCCTGACCTCACCCCCTCGGGCTCCTTGTTTTTATGTTTTGTTTGTTTTTCGGTACTGGGGGCTGAACCCAGCAACCACTGAGCCACAGAGCTGGGGCCCCACTGGGGAACCCCAAGCCCTTTTTATTTTTATTGATTTTTTGGGGGGGCATACCAGGGATTGAACTCAGGGGCAGTGTCCACTGAGCCACATCCCCAGCCCTATTTTGTATTTTATTTAGAGCCGGGGTCTCACTGCGTTGCTGAGCTTTGAATTCGAGATCCTCCTGCCTCAGCTTCCCTAGCTGCTAGGATTATGTGCGTGTCCCACTGCACCGGGCCAGCTTGGGCTCCTCGGTCAGCTTTACACATTCTCCGGTCTCTAGCCTTCTGTCCCCTCTGCTCTCCTGAGGGCTGCAGGTGCTGGAGTTATGTGCAGCTCCAGCCCCAGAAACGGACATGTTTTTACATGAATAAAATTCCAAAGGGACTGGGGCTGGGGCTCAGCGGTAGCACACTTGCCTAGCATGGGTGAGGCACTGGGTTCGGTTCTCAGCACCACATATATTATAAAAAAAATCAACAACTAAAAAATAAATCAAAATTTAAAAAATTACAAGGAGTTATAAAGGAAACCAATTACATTGAAACACAGTTACCAAAACATTTACATTTTTGATATAGTAATATATATGCTTCTTTATTAACACATTGAAGACAAGAAAGGTCTAACAACTATGACCATTTCAAAGTAGTGATGAGAGTAAATGATATTGTGAGAGATCGTCAACAACTACAGTGCAGTCTGAAAACATCTGTGATTTCTGCCCGTTACAAAGTCACAGGTCATTAATTACTATACTGTGGTTTGCTGCCCACATACATAAGAGAATGTTAAATTTTAGGTACAGGTAAGTGAAAATAAACATTGTTTTTTTCTATCTAGGTTCACAAATCCCTGAAATCCAAAGACCCCAGGCAAGAACCTCTGATTACATCACAATGGGAAGAAAAGAAGACAATCACTGATAGAGCCTTTAATCCCCGTGTCATTTAATCCTTGCACCAACCCTGAGAGGTATGGTATGGCCCAGTTGGTTTGATGGGATGGATACCTGAGGCCCAGAGAGGTTAAGGTATTTGCTCAAAGTCAACCAGGCCCAACTTAAAGCCTCTCTTGCTCTCTGCCCACAGAGCTGCCTCTCAAAGGAGATAAGCCACAGCACAGTTCAGGGGACTGTGTGGCTCCCAGGCCTTGTGCCCTGTGGAGTAGAACCAGGGGAACGGAGGGCGCCGGTCCCTTCAAATCACACACACTCAGTTATTTTTCTCTCCAGTTTATTTTTTTAGACTAAGAGCAGAGTATGAAAGTCACAGCCAAAGCACTTGAAAAAGGCCCAGGATGGGTGGGGACCACGTGGGGTGGGCAGGGCAAGGTCCTGGGATCTGGCTCCCGGCTCGGGGCTGGAAGGGAGGGGCGTCGTTGTCTCACGGTCTCCAAAAGTGTCTGTGCGTTGCATAGGTCCTGTCTTCACGGAAGACAAAAGAGGGGCCAGGGGGTCCCCGGCGGGGCCTAGCCTGGTGGGAAAGGGGTCTGAAGCTGGAAGGGGGGTCAAGGGAGGCCGGGTTAGGGAGGGAGAGGGACTCTGTACATTATATATAGAGATATAGAGTCTGTACATGCCTGCCTGGCACCCCAGTGCCCACCCCTGCCACCCGTCCACGGCCTGCCTCCTAGGGGTGTCTACTTGTAAACTTGGATTTGATCCAAACCACAATCCTGCAAGTGGGAGTGGGGGGAGGGGGACGTGCTTATTGCTGTAAACAGGGGAAGGGGCAGCGGGCAGTGCTACCCCCTTGCCCATTTAGTCCCCTCCCCATGTTCTGTCCCTGGAGGAGAGTGATGGGGCACCTTTCACGTTGGCTTGTCTCTCTGGGGGGACAAAAGGGGAGGGAGCCAGGGGTCAGGGAAAGGTACCAGGGGGCAGGACGTCCTGAGAACTGCCCTTTATGGCCCCAAATTTGGTACCAAACATGACAGAGCCACAAGGTCACCTGGGACCTTTGACTGTCCCTGCGCCTGGTCCACTACAGTGCCCTATCCGGAGGGAGGGGCAGAGGGAGTGGGCACAATGCACGGTGCGGACCCCACTTCCAGCCATGGGAGGGGGTGCAGGCCCCACAGCTAGGCTTCCCGTTAAGAGGCCAAAGACTCCTCGCTTGTTCACAGCCCCGCCCCATCTCTCCCCACCAAGGCATGGGACAGAGCTAGGAGGCCAAGAGTGTCATGAGGAAGAAGGCGATGCCCACGGCCAGGGGCAGGTGTTCCCTCTTGGGGCTGGTCCCGCTGATGCTCTTCTCAAGCTTGGGCACCTGGGGGTTCTCTCCCTCAAAGTCTTCTGTGGATAGATGAACAGACAGACTGGTGAGGGCTGGGCTGCGTGCCAGGGCTGGGGCACGCGGCAGCGGCAGCAGCAGTGGAGCCAGGGACGTGACCACCCACTGGGGCAGGAAGGACCAGTGTCCCAGGGGAAAGCATGCAGGAGAGCAGGCACTGGGGAGGGGGCTGCGATGTCAGCAGTGGCCACCAGAGGGCGCTGCGCAGACTCACCCAGCACGTTGATCCTCACATTGGGGCCCATGGTGAACTGGGGGAGAGTGGGGACCGGCTTCTCCCCGGAGTGCGATGCTGCGGGGTGGGGTGCGGGCGGGGAGAGACGAGGGGAGAGTCAGGGCCAGGACCCCCTCCCCTTGCTACAGCTGGGGAGCAAGCCCCCCTCGCCTGTGCCCTCCGCCCCCACCCACAGGAAGCCAGGGGAGCCCCAAAGCAGGGGAGCCAAGGACAGGGGTGAGGCCGGGAGTCGACGGTACTCACTGGAGGCGCAGCAGACGAACACCTTCATCCTCAGACACTTCCAGTGCAGGTTGTGGGTGGGCGTGGCTGGGGAGGAGACCAGGTCTGAGTGGCTTTCTTCCCACCCGTGGCCCATGCCCTCCTCCCCTCCACGCTGCCCTTCCTTGGCCGCTGCCCTTCAGTAGCCCCTACCCTTTGGACATTGGTAACTATGGCTCTGCTGTAAGCTTGCGATGCCTTTTGGGTCCCAACGGACCCCTGAAGTCCCGACCCAGGAGTCCCTCATAGGAACAGCGATTCTGAGGCCCAAACTGGGGACTGTCACCGAAGCCCTCTCTTAGCCTCACAGCCATGACTGAGCTGAAGCCCCCAGTCCCCCAGCTCATCCCGGGCCCCTGGGGACTCCATCCCTGGCTGTCAACTCCGGCTAACTCTGTCGCTGTCACTTACAGATGTAGTAGTACTCGTGGCCGGCGTGGAACTCGTAGCCCAGCGAGAAGGCGCTGTAGCGCTGGAACTTCTCCGAGAACTTGATGGGGCTATGGGGGGCGTGCGGCCGGTTGCACTCCCAGCGCTTGAAGCCCTGGCTGGCGTTGCAGGTGCGGTAGCCGCTGCGGCTCACCATGTAGAGCACGTACTGCTCCCCGCCGCCCGGCCCGGGGCCCGCTCCCGGGCCCACCCCTGAGCTGTTGTAGTGGGGGCAGTAAATGTCCAGGTAGTCGTTCACGTTCACCTGCACGGTGTAGCCCTCTCGCCGCAAGCTGCGGGGAAAGGAAGCGGGTCAGAGGAGAGAAACCCCGGAGCCAGCCCGCCTTCCACACACCGCTCCCTAGACCCTCCCCGGGGGTCCCTGGAGTCCCCCGACTCTTCCTCCAAGCGCCCTCTCTTAGCCCTGTCTCTGTCCCCGGGGCCCTAAAGCCGCCAGTCTTTCACTATCCCGGGCCCTCGCCTTCGTGGCCGGTCTTTCTCCTGATGGCCACCAGGGGGTAGCAGAGGCGCAGGGAAGCCCGGCCTGCTCCCCCAGAAGAGGGGCAGGGAGAGGGGCGGGGGAGGAGGAGCGTGCGCCTGGGTTGCCACGGAAACCGCGCAGGCCCCGGCGACTCCCAGACCCAGGCCCGGTTTCCTCCGTCCATCCCCCCTTATTTACCCGCTGGGAGGAAGGACAGAAGGATGGAAGCGAAAGGTGAAAGTGGGAGGCATCCCTTCCGTGGGAAACACACCCGCCATCGCATCTCCCAGCATGCTTCCCTGCTGCTGCTGCTGCCAGTCCAGCCCCAAGGCCAGTCCGACAGGACTTGCCCTCACAGACACACGTATGGCGGCTTCATGCATATACACGCACAAGTTCCATGGCACAGGTACAAATATGTCCACCGCCTACTCAGAGGCGGCATACTCTGGCTAAAAAGCCAAGCTGCATGTGTGCTGAGCCGCATGCCAGTACTAGTTGACCCCAAGACATGATCACTGGCCTCTGTACCTTGATTCCCACTTACCTCCACCCCAAGGCCACGGGCAATTAGGTCCCCAATAACCTGACACAACAGATCAGGGAGCCGAGGGGTTCGGCACCAAGGCCTCCTGGCATCATGTCAACAGCCAAAACTTCTGTCTCATTACAACCCACCCTTCTTCCTCTACCCCGGGTGCTACTGCCCCAATAACCATGTTCAGCCAAGTAGTGGGCACAGTGCCCAGATACCATGGCTGTATCTCTCACGTTCCGGATCCTTCTCTGGAACAGAGAAGCAGATGCTGGATCCCTAGTAATCCCTACCTGCCTTGCTAGTTACCATCCAAATGATGGTCTGAACACCCTTGATTGTGGTACTGATGGGAGAAACCTCTAAGTGGACAGAGGGACGTGGAGGAGTGGGCAGGGCTTTTTTCTAGTTTTCTTAGGGTAAGAATGCACACATATTGTCAGTGAGAAGGGAGTAGGGTGGACACAGAAAGACACCAGGTACCAGGCAAAATGTCAAACCTCTGGGGTCCCTAGTCCCTGGGAATTCCCCGAGGGGAGGGACTGGCTCTCTGTGTCACTTGGTACCACCCAGTTCCATAAGCAGTAATTAGATCAATTAGGGAAATGAACTTGGAGGTCTGGGCATGAGAGGGGCCTTGAGGGTCCTTCCCCACCTTACTCCACGTCCCTGGCTTTGCCTATACTACCCCCTCCCCAAGCAAGCCCTTCCAAACTTGGCAGTGAGGTGGATAGGTGAGAGCCGGTGTTTGGGCACCCAAGTGGGCATGGGCACAGCCTCCTTGAGTCATCAGGAATGCCACCAGTCCCACCTGGTTCCCATGGGAGTGATGGGTCACTCAGGCCCCTCCCTGGCCCTGGCACTGAGGTGGGCAGGAGTCTCAGCCTGGGGCACTGGGAGCAGGAAAACGGGTTAGACCAGGCCTGGCTCCTAGCCGCCTCCCTAGGCTTGCCGGTCCATCCCAACCCCACACAGTCTCCTGTTCTTCCCCTCAGGCTTTGGGGAGGGGGCCACCAGTGGCAAGATGCCAGGCGTGGGGCAGTTGCACAGCCACACTAGGGCCTCTGTCCTTGAGCCTCGCCCATGTTTCCAGTCCCATTCTGAAGGAGCCCCTCCCTGCCGCACCACCTGGTTCCTCCTACCACACACCCCATTCCAGCAGGGAGCAAAGCCAGCTCCAGAGATATTCCTACAGGTACCTGGGTTTCCTCAAGCGGGTGGGACCAGTCTTACAAAAGGTCACTGGGTGACCACAAGGAAAGAGAAGCTAATTCTTACCTATCCCTGTGCTAGGTGGCAGGAGAAACCATGAAATGTTCTCCAAAGCTGGGCACGTGGGAGAAAGATCTGCCGATGGGATGGCGGTGCCCATTTGGTATCTGGTGGAGGGGGGTGGTGTGGAGGGACAGCACAAGGTCTGGCCAGGAATCCCTAGGGCAACTCCGAGGAGACTTGTCTGTTTGGCTTAGGCGCTTTAATTGAATCTGTCATCCTCCTTCGCCCTGGCAGTGAAGAGGGAGGTGCCGCTAAGTCCCAGCACAGCTCCGCAGTAACTCCGCCTCCAGGGCCCCACAGCCCGGTGGTACGTGGGCTGCGATCTGGGGGCAGTGCTGCGTCCAGCACCTTCAGGCAGTTTTCTACCCCTCCCCTTCATCCTCATGTTGCATCCTCTCTGTCCCCCAGAAAGGAGCGTGTCCACACGTACCTAGACCGGGTGCCCCCTCGCCCCGTTATTTCAGTTTGTCCCGGTTCGCACCACCCTCGAGGCACGTCTCGACCCCTTATTCCTTCAGCACCCCGCCGGCCCTGAGTGTCCGCGGAGGGGGCTGGCTGGGCGGCGGGGGGAGCGGGGAAGGAGCAAGCTTCTCCCCCCGGGGCAATTAGGGGCTGGTAAACAGGGTGTCTCACAAGACCAGGGAGGATGGGAAGGATCCCAGGGGGCTCCAAACTTGCTAGATCCCTGTCCCCGGCCTCCGACGCCCGGGTGCAGAGTTAAGGGAGTGGAGGAGAGATGTGGAGAGACCTGCTTCTTCCCTCCAGCGCGCGCCCCCGAGGCTGCGCGCCGCCCGCTCCAGCAGGCGAGGCCAGACCACGTGTGCGCGGCGTGGGGTCCGCGCGCGGGGCTCGGGGGTGGCGATGGGGCCGGTGGAGGCGGCGGCGGGAAGGATCGCGGGGCGGCGCGGGCACGATGACACCCCCGCGCCCCCCACGCACCGGGGCCTCCACACCCCGCGGGTCCGGGTCTGGTGAGCCAGGTCCTGGGCCTGGGGCTCCCCCGGGCCGCGTCGGGTGAAGGAGAATCTGCGCGCCCGACACCCCCGCCCCTCGTCCCTGCGACAGCGGCGGCGGCGGCGAAGGTTTATTGATCTGCAGCGGCGGAGAAGAGCGAGAGACCCGCCGAAAGCGAGGCACAGAGATGGAGTGAGACACAGACACACGGGAGAGGAACAGAGACGGATTCCCCGGGAAGGGAGAGGGCGGAGCGTCGGGAGAGAGAACCAAAAACCGAGAGAGGGGAGAGGAGACTGGGAACCGGGGCTTGGGAAACGGGAGAGACCCAGAGGCCATCAGAGAGGCCCACAGATAGGAGAGATGAAGCCCGAGAAACGCAGAGGGGAGAATCAGGGACGCAGGAGGATGCAGGGCAGGAAGTCGGAGCCAGAGAACACAGAGAAGACCATCAGGGACGTAGTAGAACCTCAATAAATATTTGTTGAATGAATGTGTGAATGAAAGAGATCCGCAACAGAAACATTTCAGATAGACAGGTAAGGGGACAGCTAGAGAATGGTGTTCCTAGGCTTCCTGAGACAGAGTACTAACGCCTCCTTAGATCTGCAAAGAAATGAAGCACAAGGCAGGGGCAATATAATTGGCCATCAGACTCACACCCCTCCCAAATCAATTCTGGGCTCAGGGGGCCCCTCAACTTCACATTCTCATGCTTCCCTCCAACACAGTCCTTCCACCCCTAGTTTCTGGGGCGCGCAGGGAACAGGTCTTGCCTATTCCGGGGGCCTAGGCAGAGGGGCTGAATGGGGGCCAGAGGGCTAGGTCGTGGCTGCTGTGCAGAGGGTACTGCCCCCGGGTCTGTCAAAGGAGGCCGCTGCACGTGTCCCACCAGCACTCTCTCACGTGACCCTCAGGAGGCGGGGTCGTGAGACCCTCCCCACGTGACCCCAGGGGCAGAGACCCTCCGCACGTGATGGGAGGTGGGAGCCAGGAGCCAGCTCACGTGACCGGGGGGAGGGGGCGCGGGAGCCTGTGGCTCGGCCCGGCCCCGCCCCCAGCTCCCCGGCCCTCTCCACTCCCGGCTCCGGAGCACGTCGCTCTCACGATTTATGGGGCCGCGGCTGCCGCAGTGAGGGAGCCGGGGAGCCCGGGCGCAGCGGCAACAAAGGCCCGGGAAGCGAGGCGGGGGCGGCGGCAGCCTCTCGGCCGGGTGCGTGCCCCCTCCTACCTGGCCGGTCCAGGCCCGCACGGGAGCGGAGCAGGCAGAAAGGAGGCTCTCGGAACCCGCACCCCACCCCCTTCCGGAGCTTTCACCTGCGCCCAGGTGTGCGCGGGGGAGGACAGTCGGCTCAACCCCCAGGCCATCCCGCACCTCTCCGCCCCGGCTTCCCCTAAGAACGTGGGGTGCCCGAGGGTGCGGGGAACCCGGGCCCCTCACCTGCGAGCTCTCCACTCCCGGCCAGACTCGGCCCGAGCGGGGGTCGGACGTGGGAGTCTGGGGGAGGGGGCGAGCTAGATCCAGCCGAGAAGTCAGCCCTCGGCGCCCCCCGGAGATCCTGGAGTCCCGCTCCGGGGGGGAGGGGCCGCATCCCCACCCCCGAGGTTTCCATGGGAAGCGAGAGGGGGGCGTCGTTGGCTCATCCCCACCCCCAGTCTGACACTCTGGGCGCGAGGAGGGAGAGAGGGGGAGGCGCAGAGCCCCAAACAACAAAGAGCGGAGCGGCGAGCGACAGCCCCTCCCCCGGAAGGTTGGGGGTCGCGGCCGCCAGGCCCTCCCGGTCGTCTCCCCTGGGGTCTCGCCATTTGCTCCCTAGTCGCCCCCAGGGTGGGGAGCTAGAGATCGCGCTGCCGCCACCGCCCGGGCAGGTGTGACAGTGACCCCCCACGTCCCCAGGGATCCCCCTACCCACACACAGACACACAAGGAGGCGGCCAAGGGTGATACACACGGCGGCTCCGCGGGGAGGAGAAGACAAGGGCAGCGAGGACTGAGCAGAACGGGGACCCGGCCCCGCAGCCGGCCCCCGTCCGCCGCGCCACACACCCCGGGAAACCACACGGCGGCCCCGACACTCGTCCAGACCGCGGCGGCGCCAACAGCCACCCCAACCCAGACGCGGCCGGCCACGCGGACCCGGACCGCAGCCCCCTCCCCAATCCGCCGCCCGCTCCCACCCCCAGACGATCGCCGACGCAGACACACAAATCACACTCAGACACACACGCACACTGACAGCCGCGCACGCCCGCTCACACTTGGTGCCATACGCCGATCCTGGCCCGGGAGTGTGTGTGTTGCGTGTGTGACACGCCGACATCTCCTCCCATCTCTCCCCGGTACCCCACGTACCGTCCTAACCAAGCAGCAGTCCCCAACTCGGCGACCCAGCCCCGGTACACCCTAGCGGGTCTATCCGCACCGGCAGGGCGGTCCACTCCCCTTGGTTCCGGGGAGGCGCTGGGTCGTACTCCCCGCCTCAGCTGGGTACCCCACTTTTAAAAGCAAGAGTACTAGGCAGCACCCCTTGAAACCCTCATGGCCGAAAACAGGTCACCCCTGGGCCCCTAAATGCGGCGGCCTATCCCCGGCACCCCAGCGCCCCAGATGCCAGCCCGACCTCCGGGAGTGCAGATGCGGGGGTACGGGACAGGGGCACGCTGCTCCCGAGGCGGGTGGGGAGAGGCCAGCGTGGGGTGGGGGCCCCCAGACTCCTCCGCACGGCCTGAGCGCGCCTTACTACACACCAGCAGCCTCGCAGACGGCCCCCCGACTTTCACAGACGCCCACGGAGTGCATCCCCCTCTCCCTCGCTTCCCAGCCCCCAGCTCTGCTCTCCCAGGACTCCCACTCGCTGCTCCCCCAGGACTTCCTGGGCCCCCCAACTCCCCTCTGGCTGACGCGGGACTTCCCTGGCCCCCGACTCACTGCTGGTTGGAGCTGTTCCAGTACACCGCATGCCGGTTCCCCAGCGCCCCCCCGGGCCCCTGGGCCAGCAGCGGCAGCAGCGGCACGGGCACGAGCAGCAGCAGCAGCAGCAGCGGAGCCGCCGCCATCCCCGGAGCCGCCGCCGCCGCCGCCCCCCGACTGAGCCCCGCGCTCCCGGCTTCTCAGCTTCCCAGCTCCCCGCTGCCGCCGCCGCCGGCCCCCAGCTTTAGGCCACGCCCACAGCGCTACCCTCCGCCCTCCTGGGCGCGCCCCGAAGCCCGGCCCCCGGCGCGCTCCCGCCAGGCCCCTCCCCGCTGGAGCCGGGAGCGTGCGGCGCGTGGGAAGCGGGGGCGTGCTGCCCCTGGGAAAGGATCAGCGCACACCTAGATTGGGTGCTGCGGCTGGTCCCCGGTGCTTTGCTCCTTCCAGGCTGGAATCCACAAGACAAGGATTTGGGATTGTGGGCCCACTCATTTCTAGGAAAGAGCGAAGGAGTCTTGAGAAGAATAATTAGGACTAAACCTCCTTCCTGTCTGAAAAATTAGACCCTCTGCTCCCTCCATGCCACTTTTCCTTTGTGCATGAGTCAGGTGGACACGGAAGAGTAGTAGAGCCCTCAGGTGGATCTGAGGACCAAGGACCTGACAGCTGGACCTGGAGCCCCCAGCTGAGCCTGAGGCTTGTTTTCATTGGAGGTGGAGTGGATCTCAGCCCCCAAGAATGTCAGTAGTGGGTATAAGCAGGGTCTTTGGCAGTCCAGGGCCCAAGGCCCAGGTGTGGACCTGGGCAAGAGCCAGCTGAAGCTGAGCAGGGCTTCCTGGACGTTTGCAAAGAGATCCTCATTTGCTCGCAGGCAGGCTCCTTCCAGGTGGGCCGTCTGTGTCCTCAGGCACTCCCACTCCCACTCCCAGAGGGGCTGACTCTGAGGGCAGAAAGTAGATTACCTTGTGTTTCAGCTCTCACCTCAGCCATTGTCCTCACAGGGACACCCAGGCACACACAGCTCACAGACACACACATTCAGGAAAAAGTCACAGACACCCAGAGGCAGAGAACATAGACACACAGTCAGTCACCTGATGCACAGACACACAGACACACATAGGCAAAGTTACTATCCACCAGAGTTCTGAAAAAACACAGGCCTCTCGACACAGAGACTAGAAGCACACACCCAAACTCGTACACACACAGAAAGGACACCCACGCAAACCCACATGCCCCCTCTGAAACAGACACACTTCTTTACCCAGGAAGTAGGAATCCAGGGGAAGGATCCTGAATACAGATCTCAATTGTCTGTCCCTTATCACTTAAGAGTGACTGGGCAGAACCAGGTTTGACTGGGTTCCCAAGACCCACTCCAACCACCTGTGGCCAGGGAGGCAGGCATGATGCTATTTTGCTACTGTGCTTTAGGAGAGAGGATACAGGGGCACCTCCCATCTGCTTATCCTTGTCAGGACAGGGTCCTGACCACAAGATAGTCTCAGGTGCGGGGTTTGGGGGAGGGGAAATACCATCCAGAAGAGGCTCATGAGGGCTACCCGGCAAGAGCAGCCTCTATCCTCTCCAGGCTTCTCCCCCACCCCCCAGGAGATCTCTCTTCTCATGAGCCAGAAAATAAATTAGGCCCCTTGGGATGGGAGTGGGGGACTCTGCCAACAGCTCTCCTGCCCCCAGACTCCTCATCCCCGGGAGACTTGTTTCACCCAAATGATGCTAACCTGCCTACTCCAGGGGCCACAAATCCCAGTCCCTATCCCTGTCCCCTGATCCACAAAGGTAGGCTTCTTTCTGTTGGGCCCTCAGTTGGCAGAGAGGCTGTCCGTATTCACAGTGAGTGGGAGCTTGCTGCTTTGGTCCAGGACTTTCGATTCCATTTTTGAAACCTGAAATCCCTGCTTATGGAATTTGGGTCCTGCTTAAAGATTTGGGCCCTTTTCTGTAAGGCCCAGATACTCCTCTTTAGGATCTAGCACACCCACATCCTCCCTCCAATAATAACTGAGCCCTTCCCCTTGAATCTGGAACCCTCTCCGTAGGATTTAAGCAACTTTCTTTATGGGGTTTAAGCCTGGGTTTTGAGTGGAGGTATTCTCTGTGGGCCTGTGCCTGTGTCCATGGGACCTGACGCTCTGTCTACCTAGGCCTCTGTTCCTGGGGCTGCTGACTGATTGGGGCCTTTTATGTGGATTAGAAGAAGCACCCCTCTATGCAGACTCCGTCCTGAGGACGCATCTCTTGGCAAATGGTCCCTTTGTGCAAAAACAAAGGTGTTGCTTCCTTCAGTGGGAGGTGGCCCTCTGTGTCTCCCTGACTTAGTGAGGGAGCTGGGGTGATGTTCGCCTCCTCTTGTCCCTTGTGTGGCTCCTTTGTGCTGTCTACAAATTGTACAACTGTGGGTGTGGAAGTCCAGTCTATAGAATGTGCACCTCCACCTGTAATGCCTAGGCCTGTCTATAGGCCTCTACTGACGGGGACTGGGCTTTTCTGGGGACCAGGTCCCTGTTATAAGATTTTGGCCACTGTCCATGCCTGGGACCTGATCTGAAGGTCCAGGCCTCTCTCTGGCATTTGGGTCATGGAAGGATCCAGTCCCCTATCAGTGGGGTCTAGGCCTTGATTTATGTGATTTGAATCACTCCTGTGATTCACAGTAGGATGCATATTTGACTTGCAATCCAGTGTGCCCTTGTTTGTGTGTGTGCACACACAGTGAGTTTTATGAAGCAATACTTAACCTTAGTATAGAGGATGCTCTTTTATATTTTTTCTTCTGCTCTATTCTTTTTTTGGTAGCAGGGATTGAACCCAGTGGTACTTAACCACTGACCCACATCCCCAGTCCTTTTTATTTTTTATTTGTAGACACAGTCTTTCTAAGTTGCTGAGGCTGGCTTTGAATTTGTGATCCTCCTGCCTCAGCCTCCTGAGTCGCTGGGATTACAGGTGTGTGCTACTGCATCTGGTTTCTGCTGTATCCTTAAAATGAAAATTATGATAATAATAGTGAAAAGCTGGTAGAGAATCATAAAATTAATTTCTTGACTGCACCTCCCCCAGGGGGTTGCAGCCTATGGCATAAAACACTGGTGCAGAAGACCCAGCTGATCTCTGTGCACTGAGGCCTCTGCAAGGCTGGGGTTGTCCCTGTAGGAGTAGTCCTCTCTCTAGGGCCTCCAGCCTCTTTTCTCCTTACCTACAGGCTCTGCCTTCATCTCCCTCCATCCCTGGAGCTTGCCAGAACACTACTGGCTGCCATGAGGTCTCCAGGAACACAGAGCCCAGGCCCCCCTGGGAGCTCTCTGACAGGGTGCCTCACTCTCCCCCATCCCCAGGGCACAAGGAAGCAGGGAGCTGAGCAGGTCTGGGGCAGAGGGAGATCTCAGGCTGTGTGGCCCAAGGCAGCTCCGGGACAGCGGGTGGCAACCACAGAGCTGAGCCGTGTTCAATAAATCATGGAGGCTAGGGCCTGGGGGAGGGGGAGGTCGGAGGGAAGGGGGGGCACGGATAAATAATTCATTAAACAAATAAACAAGGAGCCTGTGAGATGGAAGATCGGGCACGCGTGTGAGCAGAAGCAGCCGCCAGCTCCAGGCATGAAATATTCACAGGTTCTGCACCTTGCCCAGGGCCCATGTGTGTGCCCCAGCACCGCGGGCTGTTGGTGCCATCCTAACCCGGGTGCCAACAGAGAGGGTGATACACGTGTCTCTTGATTTCCACGTGTGTGTGTCAGCATGACTCTGTGGTGTGCTACCCTCCTTGAGTTGACATGGTACCACCCACATGGCTGACAGCAGGGGACACAGTGCACCATGGTCCAAGACACAGGAAATTAGGAGGCAAGGCTTGCCTGGTAGGGTCAAGGAGCAATGACCTTGGATTCTAGTCTTGCCCTGATTCCTCCAAGGAGTTCAGCAAGCCAAAAAGCCTGAGCCTGAGCGGGGTGGCACTTTTGGGGTGCTACATTAGAGGAGTGTGTGAGTCTTCTGCATCCACCTTGAGAAAAGCTCGGTGGGAGGCAGCATGCTTCACGGAAACACGGGCTTGGGCTTGAATGCTATTCCACCCCTCTCCAGCCGCTGATCACTAACTTCTCTGGGATTATTTTCTCATCCATTCACTGGGGATAACAGCATTTCATCTGTTTGAGGAGTGGTTGTTACGTTAAGATCTACAATATCTGACAAGCACTGAGCACAGTGTTTAGGGCCCAGAGGGGGCTTGATTAGCGGAAGCCTTTTCTTCTTTCTTTCCCTCGTGCTGGTGACGGAACCCAGGGCTTCCTGCATGTCAGGCAAGTGCTCTACTTCTGAGCTATACCATCATCATTCTTATTAAGAATTGTTTCCTGGGGCTGGGGCTGTAGCTCAGGGGCAGAGTGCTTGCCTAGCACGTATGAGGCACTGGGTTCGATCCTTAGCACCACATAAAAATAAAAAAATAAATAAAATAAAATAAATAAAGGCATTCTGTCCATCTACAATTACCAAAAAAAAAAAAAAAGTTATCTCTTAAGCCTGCGGATGTAGCTCAGTGGTAGAGCACTTGCCTCGCACATGCAGGACCTTGAGTTCAATCCCCCAAACCACACACACAAAGTTAACTCCTGCCCTGTGTAGTGGCATGCCTGTCATCCCAGCAAATTGGGAGGCTGAAGCAGGAGGATCACAAGTTCAAGGCCAGCCTCAGCAACTTAGCAAGACCCTGTCTCTAAATAGAAAATAAAAAGGGCTGGGGATGTGGCTCAGGGGTAGAGTGCTCCTGGGTCCAATCCCCAGCACCCTCTTCTAAAAAGAGTTATCTCCTAGCTCTGCCTACTTGGACCTGTCACAGACTTTCTCTCCCATTTGTTCCCCCTCATTTCCAAGCTTCCTTAACAGCTACCACAGGAGGAGAGGGGACTTAGTGCTTGGGAAGTAGGAAAAGATTATATGAACTGAGGGGAAAAGGACGTTACTATAAAAAAACACGGAGACCCCTCCTTGACAGTGTGGGAGAAGGGGTCCTTTACCTTCTCAGAACCCAGAGCCTCTTCCTTACCCCTAAAACTCTCCCTAGATCCAGAATTTCACTTTCTAGAAAGTGGCTATTAAGGAGAAAGAGGGAAATGGAGTAGAGGTCTTTGAGCCAAACCAGACCCACCCCAGCTGGTCTTCGGGCCCCATCTTCTCCCCGGCTGTCAAGGGCTTCCCCAGCAGAGGTGACTATGTCTGGGCAAAGCCCAGAAAGGTGGCATCCCAGAGTGGGTGGGGAGAATCCAGGCTGGAGATAGCCTTGGAGGGCTGGGGTGGAGTATCTGGAATCTTCCCCATAGGGCCTAGCATTCCCCAGCCCTCTGTGTCCCCTGGAAAGGATCCGCTCCCTGGAGGAGAGAGCCAGCAGACAGGTCTGAGCCGGCCTGCTCCTCCACAGACAGGAGCGGGTGGGGGAGGGGGCCTGGGATCTTGGTGGGGATTGGTATCTGTAACCCTCATCTCCCCTCTGGGGAGTCGAGGGCAGAGGGGTCTGTGACCCAGACTCACCACACTGCAGCCTGAGGCCCCGTGTTTTGCCTCTTGCTTGGCCAGCCTGCTGCCACTTGGAGAGCTAGGAGTCTGGGTCCCCAGGTGTGAACATATTTCTGCCCACCCCTTCCCAAGAAGCCAACATCAGTTTTCCACTTCCCCTCCCCTGGGCTGGGCAGGTTCAGGCCAATCTACACAAGAGCTTCACAGCACACATTGATCTGTAACAAAACCACAATATGTGTTCAGGAGAAGGGATTCCAGACACAGAGAGATGCAGGGAAGGTACATACCCACTCAGAAACAGACATGCAGATGCAAAGCATACAGCTCGGCGGAAGTAGGCACCACAGTCCTGAAAACTCATGTCCACATGGACCCATGCTGTGTCAATTTCACAAATATGATTAGCTGTACACATCTCCCTGCCATAATTTCATCCTTCAAAATCAAAGCCTTCTCTGATGGCCCATTCCCCCTGTGTCCCCATAGTATGTGTCTCTCTGTTAGCATTTGTGTTTGGCATTAGAAGTATTCGTTGGCCAGTTTGTCTTTGTCTCTGAAGATTATTTAAGGGAAGGGATCTTGTCTCATGCAAGTGTGTATCTCCAACATCTAACATGCCACCTGGTATTTAGTTAGTAGGTGAGGTGTTTACTAAGTAATTGTGAGCCAGTGAACAAAAGAATAAATGAATTTGGAGAAGGGACACTCTTTCCTTGAATCCCCAGAAGCCCCCAGAGGATAACCAGTGGATGGGATCCATGCCTCTGGCCCTGCCTTCCTGTCTCCAGGTGCCTGACCTCACTGTTTCTCAGCTTTTCCAAAGGTCCTCTTTCCCCCCTTCTTCCCTCAGTGTGAAATTATGAATCTATGAATCGGAGTCCCACCTGAGGGCTGGTAGGCAAGGTAAGGGTTAATAACACCTCATTAGTGTTTAATTGGAGGAAGGAAGCTGCTCTGGCACCAGACAGGTGGGCAGGCCTGCCCCTTGCTGGAACCAGGCATCCCTGGCTTCAGCACCCCACCAGGCCTGTTGGTGATTTGGCCCTGGAGACCCTCAACCCAGCTGGGGCACCTCCCCCCACCATTCGCTTTGCCAATTTCCTCTCCAGGCAGTACAGACCAACACTCCCCATCTGTCACCAAACATCCAGAGGGGGAGGCAGGCTCCTTATCCTTTCTGCTTTAGCTGGGCTTTGCCCCCTCCCACCTCTAGGAGACATTGGAGAGTGGGAGGAGGGGTGGGGCATGGCGTGAGACAACTGAGGAATAGATTAGAGAGCTACCGAGGGATAGATTCCAGGAAGAGACAAGCGACAGGGCTGGGGATGTGGAGATGTCTGCCCAATTTGACCTTAAATGAAGAGAATGCAAATGAGATGCAGACGATATGCAGACGAACACAAGGATTTCGGAATTGACATTCCTGGTGGCAGCGGTGGTGGCAGCGGCTCGGCACCCAGGACCCCAACGCTGCCGCCAGTAACCCTCTCCTAACCTTTCTGGGTTAAGTGGCGCTGACCATTACTTCTAAAAAAAAAAAAAAAAAAAGGGTCTCTATAAGTGCTTGGTTGGGCTGGGCTGCTGGGCCTGGGAAGCTGCGCTCCACCCCAGCTTCCTGGCCCCAACCCAACCACCCACCTAAGCTGAGGAAGCAGCTGGGGCAACCACCACTCTCCAGGTTATGCGCTCGGACGCACCGTCGGTTGCTATGGGGACCCCCTCTTCGCTTCTAGGCCTGAACCAATGGGCAATACGGCTGGTGACCTCATGCCCCAGGCCCCGGGATTCTATTGGCTATTTGGAATATCAAGCGCATCCTTTGCCACTGCGTCACAGCTGGGGATCCCCCGACGACCCCAGCTAGCCAGGCTGGCTGAAAGAAAGGCAGGCCACGAACTTACAATGTGCTGAGTGCACTCATGGGCAAAGACGGAAATAAAATAGGAGGGGTTACAGAAGAAGGAGAGGGTTGCTCTTGAGAGGGAAGGGGCGAATTGTGACCCCGGAAAGTGTGGCGCAGGATCCAGGTCGCAGCGACCCCAGCTCGCAGGCCTCAGGCCAGGGAGACAGGGCGAGGTGAGGCTGAGTGGAGTCTTTGAGTCTTGTTCCGAGAGACTCGGGCAGGCCCAGCAATTTGAAGGCCCCACCCTCAGCTGTCTAACGCCGTTGAGTTTAGGGGAGATCGGCGACGCCCCAAAACTTGCAGGCCTGCCTAGACTCCTGGAACCGCGCCCTGGAACACGCCTCGAGGATTTCTGGTGGGTAGGGCGCGGTGCCCAGCGCCTTCAGCCAGTCTCGGCCCCTTGAGCCAGGAGCCCCATGAGCGAGGGCGCGGCCCGAGACAGCCGTCCACGCAGGGTCGGGACTCAGAGGAGAGCGAATGGAAGGAGGCCGGCGTGGCCCGAGCGCCCGCGGCAGGAGGCTGGGTTTGAGAGCCCCCAGCCCGGCTCCTGCGGTCGCCCAGGACCCGCCCTCGCACCTGCAGAGAGCGGGCGGCCGGCGAGGGCGTGTGCCTGGGTCAAGTGTGCGCGTCCGACTGACGGAGGGCGTGTGTCTGGGTGCAGGCGAAGGCGACTGGGCCCCGAGCCTTTCGCACATGCGTTCTTATCAGCGGCGGATCCGCGCGCCAGCCGGACTCGGGAGCGCGCGCGCCTCCATCCGCGAAGACGGGGTGTCTGGGGCCGCAGGGAGCGGTCCGAGACCCCCGCCGTCTTGAACCAGGGTGCGCGCTGCTGCCCGGTCCTCCCTGGCCTGCACGGGCTGGTTTCTCTGGTGAGGGGCGGGGGGGGGGGGGATCAGTATAGTCGGTTTCTATGGCAACATACTGACACCTTCGCGCATGACGCTAGAGAGGAACTCGAACCCAGAACCAGAAGATCCGGCCACAGCTCCTTCAGCTCAGCTACATCCTCTCTCCTCTGCGCCTCAGCCCCCGCTAGGGATCAAGGTTTGGGGTGAGGGCCATAGCAGAACCACGCAGGGACACGCGCCTACAAACGCAGCATTTTCTGAAAGTGGCCTCGAAGGCCGGGCGGGGTTGACTGAGTCGCCTCCGTCGGCGGTGCTGCCCCCCACCCCGGCCTGAGACAGAGCCCTGGAATGAACGTGACGGGGACTGGCAAAGTCGGGCTCCAGGCGGTGGGGAGAGGGCCCTTCCCCTTTCCAGAGGGGGACCGAGGTGTGACCCAGCAGCGCCAGAGGGCGGGGGAGAGGTGGGCCATCTCAGCATCTCGCGTCCGGACCCGCTCCCTCCTCCCCGTGTTCACACGCCGCCTCTCGCTGCCGCAGCCCGGGCCGAGCTAATCAGCACAACATCCACCTATCGATCGCGGGCTGGGTGCCAGGCGGGCCGGCACCTCGCCAGGGGAGGCTGCGGGGCACTGGGCGGGTACGCCACAGCTGCAGGGGGAAGGCACCCCTTCCCCTGTCTTCACCCAGGGCACCGTTCAGAGAGAGGGGCCCGGCTGGGCTCGGGGGTTCCTAGCCTCGCCCGCCAGAGGTGGGAAGAGACCGTGTTGGCTGAGAGCAAAGGGGGCCCTCCCTCCTCAGCCCCACCCCCTCCTCCTTATAAAAGCCTAGAACAAAGAGGCCGCCGGGGAAGGAGGCTTTGATCTGACCCCACCTTCCAGTTCTAGGCCAGGCACCGCCCAGAGTGCCCTTGAGGAGGGGGAGGGACGCCCAGCTCGCAGGGACCCAGGCCTCCTGAAACCCAGGGGCTGTCTTTTCACTGCCCCTTACTTTTGCCGCGGCACCCTGTTAGGTGCTGCCAGTGCTTGGGTAGTGCCCCAAGCGGGTGGGCTTCCAGAAGCACTGCCCCCTCAGTCCAGGAAGCGGCTAGGGAGGTAGAAGAGGGTGCCAAGCTCCACAGCTGCTGTTGGCACCCACCCACACTGCCCAGAGGGGTGCCCACTGAGGCCTGGCATAGATGGCCTGGGCACAGCTGGCATGGAGGTCAGGCCAAGCCAGGCTGAGAGTACATGCTGCAGGGAGTCTTGGGGTCAGGGAAGGAGCCAGAGGGCAGCAGGTTAGGGAGGGCAACAGAAAGATGGGTGCTTTATTGAAGGCTTGGTCCAGACACTTTATAAAAATACAAACTGGCATGAAATTCAACCTCATGACAAGTCCGTCTTCACGGAAGACAAGTGAGTGACCCCCTGGGGACGGCAAGGTGCTGCCCCAGGGAAGAAGCCTAAGGGGCACAGAGAGCAGGGCTCTTCCTTTGCCCTGGGCCGGCAGTCCACCTGTCCCCAGGTCTTCTGCCTTGGCCCTGGTGGCTCAAGGGTTCCATCCCCCTAAACCCCAATCTTCTCGTGGAGGGAGAGAATCATCAGGCAGCGGATGAGGCTGTTTGTCCCGGCTCTCCTCTGGGGTGCCTGGGCTGTCTGCAGCTCCTTCGCAGCTCTTCTCCAACTGTGACGAGTGGGCAAGGCTCCCACAGGGGTCACCTCAGACCCTCTGACTTTCTCCATCAATGCTCCATTGTGTCTGTCTGGCTTGGCATCCCCAGTGCAGGTGGCAGGGACCCGCTCCCGAGGGCCTTGGGAGGGCTCTGGCTCCACGGGGCTCACAGAACTCGAAGGAGACGGAGGATGGGGAGCAGCAACAGCAGCAAGAGACAGAGGGGGCTGGGAGCATGTCCCCCTCGCCACCCTGACGTGCCACTCTCTCCAGGGCTCCCAACTGGATGGGCTGGCTCCGACTCTGTAAGGGGGGGGTGGCACTGATGGGTCGGCCCACTTGTTCAGCAGCCTCTCTTCTGGCCTTTCCTTTACCTGTTCACTAGAGTCTTCCAAACCAGTTGCTGCCCCCCAATGAGCCACTCACCACCTCATCCTTCCTAATCCCAACATCCAAGTGTCCCCCAAATAAGACAACCAGTAGTCTCTCCACCTTCCAAGTCTCCTCCACTAAAGACAGCCGGTCCAGCCTCGGCCTTGCCTAGGAGATCCCATTCCCGCAGCCCAGCTTAAAGAGGGGTACAGCAGGGCTGGGCTGTGGCTCAGTGGTAGACCACCTGTCCCACATGCATGAGGCCCTCGATCCTCAGCACCACATAAATAAATAAAATAAAGGTATTATGCCCATCTACGACTAAGAAAAGGGGGTGCAGCAGAAGCTCCCACAGTGCTAAACATGGGAGAAAAGTCCCAACTTGAAGCTGGACCTGGATCCCTGAGAGCCTGATGCTCCTAGATTCTCCCCCCTCCTTCCCTCCTCGCTGGAAGATTGCTCCCCACCCCCACGCCCACTTACTGCCCTCCTTGCAGCACACAGACACCTGGAGCCTCAAGCACTGGCCAGGACTCTCGGGAGTTGGCACGGCTGGGGGGAAATTGGAGGAAAGGAGTTAGCACGGGGAATCGCCCTTCCTATGCCCTAGGCTGCTGTCGACCCTCCAGCCTCCCTCTCTCCTGTCCCAGGAAACCTTTCACTTAAGTTGGTGCCAAACTCAGGTGGCAGCCCCACCCATGCCATTTTGCATTTCCCTAGCATCCCCTTCTTTCCTGGCTCCTCTAAGTCTCTCCTCTTTGCTACAGACGCACTCTATCCCCCTGCTCAGTCCTGGGCAGCAGCAGAGGCAGGGAGCCCTAGGCCTCTCCCCAGCTTTCCCAATAGGTGCGTGAAGTGCCCCTGGTCACTCACAGATGTAGTAGTAAGTCTCTCCAGGCAGGAACTCGAAGCCCAAGGAGAAGGGTGTGAAGCGCTGAATCTTCTCTGAGAACCGAACAGGGCCAAAGGGAGCAAAGGGCAGTGAGCACTTCCAGCGCTGGAAGGCGTTCGGCCCCTCTGCGCGGCAGGCCTTATAGCCGGGCCAGTCCACCATGTACAAAGCAAAGGTCTCGGGCCCCTCCGGGGGCCCTGGGCTTTCATAGTGTGGGCAGAAGATGTCTAGGTAATCGTTGAGACCCAGCTCCACCACAGCGTCTCCTCGAAGCAGCCTGTGGGCACAGGGTGGCATGGGCTGAGGGGTGACGGCACAGCACAACTTGGGGCGTGAAGGTCAGGGTGTACCTCCTCAAAGGTCCCTTCCAGACTCTCTCCCACCCACTGGAGATGGAGGAGCACGGGGAGGCCTGAGTGCCCCAGAGTGATAAATCTTGCCAAGGAATGCAAGGGACAGCTGGGCTCCCATCCACAGCTCAGAGAGGTTAAGAGATCTCAGCGCCCACAGCACACGGCTTCTTTATGTGGGGGGAGCCAGCCACTAGCCTACCTTTCAGGGAGGAGCTGCCAAGCCCCTCTCTAGCCCTGATGCCCTTCCCGCAGCCTGGCACCATGTTTTGCTTGGTAAGTGTTAGGTGGACGGAGTCTATGAAGATGCTGAGGTGGGGGTGGGGTGCTGGGGCAGCAGGTACGGGCACACAGCGCAAGTACAGGCAGGGCTGAAGGCGGGCAATATGAGGACCCTTAGCCCCTTTAGACCCCAGCCCAATGGTAAAAGGAATGTCGTGATAAGAAGAGTGAGGGAGAAGGTATTAGGTGCCTCGATTTTCTTTTTTTTGACCGGAACAAGGAAGTGCCAGGCATGTAGAGAAGTCCCCTCCACAAACTACCCCATTTTCAGCCTTCTCCAGACCCCCTTCCTCACCTCTTAGGAGCTGCCTGAGGGAGCTAATAGAGGTGGGAAGGCTGGACAGGCCACCCTCCAACAGAACCAAACACTGAATGAACCATGGCCCTGACCCCTACACACACAGTGAAACTTGATTTATGAAAGGCCTCCAAGAGTCGCTCAATGGGTGGTCCAAAGACCACCTGCCTTAAGAGGTCCAATTAGAAAGGAAGATTCCTGCCAGGAGCAGTGACCCAGACTTGTAATTCCATTGACTCAGGAGGCTGAGGCAGGAGGATCACAAGTGGGGCCAATTTAGCAAGACCCTGTCTCAAAATAAAAATTTACAAAAGGGCTGACACTCAGTGGTAGAGTACCCCTGGATTCACTCTCCAGGACAGTGATAGGGGACATTCCTGAGCTCAACCTACTAGAAAGTAAGTTGAGCAAGGACAAGGTCTTTGCATGCTTTGTTCTGTCCCATCCCCAGTGCCTGGCAAAGTGCCTTGCACAAGGACGGCTCAGTGAATATTTAAGGATTGCACAAATGAGCATGAAAGCTCAGGGCTGGGGGCTAGAACATAAAATCTTAACAGGTCCTCAAGTGGTTCCCAGGTCCTGTTCTGGAACAGAGATAGAGGAATTCATTCTGAGGACAATGGCCTTTATCACTTGTTACTAGTATTGTAGTGACTTTAACCCTGCCCTCTCTTGGACCTGAGCACTCCCAGAGCACAGGGTCTTCGTTTTTTTCATTGAGCTAATCCCCAGCAACCTAGCACAGGTCCAGGCACACAGTATGTGTTTATGAAATGTTAGTGAATAAATAAACAGTCACAGATTGTCTGAAGTAGAAAATCAGAAAGGAAGACAGATGGGGAAGGCAGAGAAGCAGGGAGAATTGGGGAGGATGGAAACAGCAAAAAATACCAAGGTTCAAAGAAAGCTCAGGAGAGAGAAAGAAATAATCGTTTGTATCTGTACAGCTTGCACCATTTTTCACATGCATGACCTCAGTTAGCCGGCCTGACTTCCCAGGGTACTAGGTATGATTAGCCCATTTTGCAGGTGACATAACTGAGGTTAGGAAGGTCAAACAACCTGCCCAAAGGTGATTAAGCTAGTAGGGCAGGGTCGAGACAGGACAGAAACAGGACAGATAAATGATCCAGATGGAAGGAGAGATACTGAATGAGATCAGGAGCCAGAGAAAGCCAGAGGGGAGGCCCAGAGAGCCTGAGAGTAACCCATGCTCTTGCATAAAAGTAAAGCCCCCCTCCCTCATTCTCGGTCCACCGCAGCTCAGGCAGGCCAGAGGCTGGGGATCACGAGAGAAGCGAGGGGGGCGGGGCCCGGAATACAGGCCGAGGACCCCCAGCTCCTCGCTCCCAGGCTCCACTGACCTCGGCCAGGGTTGGGGTCCTGCGCCCGCCCCCCAACACGTGCGGGAGGGGGGAGACCCAGGGCGCGCCTTGCCCCTCCCCCACCCCTCCCCCGCCGGCTCAAACAAAGGAGCCCCGGCGCGCCGCCGGGCTGAGGCGGCGCCGCGCAAAGAGCGAGTGGCGGGCGCGCGCATGGCCCGGGAGCGCGCGGGCCCGACTCGGCTTTCGCCTGGTTCGGCCCGGCTACCTGGGGTTACTGGAGTTCCAGTAGATGGGGTGGCGGAGGCTGGAGGCCCCCCGCAGAGGGGAGCCGAGGAGCGCGGCCCAGAGGACAGTCCGCAGCAGGGGCAGCAGCCGCATCGCCCCCAGGGTCCGGTCTGGTCGGGTCGGGCGGGTCCCGGCCCGCTTCGCGTCTGAGCGAGAAAGGTACAAAGTGGAGAGGGGGGGGTTGTGGAAAGGGGGGGTGGTGCGGAGACTCCCGGGCCACGCCCCCGGGTAACTTTCCACCAATGAAAACCTGTCTCCGCCTCTGCGCTCGGAGCCAACTTTGGTTAACCCTTTGTGCACCGTGTCGCGCGCCAGGTTAGCCAAAGGTTCTACTGAGGCCGCGCCGCACTGCCACCGGGCGAGAAGGAGGTGGCACTTAAAAACTCCACTAAGAATGATGAAGGGGAAGTCTTGTCTTTCTTGTCTCGTTTTGAGGTAGAAAGCCTTATTAGAAACTTGGGAGACTGGGCGCGGTGGCCGGCACCTGTAGTCCTAGCTCCTGCAGAGGAGGCTCGCTGGAGCCCTGGGATTTGAGGCAGCCTGGGCAGTTTAGCAAGACCCGGTCTAAAGAGAGAAGGAAGGAAGGAAGGAAGTTTGGGAGATTTTAAACGAGCGAGCATACACCCTTCACCCAGATGGGGAAAGTGAGGCACGAGCAGGGATCCACCAAGTCTGTCCAGCCACCTTCATGTTCAGCCACCCCCTTTTCTCAGCACATCTAGGGCCACTGAGACGAGAAGGGACAAAGAGCCTTCTCTGGGACACACCTGTCCCCACAGAGCCTTAGGGGGTGTGCTAGATGCCCACTTTGGGGTTGGCGCCTGTCCCTTTCTGTCCCACACCCTCGTTCTGGGCAGGGGGCCCACGCGGCCCCATCCCGAGGACGAAGTGATGAAGTGGTTGCGGCCTGTACAAAGCACCTTTGTTCCCGAGCCCTCAGGTGGGGGCGGGGGAGGGGCGGGAGGCAGGTGCGCGGCCTTGGGATCGTGGGAGCCGCCGCCCGCTCCGCCCCGGCTGCGGGCGCTGAGAATACCAGTTAGAGTCACTTTTCCCAGCCACTGGTGGAGGGTGGGGACGTGGTCCCACAGCTTGGCTGGCTTGTAGGTCGACAGCCGTCTCCGGGGACCGGGCAGCATGGGATGCGAGGACTGGGAGACTAGGGGTGGCAACGGGCGAACAACTCCCTGTGGTACAGGATCACGCTGAGAGTCACCCCAGACTGGGCAGAAACAAGTCGGGAGCATCCGCGGGGCACAGGCTGGTAGACCGAGGCTGGGACTCCCGCCCGCCCAGCAAGCCCTGGTCTGAGGAGGCAGCGTCTCCTGGCGGCCAGACCTGGAAACGCAGGAGGGGCGACCCGGCTTCCCAGAAGGAACCCTGAGACACGCGGTCAAGATCTCTCTTTATTGCAGCAGAACAGAGACAGGCTGGGTGCACCTCCCGCAGCCCCATCCAGCCCCAGTCCCCCACTAGCCCCCGGCTGCCGCTATACCGGCGAGTCATCAGGGTGCTGCTTCACAGCGCCGACGGTCTTGGTTCCCTAAGGCTGGGCATGACAGTGTCCCCGCTCCGGCTTCTCCAGTCATTGTGGGGGACTCCAACGGGGTTCCGCTTCTTTAAGTCCTAAATCCGAGTCGGAGGCAGCGGGACCTCAGAGTCAGAGGTAGAGCGAGGATGCTGCTGGAGGCGGAGGTGCTGGCCTGGAATCGGGGAGGAAAAAAGGTCACCCCCTTTCCCAGATCATTCACCTTGTCCACCCATGGTCAGCAACCCCCTCCTCACCTACCTGGAGGGGACCACTGAAGGCATGATTCCAGGCCCTGGGCCAGGCAAGTCACCCGAAGGGCGCCTGCCCTGGGGGTCCGCAGGCAGTGGCTTCCTGGGGGGTGGGGGCTTGGTAGGCCCCTGAGACTGAGAGAGGGAAGGCATGAGCTGGCTTGGTGCGCGTCGTGTTGCCCACCCCCATCGCACTGGTGCTGGGGAGCACCAGCTTGGGGGCAGCACCAGAAATCACCCTTGTCTCCAAACAAACCTGTCACCATTAAAGGAGCCACGGGGACATGTGCCCTCAGGCACAGAGGGGGGCATCTCGCCACGGCCACCAGCACCACAGCCCTAGGTGGGGGAAGAGGCTGTGCCCTTCTCTCCCCCCACTGTTACCTTCGGGCGCCTCACCACCGGGTCAGCGGGCAGAGGGCGCGTGGGGGGATTGGGTCGGTCAGCCAGCTCAGCCTGGACAGAGAGAGGGCAGTGGCTAAGTACAGCCAGGGGCAGTGGACATGCCAAGTTCCCCAGAGGAGTTCAGAAAAACATGCAAAGGCAGCCGGGGGCAGGGGAGAATGGGGCATGCAGAAGGCTTGGGTGCATGCCAGCAGATACATGCTTCAGCCTGAGGAAGGTGTGAGTCAGCCACGGAATCCCTGACTGACTGCAGTCCCGCCACTCACCACCAGATGGTGGTAGAAACCAAGGCAGGAGGCTCACCCTTTGCGGCTTCTGGGGCTCAGCCTGGGAAGGCCGAGTGACACCTTGGTCACCTAACGGAGAGCACCACTGGCAGGGAGCAGGGATGAGCACTGCAGTTGGGGACCAAGCCTCCCACCTGTTCTGGGCCAGGGCGGGGCCCGGCCCAGATTTACCTGGAGTCTCTTGGGCACAGGGTCAGGCGGCAGCGGCCTGGAGGGGGGGGCCGGAAAGCCGAGAGCACTAACCTGCTGAGAGGCCAGAGGAGTGACAGGCACAGAGTGGGGAGGAGGGGCAGAAAGACAGATGAGGGCAGAGAGGGTTAGTGTCCAGGCAGGGGTGGCCAGGGCCCCAGGGGCACGGGAGCTGGCATGCAGTTATTCAGCTGCATGCAGAGGGGTGAAGTGGGCATGCAGGTCACCTCCACACACATATTCCTGTCGTCAGAGCCAGAGGGCTCAGACCAGAGGCACTCACCAGCCCTTCTACAGGTGACTGGGCTTGTCAGCTCCTGGCCCACTGAAGGCCCTTCAGGGCACCATCCCCCTTGTGCCCTACACCGGTCACTGTGAGGGGCTTCAGCAGATTCACCTCTCAAAGCCATCAGCTAGGTGACGGCGCTCCCCACTCCAGGCTTACGCGGCTCTCGGCTGGCAGCCAGGGTGAGGGCAGATGGGAAGGCCGGCCTGACTCTTGACTCTGGGCAACGCTAGCCTTTCCCTGGGTCTAGACCCTTGGAAGCTCTGTCTCCCGACCATCAGCCACTTTGCCCAAGCTGGACGCCAGGCAAGGCCGGCCCCTCTTCCTGGGGCATCCAGGACTCACCTTAGTGCCTGGCAACACCTGGGCCCTCTGGGGGGGTCCTGGCCGTTCAGGGGGACTGGATTGGGCTGCCCTGAGCATGAGGAAAGGCAGAGGGGTGAGGACCCCATCTCAGACCCTGTTGCCACCCATCAGCCACCCCTGGGGGAGGTTAACCCTTGGTAGCCCTTTTGGAGAGCAGCTTTGTGTGGGGGAGAAGTTGGTCAGCCTGAGGGAGGGACCCCTGACCCCGCACTGGAGCCCTGGGAGAAATGGTCCCAGCACCCCAGCTGTCCCACAGGGGGTCCACCTGAGAGGTGAAGAGTTATAGGGTGCATGTAGGGAAGGTGGTGATCAGCAAGTTCAGGGACTGGGGCTCAGAAGCAGTGGCAGGTGCCCAGGTAGGGCAGGCTTCAGAAATCTCCCCCGCTGAAGGACGTGGTTACCAGGGAAGCGAGGCTTGTACCTGTATTGGCAGCTGGATCCCTTGAGCTGGCAAAGTCGCTGGCGCAGGCGGGCACGGTGCCAGTAACTGGCACCAAGTAGCACTAGGAGCAGCAACAGCAGGAGGCTGAGGAGCAGCCCCGTGGTCAGGGAGCTGGTTGCTGTGGGGGGAGGCCGGGTTTAGATGTAGGAGGGCTGAGGGCTCTATCCAGGAGGGAGCAGGGCCAGGGAGTGGAGAGAAGAGGTCAGAGAAGGCAAAGGGGCCAGGCAGAGGGCACTGGAAGGGACGAGCCCCTCCCCCTCCCACTTGCCCTCTCCCAGGCTACCTCGGAGCTGTGTGGTGCAGTCCGGGGGTGCCCAGCCCTCCTCGCAGTGGCAGTGCCTGTTGCTGTCACAGACCTAGAAGGACAGGGTGGCGATGACGGGCTCTGCATTGTGGGACCATTTCCCTCCTTCAGTTTTTCAAGATCTCAGACTTTCCCACTGGAAGGTGTGCTGGGGATGATGGGAAGAGAGAGCCAGCGCCCAGGAGAGGGACTCTTTATCCATGGCAGAGGAAATTGGGTCAAATGAACACTGTGGGGCATGTTCAGTATGCTAGGCACCGTGCTGGAGGCTTGCCTACGCGTCACGCCGGGTAACAGTGCCCAGGAATCGTGCATGATTACTATGCCTACTGATTTATTTATCTGATACCGGGGAATGAACTCAGGGGCACTCAACTACTGAGCCACATCCCCAGCCCTTGTTTGTATTTGATTTAGGGACAGGGTCTCACTGAGTTGCTTAGCACCTCGCCGTTGCTGAGGTTGGCTTTGAACTTGCGATCCTCCTGTCTCAGTCTCCCAAGCCTCTGGGATTATAGGCATGTGCCACCACGCCTGGCTTATTATGCCTAGTTGATGAATAGGAAATCGAGCTCAGAGAGGTCAATAACCTGCCCCAGTCACAAAGCTAGAAAGTGGCAGAGCAAAGATTGGAACCTAGTAAATCATTCCTGTCCCTCGTTTTTTAGAGAGAGAGAGAGAGAGTGTGTGTGTGTGTGTGTGTGTGTGTGTGTGGGTCCTGGGGATCAAACCCAGGGCTGCTCTACCATTAGCTACATGCCAGTCCTTTTATTTTTTATTTTGAGACAGGGTTTCACTAAGTTGCTGAGGCTGTCCTCAAACTTGCGATTCTCCTGACTCAGCCTCCCAGGTTGCTGGCTACAGCTGTGTGCCACTGTGCCCAGCGTAGATGTCTGTTTCCAGAGCCCTCATTCTCCCCCCTGGAGGCTCCCTTCTCCCCTTTAGCCAGCTCACCCCATGTCCATGGCATCTGCTTCGACACTCTTGTGCTCCTAGGAGATCCACAGGCTGGCATCGGTGGTCTAGACACACCTGGCCCAGAGGTGGAGAAGAGCAAAGATCACACTTCTCACAAAGCTTGACGCGGCCCGGGCCCAGCCAGGCTGAGGCCAACACCTTCTTTTACAAGTGGAGAAACTGAGGCTCGGCAGGAAGACAAGACTTGCTCAGCCCACAGTAAGAATGTGGTTTCTGTGCAGTCGGTGCCTTTTACACTGGTGGACAGTGAAGCCCAGACACTGCTTGTCCCTTCTGACCGATCTTGCCCACCCAGGCTGCTCACCAGGCCAGGGCCACAGGCTGTGCCCGGCAGAGCCAGGAGGGGTTGGGCCACGTCGTTGCCCAGGTCCAGGTGTACCCAGCTGCAGTTCAGTTGAGTCCCGTTGGCCTCCAGCGTCTCCCAGCGCAGCTCTTGGGCTAAGCCCAGGAGAGGCTGCGTCCTGCCCCCCTGGCACTGAAGCTGCCCACAAACGGCGTCTCTGAGGGTGGGAGAAAGGCAAGCCGGGTCAGGGAGTGGGGCGAAGGCACCCACAAACCCAGAGCAGGGGCCGGGTTTCCCCACTTACCGAGGGGTGCAGGGTATGTAGCTGCCATTGGCGCTTCGGCCACAGCTCCCATAAACGTTGCCCCGAGTATTGGCTGTTTGGAGGCAGAGTGGCGCGGCGGGCTGGGCCCCAGGTCCCCAGAGTGACTGGCACTGCTGGGCATAGGAGGCACAGCGCCCGTGGACACACACAGCCTGGCCACCAGCACAGGGCTCGCCGTCCCCCAGGCTGATGTCCGGGGGGCACTGGGAGCTGTCTCCTGGGCAGAACTCGGGCAAGTCACAGTCCCCTCTGCTAGGACGGCACTGCCAGCCGGTGGGGCGCAGCTGTGGAGGGCAGGCGAGCATCAGTGCAACTGGACAAATCCAGCCAGGCCTGGGGATCAGAAGGACCCTTTTACTTGCCCCCTGCAAGTGAGCTCTGGGTAGCCAGTCTACACCTGGCAGTTCTTCTATTTTTTAGTACTGGAGATTTCACCCAGAGGTGCTTTACCACCGAGCCACATCCCCAGCCCTTTTTATGTCTTATTTGGAAACGGGGCCTCTCTAAGTTGCAGAGGCTGACTTGGAACTCGTGATCCTCCTGCCTGAGCCTCCCGAGTGGCTGGGATTGTAGGCATGTGCCACTGTGTCCGGCTTACCTGGCAGTTCTGACAACAGAGTCCGTCAGAGGCACACTGTGCCCCTGGCCTCAGCTGGCAGGTGAAGTAATCACAACAGGGATCTGTGCAGTCCTGGGCGAGGGTACAGAGGGACCAAGCATCACCGCAGGCTGAGCCTGAGAGCCTACCCCCAACATCTCCCAGACAGCACACCCAGCAGCCTGCCCTAACCACCAGCAGGAGAGCTACAAGCCCGAGACCCACGGCCTGATCCTGCAGACAGAGAAGTCTCTTCAGAACCACAGAGGAACTCAGAAGGCGGGGAGAGGGCTAAGGAGCCAGGGCGAGGGCGCAGAAGTGAGTGGGCAAGGCTTTGGGTGAGGGGCTCACATCCGGGAAGCCACAGTCACACTGCTCGCCAGGGTCCACCAACATATTTCCGCAGAAGGGGGCCATAGGGGGCAGGCTGGGCAGCCGTTCAAAGAGGCAGCTGCCCATCCCCTGCAGGAGGGCTTTCTCCAGGGCCTGCCGGCTGCAGTTGCTGAAGTTCAGGCCTGGCAGGAAGCTGGGGAGGGGCAAGGAAGGTTGGGGCGGAGGACCCTCCCGGCCTCCCCCTCCCCCTCCCCCTCTCCCTCCGCATCCTGTGGCCACTCACTCGGTGGAGGCCTCCATGATGCAGCTCTTTGCTGGGGCTGGACCTGGACAGGGGCAGCTGCTCCCAGGTGAATCGTGGCCCAGGCCCAGGCTGTGGCCCAACTCATGGGCTATGGAGGAGGCGACTCCCAGGATGCTTATGGAGTGGTCCTGCCAGTGGGAAGGGGGCACCCCAGGTCAGGCCCTAGCCTGGCTCCCACACAGTGCCCAGCCCACCCTGACTGCTCCTGTCCTCGCTGCATGGGCCTCTTGGGCACTCAGTGGGCATGGTCCCTCTGTCCCCCTCCTTAATTCTTCTGAAGTTCAGGCATGGGTGACCAGAAACTGGGGTTCAGCTCTGTCCCCCTGGAGGTCACCTATGTTCTTTGGGGCTCAGCAATCCCTTGGCCTTCCCTCTAGAAATGGGAAGACCTCATAGGTGTGGGCTGCACCTTGAAGTACTGGCCACAGGTGAGGGGCTGCTTTCCTGACAAGCAGAGGCTTCATCAAAAGTCACGGGACTTTGAGATTGGCCAACTTTGTAGGGGGGTCTCAGTGAATAATGGTTCATTATTATTTCAGTGAAAAATGGTTCCATACTTGGGAAAAACTAAATTGGGAAAGGAGAAGAGACTTGCAAACAACTCACCATGTTCACACCTCCTGAGAAGTCGGGAGAACAGATGGAGTTCTGAATGGCCATGCCTACCATGGGCCCAGAGAAAGAAATATCACTGTGGAACCAAGAGGTCAAGGGTCAGAGGCGATGCCAGGCACAGTGGTGCCCGCCTGCAATCCCAACGGCTCAGGAGGCTGAGACGGGAGGGTCGCGAGTTCAAAGCCAGCCTCATCAACAGCAAGGCATTAAGCAACTCAATGAGACCCTGTCTCTAAATAAAATACAAAATAGGGCTGGGGGTGTGGCTCCGTGGTCGAGTGCCCCTGAGTTCAATCTCCACCAAAAAAATAATCAGAGACAGAAACCATGGGGGTCAGAGCTGCAGGACCTGAGGGATCCAGTTGAAAGGGTGTGACTTTGGCCAGGTACACACTGAGCCTGGGGGCTTACGTCACTAGTTGGGCACTGTCATGGGGCAGTCGAGGCAGCAAGTCTGTCCGGCGCCAGTGGAGGAAGTTTTCCAGAGTGACAGCTGGGTTTGGGCTCATCTCTATCAGGTCTTGCTGGGTCCAGGCCTCCAGGCCCACCAGTACCACCCGAACGTTCAGGGACTGGAAGAACTGGAGAAGAACGGAGGATCAGAGGAGGTTTGCCGCCGAGGGGGCTGGGGGCTCCTGGCCAGCCCCGGACTCACCATGTCCAGCAGGAGGGCCACATCCAGTGTGCGGTTCAGCAGGCGCTGGAAGTCGGGATACCTCCTGACCTGTGGCCACGAGAAATGACCGTGAAAGACGGCAGGTGGCCGGAGGGCAGGGGAGACCGCAGAGGCCGGCAGGCTCACCTCTGAATGGTCGGCCACCATCACCAGCTCGACAATCTTGGTCTCTGTTACCACGTCCCGCTTGTGCTGTGGACAGAAAGGAGGGTGCCTCGGGTCAATCTACTGGTAGCTCCAGGGCCAACCAAGCTGTGTCCACTCCCATCTCGTGGTTCCACTGAAGGGTGCAAAGAACCCCACAGAGCCACAGAGGACAGAGACTTGCCTAAAGTAGACCAAGAAGTCGATTAGGAAGATGGGAGTACAGCCCTGCTTTTGTAGCTCTAAACTCAGTGCTTTTTTCAAAAAGACATTATTAAAAAACAAATAAATATGAGCCAGATGCAGTAGCATATGCCTGTAATCCCAGCTACTCAGGAGGCTGAGGCAGGAGGATTGTAAGTTCAAGGCCAGCCTCAGCAACTTAGCAAGGCCCTAAGCAATTTAGGGAGACCCTGTATCTAAATAAAAGCCAAAAAGGATTGGGGATGTGGCTCAGTGGTAAAGTGTCTCTGGGCTCAATCCCCAGTACCACATAAATACATACATGCTGGCACTATAAATGCTATAAATACCGACTGTGTGGTAATACCATTTGCCAAGCATGGTGCTAAGCTATACATATACATGGAGATGGATGATAGACAGATTCATTTAATCTTCACAACAACTCTATAAAGCAAACATGTCAGGACCTGTTTTATGTTTTACTGCTGTCTGGTTGGTAACTGTGAGAGCTCTCTGTAAATGCAATCGTAACGAGTGGGGATTTTGAGTGGAACACCTGCTTCTGGATCCTGGTGAGACCATTTCTTAGTGGTGAGGCCTTGGGCAATCACCTCACCCCTCTGAACCAGTTTCCTCCTTTACAGTAGAGCTCTTGCGACCTCCTAAAGTTGCTGGGAAGAGTGAGTGAGGCACTGTTCACCAAGTGCCTGGCATGTGGAAAGGGCTCCATCAGTAGAGCTGCCTGGGACAGAACTCTGGGGGGCCCAAGCCCTCTGCCATCCCTCCTTACCCGGCGAATATGGCGTTGTCCCAGGGGCTGCCCTGGTGGAGCCTGAGTGGGCACAGGGGCATTCCGGCTCAAGGCACAGACGTGGCCTGGCAAGCGAAGGTCTTGGATCCGGGAGATAATGGGAGGACCCTGATTGTCCCCAGGCCCCAGCTCCAAGACATAACTTCTCTCTGGGGACAGGACCACCAAGCCCCTAAGAAATGAAACAGAAGTGAGAGAAACTTTGAGCTCCAGGCCTAGTGTCCTCTTTCCTGTCAGGGACTCCAGCCACGGTACCTGAGGCCGGAGCAGGCGCACATGGAGACCCAGGAGCTGGTATGGCCTTGTACTCTGCCCTGATAGCAGCAGTTCTCCTGCAGCAGAGACACATCGGTGCCACTCTCAGGGAGGGTAGCACGGAACACAGAGGTCTTGACTTATTAACCAAGACGTCCAGGCTGCCACCCTCCAGTGCTTCCCCCCCTTCTTCATCCAGGCCAGAAACAGGGCACAGGAGGACCCGACTCACCAGAGTGTGTCCCTCACTGACTACCCGAGTGCCATCGGGCTGATACCATGCCAGGGTTGGGCGACCTGGGACTAAATCCCTGTGGAGTGAAGAAAAATGATGGCAGTGTCCAAGGTGTCTCACAGGATGGTACAGTGACAAGCAGAGGCCTAAGGCAGTAGAGTGGGGACTGGAGGGCCAGGCAGTGTCCCCAACTCCCACCTTCCCCGAGGGAGCAGAATATAGGGGTTGACCCCCTGATTCTGTCAGGGTATCTGGGTTCCTCTCTAGTTTGTTTGTTTGGGTACCAGGGATCAAACCCAGGACACTTAACCCCTGAGCCACATCCCCAGATCTTTTTTATATTTTTATTTAGAGACAGGGTCTTACTGAGTTGCTTAGGGCCTCGATAAGTTGCTGAGGCTGGTTTTGAACTTGCAATCCTCCTGCCACTGCCTCCCGAACTGCTAGGATTATAGTCGTGTACCACTGTTGTCAGTCCCAATCTAGTTTTTGACACATACTAGCTACATGATCTTAGGCAAGTTGTTGTTGTTGTTGTTATTATTATTATTATTATTATTATTAGATACCAGGGATTGAACTCAGGGACTCTTAACCACTGAGTCCTTTTTTATATTTTATTTAGAGATAGGGTTACACTGAGTTGCTTAGTGCCCTGCTAAGTTGCTGAGGCTCACTTTGAACTCGTGATCGTCCTGCTTCAGCTTCCTGAGCCGCTGGGATTATAGGCTTGTGCCACCATGCCCGGCTTAGGCAAGTTATTTAACCTCTCTGTGCTTTGACTTCCTCATATGTAAAATGAGGACAATACAGGGTGGTTTTGAGGACCCACGAGTGCAGACACTTAGTGTCTGGCACATGGTAAATGCTGCCCAAGTAGTTCCGTGTGATTATTATCATCCTGCCGGTTTACCTGTTCTGCAGCAGCTCCAGGATGTAACTGTCACCGTCCAGCTCCACTTTGATCTTCATGGACTTAGACAGACCAGTCTGTGGGTACCAGAAAACATGTCATCTTCTTAGCCCTTCCCATGACGCCTACCATCTCTAGCCAGAAAACCTCAAGCCCTCAGGAGAGCACCAGTGATTAGGTCACTGGTGGGGGGGTCCCAAGGGAGGGACCAGGAAGCCCTGCCTGGCCTGGGGCATTGTTCTGGGGGGTTGTGTGGGGAGGTCAAGGAAGGTATCTAAGCCGCCCCTTCTCGGCTTCCTGCCCAGAGAGGAAGCATCACAGAGGACCCAGCACAGGCCTCAGCCCTTCCTCTGACTCAGCTTTAGAATGGAGGGGAGGGGTGGGGTGAAGCCCTTACCCTTTCCAAATCCCCCCACTGAGAAAACTGACAACATGAGACAAAATAAGCAAGTTTGGCTTCAGAAATTCCCTCAGGAGACAGTTGCATTGGGTGGAGCTGAGGCAGACAGATGTGCATAGAGGGAAAAAGGAGATAAGTGAAGCCAGGTGTTGGGGTGTGGTGGGGGAGGGAGTGGGACCTGCAGTGGACCTGCTACAATGAGGTCACTTACTGGCTCCTCAGCCAAGCTTTGGTCCTGAGACACCTGATGATGCTGGGGTCGGATGGGGTATATGTTTGTTAGAGGATGCTCACCTGAAGCACCTCTGCTAGGCCAATAGGGGCCTTGTCCTGAAGGATCTGGGGCTCCGAGGGCCCACTCGGGGCCCTCTCTGGTCTGGCCTGCTGTTCCTCCATGAAATCTGCAGGGTTTCCCAGGAGAGGGCTGAGGGAGTCCTTACCCAGACCCACCAGCTCCCAGCACACCAAGGCCCTCTGCGTCCCAAGGGCTGTCGCACTGCACACCGGAACTTAGAGGAAAATAGTGGGGGGGAGGGCGCCTCCTCTCCAGATGAGCGCTGGCCACCCACCAACCCATACACCAGTCCCAGAGAAAGAAGTTCAGCCCGTCCAGCCTGTGGCCCCTCCTTGTCCCCCTCTGGCCAATCCCTGGTTCTCCCAGGGACCCTCCCCTGTTCCCACTTCTTCCCCTACCCCCGCCACACACCACCGCCGTGCAGAACGCCCTCTTTGGACTAGGCGAAGCCTTGTGGCAGGATGCCCACTCGCCCTCCCCTTCCTTCACATGGGCAATGTCGGGAACACCCATTTCTGGGTGAGCAGTGCAAACACCCTCGCCTCCCTGAACACCCCTCATGTCCAGTCTGACACACCCGCTCCCCACAGCCTCCGCTTCCTCCCGCAGCATCCCCCCTCCCAATGGCCCTCTGTCCTCCGGACACTCCACCCCCGCCTGCCCTCTCGGCCCCCGGCCCAAGACAGCAGTGGGAAGTGAAAGTTCCAAGGAGGAGTTGGTGTCCAGCCTCTTTCCTGGCCAGTGCTCCCCTCTCCTGGCTCCTCCCGGCCCCTCCCGCTCAGACTGGCTTCTGGTGGCCACAGCACCAGGGTGACGGGTGCCTGAAGCCCAGGCCTGGGATGAGGGACTGGTAAGGATCCTCTTTACTAAACCCCACGCACCGTGCCCACTCGTCAGCCTGGCACTGGGTGGAACTGTCAGCTAGGCCCCAGAAGAGCGAAGACGTCAGTCCTGGGGAGGAGCGACCCTTTTCCATGATCCCCAGGGGGGCACTGGGAGGGCCCCTCGGTGCCTGTATCTGAGTCTGAAAGTGTTCGCCGGGACATGGGGACATCGCCAAGGACGACCGGCGGGGGACCCCAGCATCACTCCTCCTCTCTGCGCTCCATCGCCAAGTCACGGGGCCCTAGGCCCGGGACAGCCAACTAGGCAGGCCGCTCTCGGGCTGGTCTCTGCGGCTGACCCTAGCACTCGGAAGCCTCCAGATTTCCCTGAACCTCTTCCCCGTCCGCCCCCCGACCTATTCCTGGTGGAGGACTCACCTATATTTGGGAGCGGCCAGGAAGGCAGAGGGCTGCCGGCGCCCAGGAGCCCCAGGGCCCAGAGCAGCGCCAGCCGCATGGCAGCGGCGCCCCGGGCCCGGCGAGGGCAGCAGGTGCGGGACCGCGCGCGGAGGGACCGCGGCGGCCGGGTCTGCTCGCTGCGCCCACACGAGCCGCACGGCCACCAGGCCCCGCCTCGCCCTCTCCCTCCCGGCCGCGAGCCAGGCTCCGCCCGAGGCCCCGCCCTCCGCGAGGCCCCGCCCCCGTCTCGCGGGGTCCCACTGAAGCCGGGCCCCGCCCCCGGCGACGGCTCCGCCCCCGCCGCTCGGCTGAGCCGCAGCTGTGCCGGGAGCCGGGTCTGGTCCGCGCTGCCCTCCCGCGCTCCGGCCGGCGCCCGGCACCCCCTGAGGAGCCTCGCCTCAGGTCCGTGGCCCGGCCCCGTGGGGGTCAAGAGGGCAGCTCTCCCGACTGCCCGCTAGGCAGCGTCCAGCTCCCCGATCCCAGACCCCAGCGAAGCGCGGGCGGCAGGAGCCAGCAAACGTTTTATTAAACGGGAAGGTGGGCGGAAGCCAGAGTACGCCCCTCACTCGGCGTACTTAAGGTCATCGTTGCTGTCGCTGAAAGCAGAGGAGGAGAGCTCCTCGCGGGGTGTGCAGACCGGGCACCGCTTCTTCATGTCGTTCCAGCACGACTGGCAGTACACGGCTTCGCATTCTGGCGTTGGGCACACGTAGGACTCGGGTGTCGCGGGCGCCTGGCACACTACGCATCGCCGGCGCAGCCAGCGGCGTAGGAGCGGGCAGCGGTGGTGCAGGGTGTCCACCAGGTGGTGGCGCTGTTAGGAGGTGGCGGTGGTTAGTGCCAGTCGGGAAGTGAGAGGAAGAAAAAAGGGATGGCCAGGGGCTCTGGACAGGCCTGTCTGAGGTCCCGAGGACTAACGGTGCCTACGTGTTGGAGGGGACTGGGTTGGGCAAAGAAGGCCCTATGGCAGTAGGTCCCAACTTCAGGATGGAGCCCGGGCAGGCTGTGGTCTCCAGGGCCACCATAGGGATATGTCAGAACAACTGTCATTTGCATTTGTGAAACATCTCATTTTGTTCCCTCTGTGAGGCTGAGAAGTGGGTAGGGCAGACAGACTGACTATTATTATCCCCACTTTACAGGTGAGAAAGGTGACTCTCTGGAAAGATGAAGTGACTCTTCTAAAGGCATGAGGACAGTAAATCAAACCTGGCCCCATCCAGGTCCCCTGATTCCAAAGGACAAGCCTTGTTATCTTTAGGTTCCCCACCTCCACACACCCTTTCCCCCACAATTGCAAGGTTTCCTCTACAGGCCATTTTGTCAGGTACCTCTTTGCCTCTCTGCCTGCCAGACTACAGGAGTTCTCCTGGGTTTGGCCTTCAGAGGCTTCCATAATCTGTCCCTCTGTAGCCTCTGTCCTACCTCCCTGAAGACTGCCTCTTCTGTCCGCCTTCTCCTTAGCCCAGCCCATGGCACTGGGCACTCCCTTGAGGTCCAGGTCTTTGCACTTAGTTTAGAATGCATGTCCCTTACAGTGTGTGTGTGTGTGTGTGTGTGTGTGTGTGTGTTGCTGGGGATGGAACCCAGAGCCTGTGCAGGCTACACAAGTGCTTCAGCACCGAGTTACTTTCCAGTTTCCTTCAGGACAAGGTCATGGAATCCCAGGATGGTCATTTTTCCATCAGACATTCATTTGGTCTCTATTGTGTGTCACTGGGGACAGGGAGGTTTAGGCACTGGAGGAAAGAGCTTATGAGCTTTCTCATCTCTGTGAACTTTGTAAGGGTTGACTAAACCAGTGTGGCTGCCATTCATTGTTCTGTTTATAATGCTGGGCCCTGCGCTGAAAGACTGGAGTAAATTAACTCAATTCAAAAAGCAACTTTATAGGCTGGGGGGATGGCTCAGAGACAGAGGATGCCTCTTGTGAGACCCCTTCCATTCTCAGCATGGTACACACACACACACACACAAACCATGTATGGAAGATATTGTCATCACCATCATTTCTGTTTCAGGTGAGAAAATTGATGCTTGGAGAGTTGTTCATTTGCCCAGAGGTAGACAATGACAGCAAACACTCATCCAGAACCATGTCATGTAACCCTTACAGCAACCAGATGAAAGCCAGGCGTGGTGGTGCACACCTGTATTTAGGAGGCTGAGGCAGGAGGATCATGAGTTCAAAGCCAGCCTCAGCAACTTAGTGAGGCCCTAAGCAACTAAATGGAATATAAAAAGGGCTGGGGATGTGGCTCCATGGTTAAACACTCTGGGTTCAATCCCTGGGTTCAATCCCTGGTATCAAAAAAAATAAAACAAAACCAGATGGAGTCGTTAGCCACATTTCACTGAAGGGAAAAACCAAGGCACAGCAGTTAAACAAGGTGCTCCAGATCACACAGTGGTGATACTAGTACTGGGAAGAGCTAGGGTTCAAATCCAGACCTTTTGGTATCTGCTGGCCACTCTGATCTCTAGTGAGAGGGCTTCCCCGTTCTTCAGAGCAAGAAAATGAGGCCTAATGAGGACCTTGGCCAAGGTCATACAACTTTTTCCCATGGTACTAGGGATTGAACCAGGAGTTCTTTACCTCTGAGCCAAGTCCCGGCCCATTTTAGTTTTTGACAGGTTCTCACTAAGTTGCTGAGGGTCTTGCTGAGTTTGTCAAGACAGGTCTCAAACTTGTGATCCTCGGGCCTCAGCCTCCTGGAGTGTTGGGTTGACAGCACGAACCCCCGTGCCCAGCTTAGGGCTCCTTAACAAGAACACGCCCACTAGAACCTGGTTCTCCAGACTCCAGACTCGGCGCTGTGCCCATACACCACACGTGCCTGTCGGAGGCCTTCCTGACCCCCCGTCCCCTCCTCTGAACTACACTGAACTAGTTGAAGTCCCCTCAGCAGAACCAGTGCTGTGCCTTGGTCCCCTCTTTCTGATGAATCCCTCTTGCTTTCCTTGTGCCAGGCTGCATCAGGTCTTTTCTTTTCAGTGCTGGGGACTGAACCCAGGGTGCTCTACCATTGAGCCTCATCCCCAGCCCTTTTATATTTTTGTTTTTTTAATTTTGAGTCAAGGTCTTGCTGAATTGCCCAGGCTGGCCTCAATCGTACCATCCTGCCTCAGCCTCCTGAGTAACTGGGATTAGGGGTATACACCACTGCACCCAGATTCTGATCCGCTCTCTTCCTGCTTCCAGGTGGCCCACTGACCATCTCACACTGGGCTAGTCCTGGGTCTGGGGATGGACACTGCTCTGACCCAGGAACTAGCATGAATCATGATACTCAGTTCCTGTAGGCCTAGGGCTCTGGTGGGAGCTTAGTGGACTGAAGGGGGATGGCCCTTGTCCCACAGTCCTCGGTGCCAGGCACAGCCGCGGGGCGCACAGGGTTGGACTTACTGGACCCCTCTGCTGTTGAGCGCGCCTTATGATGAGAGCCCTCCTCAGTTTGGTGAAAGCTGCTCTCTTCCTCAATAGATCATTGTAGAGGAACAGGACCCGCTTCTTCTCTCGCTAGGGAGGGAGAGGAGTTCAACGATGGTAGCAGTGTGGAGGGGGAAAATGGCGTTGTAGGGAGCTGTGTGCGTGTGTGCGTGCATGTGTGTGCGTGTGCGTGTGCGTGTGGGCCTGGAAAGGTCTGGGGAGGGTCATACCTTGGGGAAGTAGAAGGCTGCAATGACCCTCCGGAGCCGGTAGCCGAAAGCCTGGGCTAGGCAGAGACACACCAGCAGGACAATGGGCAGTGAGGCCCTCCAGTAGGCCCTGGCGTCCATGCACACGGGCTGGGGCAGGCAGGCTAGGAAGGGGGGAGGCCTGTCAGCAGGTCAGGGCCTGGTTGACTCCCTAGCCCTGTGGGAGGCGCAGGGCAGGACTGGATTCCCCTGCTCAACGTGGAAGCTACTAGACCATGGGGCTGTTTGCTTAACGTGATACCCCTCCTGAAAATCCACATCACGGCAGAAACTTCTGTTGGACAGCACCGCTGTAGAGGGCTGGGTCCTGTGGCCCCAAGACACTAGACCCCGGACTGGACTTTTCTGACCAAGCTGTCCTTGAGGATGGGCCGATTCCTCCAGCTCAAGCATGCCAGCCCCATCTCTCCACCCCAGGCCCAGTCAGTCCCTCAACTCTCTTTTTTTGGTGCTGGGGACTGAACCCAGGGCCTTGTGCATGCAAGGCAGGCTCTCTACCAACTGAGCTCCGTCCCCAGCCCAGTCCCTCAGCTCTTTACCTTGGATCTTTTGACCCAGTAACAGTGTCCACTTTATGCTGAATACAGCCCTTGCTGCTCTGCCACTGCAACCTATTTTTAAAATGGACATTTCTTTCTCCTCCGCTCTCCCTGCTCCTCCCTCATCCATCCCCTCCCTAATCTCAGGGGAAACAGGATTACCTTTGTTCCCCATCCTTGGCAGAGTTATCTGTCCCGAGTACACACCCACCATAGGAACGAAGTCATCCAGACTTTGGGGATGGCATCAGAAGATCTCAGAAATAACTATCTCCCAAATTAGCCAGTGAGTTACCCTCCGTGGAGAACACGTGGAATGTAGCCTTTGAGTCACCTCTTTAAAAAGCTCCCTGTTCCTGCTGATGGGCAGAATCACAGCTTTTGGGACAGGAGTCCCCTGTGTTTCTCATTTGCTACCAAAGCAATAAACCTTCTTTTTCCTTTTTCTCAAAATCATATCCTCATCATTGCCATGGGGCACAGGAACCCAGCTTTCAGCAACGCCCCACCCCCCATTCGTCTGATCCAAACTTCCAGCATCACTCACGCAGGTTGTTTGATTCCACAACTGTGTCTGAGGAGGTGTTCAGGGCCCCAATGGTTTTCCGAAGAAGCCGGGCAAGCATGGAGTCTCCCCCTACCTTCACCTCCAGTTTATGACTGCCTGAGGCCAGATGAGGGGGTCAGGAAAGAGTGGGTGTTAAGTGGGTAGAGAGGTGGGCAGGCCGGGACTGGAGGTGGGGGAGGAGTCCATACTAGAAGTTTTGTTTGGTGGAACCCAGGAGTGCCCTCCCACTGAGCCACATCCTTAGCCCTTTTTATTGGAAGTGGCCCAGCCTGGGCTCTAACTTGGGAGCCTCCTGCATCAGCCTCCTGAGTCTCTGGGATTGCAGGCATGCTCGGCCTTGCCTGGTTTAGGACTTCAGGGACTCTTAACTCCTTCCTATTGTAAGTGTACAGGGTTGGCTGAGGCCCATGGTGACAGTGGTCAGTTGGCAGGGCTGAAATTTGACCTTGGGAGGACAAGGAGCCACAGGAAGCAGAGCAAAAGAAGCAGGAGGGGGTGAGTGGGTGGGTGGGGTTCCCCAGGGACTCTGCAGGGGGCGGGGGCAGGCTCACTGCGGAAGGAGTACTGCTGGAAGGAGTGCTGGCGGATGGTGTCAAAGACCGAGTAGAGCGCCCAGTCCAGCCCGCACAGCAGCAGCAGCAGCAGCACAATGGGCAGCGTGCCCAGGAGCTCCTTCCCCTGTGCAAGGAGCCCAGGGTAGGGCTGGGCCACCACCTTCCCTGGCAGGGAGCACCCTCGGGTGCCCTTTGCTCCCCACCCTCAGCACCCTGTGGCTGCACCCCCGTCCTGCGCCCTCGCTGTCCTCACCAGGTTCTTCATTTCTTGGGCCTGGATAGTGGGCTTGAAGGGGAAGACGACAGTTTTCTCCTCTGCCTTGCGGAGGGGCAGCAGAGTCTGTTTACCCTGGAAAAGAGCCGACAGAGGAACCCTGGGGCCTTTGCCCTCTCCCCTCCGCCCTCCTGGAGCTGAAGCCCATGGGGACACACAGCAAGGCAGGGCTTAGTGCGCACCAGCTTCCTCCTGCGCTCGTCGATCTGACAGAAGTAGGTGCTGATGTAGATGTTGTCAAAGCGAATGTCCCCGTTATAGCTGTCCATGTAGGAGAAGCACCTGTAGACGGGTGGCTCGGGATGTGCCCTCTTCCTCCAGGGTTCCTCACCCACCCGACCAGACACTGAGCCGCCCACCAACCAGGGTTCCCTGAGCACCCGCAGGTTCTGGGCTCTGTGCTAAGCGGTGGTCATGACTAGGGAAGAGGCTCTGGCCCTGCCTTCCAGCTGTCCACCCTCGTGACTGCTGAGCCACAGTGGCTTGAGGAGGGGAGGGGAGGCTTGGGCAGAGGTGGGTGTGCACATGTGAGGTAGGGGCTGCGGGCATCTGGCAGGACGAATATCATGCGAGGCACAGAGACACTCCTCTAGGTGGCGGGAATCGCACGCTGTGACTCCCACGTTCTCTCCCCAAGGCCCTGACTCTCGGCTTTGCCCACAGCACGTCTCCTACCTCAAGCAAAACTCATCCAAAGCTACCACTTTCCTTTTCCCTGGCTCATTCATGCACTCCTGCCCTTGCCTGGCTCCCCCCGAGTTCCACAGTGGTGTGGGCTTAGGGGCATGTGTAGCCATCCTTTATGTGTCTCCCCCAATCCCACACAATGCTTCAGTTCCCTAAGGGAAAAATGTTAATTGTTGGGAATGTATTCTAAACTGTGAAAGTCCATTGAATAAACTCGGTGAAGTGTGAAACATAAATTCCAACGCTATTGGTTCTGGGACCCTGTAAAAATCCCATCTTTGCCTGTTAGAAATACTGTGAATGCAAAGGCAGAGTAGGAGCGCCCCCTGGTGGAGAGACCTACTGTTACCCGGCTGGGGCTTCCTGTCCCTTTGGTGCATGACCTCACCCAGGTAGAAAGCCTGGAAATGGCTTTTGACTTGTGCCTCCTTCCTTCCCTCCCCAAGCTAGCTCTGAGAACTGCTGTGCACTTGTCCTTCCTCCTTCCATCGCAGGCCAACTTCCTGCCCTGCCAACTCCACCCCCAGGCCGGCTCCCTCACTTCTCACTCAGGCTGGCTTCCAAGCTCCCAGGCTGCCATCTTGCAACCACCCCCAGATCAGGGCCCTCTGAAGGGCTTTCCACACCCTTCTGGTCATGCCTACTTTGTCCCAGTCCTCCACCCCGTCTCTGCCCTCTACACCCTGCAGATAACCAAGAGTCTGTTCAAGACCTCACCCTTCCTATCCTTGACCGTGGCCCCTCACATGCTGCCTTTGGGAACCCAGTTTTGGCCCTTCCAGAGGCACCTCCTCAGGTCTCACACCTGTCCCAATAGCCAGTTCCTGGTCCCGCCCTCAGAGCCATCTCGGCCTTCTGGGCTTTCACCACAGAACTAGACCAGGAGTATCTGGAGGGCAGGAATATGGCTCATTCACCTTTGTCCTCTCCCAGACCCTGGGTACACACGGAACCATTCACTTTTCCGTCCCTTGAGCCTCGTGAACAGGGACAGAGAGCAAGGGCCCCCATGGCTGCCCTTGCCCAGCCTCTGCCCATCTCAGGCATTTGGGGGTGGAGACCGGAAATGGAGGGTCCAGAAGTCGGCAGGGAAACCGGAGCAGAGAGAGGCCCAGGGCAGCCCCGCTGGACGCCAGGCTGGGTGGGGTGGAGGACTTTGTTCTAGATGGAGGGACAGTGGCTGCCAACGCAGCAGGCAGGAGAGAATGAAAGCAAAATTGGACGATAAAAATGGCACAAAGTCAGAGCCAAGGGAATATGAAGGGCAAGAGAAAAATCAAAAGTCAGAGCTAAATGTTAAAGAAAAAAGTCAGTATTGGGATAAAGGCTGGAAGGAGGTAGATAAATGAAGGCCGTTGCCCTTTTAAGATGGTGGGAACCTGGGCAACGCTTCTTCCTGCAAAAATGCCACCCGTCCTTTGACTTTCTGTAAACAACAACCCGGGATCATACAAAAGGCAAAACCAGAGGCAAATGGCACTGGGGCTCAGAGCCGGGGATGGGCTCTGTCCTTCCCTCTTGACAGCCTCCCTCAGCATGGGGCTCCCGCCCCGTGGAGGACGGGGCGGCTCACGAGTGGAGGACCAGCAGGAAGGCGCAGGACATCAGCACTTGCAGCAGCCCCAGGGCCCACTCCAGCCGGGCTTCTTGCCGTTGCACGTAGTCCCGCACCTCCGTGCTCACGTGCTGCCAGCTCAGGTTGACGCCCAGCACCGCGGCCTGCCTCTCCTCCTGCGGGGACACGTGCAGAGCAGCCTCCTGCAGCCCGGCCACGCCAGCCTCTTCCATGCATGCCCAGGAGCCTCGGGGACCTTCAGGACTTGTCCCTTTATCTGCTCACCTTGCTCTATGACAGTCTTCCTCCTCTGCACTTGTATTAGCCCACACCGTCTCTACCTGGCTGACCATTTCCTCTCCAAGCCAGGTCCACGCCCACCACGGTCTCCGCGTGATGGCCCCACACATGCCATCGTCCCTCCCTCCTGTTCCCCTCTTCCTTGGGCCTCTCTGTCTTTCCTCTCTAACGCTGACCCCCTTCTCCCTGTTCGCCCCCACACACCCACCCACATCCCCGTCTCCTACCTTGATGTCAATATTGGCTGAAAATTCCTCATCCAGACCATGAATGGATTGGTTGAGGGAGTCGTAGGTCTGCCCAAAGTTGCCTTCCACTGGGATGCGACTGCGACACCAAACCTCCATCACTGACGGACAGTGGGACCAGGTCAGTGTCTCCTCTTGAGGCCTGCAGGCCTGGGCCTGGCTGGCCTGCCTGCCCTCCTGTGAGCCTCTTCAGCCTGATTTTTAGATTTTTCGGTCTCTCTGTCCGTGACGTTCTACCACACTGATTTCCTCCTCCCCACCTGTGGATTTTTCCTTCCAGAAACAAGGTCTGATCCCCCACTCCCATTTTCACCTGTTCCTAACCTTGCCAGATACTGATGAGGATTCCCCTCCGTACCAGCTCTGTTACCTGCTCCAGGTGCATTATATCCTTACGTCCTCAAAACCCCTAAGAAATCCAGGTGGCGCACACCTGTAATCCCAGCAGCCTGAGAGGCTGAGGCAGGAGGATGGCGAATTCAAAGCCAGCCTCGGCAACTGAGCCCGAAGCAGCTCAGAGAGACTCTGTCTCTAAATAAAATACGATAAAGGGTGGGGATGCGGCTCAGGGGTTAAGCACCTGGTACAAAAACAATGAGCGCTCTGACGCGGGTCCTTCAGATGAGGAGGCACAGCGGGGGTCACGGAGCTGGGTGGGTGCCTCTCCACATGACTGCTTTCCTGCCTCACCCCTACGGAGGTCCCCTGGGACTCGGCTCCCCACCCTGCTCTCACGTGCTGACCCTTGGCAATGTCACAGAAGAACTTGAACTTCATGGGCAGGCAGAGCAAGTGGTTGAAGAGCGGGACCGAGATTCGCCGCATGCACTCCTTATGCTTTTGGTCAAACCAGCGGCGGCAGCTGAGTATGGCCCGGTTCACCACATCTGCAGGAAGGGGTGGCGGTGTCTGAGGTCCCCACGCCCTGACCTGGCCCTCAGCGCTGTGGCTGCCCCTCCCTGTGCTCCCCGGGGCTCCCTCACAGGAGCAGCGCAGCTTGGTCTTGAGCTCGTACATCTTCTGGGTGGAGAGGTGGAGTCTGGAGCGGGGGGCCCCGCGGGCCTGGGTACCTTCCGAGGCGTCCTCAGGAACGAAGCCAGCCTCACTGTTCACCTGGGCATCCAGGTCCTCAAAGGAGGTGGAAATGTTCTTCGTTTCTGCTCTCAACGATGCTCTGCTGCTCTGGGGTTGGAGGGAGGAGAGCAGGAGGCGTGGGGTCCGGGGCTTCTGCTCCCTAGCCTTTCCTCACCAGGTCATACTCGGGCCTACAGGGAGCTCGCCCACGGCTCGGCCTCTCTTCCCAGCGGCCCACGGAGCCGGGGAGGCCTCCCCTCTCCCCAGCTGCCCACTGACCTCCCAGGCCTCCAGTCCTTCTCAGGCTTCCCGTTCCACATCCTTACTGGCCCTTGGGCTTCACCCCTCAGCACTGACCTCTCAGATCATCATGCCACCTGAATCCCCAACTCCCCAGTGCCTGGGGTCCCATCTCCCCGACATCCCATCTCTTCAACGCTTCAAAGCCCGCTCTTGCAAGGCCAAGCGCCATTCCCAACATTCTGGTTCATCAACTCGGAGCTCGGCCCACTCAGGTATTTGGAAAGATACGTGGGGCATGTCCTAACCAGGGGCAGGGGTTTCCTGGAACTCGGTGCCCCGGGACGGGCATTGTCCTTATGTGCATGGGTATGAGGCCGGGGCTGAACCCGGGTGCTTGTCACTGAGCTACGTCCCCAGCCCTTTCATTTTTTTTATTTTGAGACAGAGTCTCGCTAAGCTGCCCAGGTAGAGCTCAGGCTTGTGCTCCTCCTGCCTCAGCCTCCTGAGTCTCGGGGATGACAGGTCTGGGCATATTCTGCAATGTTTGGGGACAGTTCTGAAAAAAAAAAAAAAAACACAACAAACAAAACCCCAGAAACTAGGCGTATCCCCACTAGGAAACTGCAAACCCAGGCCACAGGGAAAGGGACCCCCAGGCCTCGTCTGTGCCGAGTGCTGACCAGTAGGTCCTTGAACACTGCTCGCAGGGGGGCCGTGGAGACGCGCCAGGCCGCGCGGGCGTTCTTGATCTGCTGCTCCACGGTGCAGCCCAGAGATGCTATCACTTCGTGGAGGTTGTGCTGCAGATTGGCCACCGGCCCTGGAGGAAGAGGCCCCCGTCGGTCACTTCCCTGTGGGGCCAGCACTTTCTCAAACGCATCCCTAGCTCCTCTGCCTGGAGCAGCCCCTCCTAGCACTGTGCAGTGACGGCCAAGAAGCCCGGACTCTTTCTCCTGGTAAACTAGGGAGGTGGAGGGGCGGGGGGTGAGGGGCACCCTGTGAGCTGCCACAGCTCAGATGAGAACCACCCCCTGTCTTTTCTCTGTCACCAGGCCTGGTCCCCATCAGACGTTCCCCCCAGTGTCACTCACTGGCGCTCAGGAGCACCCCTCACCTGCGTAGATAGCAGCCAAGGCGTATCCTAGGATGAACAGCCTGCCCTCTTTGCCCAGCATCTTGGGCACTAGCAGGAGGCTGGCACAGCGGATGTGAGGGGACGTCCCCCAGCCTATGGCTCCCAAGCCTGTCAGGAGAGCCAGGGGATGTTGAGGCAGGGTGAGGAAGCCGCCTCGCCCGCCACGTTTACCAGAGCCCCTACCTGTCCCCACTCCCTGCTGAACCGTCCCCACTGGCTCAGATGGCCCTTCTGGGCCACTCATCCATTCAGCAGCCATTTACAGAGTCTAGAGACAGAGGCGTCATGGTCGCTGACCGACGGGCGTGTGTATGGGCGTGCCTGTGTGTGTCAGGGAGGGAAACACTGGAGTCACACTTACTCTAAGTGACGAAAGAGCAGACCAGAGGACAATTCTGGAAAAGGCCCTCGTGCTCAGTGATGGAGAGAGGGCAGGGCTCCCCTCGACACCTACAGCACTTGGTCTCTGCCCTCTGGGAGCCCTCCTTCCCGTGCGCTACCCGTCCTGGTGGGTTTCAGCAGTGTCCCCTGCGTCTCCCTGTGGTCTTGGGGAGATGGTAAGCTGCCGAAGCTCGTGACCCAGGGAGGAGACCTCAAGTCAACAAGTGACTCCCAGGCTCTGAGCCAGGAGCCAAGGAGGGCGGGACGCTTCTGCAGGGAGGGGTGGGGCTGGGGGTGGACAAAGGAGAGGACGTGTCAGCTGGGCCTGGAGATGAGTCAGTGTTGTCCCAGGCCCAGCTTAGGCTGGTCGAGGAGCCTAGAAGGTTCCTGTGTCCTCGGCAGGGTGTGCTCTGTGGTGGTCAAAGCAAAGCCCAAGCCCTTAGACGTCCTTGTTCCATCTCCTCTGTCCTCTCAGGGTCCCCAAGACGTCTCACAGGGACCAGAAACTTCCTGGTGGTGGTGGCGCCAGGGATCAAACCCGGGACCTGGAACTTCCCGGACCAGGTGCTCTACCTCTGAGCACCCGCCCCCAGTCCCTGGCTGACTAGGTCCCTGCTAACTGGTCTTCCTCTTCCCCTCTTGCTGCTTTACCCTTCAATTTTCACAAAGCTGTTCTAGAATGATCCTGTTTAAAAAAAAAAAAAAAGCATAAATCGGGTCGTAACCGTCCCAGCCTGGAATCATCCGTGATCTTCTTCCCCCTGGTGGGTCAAGTCCAGACTCTTGGACAGGGGAGGCCCCTAGATCCTGGCCCTCGGGCCCCTGCCCACCTTCGGAAGTGATCTCACGCTCCTCGGCCGTCGCCCGCCGTGTCCACCCACCCTGCTGCCATGGCTCCTCTCAGGTGCCCGGCTGCCCCGGCGGCAGCGCCCCTCCCCTCCTCCCCAGCGCCGGCCCCACCTAGTCACACAGGTTTGTGGCGAAGCCCGGCGGGTGCCACCCTGCACTTTCCTGCCTTCTCCCTTGCTAACACAGCTTGGGTTTTGTTCAAGGGCAGCCCTGGTCCTGCCCTGGCCCCTGGGGGGTAAGTCTGGACCTGTCTCAACCAATCGTGGTATCACGGGACATCGAAAGGGACTTGTCCTGTGCTCCTGGTCTTGCGGCCAGAGACGCCAGCCGAGGACAATAGTTGACAAATAGTTGCCCTGTGTTTCAACAAAAAAAGCCCCACGGAGCTTTTTGGTATCTTTTTTAGGTTTATCAAAAGAGAAAAAACCAAGGCAGGGCACCGTGACGCCCACCTCATGCCAGGGGCTGGGAGGCTGAGGCAGGAGGATCACAAGTTCAAAGCCAGCCTCAGCAATTCAGCGAGGCCCTAAGCAACACAGAAAGAGCCTGTCTCTAAATTACATATAAAAAGGGCTGGGGGCGGCGGTACCGTGGCTCAGGGGCAGAGCGCTCGCCTGGCAGCCTAGCGCGCGTGAGGCACTGGGTTCCATCCCCAGCACCACAGAGAAATAAACAAATAAAAATAAAGGTGTAGAAAACAGGGCTGGGGATGTGGCTCAGTGGTTAACCAGCCCTAGGTTCAAGCCCTAGTACCAAAATAAAGAGCAAGATGAGTCTTTCCTTCCCCCACCAGCTAATTTATATAAAAAGACCAGAAACGTGAGTTTTCTCAAGGAGTAGAGAGGTTGGCATGGGCAGGAGTCATCTATGGAGAGAAGGACAGTCACGTGGGCCTCAGTGGCGAGCCCAGGGCAGGGAGAGGGCAGACACGGTGCCCGCTGTCTCGTTCAGCAGGCCAGGGGCTGAGCATCGCCTCCAACACACACTGAAGTCGGCAGCCTGGAGCCACCGTGTGGCCCTGTGAGCAGGAGGCAGCCTGGGGGGGACCCCCAAGGAAGGGGGAGAAGGGGCTTCCTTGGAGCATATCCAGACAGAACCGCCCTCTGCCGGAAACTGGGCCGCTCAGCCACACACAGAGCCTCCAAGGAGACCATAAATGGGCCCCCCGAGAAGCCGGGGCTGCCTGCCGCCCGAGGGCCCTGGTGGAGGAATTGTATCAGCCCTGGTGACTTCAGACTTTGTCCCCTTTCCTCTGATTCTTCTAATCCCCTTTCTGACATCAGAAGAGCCAGCGAGGGAAGGAAGTGGAGAAAAAAGTGAAAGAGCGGCCCAGCCCCTCCTCACCGCAGCCCCCACCCGCAGCGGGGCCAGGCTGAGCAGGCGGGGGAGGGGGAGGGGGGACCCTGGAGGAGGGTGTGACCTTGAAATCCTGGACTGCTTCATCCTAAAAATAAGGCATGAATGTTGGAGCAGGACTGGGTCTTCCCCAAGAAAGTACCTGGAAAGCTAAGGGTCTGTGGGAAAGGTGATCCGAACATGTGTGGACACGGCGGTCAGCGAAAAAGGGGGTTTTGTCCAGTGCAGGGGCGCATGCCTGTCATCCTAGTGACGTGGGGAAGGCTGAGACGGGAGGATGGCAAATTGGAGGCCAGCCTCAGCAACTTAGTGAGGCCAGCCACAGCTTAGTGAGTCGCTGTCTCAAAATAAAAAATAAAAAGGGCTGGGGATGAGGTTCAGTGGTTGAGGACCCCTGGGTTCAATCCCTGGTAACACACACACACACACACACACACACACACACACACACACACACACACACACAGTGTAGTGATTTGTTCTGTGGTCTTGGTCTTGGTCTTGGCCTTCTGACCAAAGATTCTAGTTTATTCTTTCAATAAATTGGTGGCACTGCTAACTCCATTCCTCTTGCCTAGGACAGGTTCAGGAAAGGGTGTGCCTTGTACTGCTCAAAGAGATGTGAGAGAAAGCCTGCCAGGGAGGTTAAAGGGAAATTTTCCTACTTCCATAAAAGGGATGTAAGAAAGGGAAACTCCTTCCTCTCTTTTCTGGTCTTTCGTATGGCAATGTGATGCCTGGAGTTGCTGCAGCCATTTTGTAACCTGAAGTGGAGTGATGGATGGATTAAGATCAACAGAGAAAAGAGAGAAGGACCCCAGGTCTGTTTCTGTTGCTGTCTGTGGTACTGGGGATTGAACCCGGGCCTCGATGCATGCTAGGCTAGCATTTTGACCCCTGAGCCACATCCCCAGCCCAGGAACCTGGCTCTTTGATGGGGTTGCTGAGCTGTTTAATTATGCACACTCCAAAACCACCGTACCTTGAACCTCTTCGTGAAGTGCGATAATAAACTTCCTCTATGGTTAGACCACTTTTAGGTGGGTTTTCGGTTCTTGCAGTCCGGCATTCCAATGTCACTTCAGGGCTGGGGGTGTGGCTCGGGGCCAGAGAGCTGCCTGGCGCCTGTGACCCTCTACCTCCCTCTCTCCTAGCACCACTGTGTGTCAGGGGTCACCCTCTCTGACTTGCCTTCCCTAACCGCCCTTCAGCCCCTTTCTGTCACATTCCCCAGCTCACATCTTCATGCCATTTGTCACCATCAGAAATGCTCTCTTGGGGCTGGGGCTGGGGCTCATGGTAGGCGCTCGCCTAGCACGCGTGAGGCACTGGGTTCCATCCTCAGCACCGCGTAAAAACAAAATAGTGTGTCCGCCTAAAGCTAAAGATACATAAACAAATAAATGTTTAAAAGAAAAGAAATGCTCTCTTTCTTTCTTGTGATTTCTTTCCTCTTCTCCTGTTTGCCGTCCGAGGACTGAACCCAGGGGTTCGCTCACCTTAGGCTGAGGCTCTGCCACAAGCTCGACCCCCCCCAGGAGTGCCCTTCTGTTTATCGCTCGCGATTGTCACTCTCTCCACTGGAATCAGTGGCGCCTGTCGGCCTGGCGGCGGCTCAGCCCCGCAGAGGCTCAGTGATGCTGAATGAACGAGTGGACCATCTTCCTTCTCGGGAGGAGCAGGAGAGGCCAGGAGCTCAGAAGAGAGGGGGGTGAGGAGGGAGATGGGGTCTGCACCATCGCACGTGGGCAGTCGGGAGTCCCTCCCGCTGTGGGGACTGGTGAAGGCCCAGGACAGGACAGTGCCGTCTTAGGTTGGGCCTCTTCCCTCGAGGCCTCCCCCCGGAGGCCAAGAGGAGGCTGACCACCGAGGAACCAAGCTCTGATTCCTTCCCAGCAACCGAGACTGGCCCGTGGTCGGCACTGACCCACCAAGCCGTAGAGGGCCACCATCTTCTGTTCCTCGTAGATGTCCATGGGGTTCACCAGGAGCTGGAAGAGGCCTAGGGCATGGGTCAAGTCCAAGGTCAGCCGACAGGTCCGTCCAGTCCTGTCCGCCCCCTGACCTTCTGCCTCCACCCTCACCTATGGCCAGGAGTCCCCCAGTGCCTGCGCCCAGCAGGAGAGCAGTGACCGGAAACTGGCCGGGCAGGCGCCACAGGAACTGGTGACAGGGGGCGGGCAGCCCCCAGCTCAGCAGCCGGTGCACAGCTGGGAGGGCGGGGTGCAGCTCTCAGCTCCCCCGACCTGGGTGGGCTTCCTGGGGCGGGACTTGCAGGGGAGAGGCTGGGGGAGCTGGGGGGCGGCAGTGGGACCCTCGGGGACACTGGAGGTGTATAGGGACCCTGGAGAAATGGGGCAGGCGGGAAGGGGTGGAGGCCAGGGCTGGGGCCTGGGTGAGGGGGTGGGGACATGGAGGAGCCCTCGGGGCCGGGGTGAGGCCGGCCGGGTGCTGGGAAGGCGGAGGTGACCGGCTCACTGGTATGGGGCAGTGTCCCCCGCCCTGCTGCTCCCTTTGGCTGGTGTTTCATGGTCATCAGTCGGCTCTGGGGGACCCCGAACCCCATCCCAGAAGTCGCCTCCGACCTCCTCAGACTCCCCCTGAGAGGGGAGAGGCCCTGCCTCCCGCCTCAGCACAGCGGCCTCCCAGTCTGTGGGGAAGGTCACAGGCCTGGCCCCCCGCCTGTCACTGGAACTGGGAGGGGTTCCGGACACAGGCTCCAGAACCTTAGAACAGGCCTGGAACCCGGGGCCCAGCCCGGACACAGCCCAAGACATGGAGGACGCCGCGCTGCCCCTGGGGGCCGAGGAGCCTGGCAGGGCACGGGCTCTGGTCCGAAGCCTTGGGGCCTTCGCCCTAGGCTTGTCCTTGGCCACGGCCTACGGGCTCCTGGAGCTCCTGGTGGAGGGGCACAGCCCCTGGGGCTGCCTGGTGGGCACCGTCACTTTGGCCGCCTTCCTGGGCCTGGGCCTGGGCTTCTCGCGCCAGGTCCGCACCACTGTCCTCCTGATGCTGCCCCAGGCCTTCTCCAGTGAGCCCGCGCCGGGGCGGGCGGGGGGACAGCCGGGAGGGGGGCAGGCCGAGGGGACATCCGGGAGGGACAGCCAGGAGGGGGGCAGGCTGGGGGAACAGCAGAGAGGGGGACAGGCCCAGGGGACAGCCAGGAGGGGATAGCCGGGAGGGGATAGCCGGGAGGGGGGCAGGCCGAGGGGACAGCCGGGAGGGGACAGGCCGAGGGGACAGCTGGGAGGAGGACAGCCAGGAGGGGTCAGCCGGGAGGGGACAGGGAGGGGGCTCGGGTATCCTGAGGCCTTAGGAAGGGGCTTCCCTCGCCTGGGGTGGGGTCCTGGCTGTGATGGCGCTTTCTCCCCAGAACAGGGACAGACACTGCTGTTGCTGGCCGCCTTCGGGCTGGTGCTCCAGGGCCCGTGTGCCAACACCCTGCGCAACTTCACCAGGGCCAGCGAGGCGGTGGCCTGCGGGGCAGAGCTGGCCCTGAACCAGACTGCGCAAGTGCTGGAGCGAGCCAAGCAGCCCCTCGTCAGTAAGCCCCGCCCGCCTCCCGGCCTGGTCCCCCAGCTCCGCCCTGGGGTCCCCTCAGCTCCCCGCTGAGACAGTGGTCTAGCCTCAGAGCTAGATGGGCCCGGACAGGGGTCTCCCTGAACCCTCCCAGCCCCCTCTCTCCTCCCTGCCCCCGGGAATGGCGAGAACCAGTCCCTGGGAGGAGGTGACCCCGCAGTGCTCTGTCCTTTGTCCCTCAGGTGCTCTAGGCAAGATTAAAGCTATAGCCCAGAGGGCCAAAGTGGTGGCCGACCGGGTCCGCAAGTTTTTCCGGGCGATCATGGATGGTGTGAAACACGTAGGTGAGGCTTAGCAGACCTGCCTTTGGAGGTCAAAGTGCACCTAGACTCTGCACTCCCAGCCTGTCCAGACCTGCCTGGGCCCCTGGGTGCTGGCTACTGCTGAATGGACACAGCACAGCCAGGCCCCTGAACCCAGGCCTCTCCAACTTTGGGTGCTGCTTGGTGGCTTTGTCCCGCAAATTCCTGAGAAGCAGCTGTGGGACTCCCGCCTGGTGCCAGCCCCACACTGCCCCCAGCCAGAGCCCTGCGGAACGTGTGGTATTGGCTCCTCCACATTGGGGACGTGTGCAACTCGGAGCTGGGCAACCCTTACCAGAAGTGTGCGCGGGTGTTTGACCAAGGGAAGGACAACTGCATGAAGGCCATACCACAAGCCTACCACCTGTGCTACGTGCTCACGCCCTTCAAACTGGTGCTCTGTGGCCTGGCCAGCCGTGAGGAACAGGGCTCCCCGGGGAAGAGGGAACAGGGGTGGGGCGGAGGGGAGAACTCGAGGGTCCAGGAGGAGGGTGGCCCAGGACGACCAGTAGTGGGGAAGGAATATGGAACCCATAAGATGCTGGGCACCGTGGCTCATTGCAGCAGCTCAGGAGGCTGAGGCCGGAGGATCTTGAGTTCAAAGCCAGCCTCAGCAACTTAGCAAGGCCCCAAGAAATCAAGGAGACCCTGTCTCTAAATAAAATATAAAAAGGCTGGGGATGTGGCTCAGGGGTTAAGCACCCTGGGTTCAGTCCCCGGTACCAAAAAAAAAAAAAAAAAAAAAAACTGGGCTTGATAGAGGACCAACATTAGGGCAGGGGACCACGGGGCGAGGCTACAGGGTTTGAACAAGTGTGGAGGCTGATCAGTAGAAGGGGAAGCCCAAGGGCCCTGTGAGGGGGGGACCCTTCAGGCTGGCGGGCAGGTGCCTCTGCCCCTCCTCTTGATGCTCAGCCATCCCGCCCCCCAGTGGTCCAGGTGTTCTGCGTCCTCCCCAACTACATCCAGCCCTTCCTGCGCAAGACCATCGGCACCCGTGAGTGACCCCCGGCGCCCTCCTCTTCTAGGTGCCGCCACTTCTGGTCCCATCTCCCAGTCCATCATCAAAAATGCAAGAGCAGGAAAGGCCCTGGATAGGTCACCCAGGCCACTGTCCACGCTGCCCAGGTTGAGACCCTGAGGCCCAGGGAAGGGGGTGCTGTGGGAGCAGGGGCTGGGACAGGGTCAGGGTCACCTGCCCCCAGCTCAGGCCACGGGATCATTGGTGATGGAGCTGACTGCCGGGTGCCGACTGCTCCGCGCACCTGCGTAGAGGCTCCGCGCCCTGGAGGCCCAGCCCCCGAAGTTCTGGATGCTCTCTGGGCCCTGGACCCCGTCTGCCCCGTGTGGCTCTGCCTCCCCCACCTGTCCCTGCTGACCCCTCCCTGGTCCTGGGCCCAGCGGTGAAGAAGATGATCGACCGCGTGCGTCGGGAGTTTGAGTTCAACGTGACGGCCACCCACCACTTCTCCGTGGACCTCAACGCCTCTCGGAGTCTGGCCCAGGTGGCCCTGGACCTCCAGGAGGCCGTGGGCATGAAGCTGCTCCGCGCCCGGGAGGTGCTGGCCCTGATGGGCTACACCCTGCCCCTGCTGCTGGTGCTGCTCTACCTCCAGTGAGGCCGGCCGCGTGCGGGCTGGGGGCCAGGGGGCGGAGCAGGGCCGCCCAGGGTGCTGAGGGGCTTCCCCGGCCTCCTCCAGGGCCCTGTTTTACCGCTACGCTTACCTGAACTGGGACGACTTCGACAACGTCTACATCACCGGCCGCTTTCTGCGCATGGAGGCTGCCCGCGCCGTGGCCGGGCTGCCCACGGTGCTCCCGCTCAGCGCCCACGAGGCCACCCGCTACATCCAGCCAGGTGAGGGCCTGAGGACGGGAGACAGGGAGGCCAGGGCTAGGGAGGCCAGGACTGAGGGAGGCAGGGCTGAGGGAGGCCAGGGCTGAGGGAGGCCAGGGCTGAGGGAGACCCACCTGGCAGGAAGGTCCCCTTGGCAGGACCTCCTCGCTCCCTGACCAGCCTCCTTGCCTCCCTGCGCCCAGAAGCACCCGCTTTCCCTCTCTGTGGCACCCTCCACAGTGGCCACCTTTCCCTCTCAGCCTGGGGGTCCCTGAGGGCAAGTGCCTGTCCTTCTCCGTCTGAAATTAGGCCCTGAGTTGTGTCCCCTCCGTTAGGTCCCTCCCACGCCCAGCCCACGCCCGGCCTGTGCCTGGGACCTCGGGTCAGGGCGGGGGTCTGGTGAGGGGTCCAGGGATCCTCCTCTGCCCGCCGCCCGCCCGCCGCAGGCTCCGTCTTCCTGTCGCGGTGGGAGCGGGTGTTCTACGTCCTGGAGATGCTGAACCTCACCCGCCACCTGCTCCTGGTGCTGCTGCTGGTCTCCCTGGACTACACCGTCTTCTGGGTGCTCGACCTGGCGCGGTACCAGCTGCAAGGGGACATCGTGGCCCGCAGTGAGCCCCCACCCTCCCACGCTGCCCCTGGAGGCCTCCTGCTCCTCCTCGGACCTTCTCCCCCCCACTCTCTGTCCCCGGGGGGACCTGCATGTCCCCATGTCAGTGCTCCTCACGCTCCTCCAGTCCAACCTCTGCCCTGTGACCCCTGTATCCAGGCTGAGGTCATAACAGGACAGAGCAGCTAGAGACCCAAGCCCCGTGTCACCCTGGCCTGGGTGCAGATCCCCGCCTGGTCCGGTTTTGAGGCAGTGGCTTCACACAGATTGCTGAAGCTCTCAAAGCTTCATCTGATTAATGGAATGACAATGGCTCTCTGGGTCACTGAAGTAGGACATGAGACCCACTGTGCGTACGCGGACCGCCTATAAGGCCACTGACTGAGACCGTACCAGCTGCAGTGGTGGCACAGGCCCGTCATCTCAGGGGCTCAGGAGGCTGAGGCAGGAGGATCCCAAGTTGGAGGCCAGCCTCAGCAACTGAGTGAGACCCAGACTCAACATAAAAGATAGGAAGGTCCCGGGACGTAGCTCAGTAGCGAGGCACCCATGCACATCAACTCCTGGTAGCAGGGAAAAGAAGAAAGGCCCCTGGCCGAGGGTCCAGGCCTGAGCGGCAGGCTGCAGGGGCTCACAGTCGACGGCCGTGCAGGAGTGGCCCTCACACGGTGCCCCTGTGCCAGGCCCTGTGTTAGTGTCTATAACCGTGGAGGGGACTGGCTATGCGGGGAGCATTTACCGCGACCTGGTGTCGGCCTTCGACGTCCTTCAACAGGGCAACGTCAGCCTCCTGTCCCGGCGCTGCCTCCTGCGCCCCTCGGAACCGGACAGCACCGGCTATCTGGTCATCGGTAGCCAGCACTCCCCGGGCGGGGGCGGGGTGTGGCCGGCGCCTGGTGCCTGGTGCCACAGCGGCCCGTCCACCCCGCTGTGCCCCCAGGTGCCGCCTACGGCCTGTGCTTTTTCGTCACCCTGTTTGGTAGCTATGTCAGCCGGCTGCGGAGGGTCATCTGCGCCTCCTACTATCCGTCCCGGGAGCAGGTGAGGCCCACAGCGGAGGCCAGGCCCTGTTTCCTCCTCGGGTGCTAAGCCAGCAGCTGTCCTGGTGTTGGGGTCCTCTTGCCTCTGTCTGAACCCCAAAGCCAGTGAATGGCTGGACTGAAGGTCTCTGGACCCCAGATGGGGCTGGGGAGATGCTGCCTCCTGGGGCAGGCCTTCCCGAGACAGAGCTCGCCTCCAAAGTTTTGCTAAAACCATGGGGGGGGGGGTTGGCCGTGGTGGCACATCCCTGTAATCCCAGTGACTTGGGAGGCTGGGCAAGGAGGATCGCAAGTTAGAGGCCACCTGGTCCATTGAGCAAGACCCTGGCACACAGTAAAAAATATCCAGGGCTGTAGGTGCAGCTCAGTGGCAGAACACCCCTGGGTTCAAAACCCAGTACTGCAGAAGACAAAAACAGCCAGCGCCGGCGCACACCTGTAACCCCAGCTACTTAGGAGGCTGAGGTAGGAGGATCACAAATGTAAGGCCAGCCTCAGCAACTTAGCAAGACACTGTCTCAAATTAAGATTTAAAAATCAAAGGGCTGAGGAGGTCGGGTAGAGAGGCCCTGGGTTCCATATCTAGCACAGAAAACAAAACAAAACAAAACAACCAAAATTGATGGGAGATGGGAAGAGTGTTGGTATGTTGAGGTTTGGATGGAATCTTGCCATCTGTCTACGAATTTATTAGTTATTTACTGAGCATCTACTGTGTGCCAGGCCCTGTGTGGGCTACAAGGTTGGAACCAGCGTCGAGGCAGGCCAGGCCGGCTTCTCCAGACTCTAATACTTAAAAAGAACCTTTATTAAGAAATGAACAGAGAGCTGTGGGGAAGTCCAGAGGGCTTCTCAGAGGAAGAGGCATTTACTTGACGGGAGCCCAGAGGAATTTGTAGGAGTGGGACAAAGGGAAAAGAAAGATGGGGAGTGGGAACGGGTGCGAGGGCGCGCCAAGCAGACGAAACAAGACCAGATGGGAATCCATCCCCGACCTCCACCGTCAGGAAAGAGTCACCTACCTCTATCACATACTTCTAAATCGCCGAACCAACCTGTTGGTTGCCCTGCAACGAGCGGTGAGGCGGCGGGCAGCTGACCAGGGCCACCTGAGTGTCCTCCAGGTGCTGGCCATCCGGTAAGCCCACCCTGCTTCCCTACAGGGATGTGCTGAGAGGGAACAGAGAAAGAGCCAGAGGTCAGAATGGATCACTGTCCTCCCCCAGTAGCCAGAGGTTTGGTCAAAGAGGGACAATTAGGGACGAGGATTTCCAGGAGTGGGGAGTCAAGGGAGGAAGAAGAGGGCAGTAGAGAAGTTGTCCCTGCAGTTGGAGGGATGAAGGTTAGACTCCAGGAAATCCTCCCCATCACCTGGAGGTCAGTCCTGGTGCCGGGAGGGCTAGGCTGGCTGGTCCACTGTCCCTGCCCCTCCTCAGGTGCCCGTGGCTGAGTGTTTTCGTCAGCCAGTTTCAGCTGCCTGAGGCCCGCTGCCTGGGCTGTGGGCAGACCCAAGATGAAGGGGACACGGAGAACTTTGTGCACTGCGGTACCCCGGGCTGTAAAGGTGAGACCCCGGGATAGTGTGCCGCCCCCTGCTGGGTGGGACTTCCGGGATTTGCCTGTGACAATCAACTCTGGTCCTTTTTGGTGGACTTCTCTGGACCCTGGCCGGCTGTACCCACCTCATGACTATGCATGGCCTCATTTACATAGAGCCTCGCTGGCTCGTGTCCTCCACGTTCCCCCGACTCCTGAGTCCTGTGCCACAGTTGTGTACACTTTGCAAGGACAGTCCCTCTGGAGTGGGGTAGGGGAGGCAGGGGCTGGAATCGGGGAGCGAGGGGGAGGGGAGGGGGCAAGTTCAAGTTCACCCCCCAGGTCTCTACTGCCACACCTGCTTCCGTCTCCTGAGCCACACCTGCTCGGTGTGCGCGGCCCCGCTCTCCGCCCAGGAGGGCCTGGACTTGGAGCTGTGAGTCTTTCAGGGGTGGGGGCTGGGGTCTGTGCAGCACTGGGAGGAGCCACCCGGCCCCCAGAATGTCGGTGGGAAATGGAGACGGGAGGCTTTTCCAGGGACTCCAGTGACGAGGAGAGCCCCAGGCTGTGGCAGGCTGCCGCCCGTGGAAGGGCCCTGGAGCAGAAGCCCACCGTGCAGCCACAGGTCCCGGAGGTGCTGGGCCAGGACTTCTTAGACGAGTCCACCTCGGAGTCCAGGTGAGCCGGGGGAAGGACCGGCACCTGGCGACTGGACGCCGAAGCAAGGCGGTCACACTGACACAGGGCTTCCTGGGTGCCTGCACTCTGCTGGGCTGGAGGGGAGAGGAGGGGAGGAAGAGGAATTGGGGTTCACTGGGTGCCTGCTGGGGTCGGCACTCCTGTGGGACAGCACCTGATAAAGGAGTGACACTCTGTTGGAACGGGGACATATTAATCCAGGCTTCATGGGGCGGGAAGGGGGGGTCTGGCTGCAGACATCAGAGAACAAGAATGGGAGTCCACCAGGTGTGGCCACATGGCCAAGGGCCTCACTAGCCACTTAAAAACCTTAAGTTGGGCAGGGTATGGTGGCCTGAGCCCATCACCCCAGCAGCTTGGGAGGCTGAGGCAGGAGGATCTCCAGTTCAAAGCCAGCCCAGCAACTCAGCAAGACCCTGTCTCTAAATAAAATACAAAGAAAGGCTGAGGGCGTGGCTCAGTGGTCGAGTGCCCTTGGGGTCAATCCTCAGTGCCAAAAAAAAAAAAAGAGGTTAGAAAATGAAGGGTTCATATTTGTCCTTTGAGACCATAAACCAAGCAGGCAGAGCAGAGTCTGGGGAGGAGGCTGACTCAGTCCAGAAGCTGCTGATGGCCTAAGGACCAAAGGTGCTGAGAATGACCAGGATCTATGCTGGGGACAGGGCAGGTTTTAGGGCAGGAGGAGAAATAGGATCTGGGGAAAGAGGACTGGCCCAGTTTGAGATCTGTGAGGTGTCTGTAGGGCACACAGCTGGGGGTGCCCAGGGGACAGCTGAAAGGGGCAGGGCTCTGGGCTGGGGGCGTTTCCCCTGGGCTTGTTGATTTAGAGACTAAGAGAGAATGAGTTAGATTATCCACAAGGCACGGCAGGAGAGAGGGACCGGGACAGAATCCTAAAGGGCTCAATCACACACCTAAGAGGGAGGTGCTCAAGAAAGCAGGAGAGCCAGCCCGCGAAGGCCCTGAGGTGACCCAGGAGGGCGAGGACTGGCCACTGAAAGACAGTTGAGAAACCACTAGTGTGGCGGGTGGGACCCCCCTCCCAGTCCTGGGGATTGAACCCAGGGCCTCACACATGCCAGGCAAGCCCCCCACCTCGGACCACATCCCCTGGCCGGGCTGGAACACTTTTCCCCCCGGGCGTTGGGAAGGCCAAATAGATCATGATGGATTGAGGGGTGACCAACAGAAAGGACTCAGAGGCGGGGTGTGTGCTTCCTGCCTCACATCTGCCAGAAGTCAAATGATTCCTTTCACATAAATGTTGTTAAAAGCAGGATGCCTGCTGGGCAAGATGGCACACACCTGTCATCCCAGGGACTTGGGAGGCTGAGGCAGGAAGATGGAAAGTGTGAGGCCAGCCTTGGCAACTTAGCAAGACGCTGTCTCAAAACCAACAGAAAGTACAAAAGGAGAAAGGACTGGGATGTGTCCTGCGATCCCAGAGTCAATTCCAGTACTGGAGGGGACTAAAAAAGAACATTTAGGAAGTGGAAGAGAGAGAGCATGGAAGAGGAGGGATGGGGTTTAGGCCAGGTGGAGGATGTGGCCTCGGACAGGAGTGAGGAGCGGAAGTCCCTCTGAGCAGAACTGAGCCTGCTCCGGCCCGGGGGCCTGCTCCGGCCCGGGGGCCTTGCTCTTCTCTGGGGAGTAGGAGGCAAGGGCAGCTGCTGGGAGCAACGAGGTGGCTGAGAGTGGAGGAGAGGGTTCAAGGAGGGGGCGGTGGAGACTGAAGTATCTGCTATGGGGAGTATGCAAAGAGGTGACCCGGAGGCCCAGGGATTTCCAGGTGATTCTGAAAACCAGGCCGAGTTCTTAGTCATGAGTTTTCTCTGACAAATGTGGATTCAAGGGTTGAGGGCTGCCTCTGGGCAAGATGGGAACTGGGGCCTTTTCAGTGTCTGGCAAGTGACCTTGGGGAAGGCGAGGAGCTCCGTCTTGGTGAGATGCTAGAGCAGGGCAGGGGGAGGGGGAGAGCTGGCTGGACAGGAGCGCTCAGAGTGGCCAAGAACCAGGCAGAACTCTGGACCTACCTAGTGAGTGGTCAAGGCTGGGGAGGATTGTCAGAGAGCAGAGGTGAAGGTTGTCAAGGCCAAGGAGGTTCAGGATCGAAAGCCACAGGATTGGGTCCTCCTAGGGTCTGCTGGACCACAAACTCAGCCCAAGTGCAGTGCTGGCCTTCTGGATGCATGCTGGAGGTGACTGGGAGGCCTGGCTGTCACAGAGCCAGTGACAGAGCTGCTGTGACAGCCAGGGGCTTTGCAAAAAACACTGTGGGCCAGCTGGGTTGGAGAAGGCTAAGCTGCCCCCACTTGGGTGGAATGCAAAGAAAAGTGTCCTGTGGGCACATTCCAGCACGGATGGTGGCTGGAGGTCGCGAGAAGCCACAGCTGAAGGGGAGGCAAAGCTTCCTTTCAGAGGTCCCCGGAAAGTGAAAAGCTAGATCAGCAAGGGGGCAGCTGGGCCTTGAGCAGGGGTGATACTGAGGTCACCAGTGGTTCCACCCTTACTGGCCAGGTGGCCTCTGCCAGATCACTGTCCACCTGTCCCTCGACACCAGCCTAAAGTCAGATGTCTAAGCCATGGGCTAGTGTGCCTCATGGGCACAGGGGTGGCTGGTGAACAACGGGAGAAGGCTCTGGACAGACGGGGCAGGGTATCTGTCACCTGTGAAAACAGGACACGGGTGACAGGGCTGCCCTGCGGCTCTCCTCCCTAGTGACCTGAATGAGGAGGAGCCCTCAGCAGAAAATCAGGCTCAGAAGCTCCTGCCCGAAGCTCATCAGCCTGTGGGCACTCCCATGCCCGCTGGGCCCCACTGACCACCTGAGAAATTCTTTATTCCCAAAGAGGCTCCCAATGCTCAGGTCCTCCCGCCCCCAAAATAAAGGAACCAAAAGTGGACACAAGTGTGAATCTTAAATTATTATTATTTCTTCCTGTCGCTTACACCCGAGGTGGGGGGGTAGGGGAAAGGGAACAGGAGAGGGGGGGATGCCTCCCCCCCTAAGGCACTGACCGGGAAAGCCGCAAGTAGGGAGAAGGGAGGCCATATTGTCCCCACTCTCTGGGGCTGGGCCCCAGGTCTCCCCAGCCCTGGGCTCCCCCCATCACCTGAAATGCTAAGATGAGGCCCAGGGCACCCGACCTCCCCTCCCACCCCAATATATTACATCATCACTTTTAAATAGATACAGGGACTGGTCCCGCTACCCCTCCCTGTAACCCCTCCCCACTGTTGGGGGTACCTGGGCAGCTGTGCAAATGGGCATGGGGGTGCACGGGAGGGAGGGAGAGCACCGGGCCCCTGAACCTGCCCCGTTAAGGAGGGAGGGGCCGCCAGGCCAGGGAGGGGAAATAGTGCAAGGCAGAGCCCAGGCCGCAAGGGGGTCCAGCACCCAGCGAGGAAAGGGTCGGGGTAGGTGCCCCGCCCCAGCGGAATTGGGTAGTTAAAAATCTGAAACTAGATTTCCACGAGACCAACAGACGAGGCTATGTACAGGGGCGGTGGGTGGGCTCAATCCTAGAGGAGTGGGGTCATTCTCCGCCCGCTGGGAAGCCCGGCTGGCAAGGGTCTGGGAAAGGGATGCCCTTCCCACAGCACCGCAGCCCACCTTCCCAGCGGCCCGACGAGCTGCGAGCGCGGCGCCTTGGCAAGGGGGCGCACGCTCACCCGCCGGGGCGCCAGGGAGCCAGGGCCGCGGCCCGCGCAGGGCACGGCCGCCAGGTGGCGCCAGCGCGGCCGCGGCTCCCCCAGCCCCTCACCGGGTCCCACACCCTGCGTCCCGCCAGCCCGGGGGCGGCGTGAGTCAGGGGCGGCAGCGGTGGCGGCTCCGGCTCGCACCTGGGCGGGGAGGAGGTGGGGAGGAGAGGGTACGACGCCGCCCGGCCCGCCCTGCCCTCTGGCCCCAGGGAGGGAGCGGCGGGAACAAGACATTCCCTGCCCGGGGACGCGGGAGGGGAGGGAGGCCGGGGAGGGAGCTGTGCTCCCGAGCTGGGCGGGGCCGGCCCGCTGCCCCCAGGGGCGGGCGAGCCAATCAGGCCACCCGCCCCTTCTTCTCCAGGACCCCATGACTCAGCGCCGCAGCAGGGCGGAGGGGGACTGGGATGGCTCCTTCCTTACAGGCCCAGTCCCCCCAATCTTTCAAGTTCCCACCTTGCTTTCCCCCACCTACCCTTCCTTTGCCAACCCCCTTTGCATAATTCACTGCCAGGAAAAGGGAACAGAAACCAGGAAGGAGGGGTCTCAGAAGGGAGGGGCAGTCCTTCACCCCCTTACACAGCCAAAACCCCCAAAGGGGCATGGGAGGGGGGCAAGGCTTTGGTCCCAAGCCCCCGCCCCCTAGAAACCCGCATAGCCGAAGTGGGACCCCACAAATCAAATACATTATTGCTTCTACTCCCCAGGAGCAGCTGGGGACAGGGACCCCACCTTTACAATAGAGCTGTAAATATATACATAATATCATATGTATCACTTCTTGGGGGATCACCCCAATCTGGGGAGCCTCTGCCCCCAAACCTTCTCAGCTTGGAACTGGAATGAGGGAACAGAGGGGAAGGGGCTGATTCTGCCGCCAGTAAGGCTCCGTGCCCCTGACCCCAGCTGCGCCTGTGCTGCCTGCTCCCACTGCTTGGCATGGGGATCCCCGCCCTTGTGCTGCTCCAGCCTGGCCACTCATTCCTCTTTAAGAGGACTCCATGGCACCTTCAGCCTGGGGCGTGGTGGGTGCCCCCTCCTCCTCCTCGTCATCAGGAGGCCCTGGGGTGGAGACTGGGGGCCCGGTGGGGGCCGACTGCTCCCAGAATCGAGCCAAAGAGAGGCGGAAAGTGTCCAGGTGGCCATTGGAGAGGTCGAGGCCAGCAGGGGATGGGCTGGCGGTGGAAGGTGGTGGATAGTGTGGTGGTGCGTCATCCTTGCGGCGCCTCCGGGTGCGCACCTCCAGGCAGTTCTGGCCCTTGAGGTGGCGCTGCAGGTGGTCCTCCTTGGCGAAAGCCTTGTGGCACAGGTGGCACTCATAGGGTCGGTCCCCCGTGTGCAGGTGCATGTGGTTCTTGAGGTCGTAGCTGTGCAGGAAGCGGGCTGGGCAGTGCGGGCATGAGTAGGGCCGCTCTCCCGTGTGCTTCCGCATGTGGATCTTCAACTTGTCGTTCCTGGGACAGGCAGGGGGGAAGGAGCGAGGGAAGCATTCAGGATGGGTCCCTGGGCTCATCCTTGTCACTGACCCCAGGCCTTGTCTCACTCCTAGCGCTGCCACTCTCGACTCCGTGACTGTCCCAGGATGCTCTTTAGGGCCGTCACCCACTCTGCCTTCCCCATGCCCACCTCCTTGGCTTTCTTCCGGCCTCTCCTGTAATCCAGGAACCTACACATGCCCTCACCTCTCTGGGACCGCCTCCACTCGGATGGCATCCCCTCCACCCCCAGCTCCCCCTGACGCTCACCTGGTGAAGCGAACACCGCAGACCTCACAGGCGAAGGGCTTCTCGCCAGTGTGGGTCCTCATGTGGCGTGGTAGCTTGCCTGCCCCATGGATTATCTTGTGGCAGACGGGGCACTCCTGGGGCATCTGGGAGCGGCGTTTTCGAACCAGCTTGTCTTGGCCATCCAGGCCTGGTGCCAGGGCGTCCTGGTGCAGGGAACTTAGGTAGACCATCAGGTCAGGATCGATGGCATCTTCATCTGAGCCCAGCTCCTCCGGGGAGAGAGGGGGCCCGCCGCTCTGCGCTGGCCCGTAGACTGGGGGATACACCAGCTCCTCCTCCTCCTCTTCACCCTCATAGGTGTCGTAGCTCAGGGGACCCTCCGTAGGTGAGGCGACCCCTGTGGGAGGGCTGTAGCTGTCCGCCAGCCCACTGCCTCCACTGCTGCCCCCTCTACCCGGCGCCTCTTCCTCTTCGTAGGTCAAGGGATGGGTGGGCACTGTGGGCGCCTCAGGTACTAGGTGGTTTGCTCGGGCCCCCTTGGTTTGCAGGAAAGCTTTTCGGGGCTTGCGGCTGCGGCGGGCAGCGGGCCGAGGTGGTGGCGGTGGGGGTGGCAGGAGTGGCCCCTGTGGAGGGCTGTCCTCACCATTGGGAACGCCTGAGGTCGTGGTGGTGGCAAAAGCCTCCAGGTACTGTCGGGCTCGCTCACAGTCATCCTCATCTGGGCTGGGGGCTTCCAGGCCACTGACTTGCAGAATCTCCATGCAGGCGGCGATGACGCAGGGGATCTCCAGCAGCCGGGCGGCCTGGAGCACAGCCGGCATGTTGGCGCTGCTGGTGGTCAGTGTGGCCGTATAGGCAAATTCGAGCAGGGCACCCAGTGCCTCTGGTCCTACAAAGTCCAGCTCACACACGCCGGCCCCTGCTCCCCCAGCCGCTGTCCCACCGCCCCCGGCCCCCATGACGGCCCCGCCACCGCCCTCAGTGAAGAGCTTCTTGAAGTAGTGGCTGCAGGCAGCCAGCACAGCCCTGTGGGTGCGGTACTCGAGGCCCTGCGTCCGGATGGTGAGGTCACACAGGTGGCCCAGCTGGCGCTGCTCATTCAGGCAGCTCAGGAGCTCGCTGCTGTGGTCCGGAAATGGAATTCCAATCAGGTCATCCTCAGGGCTCCCCATCTTCTCCTGTAGGGTCAACAGAGGGCGGGTTAAGTGCTTAGCCTTTAAGGGGTCCAGGGAGGGGCACCAACGCAGGCTGACACCCACTGAGGGATGGCTACATGCCACTCTTCCAAGTACTTGACGCCCATTTAATCTTTCATACCCTCTGGAGTATGGTCATCACCCATCACAGATAAGGAGCTGGGAGTCAGACAGGTGGAGTGACTGCCCGGGGGCAGGACAGGGTCAGATTCCTCGGGTGGCCCAGAGTCCACGCTCATAATCACTGTCACTCTGTTCTGCTCTGGGAGTGCAGGAACCCTGCCTTTCTGGCTCTTTCCTAGATGTCCATCTGTCCATTGCCCATCCCTTCGGAAGTACTGGACTGACAGGATGCTGGGTCCTGGGTTAGGAGAATTGGTTGGAGGACTTTGGTGGCTCTGGCCTCAGTCATTGGGAAAATGGGTAACAGCCTTTGTGATGGGGCCTCTTCATAGCCCTGGGAGAGCCCATGAGGGAGTTTAGATTCCCACTGGACACCAGGCATGGCCAGCGCCTCTCTAAAGCATGTGGTACCCTAGAAGCCACTGTGCAAATAAGAGGAGGGCTTCCAAGCACCGCATCTCCCCGCCCCTCCCCCAGCCAACAAAAGTTCATCTCCCCTTCCCAGATTCCCACTTCTAGGGGCCAAATGGGAAACAGGTCCCACCCCCCCCACCCACATCCTCCCCTCCCCCATGGGGCCAAGGAGCAGCCACCCTTTGCTGGGGTGTCACTGGCGAGGGTGCTTCCTGCCCCGCACAGATAAGCATCGCCCCTGCCCCTCCCCCACTGCCATGAGGCCAAGTTCCAGTCCCACCCCTCCCCTCCTCCTCCTCGACTAGCTCCCCACCCCCCTCCTCATTCCAGGAGAGCCCCCCTCTGGAGGGTAGAGGTTCCACCCTCATCCTCCCTCAGGTCTAATCACAGGAGCACAGAAACCAGTCTCTGGGTTCAGGCAGGCAGGGCTGGGGACAGCAGCTGAGGCTTGAGTCTGGCCTGGAAGTGGGGAGACTGGCTTCAGTTCCTGAATGACCTTGGGCAAGTTATTTCTCTCAGTGTTCCACTTTCCAGAACTGTCTAAGGAAAGGGTGGGAGTGGAAGCCCCAAGGGCTCAGCCCTGCAGCCCTGACATTTTGTGGGTCTGGAGCAACTGGGGACAGAGTGGGGCCTGGAAAGAGCTGGGCTCTGGAATCAGCCAGGCTTGAGTTTGAGTCCTTACTCTGCTGGTGATTAGCTTTGTGACCTTAAGCAAATGATTTAATCTCTGAGCCTCTTTCCTCATCTACAATATGGGAGAATTCCAGCTCACCCTGGGGTTGTGGGGAGAGGTAAATGAGACCAAGTGTGGCCCAAAGCTTGACGCCTAGTAAGGGCTCCATCAGTGGCGCCCTGACTTACACAGACAGGCTGCGCCAAGAAACCACCTCCAGAGGAGGCCAGAGGAGGCCAGAGGAGCCCAGTCTGCCCTCCCTCAAGTTAGCCTGAGGGAGCAGGCCACCTGACCTTGGACAAGTCACTTCCTTTCCAAAGGAGTCCTATTCTTCATCTGTAATATTAAAGGCTAGCTCAGACGATCCTGAGGAACCTTATATTTTGTCATTTTGTTAGTGACCTGACACTCCAGCAACTGTTCACTCTGGCCATTGATGGGGAAAGGCTTTTTTTTTTTTTTGGGGGGGGGGTGGGTGTATAGGAGAATCAAGAGCCACAGATTTCCTCTTTAGGACACAAGAACTGCACCGTGTCTGCCTGCCTCCATGCCTGCCACCTTCACTGCAGCACCAGCCAGACTCCTGCACAGAGGCTTGAGCGAGCAGCACCCACGTGTCTAGGTACCCTGAGAGAGGCCACCTTCCCTAAATCACCTCCTTCTCTGGGGACCATCGGTCTTGGACTTGTCTCTGCTTCCTTTGGTTCTCCTGCTGCCCCCTTACAAATGGTACAAGTGGCACATGGCCCCAAGACTTAGGAACAAAAACTAAGTGGGCAGCAATAGTGGAAGCCACTTAAGCAGTAGTGGGCACCCCCCTGGACCCAAGTGGATCCCGTCCCTTCTAAAGAGGAATGGGTGGGGCTCTTCTGGCTGTCCATTGGCTGAGAGCTGGGCACCAGCAGGCACGTGGCTTACCCCATCCCTCGCCCTCCTTCTCTACCCACCCCACCCATTCCCCGCTGCTAAGCCCGCCCCCTTTCTCCCACCCCAGGGCTGGTCTCCTTAGCAACGTGGTGTGGCAGGGGTGCTCATTGGCTGACCCAGCTGTCAGGTCACAGGCTCAGGCTGGTTTACCATGCAGCTCACACTGAGCTTGGGCAAGGGTGGGTGTTTAACCCCTTAGGCCCAAATCTAATGCCCATGACCAAGAGGTAGCAAGGAAAGAGAAGCAGAGGACACACGTGGCCAGGAGAGGGTGTCCATACCTCCAGCTTCTGGGAAACTCCCCCAGCCCTTATCCAGGGCTCTGGCACCGATGCCAACAGAAGTGCCACCTGGAACAATGCTGGTGCCAACCAGGCCAAGGGGCACTCCTGGGCCCATCATCTGGGAGGGATGCGTAGGGTGGAGGCCTCCTCCTTCTTTCTGCCAGAGTGAGGTACTGGTGCCCACCCCACCTTGGGCACCCTTCCCACCTCTGCATCCCAGAGGGCTAGTCCCCTGACAACCCATGAAAGCGGCCTATCCCCACCCAGCCTGGCATGCCCCCTCTTGCTAAGACCTTGTGGGCATGGGTGTGTGTGGTGTTGGGGGGGTAGCTGTGCCAGGGAACCAGGCAAGGTCTGTTTGCCTGGTAGGGGGAAGAACCAAGGGCCCCGCCCCATTGCTCCCCTCTTTCCCGCCACCCCCCCAGGCTCCCCTCACTGTCAGGCCTGCTAGACCGGCCAAGCCGGTGGGCAGCTCTCTTGAAACTGGGCCCTGAGTCAAGCCTGCCCCATCTTTGGTTGGGGGAAGACTCACGGGTGAGAAAGGTAGGAGGGGGACAAAGGTGAGAGCCCCTATCACCTATCCCTCAGTGCCCAAGGGCACCTGCCAGGGTGTGTCCACCACCAAGAAACCAAAAGGTAGAGGGCACTGATCTTGTCTTAGGAAGAAGGAGACCAGAGCTCTTCCCAGGAGCTGACCTCAGGCAGCGTCCAGCACAGGGCTGGGGGCACCAGGGCCAACACTGCTGGCTTGAGCTAGCTGAAGGGCAGGATAGGAGGCCCTGAACAGGGCAGCTGAATAAAGCTGGCCCCCCTTCCCCCCACCCTGGGGATTAGGGGAGTGAGGCTTAGTGTGGGGGGCAGCAGGCGGAACCAGGATTAGCGGCGGAGAAAATAGATATGGGCCTGAGACACGGGCACATGGAGCCCCCCCAGCACAGGCCTCAAGCCCCTATCCTAGGCTCTGCCGGAGCGAGCGGGGCCTGGCTGGGCTTCTGCTGGAGCAGCAGCGTGGGGTGAGGAAGGAGAAGGACGGGGCTGGGGCACTTTCCTGCTATGGGTGATGGAGAGACCCAAGGCTCTTCCCAATACTCCTGGCGCCTTGGCTGGTCACCCCTCCCCCTTACTTCTTTCTCTTTTCTACCCCCACCCCCCACCCCAACTCCAGCCTCAGGTTCTCTTCCTGTTTTTTGGAGCTAAGTTCTCGCACGAAGCCAGGGCTTGGGCCTGTGGCTTGGACCAGAGGCTGGGGACATGAGACAACCAGTCCAAAGTCCTTGGGGACCCAGGAATCCTTGTTCCCTAGCCTCCCCCACCCCTTTCCAGGGCCTCTGGGGGCCAGCGGCCGTGGCCATCTGGATTGCCCAGTTGGGAAGACAGGGTGAAGGAGCTGAAGCCACATGTCACTGGAGGATGGGCAGGGCTTCGAAGGACAGGTCCTCTGACCAGGGATGTCCCAGGCATCTATGGAGTTGCGCCCCCCGCCCAGCCCCTCGAATTTTCTGCATGCCTTCCCCATCCCCCATGGGAAGCTTCCCCCTCCTAACCTCACCACCCCCAGCACTCACACTTCCTGGGGGCCGAGGCGGGGAAGAGAGACCGCAAGCCACGAAGGGGGAAGGAGGCAAGGGGAGCTGGCCGCTTCCCGGCGCCCTGGGGGTTAAGTCCCCCCGTCCTGGTACAGGGGCTCCGGGGTGAGGGAGACCTCAGTGCCCTTCCATGTCTTCTGCCAACGACACCAGCTCTAGCCGACAGCCCGGGGCGCATCAAGGGAAACAGGAGGGGATAAAGATGGCGGAGGATGGAATGGGGGCATCTTCCCACCTTCACCCTCCGCTCTTGGATGCTCTACCATCGGCCACCCCTCGCTCTTGGCCCTCTTCTTGGACTCCACTTTCTGTCTCTTTGCTACCTTTTCTGACCCTCGTCTTCCCTCCCAAAGATTCGTCCTTTGATTTCCTGGCTTCAGCCCTGGCGGCTCCTGGCTCCTCACCTCTCCACACCTGTCCCCAGGCCTCCTGCTGAACACCCTCCTGGCCTCTCCTTCCTTCCCCTTCCCTGACCCCGCTCCTCAGGCCTCTCCCACATCTCCACTGGCCCCTGCTGCAGGCATCTCTCTGTCCTCTCCAGCCATGCGCGGGGAGGAGAGGACAGAGGAATTCAGGACCAGGACCTGCCCTCTGGGGCCTGGCCTGGTCCTGCCAAGACATGGTCGTATTTAGAGTATCCACACTCGCCTTCTGAATGAAGCAGGAGACCAAAATTTGGGGGCCAGCTAGAGAGAATAAATGGCGGGGGGGCGCTGTACAGCGAGAGCGGATGTGGGGTGAGGGGGACAATGGGTGCCTCTCTGTTGTCAGAGTTTCCAGGACTGGAGCTGCTGGACTTTCCCCAGAGGGTGCCCACCCTGGGCTGGGCAGCTGTCCACTCAGACAGACCCTGGTCATCGGTTCTCAGCAGGGTCTGCGTAAGCAGTGCGAGCTCCCTTAGGGCCCGAGGAGAAGGCTCAAGGTACCAGGGTCTGCCCTGTCCCCCCCTCCCCCCAGTCTAGTGTCTCAGGCTGGGTAACCGAGCTGACTGGTAACCCCACACCCGCCAAGCCGCCGGCAGAAACCTGAGCCCCCCAGCCCCAGAGGACACCCCAGCCCGATCCCCAGAGCCCGGCTCCCTGCCAGCCTGTCCAACCTCCTGCCTGGCCCAGCAATCACTCAGCTCCAGTAGGCCCCTCTCCTGGTCCTCTGGGTCCCTTGGATTCTGAGGTCTCCCCACACACCAGCTCTTCAGACCCTCAGCTCCCTGAGCCCCCAGGGACGTCTGGGAGCCCTCTCCCCAACCTGTTTTTCAGTCCTTCTCTGACCCTTGGCCAATTCCAGGCCTCGAGCCTCCCCTGGGGCCTGACCTCCCAAGCCAGAGCAGGGCCTACTCACCTGAACGCTGAGGGGCCTCGCCGGCAACTCCTCCTGGCCCCTGGGGGCAGCAGGTTGGGAGGGGCAAGGGGAGGGCCAGGCTGTGGGGGGGAGGTTGGGTGGCTGTTCCCCTGCTCCAGCTCCCTCCTTCAAAGGGGCCGCCCACGACCTGGCCCAGCCCCTCCCCCCTAGAGCCTTAACCCTCTGGGTGCTGTCCCCCTCCCCCCCAACCTGGAGGGAGGGGTTACCGAGGGCTGGCAGCGTGGGAGAGGGCCCAGAGTCTTCGCTTGCAGTGCCCTAAGCCCCAGCTGTCCCCACCCCCGCCTGTCCTTACTCAGTCCTGAAAGGGAAAAAGGTGAGGGGTAGGAAGGTAGGACTGGGACAGTCCAGGAGGACAGAGGTGAGGAGGAGCAATGGGAGAGGCTGCTGGAGGTGGGACCAGGAGAAGGAAGAGAGAGGGGAGGGGACAGGAGGTAGCAGTGGCCAAAGAGGGAGGAGGGGAACCCTAGACAGTCAGTGCCAGGGGAGACAGGTGCCCAGGTCCTAGCCCCTCAGGGCATGTGGGATTAAGGGGCCACAGAGAGGCCCTCCAGATACCAGTGGGCCCCTCAGACCCACTGGGAACTGGCCAGATTCTCCCCACCCTGTACTGGGCTGGGGCCTTCAGGGGCTGGGCAAGGCAGCACCCCGCCCTCCCCATAGCCTCACCCCAAACCCACTCACATACCACAGTTCCTTGCCCGGTCACCAGCCCCTGCCAACCAGGCCAGGGGGCAGCACTCATGCCAGCCCCCAGTGGCCAGGGGGACAGAGATGGCCTGAGGGGGATAGTCAGATGGGGGGAGCTGTGGGCACGGAAAGAGGAAGGAGCTGGGAGGGGGCATCTGCTGGGAAGCGCCTAGCCCCACCCCTTGCGCAAGCTGCTGCCACCCTGGCCGGTTGGGTGGGACCCGCCTGGGCCTGAGGGGCAACTCAGGAGGGCTCTGAGCCCAGAGATGGGTGGGCCACAAAATTTCTCTTAAACAACTCCTGGGGTCCCTTATTCTTGGAATAAGGGGTACCCAAGTGTCCTCCAGACATTAGGCCATCCCAAATCATGCTAGTCTTGGGGGGACTACAGAAATGTCCCCTAAAGCACCCCCTCCCTTTTCCCCCCAACAGCTGCTGGCTCAATGCCGCTGGCCTGCTGCCCCTCACCAGCTCCCGGCCCGGTTGGCACCTACCCACCAGGATGCTGGCAGTCCTGCCCTCCTCTCCCTCCTACCCCCCTGCTCCCAGCACCCCATGCCAACTGTGGGCCTGAGGTGGGGGAGGGTCACCCCTGTACCTTGGTGCCAGCCAGGCGGGGCCAGGCCCCTAGGCCCTACAGCTAAGGTCCAAGACCCTGTTCTCAAACCACGTCCTCAAGAGGCAGCACCACATGGGAATGCTGGGAGGCTAAGGACAGCCCCATGAGCAGTCACTGAAGGATCTGCTCCGCAGGGCTAGGGCTCATGTCTCTCCCTGCCACAGGTACCAACCTCCTGGCATTTCCCTGGCCCAAGCAAATGCTTGGGCACCAAAGTCCCTGCAGTTCTGAGAGCCCTGGTCTAGTGCCTGCAGCTTGCGAGGGAGTGGGGTGGGGCTGCTCCCTGCCCTTTGATCCCCATAAAGGGAGGGAACCGGCCTGGAGGGCAGGGGGCAGGGAGAGAGTTCATGGGGCCCCTCATTCCACCCTTGCCAGGGGCAGCAGGGCAGGGTGTGGGCATCTCTTGGGTGGGGCCCTAAAGTGAAGATGGGTTGCAAGTCTCAGCAAGGAAGATGGATGTCAGTCATGGATACATGGTGTCATGTGGGAATGGGATGGCAAAAACAAAGTGAGGGGATGCAGAGGGTACCCATTTTGCAACTCTCTAGCCTTGGCTTTTACCCTCCCCCAGAAACACTTCCAGACTCAGCCAAACTGAGAGCTGGCTCAAGGAGGACTACAACTCCCAGTATGCACCATAATTACCTTGAGTATACCTTGGGAGTTGTAGTTCCCTTCAGAAACCCTGGGTTCTCCTCTTTCCAGGAGCCCAGCTGATTGGGTGGGGAGGGTAGAGGACTTGGTTGTAAAGGACTGTTTTTTTAAGGAGACATAAGAGGCTAGAGGGTCCATGGAGGGGGAAAGGACCTCTGCTCCCAGGCAAAGTAGGAGGAAGGAAGGAGGAGAGGATGTCTGTTGAAAGGGGCATATGAGTGGGGAGGAGTTGGGGGGGCGGTGGAAACAGGAAGGAAACTGAAGCCAGAGACATGAGGTCGAAAGCAAGGGTTTGGGGGAGCCCCACTCTGAGGCCTGGCAGGGACTGGGAAGGCATTTCCCCTACTATTCTGGTGCCCTGGGGAGGTGTAAGAGGAATTGGTGATGTCAAGGGTAGCAAACTGGTGCACCTGTGGGGGTCTCTGGCCCCCTTTACCAGGTGCATCCCCATCCCTGGATCTGACACAGGTATTTGCTGGCGGGGCTCTGATGGCTGACCTGGTTCTAGGAAAGCTAGAAGGCAGAGCAAGGCTTCGGGGAAGGGCAGGCATGACAGTCAAGTAAGGGGGGGTATGTGTGAGGTCCAGCCCAGGTGTGAGGCCAAGAGAGGGGAAGGGCAGGGACCGTAGCTGCTCAGAGGCCTCAGAGAAGAGAGGCTAAGATGTCAATGCCACCTACCTCCCATCCACCCTGGGCTGTGGGACAAAATGAAGAGGGCAGCCTTCTCTGGCCTCCCTGAAGATTTTCTAAATCTAGCTTTTCTCCTAGGCTAGAACATTAAAGATGGCATCTCAGGGGGCCAGATGGCAATTGGGTATCTCTTCCTAGTGGGGACAGAGGTCAGAAGTGAGAAGAGGATCTTCCTTGAGAATACTTTTTCTGGGCTCCCCAAGGCTACAGGACAGATGCTGATAGACTCCAGCCAAGATTCTGGCCAAGAACTGAGCCCTGCTGGGTGGGGGGTCTTTCTAGGTTCTCACCAAGCCCCTGACAGTAGCTCTATCCCCTTCCCCCCAGTCCCCCAGTCCCGCCTTGGCGCCTGGCCGCTTGTGTGTTGGCAGGACTGGGGGGGGGGGGCGAGGCAACTTCAAACTGTCCGGGCAAAACGTCAAGTTCACTCACGAGTTTACTCAGCAGAAGGAGGGGGAAGAGGCCAGAGCGGGCACACCCCATGCCAGGGTCCTATCCGTCTGCCTGTCCCCACCTTCCTCCCCCACCCTCCTCTTCAGCCCTAGGCCAAAACAGGCATAGGCCCCAAGGCCTGGTGGCAGGGCAGTCTTAACTCTCAGGAAGGTCAGGGAACCAAGCTGTCCAGAGGCAGGAAGCCCTGAAGCAGGCCCAGAGGCTTCTATCAGAGAGCAATGCCCTGCCTGGAGCCCATTCACTCCCCATCTTGGGGCTTTGGCCTTTGGCCAGGAGAACTGGGTCTCTCAACCATCAAGAAGGGGGCAATACCAAGCCAGGCCTCTTCCACCTGAACCGTCCCCTGGGTAGTGACTTCTGACCCTAAATGCCCAGTCCTAGGCTGTACCTCGGGCCCCAGCATGATGCCATCTAGGCAGCCATAGGATCCGAGGCTGGTTCTCTCAGCCTTGGCTTGGAATGGGGGGCCAGCACCCTATCTGACCTACTTCCCTTTCCTCCCCACCTGCTTTCATTCTCTGCTTCTCCCCCCCCAGCCTTCACTGTCCCCACCCCAGAGGCGCTCCGCCCCCCATGCCCGCTGGGTCCCCCTCCCCCACCCTTCCCCAGGGTGCCAAGTGCAAGCACACAAAGGGCCCGATGGTGCATTGTTAGCCCAGCCCCCGCTGCCCGCCGCGCCCTCCCAGGGCGGGCACTAGGCCAAGGAGGAGCTGGGGGCCCTGGGTGCCAGGGGGCACCATGGGGAAAGGGGAAGAGGAAAGCACCTGTCTCCCAGACACTGGGGTCCATATAAGCCAGGGCTGAGCCGTGATCAGAGGGCCCTTTGGAGCAGGCCTGTCTCCTTGACACCTGAGCCTAGTGGGCACTGCCTTCTTTCTTCCCTAGAGCCCCTTTCTGGTGGCATTAACCCCTTCCTAGCCCCTGTGCCAAGGCTGGGGGTGTGGTACCCAAGGGAAGGGACAGTGTCTGGGGGTGCCAGCAAGCAGCGTTGTGCCCACAGCAACCATGTAACAGAGGCACGCTGGGGGAGCTGGGGTCCCGGGGGCCAGGGACAGGAGGCACTGACAGAGATTTCTCCTTGTTTCATCAGCTGCTCCAGGGGGAGCCCCCTGCCTTTCTCCCCAGTTACCACTAAGGAGGAACACTGCCACCCAAACCTAGTCACAAATATGGCCTTCTCCAGGGCAGCACAACACTCCTTATGCCCAATATCTCCTCCCAACCTGATGCCCACTTCATGCCAGCTTTACCAGCAGTGCCAGGAGGGTACAGGGGTGACCAAACCAGTTGGTGTGTGTAGGGCAGCAGGAGGTAACCCCATAATCCTCCAGGCCTCAGCCCCTCACCCCCAACACACACTCTACACATACTCCCTCAGGGAACAGAGAGTTCCCATCCTGGTTTAACCCCTCTCTGCCCAATCTGGCTCCCCTCACCCCTGATACACGTTCTCCCTCCTCCAGGAATAAGTTGGGGGAAGGGGGAATAGCTGCGCTGACTCATTTCCATTCTCAGCTGCAGCTAGGGGTCTCCAAGGCATTCGGGCGGGGGTCAATTCAAGAACGCCCTCCACCTGGCCCGGAAGCCAGGATAGCCTGCCGGTCTCCCCCTCTCCCCAGCACCCACTTCCGGTGTCCCAAACTAGGTCAGCAGCGCTCGTTTCCTGTGGGTCAGCTAGCACCGGCGCCTCTGCCCCTCCCCTGCTCCGGACCCAGGCTCCCCGCCCCCCCTGCCCCCCAGGGCGCCCCGAGGTCTCACCACGTCTCAGCCGCCCTTTGATACATGGGGGTTGTACGGGGCAGGGGGGGTGGGCAGGGGACCCGCCCTCTCTCCAAACACTAGCAGGGCCGGGGCGCCTGGGCAGGCACGTGTCCGGGCACAACCCGCTGCCCACGCTGCCCCCCCACTCTCGCCCCCCCCCCTCTGGCCGGGACACGTCGCTCTCTTACTTGGGGTGGGGTGGGAGGGAGGGGATCGAAAGCTGGAAATTGAAAGCGAAGCCCCCCACCCCTTTGAATGGCAGCCTTCTGCCAGCAGCGCACATTAGGTTCCACAACAACATAGTAGCGACCCCCATTCTGAGCAGGGGCAGGTGCGCCGGCGCCGGTGGGAACCAGTGGTAGGTAGCCGAATTCTTCCTAGTCACCCACCCTCCTCTAGGCTTTGGAAAGGTGGCGGCGGGACTAGAACCTGAAGGAAAGGAGTGGGATTGAGGGCCGCGGGGGAAAGGGGTCGTTCGGAGGCTGTGGCAGAGCCGCACTACTACTGGGGAAAGAGCCCGGCTCGGAGAGCGCAAGAAACCGAATAGTCCAGCCGGTAACTTTCCCCCAAGCTGCGGCTCCTCGATCCCCCACCCCCCATGCAACTGGCCCGGGTCCAACCCACCGCGCCAGGGGGCAAGGGGGGGCGCGTTGTCCTAGTTAGAGTCCGTCAGCGTTTCCACTCCCTCAACTCGGCCGGGTCTGGGGTCTCCGGGTAAAGTCCCCAGGAGACTGGAGGCACGCTCGGTGCCGCCGTACCCCCTCTCCATCCCGGAGCCGACAGTCTGTCTGGTCTTAGGAGAAGTGCAGAGAAAGTTTCTGGGGACCCTCTGCCCGGGGTTGGGGGGCGGCCGTACTTTCTTCTCTACCTTGCCTCCCGGTTCAAAGCAATCCCAAAGATCCGGGAAAGCAAAGAGAAGCGGACGGGTGGGAATCTGGTCTGCACGAGCGTGTGTGTACGTAAGGGGGTCCCACTTACAGGACGGACGAAGGACACTGCAGTAGTCTCCAGTCTAGTGGACCCCAAGCCTGGAGACAAAAGTGGGGTACACTCACCTCTTGGCCGTCGGGTCCGCTGGCTGGAGCTGCTGAGGCACAGGGTGTGGGGAGAAGCGCGTCCCCCGCCAGGCCCGGGGGCTTGGGGCCCTGCTCCGGTCCTGGTCAGAAGGCCGCGGTCAGTCGCTCGCCGCTCGCTGCTGGGGGGCTCCTCCTCCGCCGCCCTCTGCCTCCTCCTGCCGCCCGCCCCCCCTCGGCCGCCAAGAGCCGTACATTCACCTGGCTCCCACCCGCCCCCCCCTCAGGGCCCGCCTCACCTGTCCTGCTGTCTCACCTGTCCTCCAGCTTGCTTTCCCCCCATCCCTCCCCCCTCCCCCCGCCCCCGGCCACCCCCTAAACTCCCCCCCCAACCCTTAGCAACACCCTCTGTCACTTCCTGGTTTTTCACCCGCCCCCCCGGCCCCCCTCCCTCCGCCCAATAAGGACATAAACTTCAACCCCTTCGTCCAGCCAGTCCCAGCAAGGCTCAGAGGGTCCCTCCCTCCTTTTTCACTACCTTCCTCCAAGCTCTTACTTTGCTCTCGGAGCCTTTCCCACCCTCCTCCTTTCCCTCTTTCTTTCCTTCTCTCTATCTCCCTTCACCTGCCACGGTCCCTCTCCCCCGCGCTCGCTCTCTCCTTTCCAACCCCTATCTCTCCCAGTCCACCTTAACTCGAGCTCCGCCCCGGACCCCGGTCCAGCCCTCTGCCGCTGCTTCGCCCCGCCCCCTGCACTCCACCGCCCGGCCCGCCCATTGGCCTGAACACCCGCCCATCCCAAGTGGGTCCCGCCTTGCATGAAACCAGGGAGGGGGCGGGGCCGAGGGGCCGGTCTGAAACCTGAAGGGGAGGGGGAGGGGGCAGTGTCCGCAGCGGCCTGGGAATGGAGCACCCCCCCTTAGGGGCTCCCTCCTCTCCAAGAGGGGCTTCCTTAGGGTCAGCACCTCGAGAGGGAAGGGTATGAGAGGTTAAGGATAGGCTGGGTGCGGGTGAAGACCCAGGGTCTTGAGGGAGGGGGTCCCGTGAGGGGCTCTAATCAGGTCAGGGCCCCAGGAGGGCGGGGGAGGGGGGACACTCGGCCTTCAGCTTCGGCCCCTGCGCCCCACCCCCCACAGAAGGAGCGGGGGAGTTGAGGCTGCGGGCACCCTATGTCCCTCCCCACGCGTGATGGCGCCCCGCGGGGAGGGAACGGCGCCTGGGGGTAAGAAGCCTCTGCGCTCCAGCCGGTGCCCGCTGCGGCCTTGGCATTGTCAGAGGGGAGGGGCCGTGTCCTCCAGGAGGAGGGGGAGGTGCGCTCACGCTCCTGCTCTCCGCCTCCATTCTGCCGGTTCCCTAAGTGGAGAAACTGAGTCTCCACGACCGAGGGACTTCTGGACACGGCTTCGCTCAGAGACCCAGGTGGCGAGGGGGCCTGGGTGTCAGGATGTTTGTGTGTGTGGCTTGCGCGGCGCGGGGGGGGACGGGCGTGGGTACTTCGGTCCCCGAAAGGTAGCCGGTCTGGGAGTTTTCCAGCTGGGCCTGCGGCGCTGCGTACCCCAAGGGGCCCCTCCCACCAGTGTCAAACGGAATCAAATCCGGCTCCCTCGGGCTAGGTTCGGCTTCGCAGCAGCCGGCCAGGCCGAACCGGGCCGGACTCGCTTTCTCTTCCCTAACCCCCTCCGCAGGGGGCCTCCCTCCCTTTCCAGCAGGTGGCTCCGCGGGACACCAGCTCAACCTGTTGGACCACAATGGGCGGCGCCAGGGGGGCCCTGGCCCTCACCCCGGCTGACCCGGGATCCCCGCGCAGGGGGAGGGGCGGAGTCCGGGTCCCTCCCTCCCTCTTGCTCCTTCTCTCTCCGGCCGTGACTCAGCCTCGGGGCCGCAGCCCTGCGCCCTAGCCAGGGGCGGAAAGTGTGAGGCGCCCCTGAGGGCCCAGGCCAAACCAAACAGCCCCCCACCCTAGACATTATCTCACTGGAGAATTAGGGGGGCTATAGGAGGGAGGGGTTAACAGCAGGCGTGGGGCGCTCCGGCTCGAATAGTCCGCTCCAGGTTTTCCTATGGTCCCTGTCCCCCCTGGGTCCCGAGGCCGGTCAGTGCTCCGGGTTTTCATCTCGGCCCCGCCGGACAGATTCTGGTCCTTAGGGCCGGGAGCGGGTGGGGTCCAGGCCTGGGGTTTCCCTTCCTTCTTCTGCCGTCGGGGTCGCGCTAGCCAGGGGAAGGGCCGTGACAAGGGCAAGGCGTTGCTGCCAGAAGCACAAGTGAAACCGAGAGGGGTCTGCTTCGGGGCGGAGGTTGCACGGCCGAGGAAAAGGATGGTGCGGGGAGGGGGGTTGGGAGGAAAAAATTGGCTCAGGGCCTCCAGAGGCAATAGAAAGGCGGGCGCCTGGGCACCAGCATTAGGGAGCAAAGATGCGAAAGGCTCGCCCCTGCCCGCCCCCCACCTCCGGGGGTCGCGTCTGGCAGGACACCACCCGAATCTTTCTGCGGCTAGATTGCCACTCCCCACTTGGGTCTGAGCAGCCTCTGAACTTGCTGTTAGTTCTTGAGTGACCGACCCTCCCTCCCATATTTTTCTTTTCCAGTGCTGGTGATTGAACCCAGGGCCCTGCGCAGCGAGGCAAGCGCTCTACCACTGGGCTACATCCCCAGCTCTTGCTTTCTCTTCTGGTACAAACAGCTCCCTCTCTCAGAGGCGGGAACCCCAACTTGAATGCAATTCCCACCTATCCCCCCAACTCTGGACTCTTACCGCGCCAAACCTGAGACCGCCGCAGTAGAGGAACGCTGCCTGGGTGCCCGCCCCTCCCGTGGAATCCCGGCGGTCCCCCCCCAACCCCGGGCCAGTGCCTGGAACTGGGAGCCGGAGGGCAAGTGTGGAGCCTGCCGGGGCCTCCTGAAGACAGGGGAACGCCTCAGATCCGCACGTTCAGGTTTCAATCTTCAGGAGACCAGCTAGACCTTAATATTTCAGGCAAAGTAGCAGGAGGTGGGTCAATACCTAGAGAGTGAGGCTCCTGCCCTGAAAAGGATGGAAGTCCCAGCTGGGAGGACCTGGGGCCGGGGACAGCGACTTCAGAGTGGTGGCCAGTTGCCTGGACTGGCTGGGCCACGTGCGCAGAAGAGTAGAAGCAGAAAAGTTAGACGCTTGCAGAGCCTGGGGGGAAAGAGGCTTCGGCGGCTGGAGGGGCGAGGCTCTGCCGGGCGGGGTCTAAAGCCAGTGGGTCTGGGGGCCTGTTTCGGAACGTGAGGGGCTGAGCTGGAGCGGAGAGTCAGCCTGCGCCTGGCGCCCACCTCTTCCCCACTACCCCACCCCCCTTCCCCTGGCTGCCTCCGCTTCCCTCGAAAAACCCGCCGCCCAGGAAACCGCTGGGGGCGCTCAGACCGCAGTCCCCCCACCCACCATCCCCCATCTCCCCCACCGCGACCGCCCAACCCACCTGAAGGGGCCGTGGCTGCCAGGGGTACCCCCCTCCCGCCGACTCCCCCCACACCTGCGGGCAGCACTATTTATAACTCCGCGCCTATTCCGGGCCTCTCGGCTGGAGCCGGCTGCCGAGCTGTGCTAATCGCCGCCGGGATCTCTGCGCCCCCCAGGGCCAGGGGAGGTAAATTTAGCTTCAGGAAGCTCCGGGGAACATTTTCCAAAACTCCACGTCCCAGAGAAGGCGAAACAGAACCCCTCTGCGCTCAGCCTCCCTCCGGCGAGCCACTAGGGGGCGCAGATCTCCGGATCCTGAACCCAGCCTGCTAGGAGTTAGGGTCGCTGCTATAATCCTGGGGTAGGTAAAGCATAGAGACGCGTGCGCTCTGGAAAGTTACTGGGTGCCGGACTAGTCATTGGCAGGAGATATGGGTATGCTCCGAGGCTTCCAAATCTGCAGTCTGAGAACCACTGAAAAAGGGAGTGGGGACTTCTGTGTGTTGAGAGGGAAATAACACATGTAAACGAAATGCAAATAAGATCCCAGGCCCTTGGGGTCTGCGCTACAGGGTGCGCCACACCTCTCTTTTCTTTTTTATTTTTTTGATTTTATTTTTTGGTACCCGGGATTGAACTCAAGGACATTCAACCATCCCCAGCCCTATTTTGAATTTTATTTAGAGACAGGATCTCACTGAGTTGCTTAGCGCATCTGGCTTTGAACAGATCCTCCTGCCTCAGCCTCCCCAGCCGCTTGGATTACAGGTGTGTGTATTTTTTTTTTTTTTAAGTACTGGTGATTGAACTGAGTCCTAGCCCTATTTATTTGTTTGTTTGCTTATTGAGGCAGGGAGGGTCTCACTAAATTGCTTAGGGCCTCCTTAAATTGCTGAGGCTATTGTTTTGTTTTTGATATTGAGGATTGAACTCAGGGGCACTTAATCACTGAGCCACATCCCCCCCCTCTTTTGTATTTTATTTACAGACAGAGTCTTCCCGAGTTGCTTAGTGCCTTGCTAAGTTGCTGAATCTGGCTTTGAACTCGCGATCCTCCTGAAGTTGGACTTGAGCTTGCAATCCTCCTGCCTCAGCCTCCCAAATCGTTGGGATTACATGCATGCAAATCCCTCCTTTTCTGCATGCTTCCTGGTGTAGTTGGGAAAAGGTGGAGCCCCCCCCCCATCATTACTATGATATCCAGTGTATCAAGTGCCCCTACCCAGACCTCTTGGTGGTGACCACTCTCCCCTGCTTGCTTCTCATTTCGCCATTGAGGACTATCTATCCCATGTAATCTGCAGGGAATCCTGGATTACAGGCTTCTTGCCTTTCTGTGGTACTTGGGGGTCAGTGCCTATTCATCCCTCTTGTCTCTTCCCTCCTTCCCCACCGGTTCCCCAACCCCTTGTGGGCACCAAGAGGCAGATGCAATCTTATCCAGCCCTCCCTATGGCATCCTGCTCCCCTGCACACCCTGTTCCCATCTCAGTTCCTGGGGTGGTAGTGGGCATGCTCAGAACCCGAGTTGCTCTATTTGGGGGAGAGAACACTGTGGAGAACTGGAGCACTTCTTTTTCCCCTCTAGAAGAATGGAAAGATCTGTCCTGGGTGAATTAGGTGAAAAGGTGGTTGTTGGGATGCCTCACTGAGCTCACAAGCCAAGATCCAGAGGCGTCAAGAGGAGTTCAGGGTTGAGGTGGGAAGCAGGTGCAGACTGGGGGTGGGGGGCGGGCAGCCTACACTGGCTTGCCTGGCTTGGCCTCCCAGGAGACTTGGCCATCATCCACACCAACACCAGCTCAGAAGAGGTGGACAGGCTGATGAGGAGGAGCCCTAAATTTGTCTTTATTTATTTATTTACTTATTTATTTTTTGAGGACAGGAATCTCACTATGTTGACAAGGCTGGTCTCCAAATACTGGGTTCAAGAAATCCTCCCACTTCAGCCTGGCGACTAACAGGGACTCCAGGTGTCTACCACTGCACTTGACTAGCCCTGAATTTGAGATCTAAAAGTCTGGGTTCACTAAATGATTGTTCTACTGCAGAATGCTGTCTGACCTCCACTTCTGGGCTAGTTTTTAACATGGGATAATTATCCTTGTCATGTCATATATATCTTTTAAAATTGTGGTTTGGGGTCAAACTCCAGCATGTTTTACCACTAAGCTATATCTACAAACCTTTTTCTTTTCTTTCTTCTCCTTTCTTCTTCTTTGGTACCAGGGATTGAACCTAGTGGTACTTAACCACTGAGCCACATCCCCGAAACTTTTATTTTTAATTTTGAGTCAGGGTCTCACTAAGTTGCTGAGGCTGACCTCAAACTTTGTGATCCTCCTGCCTCAGCCTCCTGACTGGGTGGAGGCTGAAGCAGGATGATCACAAGTTCAAAGCCAGCCTCAGCAACTGATTGAGGCTCTAAGCATTTTAGTGAGATTCTTTCTCAAAATGACAAATAAAAAGGGCTGGGGTTGTACCTCCGTGGTTAAGCTCCCCTGGGTTCAATCCCTAGTGCCAAATAAGTAAGTATATATATAAGTAAGTATATAAATAAATGGGAGTACTGGGCTGTGAGGGATAAGAAACAGTCTTGAGGTCAAGTACTAGACTGCCATAAACAAAGGCAAGCTCTAAATATACTGCAGTGGTGTTTGGATCCTACACAAAGTGCACGAAGGAAGAGAAATCAAGGTACAGGGTGGGGATGTTGCTTGGTGGTGGGGTGCTCGGTGTGCACGAGGCCCTGGGTTCAACCCCCAGGACTGAAAACAGACAAATAACAACAACAAAAAACCAAGAGACAGAGAGCAGGGTGCAGAGGACTGTGAGGAGTCAACATTTTGCTGGAGGCCTTGGTGCACACCTGTAACTTGTCAGCCCAGCAGCTTGGGAGGCTGGAGGATCACAAGTCCAAAGCCATCCTCAGCAGCATATCAAGGCCCTAAACAACTCAGCAAGACCTTGTCTCCAAATAAAATATAAAAAAGGACTGGGGATGTGGCTCAGAGGTAGGGCTCCTGGGTTCAATCCCTGGTACAAAAAAAAAAAAAGAATAGGCAGGCTGGGGATGTGGCTCAAGTGGTAGCGCGCTCGTCTGGCATGCGTGCGGCCCGGGTTCGATCCTCAGCACCACATACAAACAAAGATGTTGTGTCCGCCAAATACTAAAAAATAAATATTAAAAAAAAAAAGAATAGGCATATTTGGAATCTAGCCACTCTCAGCACGCTGTTGCTCTAGTCTGACCTGACCTGCCAAGGTGTCCATCTGTACTGGGCTTCTTACCTCCTAAAGGTCTTGAACAGTCTACCCTTATTTTCTAAAGTCTATTCTCAGCATAGCAGCCAGTATGAACCTTTTAAGTAAAAACTTAGTTCATGTTTGATACCAGGCAAGTTCCTCATTCACTCAGCATAAAAGCTCAAGTTTGGGGCTGGGGTTGTTGTAGCTCAGTGGTTGAGTGAGCGTTTGCCTGGCATGCATGAGGCACTGGGTTTGATCCTCAGCACCACATAAAAAATAGATATTGTGTGTGTGTGTGTGTATAAAGAAAAGCTCAAGGGGCTGGGGATGTGGCTCAAGTGGTAGCGCGCTCGCCTGGCATGCGTGCGGCCCGGGTTCGATCCTCAGCACCACATACAAACGAAGATGTTGTGTCCGCCGAGAACTAAGAAAAATAAATAAATGTTAAAATTCTCTCTCTGTCCCTCTCTCTCTCACTCTCTCTTTAAAAAAAAAAAAAAAAAAAAGAAAAGCTCAAGTTTTTTTTTTTTACAGTCCTGGGGTTTGAACCCAGGGGTGCACTACCACTAAGCTATACCCCCAGCCCTTTAATTTTTTTTTTTTTTTTTTAAATTTTGAGGTGGGTTCCATGGTATATACCTGTGATCTCAACCACTGGGGAGACTGAGGCAGGAGGATCGAAAGTTCAAGGCCAGCCTCAGCAATTTAGTGAGGCTCTTAACAATTTAGTGAGATCCTGTCAAAAAATAAAAAGGGCTGCGGATGTAGTTTAGTGGTAAAGTATCTCTAGGTTCAATTTCTAGAACCAATTTTTTTTTTTCTATTTTGAGACAGGGTCTGGCCTCAAACTTGTGATCCTTTTGCCTCAGCCTCTTTGTTAGCTGCGGTTACAGGCATGCACTACCACTACCCAGTTTAAAAAACATATCTTACCTAGTGCAGTGGCACTTGCCTATAATCCCAGCAGCTTGGGAGGCTGAGGCAGTAAGATTGCAAGTTCAAGACCAGTATCAGCAATTTAACAATGACCTAAGCCATTTAGTGAGACACTATCTCAAAATAAAAAACAAAAAGGCTGGTATGTTTCTCAGTTTTTAAGTGTCCCTGGGTTCAATCTCAAGTACCAAAAATAAAAATAAACTAAAATAGTTCTTATTTGGGCTGTCCTTCACCCACCCACACTCATCTCTGGCCCAACTTTTAATTTTTTCCCCATAGTATCTATCCCAATTATATCAACATACTTTAAAAAGTCTATAGTTTGTCTTCTGTTGTCACCCACTGGAATGTAAACTTCACAAGTACAGGGATCTGCTTTGTTTATTGCTGTATCCAAAACACCCAGACTTACATATAGCAGACAGTCAATTATATTTGTTGAATGAATGAATGAAGATTCAGACCTGCATAACTATCTCTGGAATGTTCTTCAAGAAGTTGTTTACTGTGGTTATCTTCAAGGGAGGCAGGCAGGGAGGCTGGGGGATAGGTGTAGGAGACTTAATTTTCACTACTAGAGTTCTTTAAGTGGGGTGTGGTGGGGCAGACCTGTAATCCCAGTGATCCGAGGAAGCTGAGCAAGTTCAAGGCCATCCTCAGCAACTTTGCAAGACCCTATCTCAAAAGTTAAAAATGACTATGGAGAAGGCTGTGCTTGTAGCTAAGTGGCAGAGCACTTGGCTCACATCTGTGTGGCACTGGGTTCGATCCTCAGCATCCCATAAAAATAAATAAATAAAATAAAGGTATTGTGTCTATCTACAACTAAAAAAAAAAAAAAAAGACTAGGAGTAAAGAATGCCTGTGGGTTCACTTCACTCCCTAGAACTGCAAAAAAAGAAAAGAGAATTCCTTACTTTAGAAATATACTACCTTTACAAAAAGGAAAAAACCCAGAGAGAAAGGAGTTAACTAAGAAGGGTGAAGAAGAGCTCATCCCAGAGAGGGAGCAAGAGGGCCCTATATACCGGATCAGGCCAGTGTCCCAGATGAGAAAGGGGGATGAGCAGTACCTGGGCCCACGGAGGTCAGGAACTCTGAATGGCGGTCCCAGCGGGACACTGAACAAGCCCTGTTGCTGGCCTTGCGGTTGTGGGAGGCTGTGGGGGGGCTTGTGAGTAGGCGTGAGCAAGATGATGTGCACATGTACCTACCACTGGGAGTCTTTTGGGAAATCCTGTTATTGGCTTCCAAGGGGAAGCGAGGAGTCCATTCTATTCACTCAAAGGGTTGGTGTCCTGACAGGAGTCGTGCCCTGATAAGCCTGAGGAACCCTGTGGCGGCACAGATGGCTTTTCTCCTGTAGTTGTGTGTGTGAGCCCTGAGCTCTGGTAGCTCATGGGGCCCACTTCCTCCACAAACTGGGAATAGCACGGTGCTTTCCCTAAGCTCCTCAGAGGCAGGGAGCTCCTACACCAGGTCCTCTATTTGGGGAAGGGTTGAGTCCCTCGGGTGGCCATTCTAATACCCTGGCCTCCCACAACACGCCAAGCTGGACCCCTCGCTATACATAGGTGGGAGGATCCTGGCCTTTCTCCCCTCCACTCTCCCCACCCAGGTATGAGTGAGTCAGGAAACCTGGATTTCAATGTCACTTCTGTCCTGGACAACGTCCTTCCCTCCTTGGTCTGCACTCTGGCTCGAAGACTCCTTCAGTGCTGACTTTGGTCTCCTTCCCCCTTAGACATTTGGAACTTTTGGCCTCAAAGCCTTTTTATTATACATAGAGTTCAGCGATTCTCAAACAGAGATCTTAGGGCACAGCCCATGCCTGGTACTAAGAGCACGGTGAGATCACCATCGGGGCTGGCGGGCTCACTGTGCCAGGCGTAGAGGTGTGCCAGGTCCTGCGGTAGTCTTACTGGAGTGCTGGCCAGCAGGCCAGACTCCCGCTCACCAGAGGTTCGACAGAGGCAGAGGCTGGGGACTGAGGTCCGGAGACGAGGCTAGTCTGGCAGATGGCACAGCTCAAAGCAGGATCCACACTTCACTCTTCAGTCGTCGTTTGTGGCCCACCTGTCCTTGGTCAGGCACAGCTGGCCCCAGGAGTCTTGATGGGGCTACAGAAGAGAATGGGGGAGCTGAGAGGCAGGCCGGGCTACACAGGCCGCAGCCACACCCCCTTCCGACCCCCGGCCCACCTGAGCGGTGCCAGCCATGCTGTCAGCGGTAGAGGACGCTGCTCCCTGGCGTCATCAGTCCAGCAGCTCCTTGATACACCAGCAGCAGAGCAGTATGTAGGCCACTTCCTTCAGGGTTTGCTGCAGGCCCTCCCACCCTGTGCCCATCTTAATGACAGGCACACGGAGCCCAGCGTCTCGCAGGACCCCTCCAAGGGAGAAGGGTAAGGCCTGGGTTAGGGGCTGTGTCCGGGGCTGCATGTGGGCAGCGGTGCTGAGGAAGGGTGTGGGAGCTGCCTTTGGTGCCTTTTATCAACTGTCCCCACCCCCTTCAGGCCTCATGACTAGACACAAAGGCCCCAGGGTCTAGCAAAGGAACATTCTGGGCCTGGGAAAAGGCTGAGTCAGCCCCTCTGGACAGGGATGGGGTGGGGTTAGTGGGGGAGGGCCTGGGCACTCCATCTCCACAGCCAGGCCAGCTCAGCGTCCCTTCCTCCAGCTTGGGTGGGCCTGTCTGGTGGCCCCTTTCTCTGTGGTCGGCACAACTCCTCCCACCTTGGTGGGCTCTGGATGAGGCTGGCGTTGAGAATCATCCAGGAGTGCTCCCTTCCGTCTGTTCCATCCTACCCCTGGTTCCTCAGGGTGGGCATGACCAGCTTCAAGCTCGCAGGTCTGGCCACTTGGGTCCCTCGGAGCACAAAGACACAGCCAGAGCCACAGCACAGTGAGAGGCTGGTTTATTGACAGGCACCCCCTCCCCCCTCCACACGGGAGGTCACATTCGGGAGTTGCGCTCCTCATCTTCATTCTCCAGGAGGTAGGCTGGACGGTAGGTGGGGTGTCCTCCTGGGCCTAGGCACTTCAGCGCTGGGTTCTGTACTGTGTTCTCCCGACTCCCCAGAGACGTGTACCTGGAGAGCGGAAACGGAAGGCCAGTGAGTGACGGTAGGCTCTCTGGGGGCTCCCCCATCCCAACACCTTCACACCCCCCACACCCATTCTGCTCCCCTAAACTTACCCTCGGTCATACAGGATACAATATGGGACAAACAGCTGACGCAGAAAGTCCCAGATGTTTCTGTAGGTCCAGTCCTGGGAGGTCAGAGTCATAGAATAGTCACAAACATTCTCTCCCCTGCCATCCAGGAAGGGGCCAGCCAAGGCTCCCCTGCCCCTTGGCTCTGAGGGAGGGAGGCTTGCTGTCTGGTTCTGTGGTGCACCTTGCTCTGTGCAGACTAAGCAGCGAGACAGGAAGCCTCCGTCCTCTACCCTCTCCATTCCCGAGCCACTCTCACTGACGTGTCACATCCCGAACATGGATGGACTGTGTGTCTCAGTCGGTGCTGCCAGGCTCGGCTGTCTGCCAGGACGGACATATCTGTGCGTCTTATGGCAGTGACTCGAAACATGGCTACTATAATTGAAGAAATGAATTTTAAATTGTTCTTAATTTTTAAAATTGAGATATAAGCCAGGCATAGTAACGCATGCCTATAATCCCAGCTGCTTGGGGGGCTCAGGTTTGAGGCCACTGGGCAACTTTGTGAGAATTTGTTTCAAAATAAAAAATAAAAAGGCCTGGGGGTGTAGCTCAGTGGTCAGCATGCCCCTGGGTTCAATTCCCAGTACCAAAAAATATTTTTGAGCTAAAATAATTCACATGTCATCTTCTTCATCCTGTGAAAGTATTTTAGTAACTTGTATTTAATTTCAGTTATAACCTAAGTATGAATAAATAGCTAATGGCTGTCATATTGGAGAGCACAGGTCACTGGTCCACAGTAAAAAGTACAATGCTCAATAAATATCTGTTGAAGAGATGAATGAACAAACAGCACTGCCTCCCTTGGATGGTGGGGCCCCTTCATCCATGACTCAGGCCCCTGCCTCCTTCCCCAGGGGAGCTGGGGTGCCATGACTGACAGGGCACAGGAGACAGAAGGCATTACCAGCAGTGGGTTGATGCGCATGAAGGAAGGCCAGCCGGGGTCGGTGGGACTGAAAGGGCAGAGGCTACAGGAATAGGGATCAGTCCGGCGAGTGCCCATCAGGACAGCCTCCAACTGGGGGTGCTGTGTCTGCAGCTCACACAGGGCCTGCTTCATGTCACCCTCAGCCTCCAACACCTGCAGATTATACCTTAGGAAGAGAGAGGTGGAGGTCAGAGGGGGACCTGCCAAGCTCCTCTTGGAGCCCAAACCTCCGGCCTCTAGTACCTCTTGATAGTGTCCTGTAGAAACTGTTCCAGCTCAGGAAAAGGGGAGATGCTGCGGATATACAGGATCTGCAGGGGTTTGGGGACATCAGGAAATTTCCTGGGGAAGGGGAAGGATTCATAAGGTTGCTGGCATAGACAGGGAACTCGGCTCTCTGGAGAGCACACTCTCTCTTTGTTGCATGGGATGGACACCCTCCCTTTCTCCCGTCCTCATTTTTTTAAATCTAGCCGACCCACTTCCTATGGGAAGCCCACTCCAATTGCTCACTTCTTGAACCTGAGCGTCCCTATGTATGGATTGATATTTCTGGTAAATATCACCTCCCCAATGGGACTGTGACCCACTTGTGCTCGGGGATGGTGGCCTGCACCTCTATATCCAGGGCCAGGCATGCGCCAGATGCTTGATACATAGGGTGGGAGAATGGAACAGAGAGGTCACTGGGGCTACCTCCCTTCCTAGCCCCTATGTCCTGGCCTCCTCTCCGCTTCCTGGGATGGGGAACTAGAGGGATTAGGTGTCCTGAGGTGGGCTCACCTCTGCACAGCGGCGTGGAAGAGGTGCAGGAGGGCGGTGCAGTCCTTGCCCCCGTTGAAGCCCACACAGAGCTGGTTGAGATGGTACCGAGCCAGGGCAGTCTCAATGGTCTGTAGGGCACCTGCTACCTTTTTCCCCAGAGAAGACCCTGCCAGGCAGGCAGGGAAGTGGGCATCAGGAATATATAGCTGTTGAATGGGGCATGTTGCCCTTGCTTAAAGCCCTTTAACCTCTTCCCGTGTTCTTAGGATTAAGTCTAAACTCCTTCATGCTGTCCCCTGGCCTTTGCAGTCTGTCCCCTGCCTGCCATTCAGCCACCTGCCCTTACTTCCATGCCCCTAAACCCCAAGCTGTTCCTCCAGGTCTACTTCCATTCTCTTTGCTCTTGGCCCACCCCCTGGTCCAATCAAATGCTCCTTATCACTCAGCTCTTTTGTTACTGGGTCAGAAAAGCTGTCTCTGACCCTAGATCAAGGCTGATCTCCCAAATGTGGAATCCTCTTCGTTCACACCTCATGTATGGTCCCCTGCTTCACATCCACCCCTCTGGTTAAACCACTGATCCAGAAGAGCAGAGCACACATTTGTCCATGTTGTCCAGCACAGTGCTGGTGAGAATGGGCACTCAATCAATATTTCTTAGAATGAATTAATCAATACTATTTTCTACCTTCTCTCAGAATTGTGGGAAGCCCCCCCGCCAACAGGTCCTGCGTTTCTAAATCTTGGATGGCACCAAAGGCCGGTACATGCTGCCCTTCCCCGAGGAAGGCCCCTACCTGATTGAGCGAGTTTGTACACAGCCTCACTGGCTTGCTCCACGGCGTTGGGCATGTAGGAGACCAGCGACCCCTGGGGCAGACGGGCAGTCAGGTAGGCCAGGCATTCCTCCAGTGGTCCTTCTTCCTCAGAGTCTAGAGTCAGCTTCACCTGATAGTAGTTGCTGCCCCAGTCAGGGTAGGAACCCAGGCCAAGCCTCCGCCCAAAGTGGGCCTGGGCCTCCGCAAGGATGGGGGCAATAGAGGTTTCAGCAGCAGCCACATACAGCTCCTTGGAGTGGAAACGAACAGCTGTGTTCTGGAACAGTCCCTTTAGCCCCTCCAGCACCCGCCGCAGCAGCTCCGGAATGCCTGGGAAGAGGTAGACGTTCCGGACAGAGACCAGCGGGAATCGGAAGGGGCGGCCAGTGCGAGGATCTATGCCGTAATGCAAGCGGGCAGAGGAGGGCACCAGGGACAGCTTCTCCCAGCCCTGCCCTCCTAGGGCTTTGATGGCCTCTTCCAGCTCAGGATGTGGCTTCAGCTCCTCCCCGAAAGCCTGGGCAACTGCCTCAAAGGTCACATCATCGTGAGTGGGGCCGATGCCCCCTGCAGTGAGAACATGGGTAAACCGGCTAGAGAAAGAGGTGACCTCGGCTGCAATGGTGGCTACTTCATCAGGCACAACAGAGACTCGGCACACCTGGACCCCAAGGGAGCGCAGTGTCCGGCACAGAAAGTAGGTGTTGGTGTCTTGAGTGTGTCCCTGGGGGTTGGGGAGGATGAGACTGTCAATACCATGGGGATGAAAGGCAGGGGGAGTATAGCTACATCTGTCTGATGATGGGTACTCTGCTCTTTGAAGTCACCCCTTCAGGCTGTTGAGCCTGGGCTGGGTGGGAAAATCCCCTGGAATGTCCTCAGGAGATTCACCTTGGGCCCCCTCTGCTCTTTGATCTTGACCTTACGTATATTTACGGACTCAGTTATCAATTCTCTGTGGGCGATTTGTCCATCTCCATCTCCTTACGAGTCCTGACAGTTTCAGTCCCCTGACTCCAAGTGCTTACTGGGCAGCCTCACTGTATCCCTGGCTATTGTCACTTCAGTCAGTGGCATCCCAGACACTGCCCACAGCCAGTCAGACTCTTCATTCTGTCAACTCTACTGAAATGTCTCCCCATCTGCTCTCCTCTGTCCCCAGTCACCAAACAGGTCCTTGGCACCTTTCACCTGGTCAATGGCAACAGCCTCCTGGCCGAGCTCCCAGCCTCCAGCCACGGTGCTTTGCTCTGTGTCTTCTGAGTAACCTTCCTAATGCGTCACTGTGATTGCATCACTTTTGGGCTCAAGAGCCATTTGTTGTTTCCAACTGTATGCAGAATAAAGTTCAAATTCTTTTGCAAGTATTTAAGGCTGTCTGTGGTGTGTATCCTATCCTCTTTTCCAGCCCCATCTCCTTCTACCTCTCTATATAGGTTAAGAGTGTGTTCTGGAGTAAGGAAGAGTCATGCTAGAATTCCATTTCTACCACTTTCTAGGTGTGTAATCTCAGGCAAGTTTCTCAACCTCTCTAAGCCTCAGTTGCGTAATCTATTTCTTAACTGAGATTCACAATAAAAGCACCAACTTCATGGAATTGTTGTGAGGCTTAGTAAAATCACATTTGTGATGTAATAAGCATACTGCTAGCCTCTACTAAGCACTCAAAAAATAGTGTTTACTATTACAAACCTGATGCCCTGCCATGTCCTCTAGTAATACCCTTGATCATTCAGAAGGAATTCCTCTTCCTTCTATCTCATTTATCCACTTTGCTGAGTGCCTTGAATCATTTCCAAATAGGCTGGATATAAACTTTATTTATTTGTTTTTGTACCAGGGATTGAACCCAGGGATGCTTAACTACTGAGCCACATCCCCAGCCCTTTTTACTTTTTGAGACTGGGTCTCAATAAGCTGCCTAGGGCCTTGCTAAGTTGCTGAGGCTGGTTTGAACTTGTGATCTTCCTGCCTCAGCCTCCTGAGCCTATGGGCTTATTATAGGCCTCTGCCACCAGCCTGGATATAACTCTTAAATATATAATATGTGAATTTTTATCTCCTCTACTTGCGAGGCTTCCTGTCACTGCCGGGTAGTCCCTACGTCCCCTACTATACTACTTGGAAAAATGGGGACACTGCTACAACTTTTTTTAGTGGAGTAATTTGAAAGAAAGTGAATCCAATATGTTGGACTCACTCCAGGAATCTATTATGGCAGGCAAGGGGACTCCCACCCTGGTTCACCTCCCTCAACAGGATGGGGAGCAAGCTCTTAAGGTCAGGAGAAAGCCGCACCCTCCCCTTCTTCTGTCCCAGACACACCTTGAGGATCTCATCTCCAACAATGATGATGCCCGCCGTCACGCTGCGCCCCTGGGGAAGTTCAGAGGCCCTAGATGCCATGGTCCTGCCTTCTCTTTCCCTTTGGAAGGCCCTCCGGTAGCCACCCAGACCCCCAAGAAGGGGCCGCAAACACCGGGGGACTGCCAGGTCTACAGGGCACTGGGGGCCATAGCCTGGGAACAAGGTCCGGGATGGAGAGAACCTGGAGGAGCCAGAAAGGACAATGGAGGAGAGGAGGAGCACAGTTCCTTCTTAGGATATGACTTAGTCTTCTCTAACCAGACCCTTCATAACCGACTCTTATTACTGCCTCTTCAATAAACGTGTTCTAAAACCCCAACCCATGCTCATATAAATGACTTCGATGCTTGGCTCTAGTCTCCTTAAAATGTCCTTCTCTCCCGAGAACCTACCACTTTAAATGTCTTCGGTGTGCGGAACTGGTCGTCTCAAGAGTTTGTTCTATCTTGGGCATCTGCACCTTTAAATGTCTCTTGTCTTCGGGGTTTCTGGCCCTTTAAATTTCTACCTGATCCTGGGCCCTGGCTCCTTTAAATGCGTTCCTTCCCTCCACCCGCGACCAGAACCCTGTCGCCTTCCCCCGCAGCCCCCTGCACCCTTTCTAGTCTGGGATCCCCTCTTTCCACCGCGCTTCTGACTGCTGAGCTCTTCCAGGCTCTCACCTGCCTATTTCGTACCTTTACCGGGTCTTTTCCTCGCTCCTTTCCTCAGGTCCGGGTCAACTTCCGCACTCAAAGTCCCGCCTTGCATTGCCCCGTACGGATTGGCTACTCCGGCTGTCACTTAGACGCTCCCCAACGGTCCTATTGGTAAAGCCGACTGTCACTCTCAGGCTTTATCCAACAGGCACGAGCAATATCATGTTGTTATTGGCAACCACCACGTTCGCCGGAAGCGTGGGGGCCGGCTTCGGTCCAGGGCGGGCGTGGGTAGGCGGGACTTAGGAGTTCGGGGCGCGAAAGTCGCAGTTGGAACCGTGTTCTCAGTACTTTGGGGTGTCGTGCTGGAGTAAGCGGAGGCTTTCTGATCTCCCAGACTCTTTATGCATATGCTGTTTTCAATAACCATGACTCTGATTCTAGGGGAAGGGGTCAGGGGCTGGTGTCCAGCATTTTTTATTATTCATGTATTTGGTACCGGGCATTGAACCCAAGGGGACTTATCCAGTGAGCCACATCCCCAGCCCTTTTTATATTTTACTTAGAGATAAGGTCTCGTTAAGTTGCTGAGGTAGGCTTTGAACTCCTATCCTCCTGCCTCAGCCTCTCAATCACTGGGATTACAGGCCTAAAGCACCCGGCCTGGCTCGGAATTTTTACTTTATTTTTGGGTGTGTGTGGGGATACCGGGGGTTGAACTCAGGGGCACTCAACCACTGAGCCACACCCCCAGCCCTATTTTATATTTAGAGACAGCTTCTCACTGAGTAACTTAGCGCCTCAATGTTGCTGTGGCTGCCTTTACACTCGTGATCCTCCTGTCTCAGCCTCCTGGGATTACAGGCCTGCGCCACAGCGCCTGGCCTGGAATTTTTATTTTTGAGGTTGTAATCGAACCTCAAGCAATCCTCCTGCACTCAGCTTCCCCTGCAGCTGGAACTACAGGGGCATGCTATTGAGTTCAGCTGGGATTTTATTTTGTAACAGAAGAAAGCTGAGGGAGATAGCATGTCTATCATTGCCTGTGGGATAGGAGTCTTGGAGTAGGGGAGCTTTTAGTGTGAACCTTCATTTGTCTTTAATATAAGTGATAAAATTACTTAAGATCTCTTTGAAAAGAAAAAGTAAAAAGCCTCTCTTGCTCCAAGGTGTTCCGGATGCTTAGTTCAAACGTCACCTCTCAGTTTTCGGTCCTGAAGGGAAAGACAGTAAATAGGGAGGGAATGCCTTAGGTGTTCACTTAGGAGTCTTAATTACATCAGCCTGGTTACTCATTTCCTTTGCAAAGAAAAGTGCTTCATAACTTGAACCATCTGGGGATGGTTTTAATTGGCAGATAATGATTCAGGTTTGGGTGGGCCAGAAACTTGCATTTCTCCAGCTCCCATGTGATGACCACATTTTGGTTTCTGGGCTGTTTTTAGTAAAAGTTAACATTTATTTGGAGAACTGCTGAACTACACCTGGCCTCATTTTACTCTATAAAATCGTGTAAGATAAATATCAAGCCCAGTTTACAGGAGTAGAAAAGTGAAGGGAAGCCACCCAAACATACGTAGATTCTTAAGTAATAAACCCTGTGGTTTGTTATTTTTTTTCCCAGTTTTTAAAAAAACACCACCACTTACTTGCCTAATGACATAAGTCACATGCTCCAATTTTTTTTTTTAAGAGAGATAGAATTTTATTATTTATTTTTCTTTTTAGTTTTCGGCGGACACAACATCTTTATTTGTATGTGGTGCTGAGGATTGAACCCAGGCCCCTTGCATGCCAGGCAAGCGTGCTACCGCTTGAGCCATATCTCCAGCCCAATCCAATATTTTTGTTGTAATGAAGGTTTGACATTTGACCCCGTGTCAAAACATCAACTCTGGCCAGGTGTATTGGCGCATGCCTATAATCCTAAAGGCTCTGGAGGCTGAGGCAAGAGGATCCCAAGTTCAAAGTCAGCCTCAGCAACTTAGTGAAGCCCTAAGCAACAGTGAAACCTTGTCTCAAAATAAAATATAAAAAAGGGCTGGGAATGTGGCTCAGTGGTTGAGTGCCCCTGGGTTCAATACTTGGTATCAAAAAACAAACATCCCCCTTAATTAAAAAACTTGTTCCAATCATTTAGTAGTGAGTTCCCAAGCTTAAGCACAATACTAGAACCACAAGGAGAATTTGTTAACACATTGCTGGGCCCAACTTTCAACTTAGAATTCAATAGGTCAAGGGTGGAGCCCAATTATTTGTATTTCTCACAACCTTTCAGATAATGTTGATGCCTTTTTAAAAATATATATATAGGGCTGGGGATGTGGCTCAAGTGGTAGCGCGCTCGCCTGACATGCGTGCAGTCTGGGTTCGATGCTCAACACCACATACAAGGATGTTGTGTCCACCGAAAACTAAAAAATAAATATTAAAAAATTCTCTTTCTTAAAAAAAAATTATATATATATATTATTAGTCCCCCCCCCTTTGGTTCTGGTGATTGAACCCAAGGGCACTTGACCACTGAGCCACATCCCCAGCCCTATTCTGTATTTTATTTAGTGAGACATAGTGACAGGGACTGAGTTGCTTAGCGCTTTGTTTTTGCTGAGGCTGGCTTTAAAGTCTCGATCCTCCTGTCTCAGCCTCCGAAGCATCTGGGATTATAGGTGCTCCACCTTGCCCAGCTTATTAGTTGTTGATGGATTTTTAAAAATATTTTTTAGTTGTCAATGAACCTTTATTTTATTAATTTACAAGTGGTACTGAGAATTGAACCCAATGCCTCACACATGCTAGGCAGGCACTCTACCACTTTGCTAGCTACAACCCCAGCCCCATGTTGATACCGCTTATCCAAAGCTGGCACTTTGAAGAACTATTTGAGGATTAAATGGATAGAAGACATGCTACTATTACTTTTAGAGGGTGGAGCTTTTATTTTGTGATATTCTCTTAAATGGCCAGTTTACATCCGTTTTCTCAAACTTTGTTTGAAATCCATCACCTAATACACACTCCAGACCAATTAATTCAGTCTCTAAGGATAATTTAGGTGGGATAAGGATAATTTAGTTACCCAGATGATTTCTATGCTCAATCAAATTTGAGAAATAGTAAAAAAACCACCAATGGGCATAGTGAACAGGTCAGAAGTGTGCCAGTTTTAGGCAGGAATGAAAGCACAAAGTAGTCTCTGGTTGACAGCCTCTTCTCTTAACCCTGTGTGCCCTTCAAATATTGGGACCATGTTAAAGGAAGCATCCCTGACTGTACAAAATAGCTTATTTGGTTTGATGAGATGGGGCTGTCCCTATATAACGTCTACCTGTCTCAGTCTTGTAGTTAGAATGAAATATATTTTAGCAGATGTTTGACAGCAAGTCTGCTTAAAGTAGATTACCCAAATGCTCAAATAAACCTCATTATTGCAGAGCCGATTTTCATTATCAAACTGAAGGGCATATAATTATAACCACAATATTGACTTATAATGGTCACCATAAGAATAGGAACAATCACAGAATTAGATTATAAAAACTTCCTCTTTAATCAAGGTTTTTAACATTGAACAGATTTCTCAAATAAAATGGAAAATTTCCAATACATTGAAACATAAATCCATAAGTCACCACACATACAACACCCAGCAGGAAAAAACTAAAACGGCAAGTTCACACAATCCCTGTAACAGCCATGGTCTGATTCTTAGATGCTCCCTCCATCTGCCAAGTGTGTTCTGCTGGATACAGAGCACACTGTGGCTTCTGGGGACACACCCAGCTAAGGCTGTGGTCCACAGAGCACTCATCTGGCAGGGCAGCAGTGGCTCTATTCCACAAGCAAAGCAGTCACCAGCACATTCAAACAGTGGATTGAATATCCTTTAAATATCAAAGTGGAAAACAAGAAGGCAACATAATCACATTATCAGAAAGATGTCAGAAAGTAAGGACAGCTGGGTAAAGCTCAAGGCTGCAAAGTGGCTCGCCAGCTTCATTTCTTTGGCTTCTTGGGTAGTGGCCGACGGAACAGCAAGATGTGAGGTTCTGAAAGAGTGAGTGAAATCTGAGAAAAGCTCACACCATCCTATGTACAACCTATAGTGCATCCCACCACCGGCTAGCTATCACCCACTCAGATCTTTATAACTAAATTAAGATGTAAGCATATGGTCTTAGAAGCAGACCCAGAAGTCTGGCCTGACTGCCAAAACGAGAACCGTTAATATCAGTTTTTGCTGTGTTTATACAGCCCTGGGGTGTCCTTTATTAGTTTTGCCTGGCAGTTGGGTGTCTGGTGTCTTATCAAGAAATATAATTTCCTTTGCTTATTTGGAACACATCCAAGAATTTGCTTTCTGATGTGAACCAAGCAAGGACCAAAACTAGGATATATGTGGTCTTTAAAAATAATTTAAAAAGTACCTGCTAACTGAATTAAAGGTTTTTCAGTAGCAGGTTATCTCTGAACTTTTCAGATATTTTACCCTTCCTCTTATTTTTGGTCATTCAAGTTTGTTTAGATAGTTAGGGGAAAGAACTCAGTAAATCATTCTCTTCTACTCTATTTGCTTTGGGTTATACAATCTTACTTCTTTCATTTTCTCACTGTAGAAGTTCTTCTATGCAGTTGTTTTTAGCCATTGCACTGACCTGGTTCATGGATCATATAATGAACCCATCCCTGACTCTGCTGAACTCCAAGATTCCTCCATTCAGATTCAGACATCAAATGGGTTTTAGGGACCAGTTTGGCTATGTCCTTGGGCAACATGACATGCCTGTAACAGAAATATGGGGAAATGGGGAATTAGTGTTAGTACTGGGTACAGTTTGTCAGAGAAGTGCATGTATACAAAGACAAGGAAGAAAATAAATTTTTTTTAATTTGTATTTTTTTTTTTTTTTTAGTTGTAGATGGACACACCAGTGTAAGCACCTAATTTCCAGGCACTGTTGAGAGGTATTTTCTGCCTTCATGGTCCTTATAGTCTTCTGTTGATTACCCACAATACAATGGGAGTCCCACAAGAGTACAGTGTTAATAGCTACAGGTGGTTTTAAGCAGGATTGGCAAGGAAGGGACAGAAGTTACTTTGTGGAGAAGAAAGGGCTGTCATAAAGTGTTGTGTAGAAGAGTCATCATAATGAATAAAATGTAAATAACACTAATTTTCCTAACTCTGAAGGGATATGCCATCAGATTTGGGGAACTACATGCTTTCCAGACCAAAGGTATCTCTTTATGCAAAGAAATTTATTATTCTGATCTGAATCAGATTAAGCCAGATAGCACATTTTCATTAAGCATGTTGAGTCTAAGTGCTCCCTCTGTACTACTAATGAGAGTTTTTCCCCCAAAAGGCAGGGCTGGGGGTGTAGCTCAGATGGTATAGCGATTGCCTAGTATGTGCAAGACCCCCCATTACTGCAAAACCACCAAAAAAAGATAATTCTTATCTAAATGTCTGAAAATAGTTTACATTCTAACAAGCCCCAGGCACAAAATTTGGCTTGATTATATAGACAAAAAAAACTTAAACCAAAATGCCACAGCTAAGCTGCTAAGAGTTGCATCTTTTGGGGGATGAAATTAGTGATTTATTCCTAGCTGTGCAAATATTTTGCTATAACCTTTTGTATGTGTGTGTGTGTGTGTGTGTGTATAATACTGGGGATTGAACCCAGGGATACTTTACCATTGAACTACATGCCCAGCCCTTTTTATTTTCATTTTGAGACAGAATCTTGCTAAGTTGCCCAGGCTGAGCTAGAACTTGCAGTCCTCCTGCTTCAGTCTCCTTAATCACTGGGATTTTGGGTGTGTATCACCATACCTGGCACAGAGTTTATTTAATAGTTCGGATGTAGAAAGCGCTGAGAATGACAAAGTTAACTGGGTTCAAGATTTTTTTTTTTTTGGGGGGGCATAAAGATGGTTATGTATTTGTCAACAAATACCAAACAACACTCAAACTCTCTCATAATTCCCCAAGTGTCCAAAGCCCTAAACTAGGCTGGGTGAAAAGACGGAAAAGAGCAGATTTTCACTTTCTGCTCTAAAATTGAGAAGGGGCTAAGATACAAACTAGGAAGTTGTATTTATTTATTTTGTACTGGGGATTGAACCCAGAGGCACCTTACCACTGAGCAACATCCTCAGTCCTTTTTACTTCTTGAGACAGGATTTCACTAATTTACAGAATTTTCTTTCTCAGTAAACTGTGACTGCCCTCTGCCTCAGCTTCCCAAGAAGCTGGGATTACAGGTGTGCACTACTGGTGGAGGAAGTTGTTTTAAGTATTACAATGAATACAGATTGGTATAATGCCAACATTTGTAGAATCCTTTGTCTTTCTTCATTTTCAAATGCAGAATTATTATAGATTTAGATTTTATTAAATCCAAATGCTGCATCCAATGTAAGGCTATTTTCTTCACCATCCTTGGCAGATGGATATCCAGTATCTTCTAAGCCTTTCGGTCAAGAGGTACTTTCCTTTTCCTAATTCTACGTTCCTATTCTCATCCAAGGCAGTTAGCTGCCTTCCCTCTTCTTGGAAAGTTCTGTATACCACCACCACACCCTGTCCGGAGCTCCAACACAGCATGGAGTTTGTCGGTAGCCTCCAGATCTTTAAGTTTGTGAGCAGAGACCATGTCTTACCCTTGCACTTTAGCACACCTGAAACCTTTAAGCGCTCCATAATTGTTCAAGTGAAGGGCATCTACTAGGCCCATACTAGGTACTTGCTGTGTTCTTCGCCCATTTTTGTTCCCCTCAGTTCTTCTAAGTCCCCTTCCTAACACAAGCCAGACAACCACACCCCTTTCCTTTTCCGTGAATAAACAACACTCAAATTCTCTCATAACTCCGCAAGCACTGAGGACGCAAGGGAAATTCCAGCTCCGCTTTTGTCAGCTTCTCTCGTTAGGTACTTGGAATGACTGCGATACGTGCAATTAGGAACGGTGTCTAACAACCACTTGCCCAATAAAATCGTGAGAATGACCCAGAAGCCCCGAAGGGTGAAGGCGGTCAGCGCTCTAACCACGCTAGCAATTAACAGAGGGCTGATTTCAAATTCCACTTCATTGTGGTAGGAGAGCCCCCCACCCTTCGCGCACGCGCCTTACACTTCCAATCGCACACCCGTCCCGTTAATCTCACGCGCATGCGCCGATTTTGTCGCCTCAGTAAGTGACTAACTCCTCTGGCCCTCATTTGTCAAGGCTCACGACCTCGCTAACGGCTCCCGCGCGGGCACTAACCGGTACTCGAATTCCTCGTCGTCGTATTTGTCCGAATAGTAAATTTGTTTGTGCGACATGATCGCTGTGCCTGCGGGCCTCCAACACCGCGCCGCCAACCTCTAAACAACTCCCAGCAGCACACGCTCCCACCCTCTTTGGCCTCGCTTTCAAACACACCGCCCGCACTTCCTATTGGTCCGTTTGGCTTAAGGCGGGACAACTCCACCTTAAAGCCTCCTATTGGCTTAGATTTGCTTTTCCTCGAGTTTTTATTGGAGTGCAATTCTCACATTCCCGAAGAACAAGCTTGGGTCAAAAATAGGCATCTTATTGGCTATCGCTGCTCCATGAGCATTCTCGCGCTGCCATTGGCTGACTCGGGAAAGTGGGACGGGTGAGGAGGGACCGTGAGGTAGAGGGTCAAGGGTTAGTGAGGCCGGAAGTGAGTGTAATAAAGTTTCTCCGGGGAGGCCGGGCCGGGGAGAAAGTTAGAGCGGCGACTTTAGCAGGCAGTGGCGTGATCCGCAACCAGACTGGCCCGCGGTGCGGTGCGGAGACTCCATGAGGCCCTGGTGAGTCTTGACTTTTTTTACTCGTTAGGCGACCCACTCCTCCACCCCGGAACCCCTCTCCCGGGACCCCACTTCCGGTCGTCATTTGTAAGTCCCGCCTCTTGAGACCCCCTCCCCGGAAGTCCCACCTCCCAACTTCTGGGGTCTCCCCGAACCCCGACTTGTCTTTTATTGTCGTGACTCCACCCTGTCGTCCAGCTTTCCTGGAAGTCCCACCCCCAGGCATGCTGCTAAGCCCCACTACAAGAAACCCTTCTTTAGTCCGTCCACTTCTCCAAAACTCCGCCTCTTCACAGCGACTCTCCGCTAATTCCTGTCTGTCAAAGCCTAGGTTCCGAAAGGGCAAAGGCTTGCTCCTCAAAGGATTGCCTTACTGAAGCTGTGACTCGGGGTTCCGCCCCCTCCGGGGGCTCCGCCCCTTCCGTAGTCCACGTCCGACCGTCCCGAAGCTTGGCTGCCTAGAAGTCTGAGGCGCGCGTCTAGGGGCCCACGCCCCCTTAAGAGATTGATCCCTGGGGACCCAGGTCGTCGCCTGCAGAGCTTGTCTCAGTCGCCCGCTTACATTGCCCTGTCCTTCCTCTCTCCGGGCCTCGGGCTCAGTTTCCTGACGCTCGTGCTCCTCCAGGTGGAAAGTCGAAGTCCCCATCCCGGCTGGGAGGGGAGACTAGAGGCGGCCGGCTTCTCTGCCCTTACCTTCAAGTAGATCCTCCAGGTGTGGGTCCACTGGAGGGGCGCTGGACTTGGGGTTTGGTAGGAGAGTGGGAGAGACACTTGCTCAGAATTTTCCTTCCTGGGACCAGCAAACCGCTGAGGTCTTCCTGCCCGAGGCGGGGTGGGGCGGCGGGTTGTTGGTGGCGGTCTTGGGGGCCAACGGGAGCCAAAGTTTCCCTCCACCCGGGAATGGTGGTTTGGAGCCCGGAGAAGCGACTAGTGTCCATTTCGTGGTTTTTAAGGGACCCCTCAGTCCCCCTTCTCTGGGTCTTCCCCTCCCCCTGGGCAAAGCTGTGGTCTGGGCATTCGGTTCTGGTCCTGGCTCCGTTTGCAGCCTTCCTAGCCGGAGACATTCCAGAGGCCCTCGCCATTTCCTGCTACTTCCCGCCCTCCTTCCTCCTCTCTGCTGGCCTGAGAAGCAACACGCGCTTTTTGCCTCACATACCCAATCGCCTGGACCTCCAGCAGGCAATCTTCTTTCTCCCTGTGCAAATTTCAGGAGTCATCCTTTTTTCCTCCAAGTGGCCACACCTTTTGGGTCATTCCCATCTCTGGATCTTGCAGTCTCACACAGCACTTCATCTCTAAAGATGAGGACATACTGATTGTGTGTGTGTGTGTGTGTGTGTGTGTGTGTGTGTGTGTGTGTTGGAAGCATGAAGCCATGGCAGAATCCTCCCTCATTCTCTGTTTGAGAGCCAAGGCCTTGGCAAATGGATAATAGAATTCCTCCTCAGGAATGGGGGAATGCATGACATGGCTCTCGGGGATGAGAACTGAGGGAAGCGGAGAGAGTTAAGGTACTTGACATACTTTAAGTGCTACTAGTGTAATCATTTCACTCTTATAGATTGTTTTAATCCTCTGAAGCAAACCTAAGGGTTATGCTGAGATGAGCCTGGGGGAAGATGTATCTTTTACTACTTGTATTTTGGTCACTTTCCAACTTCCTTTATGGCCTCAAGCAGAACTGTGGCAGGAAGTTGTGGGTGGCAGGAATAGGCTTGGGACTGTTCCTTGAGTCCAGCCTCAGCTCATCTTTTGGCACCCCTTTCTCCTGTCCTTATTGACACAGATTTGTCTTGCGACCACTCTATCTATAGTGGTCTGTAGCCTGCATTTCTCTTTGGGAACTTTCATTCTCCCACCTTCCCTTGCCAGACCTCTCCCCTAGTGTGAGGGACACTTTGGTGAGGTTGAAAGCCCTGCAAGAGGAGGGGTCTGGGTGTACCTGGCAGGCCCAAGGGGTTGACCTTACTCTTAGTGCTCTGATCCTCCTTTCTTACCTTTATTATTTTACTTTGCTAATGGTCCCTTGAAAATGGGGCAGAACAGTGCTTGACCGTGGGCCATTGTTCCTTGGTTGGTAGGCGCCATGCATGGAGAAAGAGGCTTGAACATATCCTCTTGATGGAGTTTTTTGCCTTGTAGCTCCCTGAGGCACCACCCAGGTTGGACTTTATTTCACTTACTTCACCAGCCTTGCCCACCCGCTAGGCCCCTGCTGCATCCACTGGGACCACTTCCTTCCTGTCCCCGTTTCCCTCTCCCCAGTCCACTGCTGTTGTTGCAAAGGATGTTAATGGCCCAGGCTCCCTGGGGCCACTACCCCCCTGTATATGGTAGTGGTGGGAGGTGGCCTGGGCTGGAGGATGGGGGAATGTGTGTGTTCAACCTGGACAGGAAGGGAAATGCTGAGTCCTGGGATCCCCTCCCTTTCCACCCCCAGCTGTCTGTTTCCTCCCTCATTCCCCGCTAGCCTCCCCTGGTTTCCTGATCTCTTTTGCCTGCCCATGTCCGGTTTGGATTGATCCAGACCTCCTCTTATCTCCTTCCTTTCCTCCCTACTCCTCCATCTTTCCCTTCCACCTCCACTTTCCTCCTCTCCAGATTACTAGTTGCTGCCTTACACTGGGCAGGGGAAGGGTGTCACTAGCTTTACCCTAGCAGGAGTTCTAGGTTGGGGCGGTGGTTGGGGGAGCTCAGCCCCTCTGAGCCTGTGAGTCAGCACTGTCCTTGGGATTGGTCTCTCTCCTTAGTTCCCCGCCTCTGGGGAGGAGCCAGGCTGCTCCGTGTCCAGCCTATTCTCGTCCTAGCCAGAGAAGAGGTTCCACGCTGGTGGGGATGGGCCCCGAAACCGTCTGGGTCTGACCTGGGGGAATGGAAATCACTTATCCTTCTCCTGCCCCAGGACCCCTGTGACTCCTGGGCCATAGAGGTTCAGCCAGGCTAAGGGCCTGGGGATGCCCCCTGCCTGGCCCCCTTGCCTGAACTGGCAGGGGGGCCGGGCTGGGCAGCAGCCCCCCTCTAACTCCAGCCATGGATCTCCTGCCCCCCAAGCCCAAGTACAACCCACTTCGGAATGAGTCTCTGTCATCGCTGGAGGAGGGGGCTTCAGGGTCCACCCCCCCGGAGGAGCTACCTTCCCCATCAGCTTCTTCTCTGGGGCCCATCCTGCCTCCTCTGCCTGGGGACGACAGTCCCACTACCCTGTGCTCCTTCTTTCCCCGGATGAGCAACCTGAAGCTGGCCAACCCGGCTGGGGGACGCCTGGGGCCTAAGGGGGAGACTGGAAGGGCAGCCGAGGATGGGGAGGGGATCACAGGAGCAGCCATGCCAGACTCAGGCCCCCTGCCCCTCCTCCAGGACATGAACAAGCTGAGTGGAGGCGGCGGGCGCAGGACTCGGGTGGAAGGGGGCCAGCTGGGGGGCGAGGAGTGGACCCGCCACGGGAGCTTTGTCAATAAGCCCACGAGGGGCTGGCTGCATCCCAACGACAAAGTCATGGGACCTGGGGTTTCCTACTTGGTTCGGGTGAGTGAACATCCTCCCTTCCACTCCCTCCCACACCCCCTGCGGTTCCTCTGCTCACTCCAGCTGTGCTGGGCTCCCTTCCTCTTCTCCACCAGCCCCCTCTGTTTCGGAAACCTTTCTTGCCCCTTCTCTGATTCTCTTCCCCTTCCCTTCCCATCTGGGAAAATCTCTGCCAGGGCCCCCTTTCTTCTTTGGACACTGCCCCCCCCCACCGTCCCCACCCTGCTTAGCACAATGCCTGGCACATCAAGAGGCTCTCAGTAAGTGTCGCAATGAGTGACTTCTTGATTCTCCTCTCCAGACTCCTCTCCTTTTCTAGAGATGTCAAAGCATCCCACCCAGTCCTGTCACTGCCCTCCGGATTCCCCCAGTGCATGAGGCCCTCCTAGCTTGGCCCTTTCTCTTTCTCCATGTTTTCCGTGGATTGTGCTTGGTGGGTTGTAACCATAGGTAGTGGGCAGACTACTTCAGCCTTACTTCCCTTAGGATTATGTAGGAAAGCCTTAGGGCTCTGTGGGAAGGGGGTGGGGAGGCTGCTGACCTGTGGTCCTCCCCTCCGTCCCTTAGTACATGGGCTGTGTGGAGGTCCTGCAGTCGATGCGTGCCCTTGACTTCAATACCCGGACTCAGGTCACCAGGTTAGTGGGGAGTGGCGTGCATTGTGGAAGTCTTAGGATTGTGAGGCCACGGGAAGGGGGACACTTGGTGGTGGTGCTAGTGGTGGCTTCGGGTGGCGAAGAGGATTGAGGGAAAGTTAGGGGAGTTAAGTCTGAATGCAAAGAGGCAACTCTGGTGTGGCACCTCCTTACCTACCTAGTCTTGGGGGTTGTGGGGAAGGTGGCAGAAACAGTTGGTCGAGTTGAAGTAGAAAATGGAAATTGATGGAAGGTTGCTGCTGCCTTTGGCTAGGGAATGGGACATTTGGTAGCTGGGAAGAGGTGGAGTGATACCCATTGAGGTTCTAACTCAATCAGCCAGGAAGCGGCCTTCAGTGTCATCAAATATTAAAGGCCCTTAATTCAATCCACCACGACAAAGAGCCTGGAGTGCCCTGGGAGTCTGGCCTGGCTTTCCCCTCCCCCAGCCCCATGGCAGCCCCAGCTGGATGGGAGGCATGCTGTGGGTCTGAGTACCCCTCTTTCCCCAGGGAGGCCATCAGTCTGGTGTGTGAGGCTGTGCCGGGTGCTAAGGGGGCAACAAGGAGGAGAAAGGTATGTGGGGTCAGCAGGGCTGGGAGACATGGAGGGGCGGAACCTGTGGGAGAAGGCTGAGGCAGGAGTTTGCTCTCCGGGTGTGGGTGCCCTCTGAGACTCTGGGCCCTTCCCTAGCCCTGCAGCCGCCCACTCAGCTCTATCCTGGGGAGGAGTAACCTGAAATTTGCTGGAATGCCAATCACTCTCACCGTCTCCACCAGCAGCCTCAATCTCATGGCCGCAGACTGCAAACAGGTTGGTGATGTGGAGCAGGGGGACCAGAAACACTGAGGGGAGGGCCAAGGGAGATCTAGGGAAGAGACCAAAACTAGGTGAGAGGATGCGGAGGCAGGAGGATTGTAGAAAAGGAAGAAATTAGGAGGACATGGGGTAAGAAGCCAAGAGAAAGAGACTTGGACTCCAGGGTTCTGGGCCAGGGGTAGGGGCACCTGAGAGTCCTGAGGCTGCCTGACACGTCGTTCCCTTCCTCCTCCGTCCCCTGCCCTAACCCTCAGATCATTGCCAACCACCACATGCAGTCTATCTCATTTGCGTCCGGCGGGGATCCGGTGAGTTGGGGAACAGAGTAAAGGTTGGGGGAGAAAAGTAAAGGGCTAAGGATTGGGAAGGCATTGGCTCGAGAAGTGGGGTGCTAGAATTGTGGGAATATCTGAAAAGGACTGACTCTTAGGGCCATTTAGCTAACTAGCTTCTTCTGACTCTGTCCACCCCAGGACACAGCCGAGTATGTCGCCTATGTTGCCAAAGACCCTGTGAATCAGAGAGGTGAGGCGTGGTGGGGAGCACTGGGTGGGGCCGGCTGTCAGTAAGGAAGGTGAGCAGGACCTGGGGTTATCCTTTTGTGCTCGGACTAAGAGGAACTGATAGGGGCTCTGCTGGGAGGATGGGGGCCCTGTCCACACCTCCTTCGAGCTCACTGATGGCCTCTGCCCTGCCCCCAGCCTGCCACATACTGGAGTGTCCAGAAGGGCTCGCCCAGGATGTCATCAGCACTATTGGCCAGGCCTTCGAGTTGCGCTTCAAACAATACCTCAGGAACCCACCCAAGCTGGTCACCCCTCATGACAGGTGAGCCAGCGGGCCCCAGACTGTGAATGGAAAAGTGGCTCTGCTCCTCCCACACTTGAGCTCTGAAAGGTTCAGGGAAGGAAATAACCTGTGGCCCCTGCTTCGCACTTCCTGCCATTCTTATGTTTCTGGTGGCCCATCAGGAAAGTCTTTTGAGGCCTTGGCTGCTGCAAGACCAGTCTGCCTCCTCTTTCCCATGGTGGTGCTGCGTTTCCGCTCCTCCCAACGGCGTCACTTCTCTCTTTCCAGTCTCCTTGCTTCTGGCCCATCCCCATCATTGCCTGCCTCTCCATCCTTTGTTTTCTGCCTCTAACAGCCACCAAGAGTTTGGACTGGGAGGCTCTCTCTCCTTTTTTGAGATCCCTGCCTTTCCTGCATCAGGCTCCATGGGATTAGCAGGAGGCCAGTAGGTTGTTTTTGGAGAGGTTGAACATTTTGGAGCAGCCCCACCCTGCTACACAGTGCTTCCCATCTCTACTGGGAGACACTGTAATAATCGAGGGCATAGCTTAATATTCAAACTTGCTTTATAGTCAAACCTGAATTTAAACAAATAATAATTTTAAAAACATCAGAATTTAAATCTCTGCTGTACTCCCTCTTAGTTGTGAGTCCTCAGGGAAATCTTTTCACCTCTGATTCTCATTTTCCTCATTTTGCAGAGTTAGGGAAGGAGATGTATCAGGTTACAGGGTTGCCAGGAGGATGAAATGATGGGGTTTATAACACCCAACCTTAGGCACAACCCACAGTAAATGCCCAATATGTGGCCACTGTTCTGTTATCCTAGTGTGGCTCCCCAGCCACCACACATTTATACCCATCTCCTCACTCTGTCCTGTCTCTCTCAGGATGGCTGGTTTTGATGGCTCCGCTTGGGATGAGGAGGAGGAAGAGCCACCTGACCATCAGTACTATAATGACTTTCCAGGGAAGGAGCCCCCTCTAGGGGGGGTGGTAGACATGAGGCTTCGGGAAGGAGCCCCTTCAGGAGTTGCTCGCCCCACTCCACCCAGTGTCCAGACCTCTAGCCACCTGGGAGCTACACTGGTAAGTTATTTGGATGGAGGCGCCTGGGCTCAAGTAGGAGTGAGGATCTCTGATCTCACTTGATTTTTATCCCCGCAGCCTGTCGGACAGTCTGCCGGGGGAGACCCAGAAGTCCGTAAACAGATACCACTTCCACCCCCCTGCCCAGGTACAAAGCGGGGGTTGAGGAGGGCAGAGCCAAGGGTGTAAGAGCAGGGCAGGGTCACATTGAGCCTCCCTTTCCTCAGCAGGTAGAGAGCTCTTCGATGATCCCTCCTATGTCAATGTCCAGAACCTAGACAAGGCCCGGCAAGCAGGGGGTGGGGCTGGGCCCCCCAATCCTGCTGTCAATGGCAGTGTACCCCGGGATCTCTTTGATATGAGTGAGTGTATCTGTTTTTGTATCCCCCACCTTCCTTCTGGAGTGCTCCTCTTCTGCCAATCCACTCTCTGCTTTCTTGCTTCCTTTCCTGACGGTCTAGGTCCAGGTGAGTGCTGGGCTAGCTACCTACCCTAACCCTCTCTCTATCCTCTAGAACCCTTTGAAGATGCCCTTCGGGTACCTCCCCAACCCCAGTCCATGTCCATGGCTGAACAGCTCCGAGGGGAGCCCTGGTTCCATGGGAAGCTGAATCGGCGGGAGGCAGAGGCGCTGCTTCAGCTCAACGGGGACTTCCTGGTGCGAGAGAGCACGACCACACCTGGCCAGTACGTGCTCACTGGCCTGCAGAGTGGGCAGCCCAAGCACCTGCTTCTGGTGGATCCCGAGGGTGTGGTGAGTGTGGCAGAATTGTACGGGGCGGGGCAGAAGGGAGATACAGTGTCCTTCCGTGCATTCCTGTTCCTTTCTTCCCTCATTGCTTTCTAGTGCTTTCCCCGCTGGCAGCTCTCTGTGGACCTCCCCTGCTCCTCTAGGTGCCTGGCATCCCTCTCCTGTGGCTTAGAGTTCCATCCTTTCTCATGTCCTTAAGTCTGAGCTGTGTTCTTCCAGTCTTGGCTAGTCCTCAAATCCCCAGACCATAAGCCTGTCAGAGCTAGAAAATACTTATCTGCACCCCTCTTTTCTTTTTTATTTTGTGGTGTGGGGATCGAACCCAGGGCCTTGTGTATGTGAGGCAAGCATTCTGCCAATGGAGCTATACCCCCAGCCCCTGCAGGGAAACCACCCTGGAGTGGTTGTGATGTCCAGTGTTAGATGGTAGAGGCTAGATGCCAAGTTTCCTCTTGTAAGAGGACCTAGGGACCTTCCCAGCTCCTTGTGGACTCAGTGCTCAGTCCATTGTCCCCCTTCTCCTCAAAGCTTTGGTTTCTTTTCTACAGCAATCTCAGCTTTTTTTTTGTATGGTATATCCTCCTCTGAGACATGCCAACTTCCTCCAGGTCCTTCAGCTTCACGATTTGTGGAGTGGTGTCCCCTTCACCTTTTCCCAGTTAATTGACCTAAGCATTCCCATCCATCCATTTCTTTGTAGAAAAGCCTTAATGATTAGGGGTGACATCTTTTCTGCTTCCCCCCCATCTTCTCCTTTCTCAGACCTGTTGACTGTTCCATCTTCTACAACCTTGTGGGCAGAGGTCTTCTGGACTCTTCATTGAACTGACCCTTTTCCTTCACAGGTTCGGACAAAGGATCACCGCTTTGAGAGTGTCAGTCATCTCATCAGCTACCACATGGACAATCATTTGCCCATCATCTCTGCGGGCAGCGAACTGTGTCTACAGCAACCTGTGGAGCGGAAACTGTGATCCTTCCCAGCCTCTCTCCCAGAAGATGCTCTCCAACCCCCTCCACCTTCCTTCCCAACTCTCAGGAACTCACTTGGGAGTGTTCTGTGGGGCTTGGCCTTGGGTAGGAGCTGGGTGTAGTGTGGACTCTGGGTTTAGTATCCAGCTGAGGGAGGATTTGTCAGGAGCCTGGGGTAGAGCCCTGCTTCTCCCCAAACCTCACCAAAGTATTAATGTACAGAGTGGCCTCCTTGCCTGGGCCTTTCCTGTGCCAATCTGATGTTCCCTTCCTCAAGAAGGCAGGTGCTTGTAATGGAACACGCCCTGTGGTGATAAGCCCAGCGAAGCTATCAACCTTCTGGGGAAGCGGAAACAAATCACACCTCTGGTCCACCCTGGGCTTCAGGGTACCCCTGACCCCTCTCAGTCCCCCTCTGCCCTAGTGTTTAAACTTTGTGCCTTTGACCATCTCCTAGGTCTGAAGATATTTTATGCAAAGAGGCCCCTGAATTCAAGGACAGGGGTGCTGACACCTATTTGGCTTTTGGAACCCTGCCCTCTTCTTGTTCAGCATCCCTCCAGTTTGGGATGGGAGAACAGAGGCAGGGCTGGCAGCTGTGTCCCCTCTCCCTGGGGATACAAAACCCTTAGAGATTGCTCCAGAACCCCCCTACCGGCCAGGGGGTAGTTGGACCCCTCCCTGCTCAGTGCCTCCTGGCCGGGGCCCCTCCCACAAGGGGTCTGTATATACATTTCGTAAGCTCCGCCTTTTCCGCCTTTTCTCTGTTGCATGCATGTTTTACTCTACAGCCAAAGTAGCCCTTCGTTCTGTAGCTCCACCCTGCCTCCCCATCTGTGGCAGTGCTGTGGCAGTGTGGGTGGCTGAATTTGGGCCTCCTGTACATACAGTAAACTGACCCAGGTGGGTTTTGTGGAGGCGGGAACAGGGGTATTAAGACTCTAAGGCATTGGACAATCCCCAAATACTATCTGTAGATTTGGAACTGTTTTTACTTTATATGCATATACTTTAGGGCTGTAGATTTATTTTCCTAATCTTGATTTCCATGGCTTTTGAGCACAAAATGATGATAATCGATTACATTTATATATCACCTCTTTGACTTTTCCAAGTCCTTTTACAATTGGCATTTTTCTCAGAGGTAACTAGGACTGGGAGCTTTTTTTTTTTTTTTTTTTAATGTAAGACCTGCAGCAGAAACTGATTTAGTCTTGGGACTGAGTTTGGGTCCCTTACCGTGAGGCTGGGAAGTGTGGCTGAGTATTGGCACAATGTCACGAAGCGGTAGCTTAAAACCTCCAGGTGTGGAGCACCTTCTAGGCGCGACCCTGGAGAGACGGACGGAAGCGGGCCCTGCGGGCTCTCCAGGCCGTGGGGATCCGGGAGGATCACTGTTAAATTCTGGCCGCCGCCTCTTTTTGTTTGGATGTTTCCACGGGTCTCAGTTATACCAAAGGGAAAGTCTTCATTAAAGTCCGTATTTCTTTTACCTCGGCGTCTGAGACCTCGGAAGGCCTATTGTCTGCCGCGGTGCCTGGGCGGCGGGGGATCGCGGGCAGCCCCACCTGGCCTCGCCGGGCCGTGCTCGGTCCGACGCCCGCGTGCAGGAAGCGGGGCTCTGCCGCGTTGACAGGCGGGAGGTGCGGCCAGCCGGCCGGGGGTGTGTCTGCGGAGGGTGCGGGTCCCCGCAGAGCCGGCCACGGCTAGCGGCAGCCGGACCGACGCCTCCGCTGCCTCCCCGAGGCCGGGCCGGCCCGTGCTCCTCGGCGGCCCCCGCCCGGATGGTATGGCCCGGCAGCGGGGGCAGGCGAGGAGCGCTGCCGGCCCTGGGCGAGCTGGCCAGGGCTGCTCCTCCGACGGCAAGCGCCCTCTGCTAGAGTCGTGGCGTGTACGACCTCCTCCCGCCGGGGCTCCCGGGCGGAAGGTCCCGGCCAGTCAGTGCTCCCGCCCCCCCCCCCGCCGCCGCGCAAGGTGGTGGCGGCCGAGGCAAGTTCCGGTTCCGGTTGCTGCCGCCGGCGGCGAGCGGTGAATCTGGAGCGAGCGCGCAGTTTGCGCTCCGGGAAGGCGCTTCTCCCTTGCCGCGTCTTCGGCTTGCTGCAGCTCGGGGGCCAGCGCTGTCCGAGTCCCCTTCCCGGCGATGGTGCAGCCTGAGGGCGCCTCCGCCCCCCTCCGCCGCTGACCCCAGTCCCCCACTCCATGGCCGCCTCGGCGCCGCCCCCACCGGACAAGCTGGAGGGAGGTGGCGGCCCCGCACCGCCCCCTGCGCCGCCCAGCACCGGGAGGAAGCAGGGCAAGGCCGGTGAGAGCGCTGAGGGGGCGGGGGTCGGGAGGCCCGGACTCGGGAACCTTCGAGGGGAGGGTCAGTGGTGGTGGGTGGGCCTCTGGCCTCGGGGCCTGCTGGGAGGCTCTGGTCAGAGGATCAGTGGGTTTAGCCCTTCGGGGATGGGGGCAGGTGCCAGGGATGGACTTTGGGGTTTGGAGCCACGTGGGATATCAGGAGTCTTGGAGTAGGGTGATATCAAGACCTGGCATGTCTTTCAAGAGTATGGTCATAGAATTCATTTTTCATATGACTCCTCATTGATATTTGTTAAAATAAACTAGTATATGCTGAATTAACATTAGAGCAGTTCCTGGGAGGAAGGAAGTTTGAAAAACCGTAGGGAAACTTGCTTGCCTCTTCTTTTGCTGCTCTTCCAGGTCTGCAAATGAAGAGCCCAGAAAAGAAGCGAAGAAAGTCAAATACTCAGGTGAATTACCATTGTTGGTGGGTAATTTCAGCAACCCCTGGGGTGCTGTGTCTATTCTGTTTCCATGTTTGGTCTTCTGTTAGGTGCAGGGAGAAGAGAAAACTGTCTTGTTCTGTTTCTGGTCCTTTCTCTCAACCTTATAATAAACTCCATGGGAAATATTCTCCCCCAAGAATGATTTGATCAAAGGTCTTATTGGACAGGGTCACAACCTTCCTCTCCCTCATTTTTCCTGTCCTGGATGATGATAACATAAATTCCATCACTATCAGTCTTTTCTAAATGCCAGGATTGTGCTGAAGTACATTTTTTTGTTTGGGGAGGTAGGCATTGTCTTTTTTTTTTTACAGATAAGAAATCTGAGGCTTAAAAAAAGTTAAATACCTACTTCAGGGCCAAAGCTGGGATTTCTGCTCTCTTTCAAAGCAGTCACGGTGCTGTGATGGCTCTGCTCACCACCCTGTGTTTTTCAGTTGCATGCTAAGACGCATCTTTATTTTAGACCTGAGCTGGTCAGTATCAATCTCCAAAGTGTGTGTTCTGTTTGTTGGTAGGACTCTCCTGGTTTATCTCTGTGTGTCCCTTCATGACCCTCTTCCTCATCTGCTCTCCACTAGGGTCCTGCTTACTCACATCTGACGGAGTTTGCACCACCCCCGACTCCCATGGTGGATCATCTGGTTGCATCCAACCCTTTTGAGGATGACTTCGGAGCCCCTAAGATGGGGGGCGCAGCCCCTCCATTCCTCGGCAGTCCTGTGCCCTTTGGAAGCTTCCGTGTACAAGGGGGCATGGCAGGCCAGGTACCCCCAGGCTATGGCACTGGGGGTGGAGGGGGTCCCCAGACACTTCGCCGACAACCCCCCCCTTTTCCTCCTAATCCTATGGGACCTGCTTTCAACATGCCCCCCCAGGGCCCTGGCTACCCACCCCCAGGCAACATGAACTTTCCCAGTCAACCCTTCAGCCAGCCTCTGGGTCAAAACTTTAGCCCTCCAGGTGGGCAGATGATGCCAGTGGGGGGATTTGGCACCATGATCTCACCCACCATGGGACAGCCTCCCAGAGGGGAGCTGGGCCCTCCTTCTCTCCCCCAGCGTTTTGCTCAGCCAGGTGTGCCTTTTGGCCCTTCTCCTCTTCAGAGACCTGGTCAGGGGCTCCCCAGCCTGCCCCCCAACACAAGTCCCTTCCCTGGTCCAGATCCTGGCTTTCCTGGCCCTGGTGGTGAGGATGGGGGGAAGCCCTTGAATCCACCTGCTCCCACTGCTTTTCCCCAGGAGCCCCACTCGGGCTCGCCAGCTGCTGCTGTTAATGGGAATCAACCCAGTTTCCCCCCAAACAGCAGTGGGCGGGGTGGCGGCACTCCGGATGCCAACAGCCTAGCACCCCCTGGCAAGGCAGGTGGGGGTTCAGGGCCCCAGCCTCCCCCAGGCCTGGTGTACCCATGTGGTGCCTGTCGGAGCGAGGTGAATGACGACCAGGATGCTATCTTGTGTGAGGCCTCCTGCCAGAAGTGGTTCCATCGCGAGTGCACAGGCATGACTGAGAGCGCCTATGGGCTGCTGACCACCGAGGCCTCTGCTGTCTGGGCCTGTGACCTCTGCCTCAAGACCAAGGAGATCCAGTCTGTCTACATCCGCGAGGGCATGGGGCAGCTGGTGGCCGCTAATGATGGGTGACACTGGCGAGGTGGTCCCAGGGAAGTGCACATGTCCCTTCCTGCTCCTCCAGGGTGATTGTCTAGCTCCTGGCCCTCGTTTCCGCTGGTTCCCCATCCTCACGGAGCAGAAACCTGATGGTTCCTGGGGGCAGAAGAGCCTGGGTTGCTCACTTTTCTGGAAACAACACATCAAGATCTACGGAGATCCAGGAAACCAAAGCCCTGCTGAGCAGAGCCAGCTTTTTTTATGGCTATTAGGAAGCCTAGGGATGTGACTGCAAGAGAAAAGGGGACAGGAAATTCAGGAGGGCAAGAGTGTCCTGTCTGCCTATGATGGATAACTAACACCTGTGCCTGACACCCCTGTTCTGCCCCTCAGCTCTAGCCTTAGTTTTTGGAGTGGAGCATTGAAGGTTTCTGGCTTGGGGAGCCGGTCTCTTCCCATCCCTGTCACAGCCATTTCATGGGCTCTGGGAGACCTCTTTAGGGAATAAATGGGGATTCCTCCTTTTTTCTACCTTCCCCTTTGCCTCTCTCAGACCTGTCCAGCTCCTCCTCCCTCAGCACCAACAGCTTGAATCTCGTTCCCAGCTAGGGCAGTTTCTTGGTGATTTGGGGCTTCATGACAGTAGGTAAGAGGTGCTGTCAGGACATATCTTCCTCATACCAAAGTCACTGGTCTCAGCTTCCCATGCTTTTCTCTTAATGACCATATTTTTGCCAAAAAAAAAAAAAAAAAATTGGGACACGTGGTCTGAGGGACCAGAATAATTGAAGTCTGGGTTGTCCTGGAGTCTGGACTCTGTTGGCACCCCTGGCCCACCCTCTGTTGCACATTGAGCCCAGTGCTGTTCTTCAGCTTTTTGCGCCCTCATACCCCTGCCTCCCTGGCTTGGTTGGAGGAAAGCTTGGAAAGGTACCAAGACCTTATACCTCATTTCCTCCCTGACAGGAGCATCCTAGTGAGGCCCTGTCACTGCCTTGGGGGTAGGAGGAGTCAGCAGGATTCTCAATGCCACGGTACTAAAGGGAAGGAGAGCCTGGGAATTTTTGCTTCTCTCTTTCCTGCTATTAGGTATCATCTTGGGCCTGGTGATCTAGCAGTCCTCACTAGTCTCAGCCAAAGTCCTGCACTGGGCTTGTTTTTGTTTTCTTTTTAAAGCACTGCCTGCCAGCCCTGAGTCGGGGCATGGTCAGGAGCCCCTCTTGGCTGCTTTTGTTCCTTACAGCTCCTGTGTGCATTCCTCAAAAGGGCGGGGAAGGGAGTGTGGTCTGTGGTCTCTAGCCCTCGGGGTGTGGTGGCAAGACTACCTTCTGGTCCCTACTCCCACTTCTCTGCTCCCTGCACCTGGAGGGAAGATACTGCCTGGTGGAGCCCACAGCCTTTGCAGCTATGAGGAAGAGGGTGGGCCTCGGGCTTCTCTAAGCTGGTGTTCCCCACACCGAAACAGTGGAGGTGGCACCCCCAGCTTTGTGTTGTGTTTGTGGTTCTGTTTGCTTCTCCCCTGTTGCTACTTTTGTATGCCTCCCTCTCCACAGCTGTAAACCACTCCTGGGGAGTGTAGACGTCACTACTTTTTGGAAGAAAGTGGAGTGGCAGAGATGTGGGTGGGTTTTTTTTGTACGGTTGGGTTAATAAAATGACTTTAAAATCCAGGCAAGGACACATTGTTGTTTATCTGCAAAAAGGCAGGTTGAAACCACTGTCACTACTTGTAAGGGTGTGGTGTGGGTGGAGATGTGTACTTCCCAGGGCCCCTGGAAGTGGGAATGGCAGGAAGATCCAACCCCTTGGATCCACTGCTTCAAGCTGCTGAGTCAAGGAGGCCTTGCGTTGACACACCCCTCCCCATGTTCCTGCTCTGAGAAACCCATTTTCCTTTCTGAGCACATTCCTGGCCCGGGCCTGGAGCCAGGCAGGACAGTTGGCTCCAAGATCTCTGGGACACAAGCGCTTGAACTCTCCTAGGTTTAGGGCTCATCCTCTCCACCTCTCAGTCGTTTGTGTTGGGGTGAAGGGTAGCTTCCAGAATGAGGGGGGCCCCCCCATGCCTATCATCCCATCAGCTCGGGAGGCTGAAGCAGGAGGACCGCCAGTTCAAAGCCAGCCTCAGCAACAACAAGGTACTAAGCTATTCAGTGAGTGAGTCCCTGTCTCCTAAACACAAAATAGGGCTGGGGGTGTGGTTCAGTGGTCAGTGCCCCGTTACCCCCGCGGGGTGGGGGGAGGGAGGGGGAGCCCCACCACAACATCCTAGCAGGTTTCATTTTCGGATGTTTTTCGGACCCCACCCGCTTTTAAAGTAGCAGTGGCTGGAGCCGGTGGGAAGAGTGGCAGGAGGGCTGTTTCGTCTGCCACCCTTCCCTCTCCCTTCCCCCATCCTACAGCTGTCTCTGTCTATCCTGGGCCAACCTGGCTTCTTGTCCTTGTCATCTCGGGAACAACACCCTTTACCTTTCAGTTTTGGCTCTTTCCTCCAGAAATTTTAGGCACGAGGAAAGAGGGGAAGGCCACGCAAAATTCCATTTGCTGAGCCCTCGCTCGCCCATCAGGAGGTCAATCCCAGGTTGGGGGCCTGGGAGAGCTCCTCTGGCCTCCCCGACTCCCATTTCAATTCTTATTGGCCAAAAGTTTCCGCCCCCTTGGGGAAGTCGACCCTCCATTGGCCCGTCCCCGGGTCACGTGCCTCCCCTCTTCCCTTGGGCTGGAAACCTGGGGAAACAAGTTAAGCTGAAGCCCGAAGCCAGAGCTGGGTCAGGTAATGCCCCAGCGGGGAAGGGCCCCGGGAGATGGGAGCTAAGGAAAAGAGGGTAGAGCTCTAGAAGGACTGGGCACCACCGAGGACCCACAGAGCTGCCTTTCGAAAACCTAGAACTGGGGGAAGGCAGGGGAAGGTCATTTTCAAAAGAGGAACTGGCCCTAGGTCCTTTGCTTAGAGGTTTGGGGGGCAACTCTTGGGTTGAAAGTTAGCCTGAGGCAAGATTTGCTAGCTTCGTACAGAGTGGGAGAGCCCCCGCTTTGGCTGTTTTTTTAGAAAAGCAGAGTTTGTGACAATCCTTACAGGAGATTTTTATTGAATCCCTCCTGAAAGGGGATAGTGGGGAGGGAGTGGATTTTCTTCAGAGAGGACTGAGAAGAAAAACTCTGAAAACGCAGCAAGAAAGGGTGGAGATGAGAGAGCAGAAGGAACTTCCTAATAAGGCAGTGAGATGCTGGCTTGGGAGAACAGGGGTATCTTTTGGAATCTTGATCGAACACACGCAAGAGAGAGGTCTGTCAGGGTTTGGGACCCTGAGTGCAGGAGTTCCAGACTTCTTGTTTGTCTTGTTGACCCAAATACCCGTTGCTGGTTTCCATGGAGACAGTGGGTCTGACATCACCCTGGTTGCCATGGTGCTTAGTTCTGGAGGACCTGAGCAGGCTGTACACAGCCAGGGATAAACAGGGACTTCAGCCCAAGCTGCTGCCACTTCCTTCCTGCCACCACCTGTTAACAGTCACACGCAGCAACTGGAGATGGAGAGATGACAGAACAGTGGGGGAGGGACTGAGCACAAGGCTGAACAGCTACGGCTCTACAGATGGCCATAAAGCGATGCCCCGTTGACCTGTCGGACGTGGTGTGGAGACGTCACTGCAGCCTTCTCCGGCCTCCATGTGGGAAGGGGTGGGTGTCCTTCCCCCATCCTGAACTTGCAGCATAACTGGCAAAGTCACCAGGACACTGGCCAGGGCTTACTGCGAGCTCCACAGATGGGGCAGTCGCTGGGTTTGAGGGCAGAACTACAGACACCCCTGGCCTCACTTTTCCCCCGGTGTTTCCTTACAGTCATATTTGTTTACTGCCCTTCCCACCCCTGGGGAAGCACCGATTCATCTACCTCTGAAGGATCTCAGCCCAGGACTCTGAGGGGTCAGCTTAACTTTCACTTCACCCTTAGGCCTGGTCCCAGTTGCAGCCCGAGGGCACAGGGTTGGACTTGGATGAAGGCGGTTCCCTCTCCTCCTCTTTTTTTTTTTTTTTTAGCTGTACTAGGGACTGTACCCAGGGGCACTTGACTACTGAGCTACATCCCTGGCCCTTTTTATTTATTTTTTATTTTGAGACAAAATATTTTTTTATTTTTAAGTTACAGAGGCTGGCCTCAAACTTGTGATTCTTCTACCTCAGCCTCCTGAGTTGCTGGGATTACAGCTGTGCACTCCTACACCCGGCTAAGGTCCCTCTCTTGTGACCCTGTTTTACGCTTGGCTTTGGAGGCTGGAATAATGTGCTAGCCCCCACGCTGCCAAGTCAGAGCAGATTAGCGGAGGACAGGGCCAGAGTCCTGACTTTTGCCTATTTTTTTAACGTTCTTTATTTTTATGCAGTGCCTCACACATGCTAGGCAAGCGCCCCACAGCCCAGCCACAACCCCAGCCCTTGCCTGTGCTTTGCAAACTGTAAAGTGCTTTATACATGGTAGTTGCCACAGCCCCTTTTTCTCAGTCACCGTTCAAGTTTCCTAAGACCAGACCCTGCAGCTAACTAGTAAGGGGGGCAGAACTCAGGATGGAGACTGAGCATGGAGCTGGACTAAAAGTGCCTCCTCCAGGTGGATCTGAGGTGGGCCAGTGCTTCTTAACCTTGGCTGCAAGTGAGAATCCTCTGAGGGGTTTAAAAACAAACAAACCGGGCCTGGCCCACCCCCCACTCTGAATCAGATCCTGGGTGAGCTAGTGTGTGAGTGGTGTCCAGAGCCCTTGAGTTCCTACAGCGGGTGGGTGGTGGGAGATTTAGAGCCAGAGGAGGCCCTGCCAGGGGGTGGTGACTGAGGAGGTGTCTGGTGTTGGAAGTTGTCTTCATTCTTATGACCTGTTGGTCTTTGGCAAGGCAAGTCGGTTGACCTTTCCAAACTTCCTCTTCCCTGAGTGTAACCTCAGGGAGTTGGACTCTGCTCACCTGGGTCTTTCCAGCCCTGGATTCTTTGACCTTTCAAGGTCAGTTCGGGTTCCCAAGGCCCTGGGGGTCCTTGGAGGAGGCAGCTTCTCTCTGACTTGGGCAGGTGTGGATTTGCAAGGCAAATTCTGCCCCAAAGAGCGGAGGTGTCAGGATCAGAAGGCCTGGAACTGGCCTGGCTCTGAGGCTGCTGACCAGTCCTCATCCTTGGGACCCTGTCAAGGCTGCTTTCTGGGGCTGTGGTCGGGGCTCAGCGGTCGAGCACCCGCCTGGCATGTGTGAGGCCCTGGGTTGGATCCTCAGCACCACATAAGAACAAATAAATAGAGCTACTGTGTCCAACTACAACTAAAACATAAATATTGAAAGAAAAAAAAAAGACTGCTTTCTGCATCCTGCCGCTCCTGAAGGAAACTGGTCCTTAAAAGAGGTTTTCTCTGCAGGTGGCAGCCCCAGCAGCCGCAGAGACCTCACCACTATGGCCACCTGCCCAGAAGTGGATAACAGCTGGGTGCTTGCTGGCTCAGAGGTAGGAAGAACAGACTTGGGGACCACGCGGGAGGGGACGCTGAAGGGGTGGGCTGCTTTCTGGGTGTCCCCTTCCTTGATCCTGGTGGTCACCTGTATCACCTCCTGCTGGCCTTGGGGGAACTCTGGGGAGGGAGACGGAGCTCTGGCTCCAGGGTCAGGTGCTGACTTGGACTGTACCTGGAGGAAGGGTACCAGCTGGGTGAGCTGAGAAGAGCGGGAGATCAGCAAGAGCAAAGGCCCGAGAGCCGTGTGCAGGTGAACCGGGGGTGCCATTGGATGGGGTGGAAATGAAGCTGGGGTAGAGCCTGGGAACCCTGTAAGAGGTCCAGAGGGCCTGGTGAGGCAGTCCAGCCTCCTCCTGATGGGCAGTCAGGGAGGACTTTGACTGGGGGTGTCCAGCATTCATTGCTTTGGGCAGATATTGAAGCCACTGTGTGGGCTGGGTGAGAACAGGGACAGTGGGACAGTAGAGTGGGGTTTGGTTTTGTTTTGGTTTCCTTTTGGTACTGGGGATTTAACCCCGGGGATGCTGTACCGCTGGGCTATACTTCTAGTCCTTTTTAATTTTCATTTTTACACAGGGGATCACCAAGTTACCCAGGAAGGCCTCAAACTTGCAGTCCTCTGCCTCAGCCTCCTAAGTAGCTGGGGTTGTAGATATGTGCCACTCCCCTGCACCCAGCCAGGGACGAGGGCTTCTGTAGCCATCCAGATAACAGCTGGTGGTACAGAAGCCCCTGGGACCCCTGTGCTCCTAGAACCACTGGGAAGGGAGAAAGGGGATGCAGGATGGGGATTAGTGCCTGGAGACGAGGTGGAAACAGGATGTCAGAGGCATGTGGAGCCAGGCGTGTTGGAACACGCCTGTAATCCTATCAATTTGGGAGTCTGAGGCAGGAGGATCAAAAGTTTGAGGCCAGCCTGGGCAACTTAGTGGGACTATGTCTTAAAATAATAAAAAGGGCTGGGGATGTAACTCGGTAGAGTGCCCCTGGATTCACTCCCAAATACTGTAAAACCAAACAAACAAAGGATCTGGAGAATTCCCAGCCTTGGCACCTCATGTATGAGGAGCACTAAGAGGGGAGCACTAAGGGGGAGAGGAGCTTGGCTTCGACTTACTGAGTTTGAGGTGCTGGGAGGAGCCCTGTTGGGAGTGAGGAGTTGGCGTCAGCAATGACACGGAGCAGGATACGCAGGCCAAGGGCTCACAGGCAGAGGGGCGGCAGTTTAGGGAAGGACAGGCACTGCAGTCTCAATCAGCCCTGGCCTGGGGTGGGGTTATCATTGCTGACTGTTGAACCCTGGGCAGGCCATGTCCCCTCTCTGTCCTCCCCTAAAAAATGAGGATTGAGATTCTTGCCTTGTAGCCTTATGAGGTGACTATGAGTAAAACATGATCTGAAAATTGCAAAGAAACAGACCAAGGTCCAGAATTATTCTTGGCCCACGCCTGTCATCCCAGCAGCTCAGGAGGCTGAGGCAGGAGAATGGCAAGTTCAAAGTCAGCCTCAGCCACTTAATGAGGCCCTAAGCAGAACCTTAAATGAGATCTTGTCTCTCAATAAAATATAAAGGAGGTCTAGGGATGTGGCTCAGTGGTTCAGCACCCCTGGGTTCCCTCCCTGGTACCAATAAAACTTAAAAAGAAAAAAAAGAGAATTATCCTTGGGGTGGTAGCAGGAGCCATGGGTGGGGTGGGCCAGAGGGAGGAGAGGCTGTGGGTACCCAGGGAGTCAGGCTGGCTGTGACCGGGGACGGGGCGTTTGTGTCAGCACCTGCGGGAGACTGGGCCTGGGTGGGGGCCGTGGGCTAATGGGAAAGGCCAGGATAGCGAGGAAGAAGGGTGGTTGGGCAGGTGTGAGGAGACCCTGGGATCGTCACTGACCTTTAGGCACCAGGAGTAGTCAATGAGGACTTTGTCCCTACCCCAACTAATGACTGAGTCGTCCTGTTGATGTGGGGGAGGGCCCGGGCTGGCCTTCCCCAGGGGCTGCCGGGTGTGCAGGGTCCCTGCCTCCTCCAGCAGTGCTGCCAGTTTTAGCAGAAGCCTGGCCTCTGGAACGAGGGTGGAGAGTGACCGGGCGGAGACCCCTTGGGTCAGCTCTCAGCGGAGGGTCTGAGATGTGGTTTGGGGTCCCGGAGTAGGCCGCTAGCCCCTGCGCCTGACCGTGTCCTGCTGCAGCCCCGTGCGCACCCCTCTCCTCCCTAGAGCCTTCCTGTGGAGACTCTGGGCCCAGAACCCAGGGTGGACCCCGAGTCCGAGAGAGCCCTCCCGGCCCCTGGGAGCCCGCCGGAGGCCGACGGTGACGAGTCGCCGGCAGCCGAGGGTGGAGAAGGTAGTGTCCCCAGCAGGGCCGGGTGGCTGTTCTCCCGTCCTGGGGGTCTGCTCTCAGTTTGTAGACCCCTCGCCTGGGTCCCTCCCGGCTCTTTCCTGCCCTCCACCTGGGAGGGTCGGTGGGGGCCAGACAGGTGACTGGGAAGTTCAGCTGGGGCAGTGGCGTCTCCGGGCCTTTCTCCCCCACAGGGACCCTGTTTGAGACGGAAAGTCCTCAGTGTGACCGCGTTCTGCCAGGGGAGCCTGAGGTCAAGGTGAGGACCTCACGGGGTCAGGGAGGAAGTGGGCAGGGATGTGGGCTCTGCTCAGGGCTGTGTCCCCTCAGGGTCCTCTGGGAGGTGGTGACTGTGACGTGGAGCCTCCTGGCCCAGGAGACGCGGTAGTTCAGGAAGACTCGCGGGAGTCTCCCGAGACAACAAGCCCAGGACCAGACACACAGGACCTGGGGGACCAAGGCCCTCTGCAGAGCCTGTCCACGACCCCCAAAGCAGGTGAGAGCCCCTTTGCTCTTCTTCTAGAAGGTTCAGGAGAGGGAGCAGTCCTCGCTGCTGAGCATGTGCTCAGCTCCGGGCCTGGGACTCAGCAGCTCTCTACCATCGAGGCTCAGAGAGGTCAAGTGACTTGACCGAGGTCACAGCTCAGGGCTCACATCTGGTTGACTCTTTCCTCTGTGCCACGGAACCCCCTCTTTTCTGGAACTCAACCCTCATTTCCAGAGTCCCTTCTTGTGCTGGCTCCCAGCCCAGGAGGAGGGAAGGAGGGTGGCTCAGGGACTGTAAGAAGCAGGCCAGACGGAGCCAGGCTGCAAGTCAGACCATGAGGGGTGCAGAAAGGAGGTTCAACTAAAGGGGCTCCCAAAGAACTGGAGATGGTCCAGACAGGGCTCGTGTGGAGGGCAAGGGAGAGTCAGGAGGGGCGGAGATGCCGTTGGGAGGAGTTTGAACCTAGAGTCTAACTGAGGGCAGGAGGAAGAGAACATTCCGGGCCGAGGGTGAAGCGTTCACACAGGGTGGGACCCCCTTTCTGGTGTCCAGGACTGAGGCAGGGTGAGGAGTCCTTCTCTGCTGAACAGAAGGGTGCAGCAGCACACGCCTGTAATCCCAGCTACTCAGGAGACAGGCAGGAGGGGTGTGAGTTCGAGACCAGCCTCAGTGACTCAGCAAGATCCTGTCTCAAAATAGAAGGTGCTGGCGCTGTGGCTCCGACCCCAAGACCGCAAAAAACAAAACAACAACAACAACAACAACAAAACGTGCTGGAAGGGGGAGAAGCCGGGGCCTGGCCACATCTGGGGGCAGCTCGCAGTGGGGGTGAAGAGGCTGGACCTCAGAGCTCCGCTCAGCTGGATGAGCGGCAACACGGCCATCCCCTGAGTTGGGGGGCACCAGAAGGAGCCATGTGGAGGCAGTGTGTTGAATGATTGGTTCCTGAAGGACAACCAGAGGCCAGTGGCCAGAGCTCTCGGGTGGCCACGGTGGGGCCACGGGTTGGGCACTCGTTCCCCTAAGGGGAAGTGAGTGGAATGAGTGAGGGCATGTGCCTGGGGGACCAGAGAAGGACCCGGGAGACCCCCACCCACAGGACAGAAGAGCCCCGGGGCAGGCTGAAGGGGCAGAGTGTCAAGGGAGGCTGGTGGCTGCCGCAGCAGCTGGAAGTGAGCCACGCGTTGGAGGAAGGAGGATGCAGGATGCGTTTAAGAGGGAAGTGGCTCTTTTCGTCTGTAGATTGACAGGTCTCCTGTAGATTGACGCCTGGGCACAAGGGGGCAGGGTCTTCAGATGTCCTCTCTGTGGCCCGGGCTGAGGGCCCCTCTGGGCCACCTGCCACTTGCCCTCTGTCCCTGTGTCCTGTCTCTCCAGTTCCCTCATGGCCCTGTCCCTGTCCCTTCCAGTTTGGGTCAGAGAGGAGGGCCGCTGCTCCAGCAGTGAGGATGACACGGATGTGGACGTCGAGGGCCTGCGGAGGCGACGGGGCCGGAAGCCCAGCCCGCCTCAGCCCAGGAGGCCGCTGGACGTGGAGGACCAGGCCAGGGGCGAGAGCGCGGGCGGGGAGCTGGGCCTCTCCCTCAACATGTGCCTCCTGGGGGCCCTGGTCCTGCTGGGCCTGGGGATCCTCCTCTTCTCTGGTGAGTGGTACTTCCCCTGCCTGGGCCTGGGCCTGCATCGGACCCTGTCCTCCTGCCCCCCGTCACCTTCCCTGACCCCATCCCTGCCCTGAGGTCTCACCAGACTGGCATCTCCATCCCCAGGTGGCCTCTTAGAGTCGGACACTGGTGAGTGGGGGGAGCCCGACGTGTGCTCGTCTGTTGTGGGGGGGTGTTGGGAGGAGGGTGTTGTGGGGGGGTGTTGGGAGGAGGGTGTTGTGGGGGGGTGTTGGGAGGAGGGTGTTGTGGGGGGGTTTGGAGGAGGGTGTTGTGGGAGGTGTTGGGAGGAGGGTGTTGGGAGGAGGGTGTTATGTTGTGTGGGGGGTGTTGGGAGGAGAGTGTTGTATGGGGGTGTTGTGTGGGGGGTGTTGGAGGGTGTTGGGAGGGGGGATGTTGTGGGGGGGTGCTGTGGGGGGGTGTTGGAGGGTGTTGGGAGGGGGGTGTTGGGAGAGGGGTCTTGTGTGAGGGATGTTGGAAGGTGTTGGGAGGGCGGTGTTGTGGGGGGTGTTGTGAGGGGATGTTGTGTAGGGAGTGTTGTGTGGGGGGTGTTGGAGGGTGTGGGGAGGAGGGTGTGGGGAGGAGGGTGTTGTGGGGGGGTGTTGGGAGGAGGGTGTTGTGTTGTGGGGGGGTGTTGGGAGGAGGGTGTTGTATGGGGGTGTTGTGTGGGGGGTGTTGGAGGGTGTTGGGAGGGGGGATGTTGTGGGGGGGTGCTGTGGGGGGGTGTTGGAGGGTGTTGGGAGGGGGGTGTTGGGAGAGGGGTCTTGTGTGAGGGATGTTGGAAGGTGTTGGGAGGGCGGTGTTGTGGGGGGTGTTGTGAGGGGATGTTATGTAGGGAGTGTTGTGTGGGGGGTGTTGGAGGGTGTGGGGAGGAGGGTGTGGGGAGGAGGGTGTTGTGGGGGGGTGTTGGGAGGAGGGTGTTGTGTTGTGGGGGGGTGTTGGGAGGAGGGTGTTGTGGGGGGGTGTTGGGAGGAGGGTGTTGTGTTGTGTGGGGGGTGTTGGGAGGAGAGTGTTGTATGGGGGTGTTGTGTGGGGGGTGTTGGAGGGTGTTGGGAGGGGGGATGTTGTGGGGGGGTGCTGTGGGGGGGTGTTGGAGGGTGTTGGGAGGGGGGTGTTGGGAGAGGGGTCTTGTGTGAGGGATGTTGGAAGGTGTTGGGAGGGCGGTGTTGTGGGGGGTGTTGTGAGGGGATGTTATGTAGGGAGTGTTGTGTGGGGGGTGTTGGAGGGTGTGGGGAGGAGGGTGTGGGGAGGAGGGTGTTGTGGGGGGGTGTTGGGAGGAGGGTGTTGTGTTGTGGGGGGGTGTTGGGAGGAGGGTGTTGTATGGGGGTGTTGTGTGGGGGGTGTTGGAGGGTGTTGGGAGGGGGGATGTTGTGGGGGGGTGCTGTGGGGGGGTGTTGGAGGGTGTTGGGAGGGGGGTGTTGGGAGAGGGGTCTTGTGTGAGGGATGTTGGAAGGTGTTGGGAGGGCGGTGTTGTGGGGGGTGTTGTGAGGGGATGTTATGTAGGGAGTGTTGTGTGGGGGGTGTTGGAGGGTGTGGGGAGGAGGGTGTTGTGGGGGGGTGTTGGGAGGAGGGTGTTGTGTTGTGGGGGGGTGTTGGGAGGAGGGTGTTGTGGGGGGGTGTTGGGAGGAGGGTGTTGTGTTGTGTGGGGGGTGTTGGGAGGAGAGTGTTGTATGGGGGTGTTGTGTGGGGGGTGTTGGAGGGTGTTGGGAGGGGGGATGTTGTGGGGGGGTGTTGGAGGGTGTTGGGAGGGGGGTGTTGGGAGAGGGGTCTTGTGTGAGGGATGTTGGAAGGTGTTGGGAGGGCGGTGTTGTGGGGGGTGTTGTGAGGGGATGTTATGTAGGGAGTGTTGTGTGGGGGGTGTTGGAGGGTGTGGGGAGGAGGGTGTGGGGAGGAGGGTGTTGTGGGGGGGTGTTGGGAGGAGGGTGTTGGGAGGAGGGTGTTGTGGGGGGGTGTTGAGGGGATGTCTTGTAGGGAGTGTTGTGTGTGGGGTGTTGTGTGGGGGTGTTGTGAGGGGATGTTGTGTAGGGAGTGTTGTGTGGGGGGTGTTGGAGGGTGTGGGGAGGAGGGTGTTGTGGGGAGGAGGGTGTTGTGGGGGGGTGTTGGGAGGAGGGTGTTGTGGGGGGGTGTTATGTAGGGAGTGTTGTGTGGGGGGTGTTGGAGGGTGTGGGGAGGAGGGTGTTGTGGGGAGGAGGGTGTTGTGGGGGGGTGTTGGGAGGAGGGTGTTGTGGGGGGTGTTGGGAGGGGGGTGTTGCACGTTACTTCTCAGCTTTGACCTTGCCAGCTGTTCAGGGTGACTCTTGCCCTTTGTCTCACTGGACCTCCCTGCTATAGGGTTTGTCCAGGACAGGAGGGCGACTGAGTGGGTGGCAGAGTGGGGAGGAGGGGCCTCGGCACAGGCTCAGGACCTCACTTTCCTGCAGGGCCCACGGAGGAAGCTGACCTTCAGGTCTTCCCAGATCCTGGGTCAGAGCCTGAGTTGGTGGATGCTGCGGGGGACGGGCAGGTCTGTGTGGAGGGGTGTGGGGGCTGCTGGGAGAACCCGGGCAGCCTGGGGAGCTTGAGGTAACCGGCTCTTCGGCCCCTAGGAGAGGCCAAGGGATCAGCTGCAGGCCGCGGTGCCCGCTGACAGCACCCCCAGCCTGCAGCACATGGGCCTTCTCCTGGACAAGCTGGCCAAGGAGAACCAGGACATCCGCCTGCTACAGGCCCAGCTGCAGGTAGGCATGGCCAGGGGGGCGCTGGCTCGCTAGCCCACCTTAGCCAGGTGTCTGTCCTAGTGTCCTTCCTCCAGTTCTCCACACACCTTGAGCCTCTCCCTGGGCCTCCAGGTGCAGGGCACCTTCCTAGCTCTCTCCACGGGCCTCCTGCTGAGGCCTGTGCCAGGCTCAGCGGTTAGGATCAGTTCACAGTGTCTGCTCCAGGTCCGGGGTGGGTGGGACCACGAGGGCCGCGCACTGGCCGTCCTAAGGGAATCTAAGAAGTACCGTTATAGAAGCTCATCCCAGGGCCTGGTTAAGGGTAAGGATGGGGAAGACGAGCCGAGTCCTCGGGTGTCCCAGTCCATAGGGGCTTGGGCCCCTGCCGATGGTAATGGAGTGGAATTGGGGTAGGAGGTATTGGGTCCAGTCCGACGAGGACTCTGGTTCCTTCCATCCTTGACCCTATCCCAGGCCCAGAAAGAAGAGCTGCAGAGCCTGCTGCAGCAGCCCAGGGGGCTGGAGGAGGAAAACGCCCGGCTCCGGGGGGCCCTGCAGCAGGGTGAGGCCTCCCAGCGGGCCTTGGAGTCGGAGCTGCAGCAGCTGAGGACGCGGCTCCAAGGGCTGGAGGCCAGCTGCATCCGGGGCACAGACGGGCTGTGCCTCCACTGGGGCAGAGAACCTCAGCCGGGCAAGGCCACCAAGGAGCCTGGCCACCCAGGGCAGGAGCCGGACCCTGGCTTCCTGCAGCAGAAGGAGCGGCTGGAGGCCGAGGCCCAGGCACTGCGGCAGGAGCTGCAGAGGCAGCGGCGGCTGCTGGGGTCTGTGCAGCAGGACCTGCAGCGGAGCCTGCAGGACGCCGGCCGAGGGGCCCCCGCTCACGCTGGCCTGGCCGAGCTGGGCCACCGGTTGGCCCAGACACTGCAGGGCCTGGAGAGCTGGGGCCAGGACCCTGTGGTCTCTGCCAATGTCTCCGAGGTCTGGCATCAGAAACCCCATTTCCAGAATTCCAGGGAGTGGAGTGGAAAAGAAAAGTGGCGTGATGGGCAGAGGGACCGGAAGGCTGAGCCCTGGAGACCTAGGAGAGAGGAATCTGGCTGGGAGAGGAAGAAGAGCTGGGGGGACAAGGAGGACAGGGAGCCTGCCGGGAAGTGGAAGGAGGGGAAGCCAGGGGTGGCGCAGTCAGGGGGCAGGAAGGACGGCAAGAGACAGGACCCCAAGGAGGCCCCGAGGAGAGGCGGGAGCCCGCACTCTGGGGAGAGGCAGAAGCACCCGCGGTGGAGGGAAGAGACTGGAGCCGGCCACGCGCCCCTGCCCGCCTGGGAGGCGCTGTCCAAGCGCAGGTTCCGGGCCCCGCAGGGCTGCTCGGGCGTGACCGAGTGTGCCCGCCAGGAGGGCCTGGCCTTCTTCGGCATGGAGCTGGCCCCTGTGCGACAGCAGGAGCTGGCCTCTCTGCTGACGACATACCTGGCTCGGCTGCCCTGGGCTGGCCAGCTGACGAAGGAGCTGCCCCTCTCGCCCGCTTACTTTGGCGACGGTGGCGTCTTCCGGCATGATCGCCTCCGCTTCCGGGATTTCGTGGATGCCTTGGAGGACAGCCTGGAGGAGGCGGCGGTGAGACAGACAGGCGATGACGACGAGGTGGATGACTTCGAGGACTTCATCTTTACTCACTTCTTTGGAGAAAGAGCGCTGAAGAGGAGGTGGGTGGCTGTGGGGGCCTTGGGGGGACAGGGGAGGCCGCTGGGAAGGATGGAGGGTCCTGGGCCTGGGGAGGGGGCTTCAGTCTAAGGACTTCTGCCCACTGCTGTCTCCAGCCGCCGGATACACTGCCAGCCTTCCCGAAGGACCTCAGGGTCCTCGGTGTCCTTGTGGGCTGGGGGTCTTCCCTGGGTGGCTCTGCCCTGTACCTGCAGGGCCTGGGGTGTTGGGGAGGCCCAGCCTTCCAGCCTCCCCAGCTGGAGCCTCGACCTCTACCCCGTGTGCCAAGTTAGCTTCCTTAGGAGGAAGAGGGGGTCCCTTCAGCTCATTATTACCCCTAAAGCCCTCTTCTTCCCACCTCCCACCGTGTCCTCCTACAGGTCGGGCAAGAAGGACAAGCACTGGTGGAACCCCAGAGACGTGGGGCCGCGGGAGGAGCCGAGCCACCGCTCCCACCCCCACCCCCACCCCAGGGGCTGAGTCCTGCCTGGGGCATGGCCCAGCCAAGATCCCCAGCCATCTCAGACCCCTGGAGGCCAGGCCCCAGCCATGCCCCTGGCTCTGCAGGTGGTGTCCCTGGACATCCTTCACAGAGAGCAGAACGCACCAGCCCTGCACTGATGTCACTTTCGCTACAAAAAGGCCTGAGCTGGACCCACCTGACTGGCTATGCAAATATATGCAAATGCTCAGGGCCCTGGGGCCAGCGTGAAGGGGACCCAGAGGAGCCTGCTGTCAGTGGGGGAAGGGCATCCTGTTTCTGAAGCCCAAGAGCTCTGTCCCCTCCTGTGTGTGCCTCCAGCCCCACGCGCTGACCCGGCACCCCCTGGGACTCGACTGGCTGGCTGCCCAGCGCCAGGGCTTGCCCTGGGGTTGGTGAGATTTGGAAGCAGCCGTCCCTAGGGGTGAAGTCCCCTCCCCCTGCTTCTCACATGGCCTCACCTCCCCGTGTGAACTAGAGACTTCTGTCAATTATAGACTTCTGTGGGGACGCTTGTCACTAGGGGTGGTTTCTAAGCCCAGGGGCCACCGTGCACCTGCCCACCCGAGTAGGGGGTGACATCCTAGGCCCTGGTACTCACCACCTCCTGTGTGGCCTTTCCTCCTGGCCGGGCCCTCCCCACAAAGCCCAGGCCCTCGGGGCTGGAAATTCGTCATTCTGCTCCAAGCTGCCTGGAGAGCTGGGAAAAGAGCAGAGGACTTTTGTGGACTCAATCCGGGAGAATGAGATGGAATAAAACAATTAAAACGCCTGTCCTGTTCTGGCACTCAGAGTCACGACCTCCTACAGGTGTGATGGCGGCGGTGACTGGGGAGGCTGAGGCAGGAGTGTCTTGGGTTTGAGGACAGCCTGGGCAACTTAGAGAGGCCTCATCTCAAAATATTGAAAGAACTGGAGATGTGGCCCAGTGGTAAGACGCCTCCGGGTTAAGTCTCCACCACCCCGTCCACCCACCACCAAAAAGAAAGAAAGAAAAGTGATGGCCTTTGGAGCCGTAGGCAGAGGGCACCGTCTTCCTTCCCCCCAGGGCTCTGGGCCAGAGGTGAGGGAGCCACTAGGTGGCATCCGGGCTCCACATTTGTCCAGTCCTCGCCTCCCCCCTCCACTTATCACCCCTGTCTCAGGGCCCACCCGCTGACCCAGGGGTCCTGCTCCACTGGCTGGTTTTCCCAAGAATCTCCTTGGCTCTTGGGAGGGTCCTTCCTGACATCTAACCTCAATGACTTTGGCAGCTCCCTGGGCTTCTGGCCTTCTTTGGGAATCTCCCAGCCAGGGCCGGGGTAGAATCGAGGAGGGGAGGGCCATAATGGATTTCTGTATTATTTAGCAAGTGTGAATGTGACTTGCTTAAGGGCTTTAAGTATGTTAACTCAGGTGGGGGCAGGAGGGCTGGTGTGAGGACCACTGATTCTGCAGATATTTGATATGTACCAGGAACAGTGAATCCCTGGGAATACAGAGGTATCTTAGAAGCTGGGCGTGGTGGTGCACACCTGTAATCCCAGCAACTCGGGAGGCTGAGGCAGGAGCATCACCAAGTTGGAGATGAGCCTCAGCAATTTAGCAAAACTCTTCAGCAACCTAGTGAGACCCTGTCTCAAAAAATACAAAGGACTGGCTTCAGTGGTAAAGCAGCCCTGGGTTCCATTCCCAGTGCCAAATAAATAAATAAATGAAGCTTGTGGTGCAGTGGAGGCTGCTCTGTGCAGCAGGAGGAACTGCAGTTAGATCTAAGGCAGAATTGCCTCTCCAGAAAATGGTCAGTGATACAAGCTGTGGGGGGTGTGTTAGGAAGGAGACAGATTCTAATTTTGGAGTGGAGGTTGGAAGGAGCAGGGACCCCAGGGCCAGGCTTGGGGTTCAGCACTAGGCTCCACGGAGCACAGTTCTTCAGGAGGAAGCCTGTTTTACCCTGTTCACATGGTTCACCTTCTGCAGCCTAAACAGCTGAGTGGCCAACGGGTTGCAGAGGGACACTGAGGCTGGAGGGTGGGCAGGAGCTGGTACCCAGGGTAGGTGCTGGGCCCTGGGTGCAGATACACACGGGTCTCCCTGGGCTCCCAGGGGACCCTGATTCCCACGCTGGCCTTGGTTCCGTTTCTAGGGCCCAGGTCCTTTGTTTGCATAGCGATCTCTCCCAGAGGCTGGTAGGTCCTCCCAAGCCCGCTCCTCTCCTTGGCCTCTCAGGGAGCAGATACCCTGAGCTGGGGTTTCTCCAGCTGCTGAGTCAGGGAGAAAAAGACAGCTATCAACCCCAGGGGTGTCGGGAGGCCAGGGTGCCAGGACACCCTCTCGGGGCGCTCTTGGGGGGTGATCCTACGCCCACCCCAGCGTTGAGGCCCCTCCCTCCATCACGTCCATCAGTCATGTTGGTGAAGAGGAAGGACCCGGCCGTGGCTGCTCTCCTGACCTGGAGGCCAGTGGGTGGAGACGGGAGCCCGCTGCAGCTGGAAGGGCTGGGGATGCCACCCAGCGGCAGAGTACTTGCCCAGCTTGTGCCCTGGGTTCAGCTCCCAGCCCCACAGACAGACAGACAAAACCCCCACATGGCTTGGGTAGCACTCCTGGCCGGGCAGTGGGGGGGTGGTCCTGTGGGTAGAGCCACTGGGGCACAGTGCTGTGTGTGCCAGGCTTTGGCTGGGCCCTGGCAGTGTACGCCCTTCTTGTTGGCAGTACTTTACTGACTCGCTCTTTCAAGCAGAGGCCTTCTGCCCTAAGAGCATCGCTCTGGGGTACCTGGGGGGATCGCTGGAGGGAAGGTAGCCTGCTGGGTCGTCTGCCAGTCCCCCAAACGACTTTCCAGCCAGGCCAGGAGGCGCACAGTCATCTCAGCAGCTTGGGAGGCGGAGGCAGGCGGATTGTGAGTTCAAAGCCAGCCTCACAACTCGGTGAGACCCAGGTTCAAACATGAGAAGGGCTGGGGATGATGGTCAGCGGTCAACGCACCCTGGTTCAATCCCTGGTTCAGAGTCAAACCAAACAAACCCCTTTCTCCCCCGGGGGCTCCCAACCGGACCCCCTCCTCTGCACCCCACCGTCCTTCTCAGCCCTCACCTCTCTCCCCTGGGGCCCACTTCTTTCCCAGGCTCCTCCTGTCCTTTGCCTTCATGCTCTCAGCTCCCCTCCTCTCACCCAGGCCCCTCTGGTCTGTCCCCTCCTCTGGGGATCCCCCGTCCCTGCCCCCCGGGCCTTAGCCTCCCGCCTGTCCTCTCAGCCTCACACTCCCGCCCGTCCTGGGGGCAGCGGTTCCCCTCCATGCCTGACCACCCCGTATCTCCTTGAGGACCAGGGCGTGTACTCTCTTCAAGAGAAGCTTCCAGTCTTCTCTGCTGGACCCCGGGACTGACCAGGGACTGGCTGGCTGTTGCCATGGGAACCTCCCAGGGCCACCCAGATCCAGGGACAGCTCCTCATCTGGCCTTGTTCTGGTCCACAGATGAGCAAAGGCTCTTCCCATGTTCCCAGCAGGGGTCTGGGAGGGACAGTGTGGGGTGGGGTGGGGTGGGGCCATGGATCTCGGCCCTGGCTGCTTCCCCCCCAAACTGTCACCCACTCAGGCTCTTATCTGAGTTTCCTGTCCCTTTTCTCACAGGCCTTTCTCAAGGTCACCACTCTTTGGTGGCCTTTGGCTTCCAGATTAGCTGCCTGCCCGCTCCCCCGTGGAGTGACCCTTCCCACTCACCTTGCGGCTGTATCCCAGGCCAGCTGCGGCCCAGCTGGGCCTCTTCTCATTAGAGATTTGGCCTGAGCAAGATTGGGGTCAGAAAAGCCAGAGTTAGGTCCCCACTGTGCCCACCCAGGGCCTGGCCAGATGCCCCTGTGGCTTAGGGCTCGGCCCTCTTCATTTGAGCAGACTCCACAGTGGCCCCCTCGCAGGCGGCTTTGGGGTTAAACATTCCCCTTAAGATCATGAAAAGGCGTCTGCAAGCTGCCCAGTCCCCGCTGTCCTTTGATTTCCATGGGACATTGCTTCCAGGACCTCCTATGGCTACCGAAACCCGTGGCTGCTCCGGACCGACCCTTATATAAAATGACATCGTGTTGTGTAAGGTCCTTGCTTAGCATCTCGACGGCCATCTTAAGTCATAGAAGCAACTTTAAGAAAGATTTTGCTCTCCTGCCCAAGGGCTTTCTAGGAAAGGCTCAGCACCCCCTCATACCAGCCCCGCCCCTAGCCTCCTGGGTGGTATCAACCCACCCTTCACTGCCCACATTAGGACCCGCCCTACCCAGTTTCACCCTGAGCATCCCCCATAAGTCTTGGACCCCAAGCCTGTTCTGCCTCTCTCTGTCTATGGAGAGATGGCCTTTGTCCCCCTGACAAATAAACTCTCCTGTGTATCTCTGCCTGGTCTCCGTCTCTCATTTACCGCTGGCCCGCCTCCTGGTTCAATCTGCATATCACCTGTGCACAGCACAGACTCCCCTGTACTTTATTACTTATTAACTTATTTTTCTGGTCATGGGGATTGAGCCCAGGAGCTTTCTACCTCTGAGCTACATCTTCAGCCTTTTTATTTTTTTTTTATTTTTACACAGAGTCTTGCGAAGTTGCCAAGGCCGGCCTCCAACTTGTGATCCTCCTGCCTCAGCTTCCTGGCCAGCTGTCACTATAAGCATGCTCCACGTTCCCTGGCTTCCCATGTACTTTATTTAAATAATCTCTAGCAGACTTATAGGACCTAATACGACGGAAATGCTATGTAAATAGTTGTTGTACTGCATTGTTTAGGGACTAATGTTAAGAAAAAAAGCCTGCACATGTTCAGAATGGATGTATTCTTTCCCCCAAATATTTCCAATCTGCAGCTGATGGAACCAGGGATGTGGGATCTGCAGATACAGAGGGCCAACTGTTCGGTAGAGGTATATTTTAATTTTACTTCATGTCTAAGGAGGAAACTGAGGGTTATTGCTGTGGGATAAGAGGATGTTTGTTCCCAAATCAGGTTACAGGAGCTGGCAGGGGAAAGAGGCTAACTAACATTCAAGTTCCAACCCAGTGCTAGATTTGGGGACCCCAATCCTTGTCCGTGAGGTTAACAGGATTAGTTTAACACAAAGCAGATTTTTTATTTTTTCCAGTACCAGGGGTGCTGTACCACTGAGGTACATCCCCAGTTGTTTTATTTTTTGAGACAGGGTCTCACTAAGTTGCCTAGGCTAGACTTGAACTTGCAACCCTCCTGCCTCAGCCTCCTGAGTTGCTGGGATTACAGGTGTGCACCCATATCCTGGGCTAACATACTCTCTTAGTGCTGCTGGGAGTCTGCAGAGTGGATGTAGAGGAAGGCGGGGTGGCCTTTGAGCTGGATCTTGGAGGATAATGAGGGTTCAGTGATGGGAGAAGGGCTTTCAGGCGGGAGGGTGAGATGAAGGAAGTGTGGGTGGCCTGGGATCTGATGGTTTTGAGGTACGAATTCTCCCACAGTCCTGCCTGTGAAGACGATCTTTGCTATAGGAAATAGGGACGGTGAATTAGAATGGGCAGGCCCTGTCTGGGTGCAGTGGCACACACCTGTACTGCCAGCTGCCTGGGAGGCTGAGGCAAGGGGGTTGCAAGTTTGAGGCCAGCCTGGGCATCAGACCTGACTCAAAAAACAGCAGGGGAGGGCTGGGGCATGGCTCAGTGTCTCAGTGTTGCAGGTTCAATCCCTAGAGCTCAAAAAACAGAGCTGCCTTGGGTGGAGAGAGGAAGGAGTCAGGGGACAGGGACACACCCTGCCTCCCAGCTGGGACAGTTTGGATGACTCCACCCTCACCCAAGTTTGGGAAAGGCCAAAGCTGGTTTTGTGGGACGGCAGGTTTGGAGAGGTGCTTGGCCCCGTTTTGCTGAATAGGGGCCTAGGGTAGGTCCGCCATGGAGCCGAGCACTTTCTGCTCCAAGTCGAACGTCCCTGCCTCCCTGAAACGCAGACTTTGAAGGAGGAAGCTGCTGAGAGGGAGAGATCAGGTGACTTACCCAAGGTCCCATCGTCACTAGACACGGGAAGACAGTGGCCCTAGGCGGCCTGTGAAACATGTCCGTTTCTCTGGCTGGTTCCTCCCCCCCGCCTGTGTGTGCCACCTGCCACCTGCTTCAGCTACCTGGGCCCAAGGCCCCTGCGACATTTCCTTTCTGGCCACCAATGCCACCTTGGTGGCCCCAGCTTGTGGGCAGAAGACTAGCCCTGGACGAGCCTTGTTCAGAGGTGGGAAAGGAGGACGGAAGAGGGAAGCCACTCCTCCAGGCTCACAGAGCTTGCTAGGGACGGGGCGAAGGCTGGAGCCCGGGCTGCTGACCTCCGGCTGACGGTCCCCCTGCCCCTTCTCCTGGTCTCCTCCCTTCCTCCTGAGCATGGAATTCAGGCTGAGGTGAGGTCTGGAAGAGCTGCTGGCCACCAGTGGGGTTTCCCTGATCTTGTCCCCGGCAGCCACCTCCCGCCAGGGTTTCTCTGCAGAGATGTCTGGTGGTTGCCACAAGGGGGCAGCAGGAGGAGGGACAGGAGGTTGGGCCTGCAGAGGACGGGGAGGGAGGGAGGGAAACCTGGGCAACTGGGTATGGGGTTGTGAGGTCTCAGCCTTGGGGACACCCTCAAAGGGCTCCTATAGGCTCCTGGAGCAGGGAGTGTGGTTCCCAATGACCCCTTCCAAGACCACCCCCACTCATCCACTTGTTTTACTTGTTGGTTTGTTCATTAGTCATCTGTGGGCTCTTACCCTGTGCCTGGCCCTGGGCTGGTGCTGTTTGAGACATTTTCCAGCAGCTGTTGTCGGAGGAAAAGAGGGAAGGAGCTAGGCTGTCTGCAGAGGCTGGCTTGCATGCCCAGGAGGATGCCCTGCCTGGCCCAGAAAACATCTGGCTTTGGAGCTGGACAGATCTGGATTCTTTCTTTAGAGCTCCTGATGGGGAGACCAGTCTCCTAACCTCTCTTTTGATTGAGTAAGAAAAGGTCTGACCCCTAGTAAATGCTCAGTAAATGAGAAGTATTAACTCTGGGGGAGAGACACAAGAGTAAATTAATACCACGTAGGTGGGTAAATACTGGGGGCATCAGAGACAGAAAATGGGTGTCTAGGCGGGTGTGGTGGCACATGCCTGCAACTCAGCAACTTGGGAGGCTCAGGCAGGGAGATCTCAAGTTCCAGGCAAGTTAGAGAGAGCCTGCCTGTCTCAAAAAATAAAGCCGGGCACAGTGGTGCACACATGTAATCCCAGCAGCTCAGGAGGCTGAGGCAGGAGGATTGCCAGTTCCAAGCCAGCCTCAGCAAAAGTGAGGCACTGAGCAATCATGAGACCCTGTTTCTAAATAAAATACAAAATAGGGCTGAGGATGTGGCTCAGTGGTTGACAAGTGCCCCTTAGCTCAATCCCTGGTACCACACACACACACAGATGGATGGGTAGATGGGCTGGGGGGACTCGGGGAGGGCTGTGGAGGAGGCAAGACAAGGGAGATGGATGTTAAGATACATCTGGTCCCAGTGCGGCGGGTCTGCAGTCCCAGCATTTTGGGAATCGGAGGACGAAGGAAAGTTCAAAGCCAGCCTCAACAACTTAGTGAGGCCCCGTCTCAAAAAAAAAAAATAAATAAATAAAAAGGGCTGAGGATGTGACTCAGGGGTTAAGTACCCCTGGGTCCAATCTCTGGTACCAAAAAAAAAAAAATATATACAATTTTGAGTTTGGGCAAAGGGAAAAGCATGAGGGTACTATGGAACCACTGAGAGACTGCAGCAGAGCATCCTGATAGTATTAGTTATTTATTTGATACTGGGGATGGAACCCAGGGGCACTGTCCCACTGAGCCACGTCCTGCTTCAGCCGCCCTGATTGTTGGGGCTACAGGTGAGTGCCACTGAGTCTGGCTCATACTCCATATATAGATATTTACATTCAGTTGCTGGTGGGCCTTTATTTTTATTCATTTATTTATATTGGTGCTGAGGATTGAACCCAGGGCCTCACACATGCCAGGCAGGTGCTCTGCCACTGAGCCCAGCCCCAGGCCATCATGCTGTTTGGAAGCCACCTTGTGCTAGTCTGTCCTGCAAAGACCAGTGCTCCTGGAGGCGGGTTCTGTTTGTTCGCTGTTGCATGTCGGGTAGTAATGAGTGTATTCTAGTCTATGAATGAGTGGGCTTCCCTCCATCAGGGCCCAAAGGTAGCCCCTCGTTTTTCCTGCCATCCTCTCATACCGCTGCCTTACAACCTTGCCCCGTTCCATCCCTCACCTCCCTCATTTCCCCTGGAATGATGGTCATGTCACACGTAAGGGCTGGTCCATAGTGTGGCTCAGTGGTAGGACGCTCACCTAGCAAGTGCAAGGCCCTGGGTTTGATCCTCAGCATCACATAAAAATAAATAAATAAAACAAATTAAAGGTATTGTGTCCACCTACAACTAAAAAAGAAAAAGAAAAAAAAAGAACTGGCCAGGGTGGAGGATTGATTGGCTGGGTCAGTTGGGAACAGCCGTGGGAGGAGAAACTAGAATCAGAAGCAAGACGTTCAGCAGGGACAGTGGATGTCCCTGAGCCACAGATAGACGGCATCTCGTCCTACGACGGACAGGCTTGCCTGTGTGGGCGCGACCCTCTTCCAGGCTCTGCAGTGCTGGGTGGGCGGGTCCCCCGGGCTCACACTGTTTTTAGGTGGGTGACTACAGAAGGCAGGCCTGCGGTTGATGTCCAGGCTGTCCTGTTGGCCTGTGAAGCAGATCTCTCTCTTCTCTTTGGCACTGGGAATTGACCCCAGGGGTGGTCTACCACTGAGCCACATCCCATCCCTTTTTATTTATTTTTTTTCTTGAGATAGGGTCTCACTGAGTTTCCCAGGCTGACCTGGAACTGGGTCCTCCTGCCCCAGACTCTTGAGCGACGGGGATTCCAGACTCGCACCACCTCACCCCCCTGGTTTCAAACCTCTCCTTAAGTGGTCGGCTTTGGGGAAGAGGTTCCTGAGCTGGGGAGACACCTCTCTGTTGCTCTCTAGGCCTCCTCCTCCTCAACTCCATGGGGCAGTGGTGGCAGACATACCGGGCTTCCCATCTGAGTGCTCGAGGACTCTGGCCGCCCCCTTCCCCAGCAGGCTCCACCCAGGGGCTGCCCCCACTCACCAGCACCTGCCACTGAGCAGTGCCCCTAGGCGCAACCCTTGAGCTCACCAAGGCTTTGCACGTGCTACCTCCACATTCTCCTGGGTTGTGGAAGGAAGGAAAGGCAGATGTTATACAGCAGAGAATTTCCTGGGCTGGGGGGGGGGGGCTTGGGAGGCAAGTTCTGGCTTGGGGAGTATTTGAGCCAGTGGGGGCACTCCACCACCGAGCTACATCCCCAGCCATTTAAAAAAATTCATTTATTTATTCTAATTTGTCATACGTGATTGCAGAATGCACTTCAATTCATAGTACACCTGTAGAGCACAACTTTACATATCTCTGGTTGTCACAAAGTAGAGTCACACCATTCGTGTCTTCATACATGTACTTAGGGTCATGATGTCCATCTCATTCCACCGTCTTTCCTACCCACATGCCCCCTCCCTTCCCCCCTCCCCTTTGCTCTGTATAAAGTTACTCCATTCCTCCCATGCTCCCCCTCACACCCATAATGGATCAGCATTCACACATCAGAGAAAACATTGTGCCTTTGGTTTTTTGGGATTGGCTAACTTCACTTAGCATTATCTTCTCCAACTCCATCCATTTACCTGCAAATGCCATGATTTATTCTCTTTTAATGCTGAGTAAGGTTCCATTGTGTATATACACCACAGTTTCTTTATCCATTCATCTACTGAAGGGCATCTAGCTTGCTTCCACAGTTTAGCTATTGGGAATTGTCCGGCTATAAACATTGATGTGGCTGTGTCCCTGTTCTATGCTGTTTTTTAAGTCCTTTGGGTATAAACCAAGAAGTGGGAAAGCTGGGTCAAATGGTGGTTCCATTCCTAGTTTTTTTTTTTTTTTTTTAAGAGAGAGAGAAAGAGAATTTTAAAATATTTTTCAGTTTTTGGTGGACACAACATCTTTATTTATTTTTAATGTGGTGCTGAGGATCGAACCCAGTGCCCCGCACATGCCAGGTGTCCGAGTTACCGCTTGAGCCACATCCCCAGCCCCATTCCCAGTTTTCCAGGGAATCTCCACATGGCTTTCCATATTGGTTGCATCAATTTGCAGTCCCACCAGCAGTGTATGAGTGTGCCTTTTCCCTACATCCTTGCCAATGCTTATTGTTTGTATTCTTAATAGCTGCCTTTCTGACTGGAGTCAGATAAAATCTTAGAGCTGAGTTTTGATTTGCATTTCTCTGCTAGAGACGTTGAACATTTTTTCATATATTTGGCTGTTGATTGTATATCATTTTCTGAGAAATGTCTATTCAGTTCCTTGGCCCATTTATTGATTGGGTTATCTATTTTGTGTGTGTGTGTGTGTGTGTGTGTGTGTGTGTGTGTGTGTGTGTGTTAAGTTTTTTGAGTTCTTATATATTCTAGAGATTAGATTTAGGAGTCTTGTTAAGGAAGTTGGGGCCTAATCCGACATGATGAAGATTTGGGCCTATTTTTTCTTCTATTAGTTGCAGGGTCTCTGGTCTAATTCCTAGTGCTCCTTGATCCACTTTGAGTTGTTTTGTGCATCGTGAGAGATAGGGATTTAATTTTATTTTGTTGCATATGGATTTCCAGTTTTCCCAGCACCATTTGTTGAAGAGGCTATCTTTTCTCCAATATATGTTTTTGGTGCCTTTGTCTAGTATGAGATAACTGTATTTATGTGGGTTGGTCTCTGTGTCCTCTATTATGTACCATTGGGTTACAAGTCTATTTTGGTGCCAATACCATGCTGATTTGTTACTATTGCTCTGTAGTATAGTTTAAGGTCAGGTATTGTGATGTCTCCTGCTTCATTCTTCTTGCTAAGGGTTGCTTTGGCTATTCTGGGTCTCTTATTATTTTTTATTTTGAGATAGAGTCTTGCTAAGTTTCCCAGGCTGGTCTCCAAGTTGTGATCCTTCTGCCTCAAACTCCCAAGTACCTAGGATTATAAGCATGTGCCACTGCCCTGGCTGAGTGACTATTCTTGAAGAGCTGGGTGGATAAGTGTGTGCACTGGCAGATTGAGGCTTTCTGGTGGTGACAAGGCTGGGGGTGTGTCCATAGGGGCAGGTGTTGGAGGAAAAATGGAAAAAAAACCTTTGACCATCCGGGGCCAAGGAATTGAGCAGCAGTTCCTTGTTGATGGACTGGGCAGAAGGGGTAGTCAGCGAGCCTGAAGTCCCTGGGAATGATGACAGGAACGGGGGGAAGGAGACAGGGCCACAGGGTGTGTGGGGCATGAGTGTCATCCCAGCGGCTCAGGAGGCTGAGGCTGAGGCAGGAGGATGGCAAGTTGGAGGCCAGCCTCAGCAATTCAGCGAGGCCCTAAGCAACTCAGTGAGACCCTGTCTCTAAATAAAATATAGAAAAGGGCTGGGGTGTGGCTCAGTGGTTAAGTGCCCTTGGGTTCAAACCCTGGTACAAATAAAAACAAAAACGAATACAAAAAAAACCCCAAACCCAGAAGCCATTGATTAAGTCTCAGGGAACACGAAGGAGCCACCACGATGGGTGGCAGTTAATCCTGAGGAGGGTAAGGGTAGCCCAGCCAGGTGGCAAGAGCCTTAGAGGAGCTGGAGTTTTCCCAGAGGCAGGTGAAGGACTGGAACCTGAAGGCGGGGTGGGGGTGGGGGTGGGGGGAGGCCTTGCTGAGACTGAGGGCTGGGGGAGAGGGCAGCCAGCAGGGACAGAGAAGCTGGAGGAGAGGGTAGGATGCAGGAAGTTTTCTGATGAGGGACTGGAAATTTCAGGGAGTCTGATTTCAGAGCATTCGAGGGAAGTAGGGGCAGATTGGGTCAGGTGAGGGAAGAGACACTTGGGGGAAATTCTGACATTTTTCTAGTAATTAGAAAGCAGGAAAGTGAGAAGGGAGTTATTCCTTGTAGCTTCTGCTGGTCTAGCTGAGATCTGGGCTTTCAGTGGAGGCCCATGTAAATGTTTACAGAAGGTGAACTGGAAAATCCGATCCTGGGTTGAATTATAAACCACAATAAAAACACAGAGGGCTAAGAGCAAATAACAATCCCTTACAACTGGATGATACTTTAGAATTTATGAGGTGTTTTATTGCATTTTAGCATATATTTTCTTTATTTCCCTCTTATTGCAACCCTGTGAGGTGGGCATCGTCGATGGTAAAAGTTATGACGGGCTGAAGGTCACATTCCCATGAAGTGTCAAAACTAGGATTAAAACTCTTTCCACTCTGCCCTGTCTGACGTGCCTTGATGAGCACAGTTAAAATTTTGAGTTGCTTTAAAAAATCCTCCTGAAATCTATTTTCTTTGTATCTTATCATTCTTTTGTGCCTCTTTTTCAATATTCAGGGTTTATCTCAAGGACGTCTCCTCACTTCACTTAGTCTCTTCTCACATGATTTGATAACCCATCATATGGAGGCAGTAACTGTTTGCAGGCTCTGTTTTGACAAGCTCGGAAAAAATGCAAGAAAGAGACTCAGGACTAAAGACAACTGTGCCTACTTAACTGGGAGGAGGTGTCCTGGAGCGGGCTGAGGCAGAACTGGACACTGGAGGAAGGGACAGATAACTACCACTAATTCTCAACTCCTGGTCCGGAGATGGTCTCCGGATAAAACCGGTTAATCTCATCCAAAGCCACGTCATTCCAAGCTTTCCAGCTTCCCAAAACCTTTGGAGAGGAGGATGCAGCTAGAAAAAGGATAGATTTCTTGTTGGGTCAAAAGGGTCAAATCCGATCGGCCTCCACACTTACAAAACCGGTTTCACAATAAGCGAGCGTGGACGAGGCTAAGTGCCACCCTCGGGATGACGTCACGAGACACAGCCCTATCAGGTCATTACCGTGTTTTACATATCCAGAAAGACCCATTTCCACTGTGGGGCAAATACAAGTTTGTTTAGTCACATGGGTCATAAAACACAAGTAAAAAAGCATTCTAGAAAAATCCTTCCACATTATTAGGTATAATATTTTTTTTCATCATGTTTTAGGCTATCTGGGGGGAAGATGAGGTCCACCTCTGGAAATTTTAAGATGTTGTCCCCCCTCTGAGAAAAGTAGTTGCGTCCGACTCCTCCCCGCCCGGCGGTTTCGGAGGCGCGGCCGTGACGTGAGGTTCTAGGCGGGGCTGGACTGGCTCAAGTGCGCTCTAGAGGGGGAGCTTCTTTAGGGGAGAAGGCTGCCCTGGAAATAAGCCTCTTTTGTGTATGTACATTTTCTCCTTTTTTTCTTCTCTCCGTACTTGTTTAGTCATGAATTAAAACATATGGAAGATGGAGGGACCTCAGTCCTCTTTACAGCTATGAAGAGGGAGGGGATCCCTCCTCCTTGCCTCTCCCAGTGGCCACGTCCATTTCGCGCGGAGTGGCCCGATTTCAGGGGTACGATGGGTCCGCGTTAGGGATAGGAAAGCCGAGTGGCCTCATGGCCCCGCAGGGAGGCGCCCCCCGACTGGTGCTGCTGTTTAGCGGGAAGAGAAAATCCGGGAAGGACTTCGTGACCGAGGCGCTGCAGAGCAGGTGTCTGTGGGGAGGGGAGGAGGAGGAGAGGGAGCTCACTGCGTCCGGCGACCCAGGGGAGCGTGTGGGTCTGCTGGAGTGGGCTTCGGACCCCAGCTTCTCTGGTGGCCGGGCAGGAGGAGCAGGAGAAGATGCAGGATTGCCACCATCACTTAAGACAGCCGTCTGCACACGCCCACTCCAAAGACAGGCGACCACTTCCGCAAAGCCCTTAGCTGTAGGACTGTCTCTCCAAGAGTCACCAATGAAACAGTGACTACCAAGGCACCTTCTGTATACTTTTCCTATTCTCATGACAGTGCTGTGAGGTAATTTACAAATAAAGAAATTGACGCACAGATAAGGGATTTCTTTAAAAACATACCCAGTATGTGTCTGGTTCCAAAGGCAATCTTTGTTCATTGAGGACAAGGACCCCTAATAGTAGGGATTTAATAAGTCTTTATTGTATGCCAGGCACTGTACCTGTATTAATTTATTTAATCATCATAACCTTTGGTAGGTACCGTGTAGTGTTATTTGCCTCTCCACTTCACAGATGAAGCAAGGGAGGCTCTGAAAAGTTAAAAACAAAATTTGATGGGGTTGCAAATTAAGTGGCGAATCCAGGATTCAAATTCAGTTTATTTCAGTTTTAGCTCACCACTTCCCCCAAATAATAATAATGCCTTTAGCCTTCGCTCATTGTTTTTTCTTGGAGCAAGATATTCTGTCTGGCATTTTTGCTGGGGACTGGGCTAGGAGGGCAGAGAAGGGGAGAAAGTGGAGTGGGGCTCCTCTCTGCTTTTTCCCCATACTGGGGATTGAACCCAGGGGTGCTCTACCGCTGAGCTACACCCCCAGTCCTTTTTGTTTTTTATTTTGAGACAGATTCTCACTGAGTTGCCCAGGCTGGTCTTGACTTTGTAATCCTTCTGCCTCAGCCTCCCAAGTTGCTGAGATTATAGGTGCACCACACTCCAGGTGCTCCTCTCCCCTTGAGGGCTAGTAGGGTGTGGTGTCAGGAAACTGTTTTGGGTACCCTGGGGGTTCTGAGAGGTTGTGGGGGATTCCAGGGCAGAGATCCATACACAAATTCACCACCAAGTATCTACCATCATTTCCTAAATTGCATCTCAGCTCTGGAAGTTAAATAGCATTAAGAAACAGAGGTTCTGAGATTAGACTTCTGGGATTCACATCGTAGCTCAGCCTTAGTGGCCCATCTGGTACACATTTCATATTGACTCTGCCTCAGTTTTGACATTTGTTCAATGCAGACAAAGACAGGAGGGTGGAAGAATTAAATGAGGTAATGCATGTAAATGGCTTAGAGAATAATTCTTGGCATCTAGAGAAGGCTCAGGAATGAAACGTTGGCTATTTTTATTTTACTCATACTGGTTTCATTAGTTACAGGGTTGCTTCAGGTGAGTCAGTTCCCCTCACTTAGCCTCAGTTTCCTCATCTGAACATAAGAACACTCGTCTCACCACGTTGGTGTTTAAGTGTAGGTGTGAGCAGCCCAAGGCCAGGGCAGAAGTTGTGTATCTCATTCATATTTCTGTTACCTGGAATCAAATATGGTGCCCAATAAATGACTGACTAAGATCATGGAACAACTGAAGGGATGAGTTTTTTATGTTGTGGTGACCAAGTTAGTTGAGGCTGAGATATCCCTGGTGGTGACTGGGTTTAGGGTACTAGCAGTAACTTAATTGAGGCAGAATATCATTAGGCCTGGAGGCCTGGTGGGTTTTCTTTCTTTCTTTTTTGTTTTTTGCACCAGGGTTTGAACCCAGGGGCAATTAACCACCAAGTCCCAGTCTCAGCCCTTCCCGCTCCCCCCGCTTAAAAATATTTTTTTTGGTAGATGGACAGAATACCTTTATTTTATGTATTTATTTATTAAATATATTTTTAAAATTATTGGCCACAATACCTTTATTTATTTATTTATTTATTTATTTATTTATTTATTTATTTATTTAATGTGGTGCTGAGGATCAAACCCAGCGCCCTGCACATGCCAGGTGAGCACTCTACTGCTGAGCCACAATCCCAGTCCCCCAGAATGCCTTTATTTTATTTGGTCATTTGTATGTGGCGCTGAGGATCGAACCCAGTGCCTCGTGCGTGCTAGGCAAACGCTCCGCCACTGAGCTATAGCCCCAGCCCTCAGCCCTTTTATATATTTTATTTAGAGACAGGGTCTCGCTGAGTTGCTTAGCGTTTGCTAAATTGCTGAGGCTGGCTTTGAACGTGTGATCCTCCTGAGCCCCTGGGATCACAGGTGTGGGCCTCCGTGCCTGGCTTGGAGGTTCTCCGTGTACTTATCATCCTACGTTTTATCCCTTAGCGTCAGGGCTCCTTTATATTCATTTGAATTTCATAATGATCCTGTTTGGGAGAAAGAAACTCTTATCCCTGTTTATAGATAAGGAAAAGGGGTCAGGGGCGTTGAGAGCTGCCACAGTGACACAAATAGCAGTGGGAGAAATGAGGGCTCGACTTAGGCCTCTGGACTTCTCTTCCGGAGCCTGGAGGCTCCAGGAAGCCCTGGGTTGACTGGGTCCTCTATCTTCCTGTCCCACAGACTTGGAGCTGACATCTGTGCTATTCTCCGGCTCTCTGGCCCACTCAAGGAGCAGTATGCTCAGGTAGGTGGTGGCTCTGTGGCATCTGGGAACCATCTCCCAGGCTTTGGAGATGTGACTGCTGCTGGCAGAATGGTAGCCATCTCTTGGTTTTCTGTGAGGGGTATTTCAGGGGCATTTTCAGCTTAAGCGCCTTTCTTTTTTTTTAATATTTTTTTTTCAGTTAGACACAATATCTTTATTTATTTATTTTTATGTGGTGCTGAGGATCGAACCCAGGGTCTCGCATGTGCAAGGCGAGCACTCTACCGCTGAGCCACAGCCCCCATCCCTTAAGCGTCTTTCTTAATAGCCTCACTTACTCCAGATCACCTCTGCAGAGCACGTTCAAAAGGGTGTCCAGGGAAGGCTATAGATATTCGAGTTGACAGCTCTGATGCCATTTGATATGCACATGTCTGCACAAAAAAATGACAGCTTACATCTCCCCCCTTCCCTGCTGGCCTGATGGAATGCCCTAGAATTTTCTCCTTAGATATTTAGTGACATGAGTTGTCAAAATAGATTGTTAAATGAAGAGCACAAGTTGTAGAATAGTGTGGTACATCTAAATGCTGTTTTGTGTTGCTATAACAAAATACCTGGGGTTGGGTAGTTTGTGCAGAAAAGAGTTATGGAGGTACAAGAACATGGTGCCAACATTCACCTGGCTGCTGGTAAGAACCTCATGGTGGAAGAACAGTGAGCAAAAGAGGTCATATGGCAAGAGAGATTGCGGAAGGTACCATGATTACTTTACAACAACCCATTCTCACCGTAACCAATCCAGTCCCAAGAGAGAAGCTTTAATTCCTCTTAGAGGTTCCAGCATCACCAGTTGGGATCATGATTTTCTCACTGAGAATGTCTCCATACCGTAACAGTAGAGAATGCAACATTTGGAAAGGACTTTTGACCGAGAATTATAGAAGAATTAAAAATATATTTTGCTCACATATCCAGTTCCTCAACAAGTACGTGGGAGGTGCCTTGCATTTTGTTAAGCACTGCTCAGGTGCTGGGATGTCTGTGCACTTCCTGGGAAAGACACATGGGAGACTGTCCCGATGCCCTGCAGGGGGAAGACAGAGGTGGGACAGAGATTCTTTCATTGCAAATGAATTTGCGTCTTTTGAATTTTGAACCATATAGGTTTAAAAAAAAATTTTTTTTTAAGAGAGAGTGAGAGAGGAGAGGGAGAGAGAGAGAGAGAGAGAGAGAGAGAGAGAGAATTTTTTTTAATATTTATTTTTTAGTTCTCGGGGGACACAACATCTTTGCTGGTATGTGGTGCTGAGGATCGAACCCGGGCCGCACGCATGCTAGGCAAGCGCGCTACCGCTTGAGCTACATCCCCAGCCCCTAAAAAATTTTTTTGTTGTTGTTGTTGTTAAAATGGAATTTAGAAAATAAACAGGAACTCCCAGAATCTTGACTTCAGGAAGGGAACCCAGAGGGTGAGATCAGCTTTTCACAGAGAAGAGCCCCCTAGTGGCCCACATTCTGTTGCATCCAGGTGCACACTCCCAGGGACTTGGGCTCAGGGCAGTTGCCCAGTGTGGCCTCTGGGGCCACACAAAAGGAATGAATCCCCGCTTCTGTGCAGTAGCGCTGCCTCCGGGTGGGTCTTCTCTCGACTCCTGTGCGGGCCCATCCATAGCGGTCTGAGGGACCGTGGGATTGCAATTTTTTCCTGTGGAGAATCTTTCCCGATGAAGTTGGATGCAGAAGTCCCTTGCTCCTGGGAGACAGAGTGGGGTTAACAGGTAGTGGGAGAAGGAGGCAGGAGGGCCAAGGGGAGGTACTACTCAGCTTTCTCCCGTGGGACCTGAGGAACAGTTTCAAAACCACTAATGTACTGGAAAAATCCCAGATCAGGGCCTGCTCCAGATCTGCCGAGCCAGAGCCCAGAGGGATCAGGGAGGAAAGGGCAGGAGTTTGAGTTTGCATTTTTAAGACTTCCAGAGGAGGCCCTGACAGACCCTCCTGCCCTGTTACTGAATTGAGTTGGATGCGGTGGCTCACGCTTGTGGTCCAGGGGGCTCAGGAGGCTGAGGCAGGAAGATCGTGTGTTCAAAGCCAGCCTCAGTAACTTAGTGAGGCCCTAGGCAACTGAGTGAGACCCTGCCTCAAAATAAAATACAAAAAAGGGCTGGGGATGAGGCTCAGTGGTTAGGTGCCTCTGGCTCAGTCTCCATCCCCTACCCTCGTCCCAGAAAAGCAGGAGGAGAGAGGGAGCCTGCGGGAGGCCTTGCTGAAGGGGAACCAGACCTGAGCGGTGACGCTCTTCACACCCCTTCCCGGCCTGGACCCTCTGGCTGTGCCCCTCTGGCTGTCAGGATCCTGGAGAAGGGGTGGCCAGGTCTGGAGGCAGCTCCCGGGGGTGGGGGTGGGGACCAGGGTTTTCAGCAGAGTGCCAGGAATGTGGGGAAGGGGAAGGGACCAGGGCCAAAGGCTGGGGGCACGACTTCCCCAGGAGTTGGGGTGGGGCAGGCGGTGGCGGGGGACGTGCAGTGAAGTTGGTTGGTTTTTGTCAGATTTCCCACTTGAGTTGAAGGCTAAGCCTGTGCCCAGGGGTTGCCAACTAATTTCAGGATTAGTTTAAGCCAGAAATAATTGGGAAGGTAAAATTTGCAAAGAGAAAACCACATCAAACATTCAAAGACAGATGGAAACAGTTTCTGGATGACCCCGGACCTTCCTCCCACCTTTGAGTGACGGGGTTTGTCCTGTTCCAGAACTCTCTCCTTTGCAGACCTTTGGCCTAATGGCTGGAGTCATTCTTGCTCTAGCTGGGGAGGTGGTGCGGCAGGGCCTGCTCTTCCAGTTCTAGGAGGGCCTTGGAGGTGGAGAGGGCAGTGCCTGAGGTGTAATATGCTTTGGACAGGAGCACAGCCTGGACTTCCAGAGACTTCTGGACGCCAGCACCTACAAGGAGGCTTATCGGAGGGACATGATCCGCTGGGGGGAGGAGAAGCGCCGGGCCGACCCGGGCTTTTTCTGCAGGAAGATCGTAGAAGGCGTCTCCCAGCCCATCTGGGTAAGAGGTCACCTTGGCAGCCGGAGGACAACCTCTCTCCGCAGCCCTCGCTGTTCCCAGCCCCCTGTCTGCCCTGCCCTGGTCCTGGGCAAGTCCCCCGTCTTTCCCCAGGCGTCACAGCAGCCCCCACTCCTCTCGGTCTCTGGCTCTGGCTGTGTCCTGTGATCCCTTCATCGCACAGTGGCCTTTTACAGAGGAACACTAGTCACGCCACTGCTAGTCTGCAACACTTTGGTGCTGGACGCACACGCCTGTCATTTCAGCTACTTGGGAATACTGAGAGAACACTGGGGTGGGGGGACCCAAAACAAGACCCTTTGGGGGTTACCCATCATTCTTGTGAACAAAATCAGTCCTTAACTTCTGGACGTTGCTCCTGCTCCTTTCAGCCTCTTTACTCCCTGAGCTGCAGCTGCCCTCTCCTTCCCTGTTCCTTAAATAAATCAATCTCGTTTTGTTTTTCTTTCTTTTTTTGGTACTGGGGACAACCCAGGGGTGCTCAACCATTGAGTCGCATCCCCAACCCTTGTTTATTTTTTATTTTGACACAGGGTCTTGCTAAGTTGTTTAGAGCCTCACTAAGTTGCTGAGGCTGGTCTTGAACTTGCGATCCTGGGGTTACAGGCATGTGCCACTGTGCCCAGCTGCATTATAGGCTCTGAAGACAGGTGCATTTTACCACTCTAGCTTCAGCACGTGGCATAGTGCCAGCACCTAGTAGGTGCCTCCTGAAACCCTTGTGCAGCGCTCTATTCGGGTGAACAAGCGGTCTGCAGGGGGTCGGCACGCAGCAGTGTTCTCTCAGTGTGTGACCGGATGGAAGGAGGAACTGAGGCCAGCTGCTCTGTCCTAGCTGCTCTGGTGCTCACGATGCTGATGCCGGGGTGGATGCCGGGGTGGAGCCGCACAGTGGTTTGGTTTCTCTGGTATCCCCCTTCCCGCCAGCTGCAGCAACCTGTCTGTGTCCCTGCCCTGCAGCTGGTGAGTGACACACGGAGGGTGTCTGACATCCAGTGGTTCCGGGAGGCCTATGGGGCTGCGATGCAGACGGTCCGCGTGTTCGCCTCGGAGCAGAGCCGGCAGCAGCGGGGCTGGGTGTTCACGCCAGGTAAGCTGCTTGTAGTAGCATCTGTCCCCAGGGCTTGGTTCACAGGTGAGACACACTATGTGGAGGTCACGGACCCTGACCCCAGTGTCCTGGGCCTCCTGCTGGCTCCTTGGTAAGCCTGAGGACAGTGAGGGAGAGGTTCCCAGGAGGGGTCTGAGGCCTAGGGCTCAGGAGTGGGACGGCAGAGGGTGTTCTGGAGGGTCAAGGTCTCCCTGTGACTCTGACTTGGTCCCTTTACCCAGGCTGTCCTCTCAAGGCCGATGGGCTTCTCTGGGGGTCTGGCTGAGACCCACCCCGTGACCCTCCCCTTTGCCTTGCAGCTCTGTGGGGGCTGACAGCGGGGGGGAGGAAGCCCCCAGCGTAGTTCCTCTTGGTGCACACACCCGGTGAGGGGTGTCCCGAGGCGGGAGCTCTCAGCAGTCTCGGGGACGCTGGCCCAGCACTGGCCTCCAGCCTGCCTCTGGTCACTGTGCCACAGGAGCTCAGGGCAAGGGTACCACCCTGCTGCCTGCGGGTCTCCTGGGCCCTCCTGTCGGCCAGGCTGGGCTGAGCACCTTGCAGACAGCGGCTCACTGACCAGCGCCCCAAACCCACCAAGTGGACGCTGCTGTTCCCAGGCCTGGAAGGGCCACCGAGAAGGCCTCTGCTTCTAGCCCTGCACACGTGGCCTCCTCGGAGGACTGCATCAGACAGATGGAGGGTAGAAATGAACACAGCGGGGGCTGGGGGGGCTGGGGCTGGGGCTCAGTGGTAGAGCACTTGCCTGGCATGTGTGAGGCCCTGGGATGGATCCTCAGCACCACATAAAAATAAGTAAAATAAAAGTATTGTGTCCATTCTGTTAAAAAAGAAAGAAGGAAATGAACATGGCCGTGATTCACGCTAAAGTGTCATGCCTTTTGGGTTGTGTGTGGTTTTATTTTATTTTATTCTGGGACTGGGGATGGAATCCAGGAGTGCTCTACCACTGAGCCACATCCTCAGCCCTTCATATTGTTTTATTCTGAGACAGAGTGTCACTAAGTTGCTGAGGCTGGCTTTGAACTTGAGATGCCCCTGGCTTAGCCTCCCAAGTGGCTGGGTCACAGGCGTGGGCCACCATGCCCAGCTTGTTTGTGGTTTTCCATGATGCGGTTCACCCTCTGTGCGAAGTGGCAAGTGAAGAGTTCAGTCAGCTGGCCGTGGGCAGTGTTGGAGCGGGTGGGGATGCCCCCCAGGGGGGCAGAGCGTGACTTTGGGGCAGCAGTGAAGAGGCAGGGGGAGGACCCTCTCCGCCTGAGCCCGCTGGCCTCCACGTCTGCAGGGCTGGGGCCTGACTTCACCATGCCTCTCCACAGGGGTGGATGACGCTGAGTCGGAATGTGGCCTGGACGACTTTGGGGACTTTGACTGGGTCATCGAGAACCACGGAGATGAGCAGCACCTGGAGCAGCAGTTGGCCAAGCTGCTGAAATTCATCCACTCGAGACTTTAGCTGTCAGGCTCCGAAGTGAGCTGGGCGTGCTGGGCTGGCACGGGGTTGGCTCTGCAGGATGTGGGGGTCCCCACCCTGACCAAGGTGGGGGAGCAGACAGGGCCTGTCCAGATTTCTTGGGGCAAGGGCGGATGGTTGTCAGGCAAATCAGAGAACCTTGAGGGAGCTGGCTCTCTGTGGGGAAGGCGCCCGACTTCCCTGCCTCCTCAGGAGGACACTTGGAGGGCACAGGAGGGAGGATTCTGCGTGCTTGAAGCAGGAACATGGCCATTGCCACGGGAGCCAGGCCTGTTGGCTCTGGTGGCCCTCCCTGTCTGGATGTTCTCAGCCCCTTGTTCTGGGCAAGGACCCAGAGCTCCCTGGTGTGCTTACTAATAAACCTCCTGGGGACACACACGCAGAGCCGATCTCTCTCCTGTCCCCAGTGCCAACCTGGACCGCGTGGGGCTCGGAGGGCCCTGGGTGTCATGGTGGATGTGGGTCCTGCATCACCGTGCACCTGCTGGTTGGCATCCTGTGCCTGCACCCCGCAGGTGAGAGGCCTGTTGTGTTGCAGGTGGGGTTGGGATCTGAAGGTCTTACGCTCGGGGAGAGTTCCAAGAAAGACTTAGTGTCCCATACAGAGTGTCTCCAGAGAGTGTCCTCATGTTTATGTGGCTTTTCACAATCTCCAGATTTCATCATAGCACCCTGTGGGATGGGCAGGGACAGTGTTTTCCTGTGCATTGAGCATATGCCAAGAACTCAGAGCGGTCAAACAGTTGGCCAGGGTCAGAGGGTCAGGTGTCAGGGCTCAGAGTGAGATGCAGCCCCGATGCCTGGCCCAGCCCCATCCGCCACGTCGCTGTGAACATGGCACTAAGCCCCTCAGCCACTTGCCCTCCCTGGCCAAGTTGAAGTGCCCCAGCTCTGTAGCCCTGGCTTGTTCTCCTCCCCAGGTTCTGCCAGTGCTCACAGAAAGGGGGCCACAGAAGCGGTTGATGTTCAGTGTGACCCAGCACAACCCGGCACACCCTTCCCCATCACCACCACGTTGCTGGGCCCCCGACCCTGAGCGCACTACGAGGGGCAGGACCTGGGCTGTTCCCCAAAGCGCTCTCAGCTAGGGGAGGGACAGATGTGTACCCCAAGGTGCCAGAATGCTGAACTCCATGCCAGAGAGAGCCTGAGGGGAGGTGGCTGGGACCCAGTGGCACTCCAGGCCCCACACGCCCAGGTGAGCCCTGGCCCTCTGTGCTGGGCGCACTGTCCCTGCTGCTAGGGAATCTTCCTCTGAGCCAGAGCAGACGCTGGTGAACGAGCCCAGTCATGGAAGTGACCCAAAGTCACCGGGTCCAAGTCCAATGGAGGTCAGGTCTTTGGATCCCACACTGGGACAAGTGTCCCAGAGGAAAGGTGGGGCAGGGGTCTGCCTGCAACTCTGGAAGAGCCCTGAGCTGGAGACTCAGGGTTCCCAGGGGCCCCAGGGCCACTGGTCCAACAGTGACCTGAAGTGGGACCCCTCAGGGGTCTCCCCAAAAAGACACTGAGTGAATCTCAGCATAGAGCCACACAGAACCCGAGGTGATCGTCAAAGCTCCTACTTCCTGTAGGTTGTTTCTATTTATTGTTGATTGATTGATAGAAGAACAGTTCCCTTAACAAGGGTGTATGGGTGAGGTGCGGGGAGCTGTGGCAGGGCTGCAGTCAGATGAGGCATTGTGGCCTTGCCCTCGACTGCCCTGGAGGTTGGGCAGAAAGGTGTCCTGTGTCACTCTCGGGCTTGGCAGAAGGTTGTGCAGGGCATAAGGAAGGCAGAAAAGGCTTTGGGGTTTAGAAAGAGGGAGGTGCTTGTGGGAGGGAAGGACGGTGGGTACAGGGTTGGCCTGAAGGTGGCATCTTGGATGGTGTTGGGGGCCTAGAGGGATTGACACAGTTAGGAGAGAGGAGCCTGACAAGGACAGGAGGCAGAGCCGACCCAGCAGGGAAGGACACAGGTGTCTGGCCAGGGAGAGGAAGGGGGAGCTAGGATAGGTTTCTTTTTTGGTACTGGGGGTTGAACCCAGGGTGCTCAACCACTGAGCCTCACCCCAGCCCATGTTTATATTTTATTTAGAAACAAGATCTCACTGAGTTGCTTAGGGCCTCACTAAGTTGCAGAGACTGGATTTGAATTCATGATCCTCCTGGCTCAGCCTCCTGAGCTGCTGGGATTTTAGGTGTGCGCAGCCATGCCTGGCCCCATGGTAGTTTGAAGAGGGGAAGGAGCCGGTGATGTGCTCAGTGGTAGAGTCCAGCAGCCTGGGGTCCTAGGTTCAATGCCCAGCATTGCAAAAGAGGATTAAAAAAGAAGGAGAAAAAAGACGGGTAGGGAGAACAAACAAGGAGAAATTCCACAAGGTTCCAAGCAACACGAGACAGGCCCGGGGAGAGCCAGGGTTCTTGGAAAGCAGACAGATTGGTGATGGTGTCCAGCCTCGTTCTGACTCAGCCCACCATGTTCTCGACAGTCAAACTGGCTCCACTCGAGAAGGGGGCAGAGGTACCCATCCAGCGGCAGAGTTGGAACCTCCTGGTTGTGGGTGAGGAACCACGTGCTGCCAGGTGTGATCACCTCCTGGGTCCCTGCGTGTCTCACCATGCATGCCATTGCATCCATTTCCTGGGCTCCTGGCATGGGCCACAGTGGCCCTAGGAGCTGAGGGACACAGCTGCAAGAGAGACATGGTCCCTGCCACTGGGGAATCTGCCTTCCAGTGAGAAGACCAGGAAGAAGACACAGGTGGGTCCAACAGAACCTGGCACCGAGGGGCCACAGCAGTCCCCAGAGATGAGGAACACAGGCCTGTGCCCAAGGCTGTGGTTACTGCCCTCCCCTGGGGGACGTCCCTCTGTGTGAGGGAATGTGCTGGTACCTCCTTGCTTCTGAAGGCGGTCAACCCCTGCCTTCTCGGGCCATGAGGTAAAGCTCTAGATGGACGTGAACCTGCCAAATGTGGTACCAGGGTAAGGGCTCACTGAGAGTTAAGTGAGAAGAACAGGAGGCGGGGTGGCATGGCCAGGGTGGGGGGCTGGGGGTCTCCTGTGGAGGAGCAGAGAACCCTGGGAGGGGGGCCTGCTTTCTGAGGAGTGACAGGCTTGAGATGTGGGAGTCAGAGTCCAGCCCCACCTGGATGGACTGGCACTGATGCCTTTAAAGGGTGGCCCAGTGGCTGATCAGAGCTGCCTCTGCTGGACTCGCAGTTCTTCCGCACTGTGTTGTTAGCTGCCACTTCTCTAAATATGACTTTAGTCCCCCATGTTATCACGGGGGATTTAGCTGCTTGTCTGTGTGTGTGTGTGTGTGTGTGTGTGTGTGTGTGTGTGATTTTTATTTATTTTTTTGGTACCAGGGATTGAACCAGGGTTGCTTTATCACTGAACCACATCCCCGGCCCTTTTTATATTTTATTTAGAGATAGGGTCTCACTGAATTGCTTAGTGCCTTCCTAAGTTGCTGAGGCTGGCTTTGAACTTGCAATCCACCTGCCTCAGCCTCCCAAACTGCTGGGATTATAGTTGTGTGCCACCAGACCGGCTGGCTGCTTCTATTTTAAGACATTCTCCTCACCCTACTACTATTCTTTGCTAGCTTCGTGGTTAAAATCTCAGAGAATAGTTATTTTTAAATATTATGTATATATTCTTTTAATCCTTTATAACACTAATATTCTTTTAAGATTTTTTATTATTCCACTTCTAAATAGCTTTATTGAGATATAATTAGCATAATAACTGCACTTATTTAAAATGTACAATTGGGTAACTTTCAACATACGTATACATCTGTGAAACTTATGACAATGACATGTCCATCACCCTCCAGATCTCCTGGTATTCCGTCTGGTCCCTCCTCTCACCTCTCCCTGCCTCTCCTCCCTCATTCACAAGCAATCAACCATTGATCTCCTTTCCGTCTCCATAGAGTAGTTTGCATTTCAAGAATTTTGTGTAAGACATCATAGAGTGTCAGTTCTGTTTTGTCTGCTTCTTCTATCATATAATTATTTTGAGATTCGTCCACATTATTGCAGGTATCAAGAATTCATTCTCACAAATAACACACACACACACACACACACACACACACAAAAGAGAATTCATTCCCAGTAGAATGAATGGGACATCACTTTCCTATGTTCATATATGAATACACGATGAGTGAAACCCCATATCAGGTACAACCACAAGAATGTGTGTATGACATGTCAAAATACACTCTAGTGTTATAAAAAGAAAAATAAATAAAGAATTAATTCCTTTTTGTTGCTGGTATGTGGCATGCCTATACCGTAATTGTTTACCTGTTCGCCTGTTGATGGACATCTGGATTGTTCCCAATGTTTGGAGAAGACAAAGCAACTATGAACATTCATGTACAATTCTTCCTATGTACACGTACTTTCATTTCTCTTGGGTAGGTACATTTTTAATTTTTTTTAAGAAACTGCCAAACCGTTTCTAAAGTGGCTAGGCCACACTGCCACCAGTAGTGAATGAGAGCTTTGGTTAGTCTGCATCCTTACCAGTACTTCAATTTTTAAAAATTTTAGCCATTCTGATATATGTGTAGTGGTATCTCACCAGCATTTCATTTGCATTTTCCTGATGATGATTGTGATACAAAACCCATATTCATGTTTGATTAACTCTCAAAAAGCTAGAAATAGAATGGAATGTCCTCAACCTGATAATGAATATCTACACAAATTCTACACTCAGCAGTGTGTGTGTGTTTGCTGGTGAAATACTAAGTACTTTCACTGGAGGTTGGAGCAAGGCACGATGTCTGCTCTCTTCACCTCCTCAACATTCTGATGGCGGTTCTAGCTCATGCAATAAGACAAAAAAAGAAATCAAAGGCATCCAGATTGGGAAAGGAGAAATGAAACTGTTCACAATGATATGATCATGTATGTAAAACATGTGATGGAATCGCCAAAAAAAGCTACTGGTACTGATAATGAGTTCAATAAGTTTGCAAACTACAAGATCAATAACAAAAATGAATTGTTTCTAGTTGTCAGCAATAAGCAATCAAAAATGGAGAAAATAAAGCTGATTACAGTAGCACAGAAATGTGAAGTAGAGAGAAAACTGACATAACACAGGTAAGACCTGTACACTGAAGACTACAAAACACTGCTGAGAGAAATTAAAGAATTAAATGAGCATAAGATTATATGGTTATTGACAGGTTAGAAAACTCAGTATTTTCATTATTCATTTTTTAAAATTTATTTTTAGCTATAGGTGGACACAATATCTTTATTTTTTATGTGGTGCTGAGGATCGAACTCAGTGCCTCACACATGGTAGGCAAGCGCTCTACCACTGAGCCCCAACCCCAGCCCCTCATTATTCATTTTTCAAAAAGTTATGTATAGGGGCTGGGGATGTGGCTCAAGCGGTAGCGCGCTCTCCTGGCATGTGTGCGGCCCGGGTTCGATCCTCAGCACCACATACAAACAAAGATGTTGTGTCCACCGAGAACTAAAAAATAAATATTAAAAATTCTCTCTCTCTCTCCTCTCTCACCCTCTCTTTAAAAAAAAAAAAGTTATGTATAATTAACTGGATGTGGTAGTACATGCCTGTAATCCCAGTTGCTTGGGAAGCTGAGGCAGAAAGATGGTAAGTTCCAGGCCAGCCCCAGGAATTTAGCAAGACCCTCTTCCAAAATAAAAAATAAAGAGGACTGTATATAATTCCATACAACGTACCGATCCATCTTAAGTGTATAGTTCCATGAGTTTTGACAAATGCACTGGCTGTATAACAACCCCTAATTGAGATAGAAATCATTTCTAACATTTTAGAAAGTTACATTTTAATCCTTCCTATTCAATCCCTCCCCTCCCAGAAACAGATGATTCTGCTTTGTTTTGCCTGTTCTAGAGTTTCCCGTAAATGGCTACCGTCTCGTTTTAAACCGAATTTATGAGCATCCTTCATTTTTTAGACTTCGCTGGTTTTCTCCTTTCAATCTTTTAGTGGTACCTGGGCTTCCTCATTTTTGAATTTTTAAAACTTTGATTCCTCTCCCTGCGGTCGATGGGTCTCCAAATGTTGTCTTTTCATAAAGCTGCGTGAGTGATACATTTCCCAAACCCATGTCTATGAGAGAATGGCATTTTATTGTCCCCACCTGTGTACTATGGCTGCACAGGATCCATGGCCGCTTCCCTGCCTGCTAGTGTCTAGGTTGCCTGGTCTGAGGTCGCCTTGACTTTTGTTTCTTTGAAGGTAAGCGACCTCCTTTTTCTGTCTTTTATTTTTGACATTCAAACTCTGGCATTACCCAAGGTAGAACATGGACACATTTTAAGAAAAGGCTGGTGACTTATTGTTCCTTGTAAAGCATCATGGAATAATGAGATGGAGATTTAAATGTCTTGTCTATTGGAGCGCTTGCTGCATCCGAGGCAGTCACCTTGGGCGTTGGGCTCTGAGGATGTTTGCCTCTGCCAAAGGACCTGGCTGCAGTGATGGCAGATTCTCTTCCTCTGAGGATCTGGACTTTTGGAAACAACAGAAGACAACTTGGTGCTAAAGTCCGGTGAAGCGGGCAGGGGTGAAGGATGCGCCTTGTTTACAGGAAAGATAGTGCCTACCATGTACCCATTCTAAAACTCCGCCCAATAATTATTTCATTAATTTGGGGGCTTGGAACCCAGTTCTCATGTATGCCACGCAAGGGCTCTAGCATTACCATTGAGCTACCCAGCCTTTTTATTTTTTATTTTGAGACATGGTCTCCCTAAATTGCTGAGGCTCTCACTGAGTTGCCGAGGCTGGCCTTGAACTTGCGATCCTCCTGCTTCTGGTTCTGAGTTAATTCTTAGAGAAGAAGATGCCTTAGCATCCATGCCTCGGTACCTTTCATATGCCATTCACTGTGCCTGAAGTGCCCTTCCTGGTTGCTTGGGTTTGGACCCTCTCCATTCCCAGGGTGCGGCACCTTGTGTACTTTCTCCCTCTTCCACCAGCTGGCGAGCAATTATGAAACATTTTTTTTTCTTTTGAATCTCTGGTGCCTGGCACCTAGTAGGTCTTTTCTTTTTTTGGTACCAGAGATTGAACCCAGGAGTGCTTAACCACTGAACCACATCCTCGCCTGAGAACACTCAGGGTCACCCCAGGGGAACTGTGCTGCACGAAATAATCACACAAGAGACAGAGAGTCTTTTTCTTTGGGAACCTGTGTTGGCTCCTGTGACCTGAAGGGTCTGCAGAAAGAGAGAGAGAGCTGACCCCTTTTATCTAGGAGAAGCCATTCAAACGAGGCAGGGGGTCAGGTTTCAGGGGGCTGAGCCTAGCTCCAGGATGTCTGCTGTCAGCAGGTTGACTGACCTCTAGGAAGGCCACACCCAAGGGCAGAGCAGGAGAAGCGGACACACAGAGGCCTTTCCATGGAACATTCTATCCCACAGGGCAAAGGGGTCGTATCACCAAGGAACAGGTGAGTGTAGCTGAACCCCACGGGTGACACTCCTACACCTGAAGACATGCCTTCCACTTCCAGAGCTGGGACAACACCGAAGTCACCACGAAATGTCGTGGCTGGTCAGAGCCTCTCGCTTCAGGCCTGGAAGGCGTGGGTCATTCCGAGTGGCTCCCACACCAGCCCTCGATTTTTACATTTTTCATTTAGAGACGGGGTCTTGCTAAGTTGTGCAGGGCCCGCTCAGTTGCTGAGACTGGCCTTGAACTTGCAGTCCTCCTGCCTCAACCTCCTGTGCTGTGGATCACAGGCATGTGCCACCAGGCCTGCCACCTGGGCCACCTAGTAGGTCTTTTCTTTTTTTGTGGTGCTGGGGCTTGAACCCTTGTGCATGTGAGGCGAGCACTCTGCCAACTGAGCTATGTCCCCAGCCCCACCTAATAGGTCTTAAGAAACGTTTCTGAAAAAACAAAACAATAACTGAAAGTGCTGGGAAATGCCGTGCTCTCCGAGGCTCGCTGTCGAGCGGTCGGCACCATCTGGGCGTCTCGAGTCAGGGGGCGTCTGAAGCAACAGCAGCCTGTCTCCCGCTGCAGCGCTCTTTTTCCTACACCAGTGGCAAATGTTTGTCAGCTCTCAGGGGACAAAAAAGCCCTGATTGGTAGCATTTGATCTTTTCTGAGGTGTAAAAACTTCCGAGATGGCTGATTTCAGGCAACCAACGGGATGTCAACTGGCCAGCAAAATTCCTGACCGTTTAAAACTTGGCCCTTGCAAACCAGCAGAAGCTGGCGACTCTAATGCACCTGTGTAAAATCCTCTAATTCATTCAGCATTTGGACAGCCCTTTTGCTGTTTATTTACTACTATTATTTTTAACATTATTATTATCATTAATAGTAATAGTAGTAGTAGGGCTTAAACCCAGGGGTGCTCTACCACTGAGCTACACCCCCAGTCCTCCTTTTTTTTTTTTACCACTTGTATTTTTTTTGGGGGGGGGGAATGGTCATGCTGGGCATTGAACCCAGGGCCTTGTGCATGCAAGGCAGGCACTCTGCCAACTGAGCTATGTCCCCAGCCCTTTTTTTAAAAAATATATATATATATTTTGATGTCGATGGACCTTTATTTTATTTATTTATTTATATGTGGTGCTAAGAATCAAATCCAGAGCCTCACACAAGCCAGGCAAGTGCTCTACCACTGAGCCACAACCCTAGCCCCACCCCCAAGTCCTTTTTACTTTTTATTTTGAGACAGGGTCTTGCTAAGTTGCTGAGGCCAGCCTTGAACTTGGGATCCTCCTGCCTCAGTCCCAAGTCACTGGGATCACAGGTGCGTGCAACCACACCCAGTCCCCCCCTTTAATCTTTTAATTTGTTATTTTTGGTTATGTCTGACAGTAGAGTGTATCTTGACATACATACGTGGAGTAGAAATATTTGTCCTGTCCCCTTGTGACCTGATAACAAGTAACTGGGAGGGAGTTGAGTGACATTTGTTATAGGGGGACCCACGGCTCTCTCTCATGGTCTAGTTTTGCAATTTAGATGTTTAATCCTTTCTCTTCAGGTGAGTCCAGGGAGCGTCCAGGCAGAGGTGGGTTCCTGGCCAGGAGGTGGGAGGTGGATCCGTGACCTACTTCCTGATCCATTATTTTGTCATCGGTGGCCTGTGGAAGGTCTGTGTAGCAACTGTGTGACACTTTCTGAGGGCTCCTGGATATAGGACGTAATAGAATGTCAATGTTACAACAGGCCTCAGGCATCTAGCTCTAAAACTCTTGTTTGCAGACGAGAAACCGAGTCCCAGAGAAGGAAATGGTTTGCTCTAGGTCACACAGCAATTAGTGGCCATGCCAGGACGTGGCTCCAGGCCTCTTGAACTACGGCTCAGTGTTCCTCCCCGACTCTCAGGGTCACCGAGAGAGCACGCACCTGTGCCCCTAGTTAGAGGATGGCAGAGTGGTCAGCCTGAGCCTCTGGGAGCTCGGACTGTCCCCCGCTTCCTGGCCTTTTCCAGGCCTCCTTGAGAAGGCCAAGCCACCTGCCTGCGCCACATGTCCTGCTTGGTGGATCAAGCCGCAGCAGGGTGAGGATGTGACAGAGTCAGTTCCCAGAAGGGAATAATTCAGGGTGCTGGGGATGAGGGGGAGGGAGAGGCGGGTGCAGACTTGGACCTGCTGTTCCTTGGAGGCAAGACTGGTGTGGTAAGGTTCCTGCCCTCTACCATGGCTGCTGGCCATTTGGGCATGGACAGTGTCTGCTGAGTGGAGACATTCCCAGCAATGTCCCTCCACCGCGGTGCCTCTGGGGAGTTTCCAGACACAGCTCGACCTCAGCCAATGGCATCGCTGGCACTTTAAGGATCCTGCTGCAGGGGCTGCCTGGCCCTGCAAGATGGTTGGGAGGCCTCGGGACAGCTGGCTCGGACTGGACATTGTTCTAGCAGATCCGGGATGTTCCAGGAACGGTGCTATAAATCCTGTTGAGTATTGGCCAAATGAGCCAGGAGGGAAGGGAGCCAAGGCCTTGGATCCGTCTGGCAAACTCATCACCGGCACCTGTACTCTCTAAGAGAGCACGGGGGGGGGGGGTGCTCAGAACCTTGCCTGGTGGGTGGGTGGGACCTCACTGGGTGGCAGAGGACGTCGACTCGGGTCAGGTGCTCTGTAGTTCACCAAGTGTTTTCCTGCATATTATTTATTCGATTTTTGCCATAGCTCCAGTCTTGTTCCCATTTTTATTTTATCTTTATTTTTATTTTTTTTTTGTTCCCATTTTTAAAGTGTAGAAACGAGGCCAGAGACAGGCAGAGTGACTTTGCCCAGCACACTCTGCAGCCAGCCTTGATTCCCGTCTGTCACTCCCTGTGGGACCTTGAGCAAGTCAGGTCACCTTTCTGAACCTCGGTTCCCACCTGTGAAATGGAGATAAAGCTACTTTATTTTTTGGTACCAGGGATTGAACCTAGAGGCACTTGGCCACTGAGCCACACCCCCAGCCCTATTTTGTACTTTATCTAGAGACAGGGTCTCACTGAGTTGCTTAGCGCCTGGCTTTTGCTGAGGCTGGCTTTGAACTCTCGATCCTCCTGCCTCAGCCTCCTGAGCCGTGGGATTACGGGTGCCACTGCTCCTGACTCGTGCTCCTTTCTGTAAAGGGTTGTGCAGGAGCACGGTGCTTGCCCATATTAGGATCCCGACAACTTGAACTTAATCCTTTTTCCCTTGCCCCAAATCACACAGCCAGAGACAGGGGAGTTGGGCCCAGGTTGAACTTCGATTCCCTTTTTAGTGTTCTGTTTTTCTCACTGTACTTTTTGGCATATGTAAGACAAAGTTGAGATTTTTGGAAAAAGGAATTCTATTAAGACACCGAGGGGCCTGGATGCGGTGGCGCAGGCCTGTCATCCCAGCAACTCGGGAGGTAGAAGCAGGAGGATCTCAAGTTTGCAGCCAGCTGGGTGACGTAGGGAGACCTTATTCCAAAATCAAATCAAATCGAATAAAATAAAGAAAAAGGGCTGGGGGTGTAGCTCCGGGCTAGACACTTGCCAACTGTGTATGAAGCCCTGGCTTTGATTCCTAGGGCTGAAGAAGAAGAAAGGAAACAAACAGACAAACAAAAACCCACCCACCCACCCACCCACCTAACAAACAAAACAAAGCAAAAAAGAAAAAAAAAGAAAAAAGAAAAGGAAAGGAAAAGGTTCGAAAAGGGGAGCACAAAAATGTAAACCTGAATGTGTGAGCAAAGGGCAGACAGGTATAGTATGCTCTGGTGACTTGCTCAGGGCTCAGCTTCCTCTGCCCCTGTTCCTTGTCCCCTTTCAGCATGCCTGGCTCAAACTTGCAAATGCCCTAGAGGACCTGCCCAGAAAGTTTTTTGATGTGTGCAGTTCTGGGGGTTGGAACCTAGGGGTGCTCTACCACTGAGCCACACCCCCAGCCCTTTTAATTTCTGTTTTGAGAAGGGGCCTTGCTAAGTTGCTGAGGCTGGCCTGGAACCCGTGATCCTCCTGCCTCAGTCTCCTGATTCTCTGGGATCACAGGTGTGAGCCACCACCCTGAGGTGAGGCGTTTTTACTTGACCACACTAAAAAGGGCATGCCTGGCACAAGTCAGGTGCAATTCAGGCCTTGGTCATACCTGGTTTCTCTTTGTCAATCATTTTTCCTGGTTTCTCTCTGTCAATCACTTTTCATTTTTGCGACTTGTGGTCGGATTGAACTTGACCTGCTCAAAAATCACATGTTCAGTTACCTTCGGTTCCTATAAGCCAAGCTGATTAGGGGTCCAATTCTCCCTTCCTTTCAATCTTCCATTCATCTACCCGTCCAAACATCCATCCGTCCCCACTCCTCTGTCCATCCAGCATCTGTCACCCACTGCACGTGAGTCAGGATGTGTGAGGTGAGCAAAACTGAGGCCTCACCTTGGTAAGCTCACAGATGAGCTGGGGAGATAGGCAAGAAAATACCACGGTCATGTGCTGCCACTCACTAAATACAGACACACACACATACACACACACACACACACACACACACAGAGACACCCACACTTACACATTTTAATGTCTTCAGGGGGCGGGAGGGACGGTGATGTGCAGGTGCATGGAATTGCAGAGTCTTGGGAACTGGATGTCCTGTCTCCCCCAAGCCAAGCAGGCCATGGTGACCTTCCCTTCCTGCAGTCGAGGGGAGACCTTGGGGGGACTAGCAGCCTCACTTCCCCACGCCCCAATTCTTCCATTTTCTTCACCATACGACACACCTGGGCTTGGTTTTCACCCTCTACTTATGTCCCAGGGAGGGCTTGACCTCTCCCAGTGGTGGCCAGGATGGATGGTGATGGTCATCCTTATGTCTTGGTTCTGTGACTCCCTGGGACCCGCCTTTGCTTTAAGAAGCCCTGTTCCTGTTTACCTCTGTGGACCTCCTCCCTTCCCCGCAGGCAGTCGGCACACCACAGACGGACGTCCCGGGAGAGAGACCTGCGAGGCCTGTTCTCACAACTAGGTGCTTGCTGTTAGCTGGGGGAAGGTGTGTTTTGGGGGATATCCAGGAAGTCCCCGTTCCTGGGCTCAGTCACCCCTAGGATGATCCTTCTGGTGCCCTGCCCTCCAGCCGTCCTGAACTGTCTGCTCCCGGTTCCTGGAAGTCGCCTTTCGTACCTTGGAGAGCTCTGAGCTCTCTTCCCAGAACACTCTTGTCCTTTCTGTCCTCTTGCTCTGGCTCTCTGCTCGCACGTCACTTCCTGCCCTGAAACTCTTCCTCCTCCCCCTCCCCGGGATGAGGCGTCCTGGCTGTGGGATTCCACGGCCCCCTCCTCTGCTTCCCAGCCCGAGTGGAGGTCAGCTGAGTCGCACCCCCCAGAGCTCTGGGAGGCCAGGCCCCGGGCCCTCTCGCTGCTGTGTCTCCTTGTCCTGTAGGTGGCCAGTCAGTGTCATTGCACAAGTGAACTAGAGTGTCGGGAGGACATGGCTCTTGCCTCTGTCCCTCTTGCCTTTGTGGGGGCCTGCTGCGGGCCCTTCCCCATGCCCAACAGCCCCGTGCCTGGCTGGCCGGCTGTGACTTGGCTGCATCAGTTAGTTTCTTTCCTCTGGTTTTCCCGGGTTCTCCCCGTCTCTCGAGTACCATGTCAGCTCTTCCCTCCCCTTTGTTCCTTGATGCTGTACAAGTTGAACTCGACGCCATTGAAACTGCTTCTCGAAGGTCACAGCTTGGTTCAGTTTTCATCAGGACCCATCTGCCTGGTCTGGTCTGATGGCTCTCGCCCTCCTCCCTCCCTCCCTCCTCATCCCTCCCTTCTTTCCTTTTTCTTTTCTCTTCAGTACTGGGGATTGAGCCCAAGGATGCTCTACCACTGAGCTATATCCCCAGCCCTTTTATTTTATTTTATTTTGTGATGGGGTCCTGCTAAATTGTTGAGGGTCTTGCCGAGTTGCTGAGGCTGGCCTCCAACTCAGATCCTCCTGCCTCAGCCTCCTGAGGAGCTGAGGCGGGCACCGGTCCCTCAGCTTCACATCCTCTTTCTTAAAGTCGCTTTGGTTCTCCTCCCGTTTTGCTTCTGTCTTTTCCATTTCTTTTTTTTTTTTTTTTTTTTTTTTAATATTTATGTTTTAGTTCTCGGCGGACACAACATCTTTGTTTGTATGTGGTGCTGAGGATCGAACCCGGGCCGCACGCATGCCAGGCGAGCGCGCTACCGCTTGAGCCACATCCCCAGCCCTGTCTTTTCCATTTCTGACTCGTCCTCTCTTGTCCTAGAAATGCAGGTGTCCCTCAGGTCCTTGCCTGCTGTCCTTCCACTTTCCTCTTCCCTCGATGGCCCTCCTTGACGTGGATGACTCTGGATTATATTTAAAAGATAATAATAATAGAAGTGCTGAGCTTCATTCTCTTTAGACCAGGCAGTTCCTTCGTTTCAGGCAAATTGCCCAAAGGGGTCCTTTCATGACGCGAGTCTGGGGTAGGCATCCGCGGTCGTGTTGGGGAGAAGGCAGCCCAGGTCACCTGAGTGTGCTCCTGTGGTCCAGCCCCTGCTGGGTGACCTCAGCTCTGGGGCAGCAGTGGAGCCGCAGCTGGGTCTTTCTGGGTGGGTCGGGGGCTGCGGGGAGCAGCAGTTCTCCAATCTGTGATTTGGAGGACCCTGAGCTGCAGACTGCTCTTGGAGCCCCGTTGGGCCAGTCGCTTAGGGACTGTCCAGAGCAGAGGTGGAGAGGGCCACCAGTGCACCCTACAAGCATGCCCACAGCTGGTCCTGCAGGGGACGCCGAAGCCAGGGCCACCAGGACCTGGGGCAGCGCCACGAAGGAGGGCAGACAGGGAGGACTGCGGGTGGCCGACCTGAGTGGCCACGCCGTCTGCAGGAGCCACGAGTGTCCACGTCCAGTTCCCGGCACCGGGCCAGTGTCTGCCAGGGGATAGAGGAGTGCAGGGCCTGGGCCGCTGTCCTTGGGGCCATGGCGCACGAGCGCCCCCTGTTGTCAGGGCTGGGGTTTCCTGGGCAGATTCTCTGCGGGCGGGCGGCTGGGGCTCCTCCTCAGGGCTCAGAGGCGGGTTGGATGCTGTCAGGGCTGGGGGACCGGCTCCCTCTCCTCTGGGTGGTGCTCGGTCCCTCACCCCAAGTGAGAGCACAAAGGCTGGGCCAGCGCCTCCGCCCTGCACATCTGTGCAGCTGTGGCCAGAGGCCTGGGGGCCAGACTTCCGAACTTCTCCAGGACATGAGTAAAGGTAGAAAACTCTCCTGCCCCCTCGCTGCTCCCGTGAACGCACCTTTACAGTGACATCATGAGAAAACACTCACACTCAGTCGCTAACATATCAAGGTGGATGGAATTCAATCATCGTACATCTCCGGGTATTCTGTGGATGAGAGGTGACTGGATGAGGAGTAAAGACAGATACCATCATTAAATCATCACGCAGTTTTCCATAGAATCTATTCATTTTTTTTGCCTTTATGTCGGCAGAATCACAGATTATTTGTTTTGGTCAAGATTTTCACCTGATTTAATTTGTGTGCTGGTAGTCGTAGCGATCTAAAAGGTAACAGTATACAAGGCAGTTTCCAAAAAGTACAGCATATGAGTATTTTCTCATTAAAATGTAATTTGAAATAAAGGTAAAGCATTCAGAGGCTAAAGTTAATTTCCATACATTCCCAGCAGTTTGCGGGGTGGGGGGGTGGGGGGGTTGAGGCAAGAGGATGACAAGTTCCAGGACAGCCTTGGCCACTTAGACCCTCTTAAAATAAAACAAACAAAGGAGGGACTGGGAACATGGCTCAGGGGTGGAGCACCCCTGGTTGGAGCCCCAGTACCAAAACAAAGCAAAACAAAAAACCAGGACCATGGTCTTTAAAAAGTCCCTCCTCTTTTAACGGTCCACGACGGCCATGGTCTGAATGCTTGTGTCCCTTCAGACTTCATGTGCTGGAGCCTAAGGTGATGTCATTAGAGGCAGGGCCTTGGGAGGTGAGTGGGATCAGTGACCTTGGAGAGGAGGCCTGAGGGGGCTTGTTTGTTCTCCTCTGAGGAACAGGCCCCCATCAAACATGGAATCTGCCGGCACCTTAATCTTGGACTCTCCAGCCTCTAGAAAAAAGAGCAACACATTTGTTGTTTATAAATTACTGGGTCTAAGGTATTATGTCACAGCAATCTGAATACCCTAAGATCTCTCTCTCTCTCTCTCTCTCTCTCTCTCTCTCTCTCTCTCTCTCTCTCTTACTGGGGGTCAAACTTACTGGGGATCAAACCCAGGGGTGCTCTACTTCTGAGCTACACCCCTAGCCCTTTTTAAATTTTGTTTGGAGACAGAGTCTCACTAAGCCACGCAGGTTGACCTTGAACTTGTGATCCTCCTGCCTCACCTTTGAAGCAGCTGGTATCGCATGGGGCCCCACCAGGTCTGGCTCTGGCTTGGTGTTTGAGGGCAGGGCACGGCTCGGTGTTGGAGCCCTTGCCTGGCCTGTGTGAGCCCTGGGTCCCAGCCCCAGGACCCAAAAGAGACCCAGAAAACCAACTCTCCTTCACCATCACCCCAACCCCAGGAGGACTCAGGATGGAGCTTCAGGCAGTCGCCTCTGAACCTCCGTATTTTCACACTCAAGAGTCTTACAAATGATTTAATATTGAAAATATCCTCGACCACCACGGCACCAGTGGGGAAGGCTCGTTCAGGAGTACCTGCACAGTCGTGATTGAAACAGGAAGGAAGAACACTCAGTACCGCATGTTGTTGTGCTATCAGAAAGGATTTGACGAATTAATTAATCTGTCTTTTCTTTTACCTAAGCCCGTCTCCCCTGAAATCCTGCCTGCACTCTACAGCGCGGTTTACCTCCAGTGCTGGCTGAGCCTCGACCCACACACCTGCAGAGCACTTGGGGTTTGCGGCCTCTGTTTGGAAGACGTCAGGTAAGAGAAACGGAGAAACCCAAGTCACAAAAGAGGATGTTGGGCTTCTGTGGTGGATTGTGCCAGCACAGAGCTGAGCTCCCGAGAGACTGAGGCACCTGTGCATGGGTGTGTGGGCGTGCTCACCTGCGTGTGTGTTGTATAACAGCTTGGTTACAATGGTAGTCATGCACCGCACCACGCACCTATTTAAAGGGAATAGTTCAGCCAGGAGCAGTGGTGTAGGGTTGGAATCCCAGCTACTAGAGAGGCTGAGGCAGGAGGATCCCAAGGTCAATGCCAGCCTGGGTGACTTAGCCAGATCCTGTGTCAACATTAAAAATAGAAAGGACTGGGATATAGCTCACTGGTTGAGCACCTCTGGATTCAATCCCTAGCATCACACACACACACACACACACACACACACACACACACACAGAGTTCAGTGGTTTTTAGTGTATTCACAGAGCTGTTCAACCATCACCTCTCATTCCAGAACATTTCCATCACCTCTGCCAAAACCCTGTACCCATTAACAGTCCCTTCCTATTCTCTCCCCCCCTAGTCCCCTGTCAACCATGAATCTCCCTTCTGTCTGTGAATTTGCCTATTCTGGGCATTTTATGCCAATGGAACCACCATTTGTGGTCTTTTGTGATTTCTTTCTTGCATTGCAGAGCGTTTTCAAGGCTCCTCCATGTGTGATGGGATTTGATACTTCATTGTCTTCATTACTTCATTTTTTCTTTTCTTCTTGAGGGTACTGGGGATTGAACCCAGGGGTGTTTTATCACTGAGCTAGACCCCCAGCTTTTTAAATTTTATTTTGAGAAAGGGTCTTGCTAAATTGCTGAGGCCTCATGCCTCCGCCTCCAGTGTAGCTGGGATTATAGGTACGAGCCACTGTGCCTGGCTTCACTCCTTTTCATGGTTGAATAATATATCAAAGAATGGGTTCATCACATTTTGCTTATCCATTCATTGACTGATAGACATCAGGGTTGTTTCCAGTTTTGAGGAATTATGGATCATGCTGCTATTAACTATTCATATATAAGTTTTGGTATGTTTTTAGTTCTCCTGGGTATCTAGGATTGAAATTGCTGGGTCACCTGCTTCTTTAACGTGTGGGTGCGTGCACAATGTCTCAGGGCAGGACTCTTTGGCCCTGGTTTAAGGATGGTACTGGCTTGGTCTCTTCTGTACCGTGGGGAATGGAAAAAAAAAAAACAAAAACCAGCTTTGGTCACACGGGAGCCAGGTGGCCAGAAAATGGAAGGGCTGTCACTGTGGAAGATGACCAGTCATCATAATCTGGACATTGAAATGAAATGTGACTCTTCTGTCTGAAGGCGCTGACAAACTGGTTACAGGGCCATCACCCTCCCGATCACCCAGGCTGAAATTTCAATCCCCGTTTTGTGAATTCTGTCTCATCAACAGGAGTGCCCACATCTGTCTCCTCCTCTCCACTCCCGGTTCCACTGTCCTCGTTCGACCTCACTTTATTTATGACTTCTCGTTTCCTCTTTACGTTTTCTGATTCAGAGCTAATGCACAGATACACAAACCCCAAACACCGCAGAAATACAGCAGGAAGAAAGTGGAGTCCCCCCTCACCAAGCCCCCAGGATTGATCACCATCAAGAGTTTAGTGCATTCTCTCCTGAATTTTTTTGTATCCGCATTAACATTATTTGTGTTTTAAAGCCAAGACAAGACAGTCCTGTTTCTTCTGCTCATTCTGCAGTTGGTTTTCTTTCCCCTCTCAGAATATATTAGACAGCTTTCCATGAAAATCTATGGGGCTCTCTGCACCATTCTTTTAAAGAGCTATAGGGAGCCTCTTGTGTGGCCACACAATGGTTTATATAACCAGCTCCCTATTTATGGACACTTGGGTTGTTTCCAAGTTTCTGCCATAATAAACAAAGCTGCGATGACTGTCTTTGTATACTTATCTCTTTATGCATTCTTGGGAGTTTTTCTGTAGAAAAAAAAAAAAAACTCCCAGAAATGAAAATGTTGGGTCAGAGGATACAAACATTGAATACATTAGAAACTACAGGTTGAGCATCCTTCATCTGAAAACCCCAAATTTGAAAGGCTCCAAAATCCAAGACTTTTTTTGAGGGCCAACAGGATGCCATGAGCAGAAAATTCCATACCTGACCCCACATGACAAAGTACAGCTGAAGTCCAGCCACACTAAAAATATTACATAAAATGACCTTCAGACCAGGTACTTAGGTATATGTGAAATGTCAGTTTCGACTTGAATCCAGTCTCCAAGATAGCTCATTATGTATTTGCAAATATTCCAAATTTTTAAAAAATCCAAACCTGAAACACTCTGGTTCCAGGAATTTCAGATAAAGGAAACTCAAACTATGCCAAATCTCCCTCCAAAAGTCTCATGCAGCTTATCCTATCATCAGCAGTTCATGAGAATACTGGTTCCCCCGTCGGTTCCACGCTGGGTGTTGTTGGTTTTCTTTTCCAATCTCAGAGACACGTCCTCTTGCCTACTTCATTGCCTCAGCCCCCTAAAATTCCCTGTATGCCCATTTTCTCTCATTTTACACATGAATCTGTCCAATACAAAGTTCTACTTTTGACCTTGCTAATTAAAAAACCCCTTTTGACGGGTTCAGTGACACACACCTGTAATCCCAGTGACTTGGGAGGCTGATGCAGGAGGATCACAAGTTGGAGGCCAGCCTAGGCAACTTAGTGAGACCCTGTCTCAGAATAGAAGTAAGTAGGTGCTGGGGAATTAGACTGATCATGTTGAATGAAGATGGCGTGTATGAACAGGGGATTGTAGCTCAGTGGTAGAGAACCATTGGGTGCAATTTCGAGCACTGCATGCAACAAAACATCAAAATCCTTTTGTAAAACTGTCAAGACCTGCCCAGGACACTAATTCATTCAATCAACAAATAGTGATTGACTATCGACTGCGTGACCAGCTCTGTTGTAAGCACTGGGGGTATCACATGGAGTAAGAATGATAAGGCCTCTGCTGTTGTGAAGTTTAATTCTTGCAGTGAGAGATAGGCCATAAAGGAATGAAGGAGTTAAAATGATCAAACTGTTATAAGTGCTATCCTAAAAATTAATATAGGAACATGCCATGGTTACTGCAATAGGTAGGTGGCCAAGGGAAAAATGCCTGGGTAAGAATGTGGGGGAAAGGTACCTGTACGCATTGCTGGTAGGGCTGCAAATTAGTACAACCACTTTGGAAAACAGTATGGAGGTTCCTCAAAAGTCTAAGAGCGGAACTATCCTATCCTACCCAGCGATTCCACTCCTTGGTATTTATCCAGAAGAACGAAGATCAGCATGCTATGAGGATACATGCATTGCAATATTTATAGAAATGCAGTTCACAAGAGCCAAGTCACGGAACTAGCCTATGAAGGTGCCTGTTAATAAGTGAACGGATGAAGACAATGTGGTCCACATGCATAACGGAGCCTCACTCAGACGTCAGGAAGAATGACATAATGTCAGTGAAGTTATGTCACCTGCTGGCGAATGAATGGAACTGGAGGACATCATGATAAGTGAAATAAGCCAGACTTAGAAAGTCAAGGGTTGAACATTTTCCCTCATATGCACTGGGGGGCGGGGGGTAGGGAGGGAGAGAGAGAGAAAATTTTAAAAGGAGGAATTTTGTGAAAATTGAAGGGTGACCCATAGAGTAGAAGTAGAGGAAAGGAATCCAGAGGGAGGAAGGAGGGGGATATGGGTGAGAACAAATTATGTTATGTCCATGGATGAATAGACCATGATGAATCCCACTTGTGTGTATAATTATAATGCACTAACAAAATAATAATAATAATAATAATAATAATAATAATAATAAAGCAAGCAGATCATGGGGAGGGAGAAGAGGAGGGTAGGGAAAGGTACTGGGTAATGAGATGACCAAACTGTGCTGTGTGCATGTATGAACATGGCACAATGATCCCACTATTACATATAATGCACCAATCAATAATTTTTATAAAAGTTCCTGGGAAGAAAATACTTAAACTGAGCGGTAAGAGCCAGGGCCCACAGGGTAGACAAAGGAGCAACATGTGCTGAGACCAGAAGGAGGTTGCCTGCTGAGGAGCTAGGTGAAGGCCGGCCGGCTGGAGAGCCGGGGATGTAGGCCGGAGGAGAGGCCGTGGGAGAAGAGGCTCAGCCAGGGTCGGGGGTTTGATTTTTTTCCTTTCTTTTGAGGCAGGGTCTTCCTGTGTTGCCCAGGCTGGCCTCAATTTCACAATCCTCCTACCTCAGCCTCCTGAGTAGCTGGAATTATAGGCAGGGGTTACCATTTCCTGGGTTTGGGTTTGAATGTTAAGTATGAACAGAAGTCAGGGGAGCATTTGGATCATAAATGTGGCCTCCTCTGGGTTCACTTGTTACCTTTCATTTTCTTGTTGGTCCTGGGGGATTGGACTCAGGAGCCCCTTTTTATTGGAGGCTCTGGTTCTCCCTCAGTTGTCCAGATGACCTAATCTGTAATCCTCCTTCCCCAGCCTCCAAGTGGTGGGATGCACGTCCTCTGTCTGAGCTGCCTTCAGCCCGGTCTCCGGTACCTCTAAGATGACCGCTCCAGATGGGCATTGACTGGAACCAGGCAGGAGAGGAAGCAGGGAGGCCCACTAGGAGAGTCCATGGTGGGTCGGGCCCGGGTGAAGGCAGGACAGACAGAGAGACGTGAACACACTTTGGATGGAGCTACGGGGTCCACGGAGGTGTTACTGAGATGCGGAGGATGAGGGCGGTATGGATTCAGGGGTAGGAAACCCAGAGCTCCGTGGTACTCAAGGTGAAGTTTGAAGTGGTGATAAGCAGTGGCGCAGAGATGCTGTGTGGGCAGTGGGAGAGCTAACCCCGGAACGGAGGGAAACCTGGGGCGCAGTGTTATCAGCGCAGACTGCAGCCATCAGCTGGCACCTGGTGCTGAAAGCCCTGGGACACGCACCATCACCTCAGAGGGACGCAGTGACGGAGATGAAAAGGGATCAGGGGACGGAGCCTGGAGTTCTTCGCCCCTGTAAAGACTGAGTGAAGGAGAAAGAGCTAACAGAGGAGGGGCCTGAGAGGGCACAGCCCAGAGTCAGAGGAGACTCACACCTGGAGGGTGTGGAGTCAGAGGGACCTAGAGAACCACGCGGCCGAACCAGGGACCGTCAACTGGCTAGGCTGCCGAGGCTGGCTTTGAGCTGATCCTTCTGCCTGCTCCTCTTCCACTCTCGACTCCTGTCTGCCATTTCCTCACTGGGGTGCGCTAGGTGGGACCTGGGCCCAGGGGCCGAAGGAGGAGGCAGGTGAGCGGACCACACAGTGGAACAGGCTCCAGGTCGGGCGGCTGCAGGAGGCGTCCCGGGGCCTGCCCTGGCAGGACCGCAGGCAGGGTTTTAGGAGCCTCCTGGTTCTATTGTTCTGGTGAGGCTGGGTGGTAGCAGAGCCAGTTTCAGGCGGCGACACCAGTGTGGGAAAGGAAACGTGGTTGCCGCGGCTGCCCGAGTGTGAGAAAGATGGAAACTGTGAGTTCTGTGAGCAGGTTTCACCCTGGGGAGGCTCTGGCGGGTTCTCACGGAGCAGGTAGGAAGCTGCCCTTCCCCTGACCTCTTGCTTTTTTCATGTCCCAGCGGGGCGTGGGTTGGCAGGGCCCATCAGCTCCCACGGCGGCTCCAGTACTGCCCCGGCCAGGGTGTGTGTGTGTGTGTGTGTGTGTGTGTGTGTGTGTCCCCGTCTGGCGCTCAGCGGATCAAGGGACAGATGCCAGCCCGTCAGAGGGACCAGGGACTCTGCTGGATTCTTTGAACTAACTGCCATGGTGGCCACTCAGGGATCAGAGGCCCACACATTGATGGACGTGCCCAGTTCTTGCTTCTGTACCCCCGCTCTCTCGTGGTTCAAGGAGGGACTTTTAGATTTCCAGAAGGACAGAAACTCAGTGTTGTCCTGATGCTTGCTGTCAGCCTGGTAGATGAAGATGGTCTCCTTGAGGGTAGAGGATTGAACCCAGACGTGCCTCGTCCACGCTGGGCACCTTCCTTATCACTGAGCTACATCCCAGCTGTTTGTTATTTTATTTTGAGACAGGGTCACTAAATGGCCCATGCTGGCCTTGAATACCGCCCATACTGCCTTATATCGAAACAGATATAGGGGTCCAGAAAGGCCCCAAAGCCTGTATTTGATCTTGACCTCTCCAGATGTTTGCATCGTGACCTTGAGCAAACTCTCAGAGTTCAGGGTCCTCCTCTGCTCCTGAGGGAGGCCAGTCACCCCTGCCCGGTTCTCGGTGCTGCCCTGATGCTCCCTGAGACTCTGCGTAAGGAAGAACTGCAGAGAGAGAAGAGAGTGCTCAGCCGCTAATGGAGCCTCTCAAAGGCCGGATTTCATCTCAGCCCAAGAGGGAAGGAATTACTTTTCAAAAGAACCAGGAGTCCTTGTACTCACTTGGAGTTTTCAAGACTGTGGATTTTATCGTGAAAGTCTTGTGGTCGGCTAGAGCAAGAGCCCTGGGAGGCGGCCTAGCCGGTAAAATTCCAAATGCTGCTGGTCGCCCAGGCCCCGGTGAAGTGGAGGGCCCTTATAGGCTGGGGAGCCTCTCGGAAGGCGACTTGTATGATTTAAAATTCCAAAGATGACTTGACAGCTGCGTATGTTCTTTGTTACTTAATAGGTTTTCTCCAGTCGATTCCCCTGGGTTCTTTCCATTTCCTGGGCAGAAGGAATCCCTTTAACATCTCCCCTTACTACCAATAAGCTGCTGCCAGGTGAAAGGCGGAAAGTGCACAGATAGGCAGGAGAAGGGGGACCAGAGTCAAAGGGTCTCAGTGATGTGAGCTGCCCTTAAGGTCACCCAGGAGCCTCGGAGGGCGTAACAGATTCAGTCCTGGTCCTTCTTACCTCTCCTGTTTCCTGGTGAACTCCGACTTATAAATCAGAGCTCAAATCATTTCCCCTTTGAAACCTTTTCCAAGGCCATCAAGCAAAGTTAATTGGTTCTCCTTTGTTTTCCTATATTAATAAGGATAACGTTGGTTTTAAGGAACAGAGAAAAATCAATGAAAAATTAATGTATTATCTTAGATAACTGAAAATCCGCAGAGGAATTTTACTTTCTGGGCAAGGTCTGATTAGGACTCTGGCTCTGTTTCTTGTAGTTCTTTTGATCCACCCTCCCCTGGCAGGTTGGCTTTCTCCTTGGGCCGGCTTCTCCGTGGAGACAATGATGGCGGCCACCAGCAACAGAGACCACATGCATCCCTGGCAAAAGGAAAGAATAGTCTCCCCAGACATAGAGCCAAAGCCCCAAGCCTCACTGTACCTACTACAACTGGCTGAGAGAATCTATGGGCTGATGGATTCAGATGAGCAAGATCTCCTCCTCTTGAGTCAGTTGGATTAGGCCAGGCCAGGATTCCACATTGGAAATGAGATGGGATCAATCTTCCCCAAACACGTGGTTGCTATTATGCACAAGTAGTTCCCAAGGGGAAATGTTTTATGGAGAAGAAGAGGGCAATTACTGATGGGTGTGAAACCACCAGCTGCCACTGTACTTCCTTGGTAATAGTTACACTAAAGTTATGGGTGTGCGTGTTTCACTTTCTAATTCTCAATTTTGTTCCGGTCCAATTTATCACAGGGTTTTTTTTTTTTTTTTTTGTGCTGGGGATTGAACCCAGGGCCTTGTGCATGTGAGGCAGGCACTCTACCAATACTCCCAGGCTCACAGTTTCTTTTATGGATTATGCTTTTCATATTATATCTACAAAATCTTGGTGTAGCTCAAAGTTACAAGGATTTTCACAGATGTTCCTTCCTAGAAATTTTATAGATTTAGGTTTTGCATTAAAGCCTCAGAGACAAAAATTTTGAGTTAGTTTATGTGGTGTAAAGTATGGGTTAAAGTTATTTTTTTTTGCATATATATAGTATTATTTCTTTGAAAGACTCTCTCTATTTCCCTGAATTGCTTTTATAATTTTGTTGAAAATCAGTTGTTCATATGTGCAGATCTATTTCTGGACTCTTTATTCTGCTCCATTAATCTACTTGTCTTTTTTATGTCAATACTACACTGTCTTAATTATTGTGGTTTGGTAAGTCTTGAACTCAGGTAGACCTCTGCCTTTTTTTCTTGATACTAGGGATTCAACTAAGGGGCACTGGACCACTGAGCCACATCCCTAGCCCTATTTTGTATTCTCATTGAATTGCTTAGCACCTCACTGTGGCTGAGGCTGGCTTTGAACTCGTGATCCTCCTGCCTCAGCCTCCGAAGCCGCTGGGATTACAGGAGTGTGCCACTGCACAGGGCTCTCTCTGCCTTTCTTTTCCAAAGTTAATTTGACTCTTCTGTATCTTTTGAATTTCCACATAACCTTTAAAATCACATTGTAACTATCTACCCAAAACCCTGCTGTGGTTTTCACTTAGATTGTTTTGGATTTCTAGGTTAGTTTGGGGAGAACTGGCAACTTAAAAACATTGAGTCTCCAATCCATGAAAATGGTATGTACTTCTTCATTTATTTAGGTCTCTGATTTCTCTCAGCAACGTTTTACAGTTTTCGTTGCCTGGCATGTGTTTTATCAAGCTCACCCCACTCTAGATTTCTGACGCTATGGTTTATTTCAAATTTTGATCGTTAATTGCTAAGAAACAAAAATATGACTGATTTTAGTGTGTTGGTCTGCTATCCCACAACTTACTCTTCTAGTATTTTTTTTTTCTGAGATTCCATCACATTTTTCTCTGTTATCATTCATCTATGAATTTTAGAGAGTTCATTTTAGTTTTTCCAATTTTCATGCCTTTTGTTTCTTTTTGTTGTTTCATTGCATTGGCTAGAATCTTCAGTATAACATTAAATAGGTGGTAAGAGAGGATGTGCTTTGTTCCCAGTTTTAGGGGGAAAGTGCCTAGTAATTTCCATCATTAAGTATGTCATTAACTGTTTTTTTAAAAATAGATGTCCTTTATCATATTGCGGAAGTCTGTTTTATTCCTAGTTTGCTGCGGGTTTAAAATTGCGGATACATGTTAAATTTTGTTGAGTACCTTTCTATAGCTGTAGACATGATAGTATTTTTTTTTTCTTTTTGTTGATGAACTTACATTTCCTTTTTGTTTGTTAATATGGTGAGTCATATCCATCGATGTTCAAATATGAAACCAACTTGCATTCTGTGGCTAAATCCCCCTCAATTATGTCCTTTTATCCTTTTTACATATTGTCAAATTATAATTGCTAAAATTCGTTTTGGAATTTTTGTATACGTTTATGAGAGATTTTGGTTTGATTTTTTTTCTTCTTATAACATCTTTATCTTGTTTTGGCATCAGAAGGATGTTGGCCTCATTGAATAATCTGGGAATATGTCTTCCTTTTTTTTTACTTTTTGGAAAGGATGGTGTAGAACTGGTATTATTTCTTTCTTAAATGCTTCAAAGAATTGACTGATGAAGTCATCTGGGGCTGGGTTTTTTTGAGAAGTTTTAAAACTACAATTCAATTCTGTTAATATCTATGGTAGTATCTGTTTCTTCTTGAAATTTGGTGGGGTTTTTTGGTTATTTTTTTGAGATGGGGGTCTCCCCACGATGCCGAGGCTGGCTTGAGCTCCTGGCCTGAGGAGTTGGAGCTTTCCAAGGAGTTTATCCCTTTCATCTAAGTTATAAAACTTATTGGCAGAGAGTGGTTTATCATATTCTTTATTATCCTTTTATCATCTAAGGCTCTACAGGGACATCACCACGGTGTTCTGCCGCAGCCCTCGAGCAGGGAAGTGGAGCCCGCCAGCCATGGACCGAGCCCCTGGAACCAGGAGCCAAAATAGATCTTTCCACCTCTAAGTTGTGATTCTCAGGTATTCCTCCACAACCACAGAGAGCTTGCCAACACGTCTTCCTTTCGTTCACTTAAGGCTTTATTCGCTCTCCTTTCACCTAATCTCTCAGGGTGGAAGGTGAAGTCCTTTATGGGAGACATTTCAGCGCAGGCATTTGGAGCCAGATGTGTCTCCAAGCACTGCTTGGTGGCAGCTCGTGAACTTGCTGTGTTTTAGTTTTTATTCAGTTAAAAGCACTTCCTATTTTCTCTCTGGCCTCTTTTCTTCTTTGGCGTACAGATTATTTGGAAGTGTGTTATTTAGTTTCTCAGTGTTTGGGGATTTTGCAGAGGTCTTTTTGTGATGGATTTTTAATTCGATTCTGCTATGGTCAGATACTCTATGGGACTTGAATCCTTGTAAATTCTTTTTTTTTTTTTTTTGAGAATTTCCAATATTTATTTTTTAGTTCTCGGCGGACACAACATCTTTGTTGGTATGTGGTGCTGAGGATCGAACCCGGGCCGCACGCACGCCAGGCGAGCGCGCTACCGCTTGAGCCACATCCCCAGCCCCGAATCCTTGTAAATTCTTTGAGACTTGTTTGATGACCCTGAAGATGGCCTGTCTTGGTGGCGTTTCTATGTGCACTAGAAAACAAAACTGTTATTGGGTGAAGGGTTCTGTAAGTGTCAATTAGATCAACTTGGTGGATTGTGTTAAGGTTTCTGTACCATTGAGGATTTTTTGGTTTGTCCCTTCTAGTCTTTATTACTCCCCCCCCCACTTTTGGGATACTTTTGGATTATTTGGAGATATATATATATATATATATATATATATATATATATATATATATTTAATATTTTTTAGTTGTAGATGGACACAATATCTTTATTTATTTATTTTATGTGGTGCTGAGGATGGAACTCAGGGCCTCACACTTGCTAGGCGAGGGCTCTATCACTGAGCCACAACCCCAGCCCATTATTTGGATATTTTTAATAATTCTATTTACTTTCCCTTCTCTGTTTATCCATCTACTTACCAACTTTGATGTTTTTAATTGTTTCGTATGGGCTCACGTATCTGGGGTTCTTGAGGAACACAAGCCTTCGACGGACACAACATCTTTGTTGGTATATGGTGCTGAGGATCGAACCCGGGCCGCACGCATGCCAGGCGAGCGCGCTACCGCTTGAGCCACATCCCCAGCCCCAAGATATATATATTTTTAGTTTTCGGTGGACACAACATCTTTATTTTTTTATTTTAACTGGTGCTGAGGATCGAACCCAGTGCCCCGCACATGCCAGGTGAGCATGCTACCGCTTGAGCCACATCCCCAGCCCATGGAAAGATATTTTTTAATTCTGTAATTCAAAGTGGACAGTTTTCCCCCCAGTACTTTAAACATGCTATTCCATCGTTCCCTGGTGCATTATTTATGACAGGAAGTCTGCTGTCATGTTTTTCTTTGTTCCTCTGTATGTAATGTCTCATTGCTTTGAAGATTTCCTTCTTATCACTGGTTTTGAACTATTTGATTATAACAAGGCTTAGTAATTTTCTTCATGTTTCTTGTGCTTGGGGTTTATTGAGATTCTCAGTTCTGGGAATTTATATTATAAAATTCTGAATCATTTTGGCCATTATTTTATTAAATTTTTTTTTCTGTCCCTACCTCCCTCTTTCCTCTAGGACTTCAACCACACATGTCAGACCCCTTGAAGATCACTGAATATATTGAAATGGGTTAATAGCAAGTGAGTTAACCTGAAGACACACAAATAGAAATACAGAAGGAAAAAAAAAAAGACTTAGAAAATGAACCTGTAAACTCCTTTTTTTTTTTTTTTTTGTACCAAGGATTGAACCCAGGGGCACTTAACCACTGAGCCACATCCCCAGCCTTTTTTATATTTTATTTAGAGACAGGGTCTCACTGAATTGCTTAGGGCCTTGCTAGGTTGCTGAGTCTGGCTTTGAACTTGTGACCTTCCTGCCTCAGCCCCCTGAGCCCCTGTGATTACAGGCTTATCCCACCGTGCCTTGTTGGAACCTGTAAACTCTTGAGAGACCATGAAACAGAATCACTCAGCCTTGCTACACCCCATTCCTGACCCCAAAAAAGGCTTGATAATAAATGCTTGTTGTTCAGACCACTAAGTTCTCGGGTAATTTGTAATGCAGTGATGGCTAATTCACCCTGTTTGCATTTCCCTCTAACTTCTCCATAAAGAAGTCTCCTCTTTTTAGTGACTAAGTTCTAAATTGAGAGTCATGAATACACTATTAGCTTCACTTTCTTAACTTCCATGTATTTCTATCTCACCGCAATCAGGTTTCTCTCACTCTCTATCTCACCAGATGCAGGGACTCAGCTTTTGCAAGTGTCATTTGTGAATTCCTTGGGGCTGTTTTACAGTTCTCCTCTGGCTTGACCTCTCCGCTCTCTAGGATGCTTAGGATCACTTCTTCTGATGTTTGCTGCTTGACTATTTTCCTACCCTACCTTGTTTTTAGCATTCTTTCTCGGCCTCCTTAATTTACTATTTAATGGCTGTTTCCTCAAGCATCTATTTTCCCCTAGTTCTCACTCTACTTCACCTACCCTCCCCGAGGGCCTCAAGTTCACGGGTAACTTCAACCACAGGCATTACGCTATGAGAGTCTTCTTCTGGCTTCCTGCCTAAGCATCATGACTTCCATTCCTTTGTATTTCCCTCAGTACTGATGCTAGAACCCAAGGCCTCGAGCATGCTGGGCAAGCACTCTACCACCAAGCTACAACCCCAGGCATTTTATTTTTTATTTTGAGGCAGGACCTCACTGAGTTGCCCAGAATGGTCTGGAACTTGGAATCCTCTTGCCTCGGCCTCCCCAGTAGCTGGAATTTCAGGTGTGTTCCGCAGTGCCTGCAGGACTGCGGTTCTGGAGCTCTGTGTCAATAATGATTTTGACTGCAAGTAACAGAAGAAGCAACCCAAGCTGGTTTCAACACAAAAAGTTGTAGAGTAAGAAGATCATAGAGTCAGAGGATGGGAAGGAAGACATGTCCAGAGCTGGCTGATCCACGACTCAGTGATGTTGTCAAGCGCCTCACTCTCCTTCATCATCTTGCTCTGCTATCTTCAAGCCGGCTCCCTTCAGAGTCTCGGGGTAGCCCCAGAGATTCCAGCATCACATGCGGATCCAGAAACATCCAGCAGCAAGGAGAATTTTCTCAGGAGCCTCTTACAGACTTCCCTTTCCATCTTATTAGCTATCACTTGTGCATCCTGGTCCAGTCTCTGTTAAGGAGACGGCACAGCCGGGTAGCATTAGGCCAATTAAGGTTTAGTCCCCAGGACTGGTGATGGGGTCCTCCTCCTCCAAGACACACGGTCCCTGGGGGAATGAAGTGCCTGAACTAACTTTGGTTCTGTTACAAGGAGAAAGGGGGACAGTAGCTGCTGGGGAAATAAATATGTCTGTCTCCCTCCGACAATATTGTCAGACATGGGACTACGTCAATACTTTTGATTAAACCCTCCAATAGCTACACAATGACTTCTTTTTTTTAATTTTTTATCTGTTCTTGATACTAGAATGTATCTGACACATTATAAATATATGGAGTCCAACTCCTCATCCTTCTGGTTGTACATGGTGGAGAATTACATTGGTTGTGTAATCCTGTACACACATAGGATAGTGATGTCTGACTCATTCTACTGTCTTTCCTATTCCCCTTCCCCCTCCCTTCCCTTCATCCCCCTTTGTCTAATCCAAAGTCCTTGTGTTCTTCCTTACCCACCCTCCAACTGTGTGTCAGCATCCCATTCCAGAGAAAACACTGGCCTTTGGTCTTTTGGGATTGGCTTATTTCACTTAGCGTGATAGCCTCCAGTTCCATCCACTTACTGGTAAAAGCCAAGATTTCTTTATGGCTGAGTAATATTCCATTGTGTACGTATACCACATTTTCTTCATCCATTCATCTGCTGCAGGGCACCTGGGCTGGCCCCATAGTTCAGTTATGCTACACCATATCTTCTGATTCGATCCCAAGTTGCCAGGACCGCACTGTATACAGGCTTCTGTGACCTGGTCTTTATCTGCTGTCCAGCCTTTGCTCCCACTGCGCCCACTTTGCCCCTCATCCATCAGCTCCAAACTCCGTTTCCCACCCTCATCCTGCCAACCCTTGGGAAGCTTCCTGGAGCTCCCAGGTGATCAAGCACCCCTCTCTAAATCCTCGCGGTATCCACCCTTCTCACACACCGTCTCTCTTGGTCCTCTTGATATTGACATTGGTGGGCATCAATTGCTTGATAATTATTTTCTGAACCAATCTGCTCCCTGCCGGCCTCTCTCCCGGAGCCCCAGGCCTGCCTGACCTGTGCTCTCTGTTTGGCTCACAGACCCAGGACCTCAGCCTGTCAGTGAGTGGAGATCCTTCCTCCCTCCTGATTTCCTTGTCTTGCAGAATGAATGTCCAGCAAGCGGCTCAAATCAAGAACTCGGGGACTACCTATTTTCTCTCTGAACCCCATCTTGTCACAATCATTTTATTTTTTTCAGTTGTGGATGGACACAATATCTTTGTTTATTTCTATGTGGTGCTGAGGATTAAACCCAGTGCCTCACATGTGCGAGGAGAGTGCTTTGCCGCTGAGCCCCAGCCCGGCCCTGTCACCTTATCTTTAAATGCCTCCCTAATCTCCTCCTTCCTCTTTCTCTTCTACCTGCCTCAGTCCTAATCGGCTCCCTGGATTGCTGCAGCAGCCTCCAAGTTGACTCCCGTCTCCGACCTCAGCCTCATGCTGGAGCCAGAACGGGCCTTTTCGGGTCCTGGAGACCATCCTGCTCAGGGCAATAAGCCGATCCTGAAAACCAAAGGGAGTGTTCTCTGTGACATGAGGAGGGTGACCTTCACTAAGGGGGTTCCTAGGACTGGACCAGGGGGAATGAAGGGAGGGGGGTGGGAATGGGAAAGACCTTCCTATCTCCAGGTAGGAGCACACGACCAGCGTGACTGACATCACGTACAACCGCCAGAACGGGAGGTCATACTCCATGTGTGTGTGACAGGTCAAAATCCCCCCCACCGTCACGAGATCTACAACAGAACAGCAGCCACAACAGAGAGGTCACTTTCCTGCTTCAGTCCTTTTGTTCTTTATATTTTATTTTTAAAAAAAATTAAACAGATACAACACTTTTTTATACCTTTATTTTATGTGTTCACTCTCATGTGGGGCCTCGGTGGAACCCAGTGCCTTGTGCATGCTGGGGAAGCGCTCCGCTCTGCCCCAGCCCCAGCCCCAGCCCCTCCTTTGGTTCTTTATTCCTTATCAAACTTCTTCTTTTGATGGTGCTGGGGGTCGAACCAGGACCTGGTGCATGATGGACGGCACCTCTGCAGCCCTCAAGCTGCTTCTCTGGTCGGGAGGCCTCCCAGTCTGGCTCCGATTTACTTCTTCAGCCCTGTCCCTGAGGCTCACATGCTCAGGCAACGTCAGCCCCATGGGGTTCCTTCCTATTCCTCCAAAGTAGTTCCCCAAAGCTCTTTGCGGCCTTGAATGTGCATCTCCTCCCTTCTTCCCGCGGTTGGCTCAGGAATCCTGATCCTCAGGCTCAGCTGAGCGGGACCACCCCTGGGGACCCCTCCCTCCCCGCCTCCCTGGGTTGATCTGGGTGCTCCCCCCCTCCACAGCTCCGAGCTCTGCTCTGGGCTGCAGTCAGCACCTCATGATCTGGGTGCCTTCTGTGCTCCGGTCTCTGGGAGGAGATGCTGTTGGTGTTTCTGCTGTAGTGGGAGTTGGGGTGGGGGGTTATGACGGGAAGCACACGTGGTTTCACTAGCACTGAGACAGTGCGAGAGAGAATGGTGCAGGGCATTGACGTGACACACACCAGGGCACTCGTGTGAGCTCAGGAATCACGGTGCCTTTTTTTTTTTTTTTTTAATGGTACTGGAGATTGAGCCCAGGGCCACTTAACCACTGAGCCATATCCCCCGCCCCTCTTTTTAAATTTAGAGATCGGGTCTTTTTAAGTTGCTCAGGGCCTTGCTAACCTCCTGCCTCAGCCTCCCGGGTCGCTGGGATGGCAGGTGTGTGCCACTGGGCCCAGCCCCTGGGTGCCTTTCTTGAGGAAGTGACGTAGGGTCTCTGGGGATGGGGAGGAGTTGGTGGCCCAGCAGAGAAGAAGGTGGGGAGAGGGTGGGTGGCCTTCCAGGCCTGCAGAGGGCCCCAAGCGCAGAGGGAGCTGGTGTGGCTGGCGAGCAGAAGGAGCAGGTGCCGGGAGTGGGGAAGGGTGGCAGGGGGGGGGGATCGTGGAGCTGCAGGAAGGACGTGGCTTTGACACGGGGCCTGGGAGGCCAGGAGGGTTCTCTGCAGAGGAGCAGTGGAACCGGACTCGCATTCTCAAAAGACGGATTTGAAGGCGCAGGCCACGTGGGAGGTGTCTGGTAGTGACACCGACTCGAGAGGTAGACAGGAAGGAGGGCAGCGCTGAGAGTGTTCCCAAGACTGGGTCATGGGTGGGGAGGAGCAGGTGCCTGGTGTCTCCTGTCATCTGGGGGTGGGAAAGGGGGCTCTGTCTGAGGCGGAGGACCCTGAGCCAGGGGATGGTCTTGGGGAGACTCACCGAGTCTATCTGGGACATGGAGGTGAACCCCTCAAGGGTGGACATATTCGTCTCGAAGTCTCTGGTCCAGAACAGCAGGGGCCCCAGAAACGTTTTCAGAACAAGTGACGGGAGGCCACTCTGGGCTTGCTGATGTGTTCTGTGGTCGAACACCCAGCACCCAGGCCTGCTCCTTGGATGACAGGGGACAGACCCTCTGGGTTGTTTCTAACTTAGCCGCCGTCGAAGCTCGGATGGGTTGTCCCAGATGGAAGCAGAGGGGGGCATTGTGGATGTTCAGTGTATGTCTGGGGGTGTGAGAGGGGAAACAGGGACCCCAGGAATTGGGAGGGACTTGTACATATCCGCTCCTCACAATTCGTGAGCATTTTCTGCTCAGCTGGGGGCACGGTGCGGCTGGCTGCAGTGTGGCATTTTTAACCCAAGGTCTTGGAACAATTTCCTGCCATTAGCACACAGCATCCTTAGATTTCCCCAGAGGCCTGGGCTTCCACTTTTGCAGCCAGGGAGTTTAATATACACGGAAGCCTGAGGCTCAATCACACTGCTGAGGCACCTGGGTGTGGTTCATCTATCCATCCAACAGCTGTCATTCATCTGCCACATGCCAGGTCCTGTGCTGGGCTCTGGGTGCTGAAGGGCAACAAGACAGGCCAGGTCCCAGACCTCTTGGGCTCATTATGTTTCATATGCATGCAGACGCAGTGGTGCCACTGTCACCAGAGTCACGTGTACAGTCCACTGGCAGGATCTGGAGCATATAGCCTCACTTTCACGGAAGCTGGCCAAGCTTTAGTGTTTCTGGAGGCTGTGGATGATGCTGTCACTGAGAATTCAATCTCCAACCACACCTGTGTACTTGCTGGAAATTCACAGCAGTGGTGTTCATGGTGATTGGACACGGACCACCACCCAGCTACCCAGGAAGAATGAAAGGCGAAGCGCACAGGGATGGTGATGGAACAACATGGCATGGTCTAATAAAAACAGGGGCCAGCCACCGTGGCGCACACCTGTAATCCCAGCGACTTGGAAGGCTGAGGCAGGAGGATCGCTAGTTCAAAGCCAGCCTCAGGAACTTAAGGAGGCCCCAAGCAACTCAGAGAGACCTGTCTCTAAATAAAAAAGAAAAATTGCTGGGGATGTGGCTCAGTGGTAGAACACCCCTAGGTTCAGTCCCCAGTACCAAAAAACAAAACAAAACAAAAACCCTAAACTTGGTAACCACTCGGTTCTGTTGGTCATATTTGTAATGAACCCTACTATGATATTTGAGAGTTGGACTAGGCATGAAATACCTTTTCTGCTCTGAAGTCCTGAGAGTCAATTGCCCATAGAAGTCAAGCAGTTCCCAATCTAGTCAGGAAGGTAGACTTACTTATTTACTAATTTATTCATTCAGTAAATACTTACGGTGTATCCACCGTGTTCCTGGCATTGATTCAGGTGCTGGGGCATGTCAACACTGAATTATAATGTGCTGCAAAAAGGGCCTTGGTAGAGGTCATGACGGTGAACTCTTCAAGGTGGACATACATATGATTCATTTCGAATTCTCTGGTCCAGAACAGCAGGGGGCAGAGGGCAGGGGGAACAGCTGACCCAGTCTGGGGCTTGGGGGTCTGGCGGGACCTCCCAGAGGAGGGTCATTTGAACAGGGCCTTGAGGGATGAATAAGAGACCTGTAGGCAGCAGAGAGAGGGAAACGGAGCCTATACTACTTTGGGAGTTATTTTTGGAGGTGCTTACGTGTAGAATACGGGAAGATGGAATATGTAGATTATTTATAGACTGTTGTCCTCATTCCAGCCAGAAAATCAGGATGAGGAGCTGAGTTCAGAGAGCTGAACCCATGAAACAAGAATAACGCTTTTGCGTTCTGGTTGTCTTCTGACTCGGCATTTAACTGAGAGTCACGTGTAGGATCAAGGCCACTTTGAATAATGCCCCTTGACCCATCAGTGCCACCAGATGCAGGAAGGGGAAGCATCTGGATCCTGCTGGGCTAGAAAAACATGTGGGAACCCTGGATTTTCATCCTCATGCAGAAAGCCAGAGCAGCGTCCAGAGGTGACCCAGGGTGGGGGTGGATTCCAACGGGTAGATAGTAGTGATAATGAGAAAACTTGCAAAGGGTTTTGGAGCATCTCCTCTTTCCTGTTTCTTCTTTCTCTCTTTCTACCCTGCGGTTTTCTGCATTCTTCCTTCTCTTCTTGCCATTCTTTCTTTATTCCTCTTAATATATATATGGGATTGGACCCAAGGGTGCTCAACCACTGAACCACATACCAGCCCTGTTTATTTTTTACTTTGAGACTTTGAGACGGGGCCTTGCTAAGGTCTGAAGCTGGTCTTGAACTTGCAGTCCTCCTGCCTCAGCCTCCTGAGTCCCCCCTCTCTTGGTCTCACTTTGCGCCTCCTGCTGTCTCTTGGGGTGCTTCTCTGTTTGCTCTCCTTTTCTCCTTCCCATATCTCATGCCTACCCCAGGATCACCCTTTTGTGTCCTTCCACTTGAGGGACCCCAGCTTGCCCTTCTGGGCATTGGGAGAGGGCCGAGTTGGGGGGGTGCTCTGAGCTGAACTCCCTTGACCAGGAGATCTTTTTAAAGAGTCTGGACTGAAAACACAGAACTACAAAAGGCTCCTTCGCCCTGGCTCTCGCGCATCCCTACTTGAGCTGAGACATTTCCAGACAGATAATCATCAGGCTTCCTACAGGAAATTAAAGACCTTGGCGCCGCGCAGTTGTTCACATCACTTGCGTTGCTCGCTAAGTTTCACCGAAGGCTCTGCTTCCTTGGTATGTGATAGAACAAATCTTTAATGAGATTTCTTTTCCAAATCTCTCTAACGAAGCCAGTCGTGTGTGTCCTCCAGATAAGCTCACAATAGGGCCAGCAGGTTCCCATTTGGGTGCAAGCCGCTGCCTCACCCCTTCTTATCTGAGCTTCGAGGACACTGAGCTGGCACATACCCTCAGGGTCCATGCTGGGGAGCTGCACTGGGGACAAGAGCCCTGGCAAGATGGTGCCTCCAGACCTCTGACTGGCTGGACAGATGTTGTGGATGCGGCGTTTGTCTGTCTAGGAGCCAGGAACACCCCCTACATTTTCTTTGAGTTCCTATCCCTACCACCCACATCCACACTCCTTCGGCTAGCACCTGCTTCAGAGGATGTAAGGCCCCCCTGACCTACTCAACATGGCGCCCTGAACTACCCAACATGGCGCCCCTACCAACCCAACATGGCGCCCCTACCACCCTTTGGGTTGAGTCTGAGTATGTGATTCATTTTTTGACCGGTGAGATGTGAAGCAGAGTGACTTCTGGGACAGTTTTCTCTTTTATTTAAAAGAGATCCCAACAGGGCTGCTTCTCCTTGTCTCTGACTTGGAAGGGCAACGATGGGATGCTTGGATGTGCTGTGGTCACCTTGTGATCAATATGCTAAGGAGGCAGAGCAGAAAATCAGAAAGAACCGATGTCATGGTGACACCTGCCACCAACTTAATGAGCCTTGGAACTGCTCTCCCTCTTGGGTTCTTAGAGTGGGGGGATAATAAATGTCCTTGTTTTTCAGTTCTCTTGAGTTGGGTTTTCTTTCCTGGCCATGGAAAGCATCTTAGCAGGTACAGACAGGGAGGTTCAAGATGGTCCACCACTAAGGGAGGTCCGGGTTCTCTGAGAGGGGCAGGATGGGGAAATGGGTCTTGGAGTCAGATGGCTCCATGTTGTTGTCCCACACTGTGACAAGTCATGGGCAAGTCACTTAATCTGTCTGAGTTGAAGTTTCCCTGGCTCAGAATGAGTATTGAGTACCACAAAGATATTCAATAATTGTCAGTTCTCTCCTTCTTAGACATGTTTATCTTCTAGCTATTTTTAAAGGGACCAAGAGGTGCCAGGTGCAGAGAGCTATTTAATGACATTTCAGTGCTGGGGAAATTTTACACAGAGACCGTTTTGAGTCCTTTACCCACAGTTGCTCCAAGTACAAATCACGTCTCTAATGCCAGCGACAGCGTTGAGGGGGAGGCCAATACACCCAATTCTCAATTCTCCATGGTGATGAGGGATGTGGATAATTGAAAACAGCAGATAATCCCCGAACCTGCTTTGAGTCACTGACTTCCACCGCCTCCCCCAGTGTCACTCTTGTGGTGCGGCTGACAAACTGCCACACGGATGCACGTTTCCCTGCATCTCTCTTTTGGTGCAATCACTTGGCAAATCATCTTCCCCTGGCCTTCAAAGTGGCTACGGCTGGGGTGACAGAGAAGAAGCAAGGGGCTTCGACCCCTCCCCCGTGCCGCACGTACAGTAGCCAAGAATGGCCTGGAAGCCGTGGGACTCTGCTTGGCCTTGCCCTGGGGCTTGTTTGACCTCAGTTTCTGCAAGCTCTTTAGGAAGCCCAAGACCAGAAGGGCTCGGGGGTCCTCCAGGTGCCCGGGAGCACCAACATGCTGGGCACCTCTCCTCACATGGGGCACAGCTAACTTCACGTGTGACGGAAGCACCGTCCCCACCGTCCCCACCGTCCCCACCTAGGTACTTTTTGGATTTGGAACTTTTGGGATCCTGATCCAAGCCCTGCTTTGGAGTCAGGGAAACACCTTCATGCAAGAGGGATGGAAACCGAGGTGAGAAGACAGTCAACTTGCACTGCGTGATGGATCCACCAGGGTGAGCGCACTGGGCCAACCACTCTGCATTACTTCATGGGGAGACCAGATTTTTTTTTTTTTTTTTTTTTTTGGATTGGGGATTGAACCCAGGGCACTTAACCACGGAGCCACATCTCCAGCTCTTTTTTATATTTTATTTAGAGACAGGATCTTACTGAGTTGTTTAGGGCCTCGCTAAGCTGCGGAGGCTGGCTTTGAACACGCTATCCTCCTGCCTCAGCCTCCTGAGCCCAGATCTTTCCATTTACAACTGACTCTGGTTTCTTGCTGTCTCTGGTGCCAGACCACACAAAAGAATTTCCCAAGTCCAAACCTGGGGTTTTTGTCTTTCGGGATATTGTCCTTTCTCTCTACAGTAGAAGTTGGATCAGCTGAGATTTCTGGTCAGAGAGCACAGAGACTTCTTTTCTGGGCAGGGGACTTGATGGCTCTTTGGGCCTTTGCTGGGAGGTGCAGAGTGCCCCCGTGGCCAGATCAAGGCCCCCATTGCTGGAAACAGCCATCGTGAGACATCAGGCCTCCACCCTTTTTCTTTCCCTGCCTCCTTCAGCCCTGCTGGCTGGCTCAGAGGTCCACTGATGGAGGTGACAAGAAGTGGGAAGCCACTGGCCTTTCTGACCCTCCCAAGCTCACATTTTCCAGCTCCTGGGGCCTCCAGGAGGCTTAATCATGGGCTTTGCAGGAGGAAAAAAGCACTGTGCTAAGAAAAGCGGATTAGCGCACCCCAGGCCTCCCAGGAGCGCCCGCGAGGGGCCGTGGGGATTGTTGGAGCAGCAATTGGTCATAAAGTCGGCCCTGGGAACACAATTTCGGAAACAATCAGAGGAGGCAAAGTTTCCTAAATGGTAGGAAAAAAAAAATTCCCCGGTTAGAATAATGGCTTTTATTTGGCACAGACGCTTTCTGAGATGCACAGCCTCATCCATTCCCATCCTGAGGTGTGACTTTCCAATGCCAGATGGGAAGCAGCCAAGGCAAGGGTGCGGGGCTCAGAGCCTGGAACTCGGATTTGAAATCCTGGGGCAAGTTCTTAGGCCTATGGTGTGCCCGTTTCTCTGTAAAATGGGGACAACAAGAACTACGTCACAGAGAGAGAGAAATTGGTGAATGGGAGGGGGATTTAAAAGTCTTTGATCCTTTCTTCCATATATATTCCCCCTATGCCTGTGTCCCCAGCCCTATTCCGATTCCTCTCTCTGACTCTCGAGGGTCTTGGGAAGGAGATGGACTTCCCTAGTCCATTCACTTCTCCCAGGGTTGACGCGGTATCAATCTAACTTTGTCCTCATGGCCATGATGACGTCACTGGGCGTAGCCTGAGAGAGACACGCACAGCTTCCAGAGGGCCACCTGCCACTGTACCTGAGCTCCGTGACTTGTAGGGCCGACATGATTCCCTGGGTGCCCTTTCTTTAAAGGTTCCATGTGACCCTTGGCAGCTCTGGAGGGTGAAGCTCCGTGGGCCGCGTCCAGTAGTGTGTGGTCTCTGGTTGGGGTGCTTCACACTGGACCTTCCTGTCCAGTTGGATCTAAGTCTGTGGCTTCAGGGAGCTTTGTGGTCTTGGTGACCTTGTCTGACGAGCAGGTGGGCGTCCGGGGGTCAGGTGAATCAGAGAATTATGATTTCATGGGGCAGAGCCCAGGGGTGGGGTCTCATGGTGGAGAAGATGTTCATCAAGGCCAGATGATCTGGCTTCACGGTGGGGACAGGGTTAGAGGTGGTAGCCCTCTGGTCACATGGTGTGATCCTGCTGGGAGGGAACATGCTCTGGATTAATGGCGGGGAGATGAGCAGCGGTAAAAATGATCTGATGTCTTCGGGGGGATACCCAAGGGGGTCTGTGTGGGTCCGAAGCTGGGGCTCGTAGCTGGGTATGCAGCTCAGGTACGCTCCTGGACCCCTGGCTCTTATGTAAGAACACAGTGGCTGGGACGGTCTTTCCTGCAACCCTGCTCTGCACACGGTGGCAGGGCCTCCCGGCTCCTCTTTTCCTCCCAGAATCCCGCCGAGAGACGCTGGCCACGGTGATTAAGTGTCCGAGCTGCTGGGGAGCCTGGGAAGACACTATTGCTTTTCTCATTCCGGCTGAACCGACATTGGTCTTGTCAATCCACCTACAGAGGTCGGGCTTGTTGCTTCCAATTTCGGGTGATTTCCATCTTGTCACTCTCCTTCCTTCCTCGGCCCATCTGATCCTCGGGCTCTCGGGCTGCCCGGTACCTCCTGGGAAGCATCCAGGCCGCCTCTGAGGCTTGGCAATTAGAGCCTGGGCTCCAGCAGGGAGGGCAGCTTTGGATTATTGCTGAGGAGGGAGAGCCCGCGGCAGTGACCATAGCAACCCTCTGGCTCTCACCTTTATGGGAGAGAAGGAGGACAGGAAGCAGGGGAGGCGAGGGAGGCCTGCCTTTCTCCACCACCCGCACAAGGTGCTGCTCCTCGGGGTGTGCCCTGGGAGGGGGAGGGGAGGGGGCTTCTTTCCGCCTTTGACACATTTGACGGCAGTGACTTGGAGTGGCGCCAAGGCTGGGAGCTGGGCTGGGGATGCCTGTGGGTGAGACGGAGGGAGGGGAGGCTGAGGCAGGCTGTGCCGATGGATGTTCAACTGCAGCTGAGAGACCAGGGGCCAGTTGAAGGGCACACATCAAGGAGACCTGGTTGGGTATCCAGCTTTGTCCTTAACCCGTGCCAGTTTACACAGGTCACCTCCCAGGTTGCAAGGCTTATGATTTTGCAAATAAAGGCGGGCCCTGAAGCATCTCTGTGGTCCCATCCATCCAGCCCTTTCATTCCAAGACTTTTATATCAATGTCTTCACCTAGAAGAGACAACTAGCCTCCCTTCTTTGAAAGCAAGAACCAAAGAATCCTAAATAATAGAAAATGCTTTTGCAAAATGTTCACCAAGGCATGGATCCAGTCCCGTGGAAGGAGGCTGGACATGGAGGCGGAGGGTTTGTTTCTTTTTGGGGGGGTCCATGTCTCCCAAGGTGCCTCGAGGGAGAAGCTATGTTCATGTGCCACCAGCAGAGGCCGCCAAACTCCTCACAAACCCTCCACAGGTTGCTCTGTCCCAGGTGGGTGAACCCAGGGTGAGCCTCAGCCAGTGGCCAGACGTTTCCAGTGGGGAGCAGGACTTGGGGACTTCGGGGCCTTTGCTCCTGAGCTTCTGACTGGCAGCTAGCTCACGGGGCTCTGGCCCAAACTTTTGGCCGGGTGCTGTTGTTGCTGTCTACTCTGACTCCAGGACCTTGGCTGCCTTTTTGCAAGTCTGTGAATGACTCCACTGGTTCCCTGTGAACCCAGCAGGGCATGGTGGGGACAGCGTTGGCACCCTGGGCCCATTTTCCATGCCTTCTTTCCAGACACGGTATCAGCACCTTCCTCTGACCCTGACTGCCTCCAGTAGATCAGCGTTCCCATCCGGACTGACTCATCGGGCCAGAACACCAAGTTCCCACAGCAAAACCATGGAAGAGGGGCCGGAGAGGCACGTATCCCAGTTTTCACAAACCAGCTGTGGAGGGGCTTGGATGATCAGGTTCAGGCTCAGAGCCATGGTCATCATTGTCACTGGCAGGAAAATGGCAGACAGAGGGTCACAGCCCTGGGCGGCCCCCGGTGCGTTGCCCACTTGCCCACGCCATCTTCTCCCATGTGGAGACCAGCCTGGCCTTCCACAGTCTCAGGGGCAGAAGATGGACATTCTTCCGGAGCTGTTCTCCAGCTTCCACCCGCGGGCTTTCCTGGAGGATCTGCTGCAGGAGGAACATCTTCTCTGGAGGTGGATTAGCCCCGAGGCTGTGACTGAGTGGACGGGGCATGGCCTGTTTGGCTCATGGCTTGGCCTCTTGCCTCCTCTGTGATTAAGAGCGAACCTGTCACCTTCTCTGCAGTTTGATGCCACTTCCTCGGCTGTCCAGTGGGGCTGTGAATGTCACCCTTTAGCTATGGAAACCACAGGTGCACAGAGTAGACCTCATAGCACGGGGTGGGTGTCCCTCCATATGTTCCCTTTCTGGTGACACCCCGGCCAAAGCAAAAGCGTTTCAGCTTTTCTCCAGCAAGATGGGGGACTATGAGGAGATGGTGTGAAGCCGGGGAATCTTCCGTCTGCCTAGGTGGCCAAGAGTTGTGGTGTGTGGCCTGGTGGCAGGTGGATGTGGGTTGTCCCATTTCACTCTTAAGGAGGGTTGGGTGGGCTTGATCTATAAAGGGCCTTACCCTGGGGTCTGGATATCCAGGGACCCAGAGAAAAGGAGCCCGAATGGGAGAGGGGGTACCTGCGTCCCTGGCATCCCTGGTGGTCAGTAGAGCAGACCAGGGTCAAGTGCTCCAGGAGGAAAATGGCCAAAGTCTCACTCATGTATAAACTCACTCATTTAGTTATTCAGTGCACACTTTGGGCACAGGGTGAGCTCTGTTGTGTGAGTGTGTGTGTGTGTGTGTGTGTGTGTGTACTTCCCTCTCACCAAGGACCTTATGGTGCAAATCAAAAGCAGGGAGAAAAGACATGTATAGATAGCACCAACACAAGGAAAGTGAAAAGTGTCCCCAGGGAGATACCAAGTACCGGGAAATTAAGAAAAGGGAATGACGTGGAGCTGGGAGAGCCGACAAAGGAAGGAGGTCGGAGGGCTTCTGGGACAGAGGTGACTCTGGTGCTGCTCCTTACCTCCTAGGGGCGTGGTGGCCATTGGGAAGGCATTCCAGGGAGAAGGAAGGAGACCCCGGTTCAAGTTCAGGGCTATTAGGTGACAATGCATGACTTGGACCTTCTAAACTTCAGTTGAAGGAGGTGATGACAACAGAGCCCCCTGCCTTCCAGGCCTGCTGGGAGGTGCAGAGGAAGTGATTTATGTGAAAGTCGTTGGAAAGCCATGAAGTGCTGGGCAAATACAGTGGTTTGTATCATTCGAGCAACAAAGTTCCTCGGTAAGGGCAGAACAATGATTGAATCTGGGGGAGCCCATGTGCCGTTCAGCCCAGGGCTGTCTCTGACTTATACGTACAAGGTCTGGGGAAAGTGGTGTTGATCTTTATGACACTGTCTCCAGAAGGCCAAGGACATCTCTCCAACCACTGGCTTTTATAGAACACGCACGATTATCTGTCATTGTATCTAACATCCATCCATCTACTCGTCATCCATCTGTCCATCCATCCTTCCATCATCCACCCATCCGCCCATTCATCATCCATCTATCCATTGGCTCACCCCTGCATTCATGAGCCATCCATCCATCCATCCATCCGTCCGTCCGTCCGTCCGTCTGTCCATCCATCCATCCATCCTCTATCATCCATCCGTCTATTCCTCTAATAAACCTTTAGTGAGTGGATTCATGGCCAGGCACCCTGCTCAGTGCTGGGGATACAGAACGAAATTAGACTCCTTCTGCTCTCAAGAGGTACACACTTGGGGGAAAGACAGCCAGATAAACTCCGAATCATCACTTTCCAGTTAGTTCTACTTTTTAGGGATTAAAAACATCTATAGACCACAGATTATGGAATTTTAAAGCTGAATGATCTTGGAAATCATCTCTTCTGTCTCACTTATTTTACTGACAGGGAAATGGTGCTTGTCATTTGTTGTGAAAAGTGCTGCGACCTCCTTTTATTTACCTCCAAATGAACTCTCCCCAGTTTCCAGTTGAGTCAGTACGGTGGATCTCTGTGCACCTGGTTCTGGGGAAGAGCTGCAGACACGGGCCTGAAGAAGCCATCATTCCTGTCCTCAAGGAGGTCACAATCTGGGGAAAGGACACCAACGACATGAGATGTACTGCTTCTCAGAGATTGAATAGACAAGGAGAGTGAGGTCCCCGACTCGGAGCTCTGGGGAGGCGTCTTAGGAAGAAGACCTTGATCCGTGTCTTTAAGGGCAAAGGGAAATGTGTTAGTGAAGATGTGGGAAGAGCACGTCGGGGGGAATGGCGTGAGCCACGTGGAGATGTGGAATAGCTGGTCAGCTCCCAGAGGCTGGTGATGCCGGGTCTTCAGGAGGAGGTGAGGGAGGCTGTGGGAAAGGAGGGCAGGGCCGAGGACGCCTGAGGTGGAGCTGGTCTTCCTGGGTCTGGTGGACATGTCCTTGCTTACTCTCCGGGTATTCTTGAGGTAAGAAATTCCGCCACACCCCTGACCTCCATAGTTGCAGACTAGAGAGTCCTAATGTGTCCACCTTTCATTTTAGGTCAGTGTGAAGGGTCATTGCTCATCCTTCAAGGCCTGGCCGCCATCTCCATAAAGCCTCCCTGGGCTCTCCTCTGCCCTCAGTGACCTCTAGTGTCACAACCATATTTTGTGGTCTGATTTGTTGTTCTCTGTCACCCGCAGAGGCACATAACTTGTTTCTTCAGTGAGGCCATAAGCTGAGGGTTGGCTGAATCTTAAAAAATTGGGTTTCAAAACCCATGTCAAGTGCTTGGATTTGGGGGTTGGAGGGCCTGGGACTTCCCGACCTTGGGGACTTGGACAGGCAGCAGTGGTGGAAGACATCTGAGCGCTGTGCATTGGAAGGGCAGATTAGAAAGGCTGACCCGAGAGGCCCTGGGCTGGGGCAGCTCCCCACTGGTTCGCTGACCCGTGGGCGTTCACCTTCAGGTTTGCCTCACTGGAGCCGAGAGTCTAGACTAGTGGCTCAAGGTCACACAGTGAGCCAGGGGCACAGCTGGAACTAGACAGAGGGCAGCAGGGGAGCAAAGCCTGGTCTCTGGAAGGGGGTGGGGGGGCGCAGTAGGGACCTAGGATGGGGCTGGGAGCAGTTTGGGTGCTCTGCATGGGCTTAACAGCCACCAAGACTCAACTCCTCTCCAGGACAAAGCCAGCCCTGATTTACATGTTTGCTGGTTTCTGCGGTGAAAATAACTCCCATCACGACTGATTTCAAGACACAGATGTGACATCACTGAACACGGAGCCGGGAAGAAATGGGCACAATGGTCTTTTAAGAGCCGGTCCTGGCCAGCTGCAGGACATCCTGAGGGGTTCAGGGCTGCCACCTATGGCATAGCCCCCCTCACTAGTGACTCACCTCTAATATTCTCCTCAACGCCACGAGACAGAGAGGAAGCTGGGGACCAGAGGTCATCTTGCCGTGGCTCTGTAGACATCCTGTTGCAGGCAAAGGCTCCAGACTGGAAAGTCTGACTCTGGAGCCCCGTCTCTCCCCATGACCTTGTCTGCCTCCTGTTTAGGATGGGGTAGCTCTAACCGGGGGCGGGGGGTGGGGTGGGGAGCTGCCTTGGTAATGCCCTTTCCCAGACGAACTCTGCCTTCGGCTCTGGGGAGCTTGGACTCACCAAGGCTGTCTCTCACCCCTGTCCGTGACGGCAGGACATGCTCTCACAGGAGGAGACAGGGAATAGGGTCAGGAGGCTGGCCCGGAAAGGTGAGCCTAGGCAGAAGGTAGCCCATGAGGTGGAGTGGGCACAGAATGCCAGGGGTCTGCCCCCTTAATTGATTTTTTTTCACAGTCTGGAAGTTGTATCAGGTATTAAAAGCCAATACGAACAGCACGTTTCAGTTAGTAACACCATATTAATGGTGATTTATTAGGAAATCATTGAAACTAAACAGGTGATCTGGAGCCTTGAACCAAACAGGTGGCTCTGTTTGGGGATGAGAGAGAGGGACAGAAATCAAGAAGACACACAGGAGGAGGAGGGCAGGCAGGGCTCCCTGCAGGGGGAGTGGTGGAAGATATCAGGGGCTCCGCACGGCCACGGGAAAACACAGGAGACCCCAGGCGTGCATCTGTGCCCTGGTGCAATGACTCCGTGTGTGTGTGTGTGTGTGTGTGTGTGTGTGTGTGTGACCACATCACTGATAATATGATAATCAAGATTATTGTGGAAGAGAATTTTAGTTGTCCAGGTGTCTGGGGGTGTGGCTTATAGTGATATGCAGCTCTGTTTTCACAGCAGATCAGGGATTGGAGAGGTGAGCAATGATACATGGGAGGGGCCTCTGGGCTCCTTGGGTGGAAACTCTGCCCCTTCCTGACCTGGTCACTTGCTGCTCACTATTCAAGAGAGCTGATTTCAAAGCTCACTATGTGTGTGCATCTGTGTGTGCACAGGGCAGTGTGTGCATGCCTGTGTGTTTCCGTGTGTGTGTGTGTGTGCGTGCCTGCATCTCTCACTCTCCCTCTTCTCCTCTAGGGAAGGAGTGAACAGAAGCCAAAGGGTGATGCGGAATCAGGAAGCAGACAGGAAGAGGCCTCCCCTCCTTTTTAATTTTTTATCCTTTGTGATGCTGGGGATCAAATCCGGGGACTGGTACATACGAGGCAAGCACTTTACCACTCAGCTACACCTGCAGCCCAGATGTCTTCAGACCCCAGGTGTGCTTGGGGGATTCCATAACAGTGTCTTTCTCTCTAATCCCTAAGTCTGTTGCAGTTTAAAATGGAAATAAATTCAACTCTGGTCCCATCCCTTCCGAACCCCCTGTGCACACAGTGGGAGCTTAATAAATACTTGATGATGATGATTCTGAACCTGGGAAGCTAGCAGCTGTTCCCAGCTCCAACTCTCAGAGACCCATGGGGAAAATCAGGCAGGGGGTGACCACGGGGCGTCTTCAGTCTTTCTGCCAGATCCTCTAGTGACTCCATGCCCAGCTGCTAGGGAAGAGGCTGGAGCCGTTGTGCTGTGCGCCTCACACATCCTGCTTTGGAGAAGCTGGTTCTTCCTGGACCGATTCTCTCTGGCTCGTTCTCATCCATCATGTGAACAATGTTTGTTGAACAACCACTTTGAGAACTGGAGTGTCAGACTGACCCAAGTTCAAAATCCTAGCGTCTTTAATTACAAGCTGAATGACATCTGGCAAGTTTCTTAATTTGTGCTTGAATGTTCTCCACCCTTTCTTTCTCCCAACGGTTTCCATTTGTAAAGGGAGAATGATGACATCATTTTCATGGGGTTGATGTAGGGGTTGGAAATGACAGAGAGGGGGTGCACATACGTTCCCGGAGCTCCATCAGTGGTAGGTGAGTTTATCCACAGTAAGAGGGAGTGAATTCCCTCTGCTTCTGTGACCTTGACGTGGCTACTCAACAGCTTCGAGCATCAGTTTTCTCCTGGGTAAAAGGGGACATAATGCCCGCCTCCTTGGGTGTGGGGAGGATGTACCTGGAATAAGATGTTCGAAACAATCTGTGCCTTAATAAGTGTTTGTCTTCCTGAGCTTCTTGCCCCTCATCATGGTGACAGTGCCCCTCCTGAGGAGTCCCTCTGTCCCTCCTTCCCACTGTCCCCGCGGGAGCTGAACAACCCTGGTCACCGTGGGTTTGCGGGCTTCGGCCATACCTGTCACTGGAAAGAGGGCGGCAGCGGCTCTGCTCCAGGGTCGTGGAGCAAAAACTACAGTTCCCAGCCCTCGCTGCGCTGCGGCCCGGCCGGGAGCCTGGGACTGCAGGCCCCTCCTTCGGGGCGGAGCCTGGGAGGGGGGCGGAGTTAGGAGGCGGTTGGAGAGTTGAGCCGAGCCAATGAGACCAGCTGCTAATAAGTGGGCTTGGCTTCCAGTATAACAGTGGCAGGAGGAGGAAAGCGAAGCTATCGAGCCAGCGAGGAGTGCAGCTCAGCCTGGCCTCACGCGCTCCTAGAGGACCACCTCCTGAGCTAGAGTTCTTTGCCCGCTCCTTCCTTCTCCAGGCTCCCCTGCTGCCCTTCCTCACTGCCCAATACAATGCATTCTTGAGAGGCAGCGTCTGGACTCCAGGCAGCCCCAGAGAACCGAAGCAAGCCAAAGAGAGGACTGGAGCCAAGACACTCTGGTGGGGGAGCTTGGATGCCTGGCTTTCTTTGAGGACATCTTTGGAGCGAGGGTGGCTTTGGGGTGGGGGGTTGTGCTGCAGGGAATCCAGCCAGGCCCCAAGATGGACACTTCTGGGCACTTCCATGACTCGGGGGTGGGGGACCTGGATGAAGACCCCAAGTGCCCCTGTCCATCCTCTGGGGATGAGCAGCAGCAGCAGCAGCAGCAGCAACAGCAGCAGCCACCGCCGCCAGCGCCCCCAACAGCCCCCCAGCAGCCCCCAGGACCCTCGTTGCAGCCTCAGCCTCAGCCTCCGCAGATTCAGCAGCAGCAGCAGCAGCAGCAGCAGCCACCGCATCCCCTGTCTCAGCTCGCCCAACTCCAGAGCCAGCTTGTCCACCCTGGCCTGCTGCACTCCCCTCCCACTGCTTTCAGGGCCCCCCCTTCGTCCAACTCCACGGCCATCCTCCACCCTTCCTCCAGGCAAGGCAGCCAGCTCAATCTCAATGACCACTTGCTTGGCCACTCTCCAAGTTCCACAGCCACAAGTGGGCCTGGAGGAGGTAGCCGGCACCGGCAGGCCAGCCCCCTGGTCCACCGGCGGGACAGCAACCCCTTCACAGAGATCGCCATGAGCTCCTGCAAGTACAGCGGTGGGGTCATGAAGCCCCTCAGCCGCCTCAGCGCCTCCCGGAGGAACCTCATTGAGGCCGAGCCTGAGGGCCAACCCCTCCAGCTTTTCAGCCCCAGCAACCCCCCGGAGATCGTCATCTCCTCCCGGGAGGACAATCATGCCCACCAGACCCTGCTCCATCACCCCAACGCTACCCACAACCACCAGCATGCCGGCACCACTGCCAGCGGCACCACCTTCCCCAAAGCCAACAAGCGGAAAAACCAAAACATTGGCTATAAGCTGGGACACAGGAGGGCCCTGTTTGAAAAGAGAAAGCGACTGAGTGACTATGCTCTGATTTTTGGGATGTTTGGAATTGTTGTTATGGTGATAGAGACCGAGCTGTCTTGGGGTTTGTACTCAAAGGTAGGGGCTGTGGTTTCTCTTTATACCTTGAACAAAAGGAATATGTAGGTAGTGAGAGAGAGAGAGAGAGAGAGAGAGAGAGAGAGAGAGAGAGAGAATGAGAGAGAGAGAGGTGGTGGTGGGAGAGGCATTAGCTCAGTTATATGGAACACTCTAACTTCCCATGGTTTTCCTTCTTGATCCCGGGAGAATTCATTCCTCACTTCCTTTTGGGGGGGGACATCCCCATACACTGTGTCTAATTTGCAGACTCCGTGTTAGGGAGGATTAAAGAATCCCTTCTGAGAAATCGTTTTTCCTCCTGGCTCACTTGTACTAAAGCATAACCCAGCAGCTTAACGCACCAATTAATTACACTCTGCCTTGATGTGTTTGCCAGTTCCTGCGACTTCCCCTCCTCTCCTCCCCTCCCTGCTCCACTCCATTTTCCCCAGGATAAAAAAGAAATAAATGTCTGGGTGGGGGTGGGGGATTCTGTACCCACTGCCCAAGTCCCTTCTATTCTCCTTCTCTTCCCAAGTTTCTATTTCCCTCCTCTTCCCCCAAGAGGCTTGGGGCAAAATAGGAAAGCACCGGGTGACCTGAGTCTCCCCAGGGCATCGGGGTAAAAATACAGGCGGAGGAAACCAGCAGTCTCTTCCCTCAGGAAAGAGGACTCAGGATAAACCTGCTGCTGCCTCATAAACAGCCCTTGATAAAAATGGCTACAGGTGTTACCCAAGCAGAGCAGATGGGCACCGCCTTGGCTTCAGCCTGGGGGGACCGCCTCTCCTTGGGATGGGATGACAGGCTTCCCCCAGCGGTCCCCGCCAGCCAGCGCCCCCAGCTCAGCCGCGGTTCTCCCCTCCCACCCCAACTCCTTCTCCTCGGGATAAATAAAGATGAGGGCATGTGTGAGTGCGCCCGGGTGGAGACGGCAGGCACTGGCTTCGGGGGGTGCCGGCCCCACCGCTGCAGCCTCTCGGTGGAGCCCCAGGACGGAGGAAGGGGCTTCCCTTGCAGGGGGAGTGGAGATGGAGGAAGGTGGGTTCCCGCTGATGCTCTACTTGCCAGGGAGCCCTTCTGCCGTGGGCTGGAAGGCTCAGAGACCTGGGGAACCCCTGGACAAGTGTCTTTCTTCCCACGGTACCCCTCAGCCCCAATCTGTTGGGGTGTGTGTGTGTGCGCGTGTGCGTGTGTGTGAGAGACAGATACTTGTGCCTATGCCTGCTTGTCGCTTGGATTTCTCTATTTATTGTCATTTGGGGCAGGGGGTGGCTGGGCTGGCTGGCGGGTAGCTGGGAGGGGCTCAGCTGTTGGAGGATTCAAATAGAGCTGGTTTCAGGCCGGGCACAGCTGCTGCGAGACTGTCACATTCCTTGTTGAAATCCAGCCGCAAAAACCTGGGAGGTGCTGATCGGATTTCCCCCATTCCCAGCATGTCACTTTAACCGGGGGTGGGCGGGCTAGCCCACTCTGGAATCCGGTGGGGCAGACCTGTCAGGCAACCTGAATATTCAGAGGGTCGACTCCCAGGCAGAGAGAGGGTCTTCCCGGACCCACCTGCCCTGTGGGGGCAGCCCCAGCCGAGGGCAGCCCTGGGAAGCTGCTCAGTCTAAATAGCTCCTGCCCCTCGGTGAGCAGAGAAGCAAGTGGGGTTTCCCCTGGAAACGCAGCTCACTTAGTCATTCCTTGAAACAAGCCTCTGAGTCTGCGGGTCCCTCTGCTCACTGCTTTCTCAGAGTCACCTCTCCTGCTGGGCGCTCTGCTTCCGGAGACAGGGCTGGCAGCCACCTGGGGGGGTCAGCAACCGATAAAGGCCCAAGGGCAGAGGCCGAGGGGAAGAGGCCACACCAGGTGACCCGTGTGGTTCGAGCTCTTAAGGAAATGGCTTTTCCCAAAGACAGTGGCCATGCTCAGGGAAGGGGGTTTCTCCAGAGCCGGGCAGGCAGGCTGTGGGTGACCGAGGGTGAAGTGACCTGCGGTGCTTGGCTTCTTCTGTTCCTAAGTCACTGACCCTCTGACTGGTGGTGGCACAGAGAGGGCAACGGTACAGAGGGTCCTGCTTGCCTCCGCTGGTGAGGCGGCTACTTCTTGTGCACCCTTGGGCTGGAATTGGGGCAGGCAGGGCTCCTTTAACCTGCTTACCCTCTGTCCTTCCATCTGGATCCCCATGTTTTGAGTCACCTATGGGACAACTATTTTCTGGGCGTCTTGTATGTGCCAGGCCCTGTGGACCCAAGGTGGGGAAAGGGGGGGCGGATATCCCTGTGTTGCCTGGGTGCTGGTGGCATGGTGTCAAAGAATCAGATCAAGGTCGGAGTCCTAGGTCGGCCACTTCCAGGGTGTGATCTTGGATCAGTCACGCGGCCTGGAACCCATTGCCCAGCCGTCAAGAGGGAGACTGAGTCAGAGGAGCGTCAGGCACTCGGTGAGTGCCGGCTCGATCCATGGGGCCTCTTGTGATGATGGTAAGAAGAGAGACAGATTTTAAAAAAATCCATCTCACTCTGGCTCTAGAATCAGTGGGAACCAAGACTTGTTAGTGGAGGGGAGAAGTTATTGGAAGGGGCTGACTGTGGCCAGAGACCACTTCTAACCATGGGTCTGTTTTGGGGGGAGGTGAGCATCTGCCCCCCAGCTTCGTGGAGGAACGGGCTCTGGGACAGGAGTGTTTGTTTGGGTTAGGGTGAAAAATCGCCGTGGGAGAGCTTAGAGTCACTCCAGTAGCCCTGGGGACAGAGGAGTGACACTCCATTTTGCTTCAGAGCTTGTGTGATGCTTGGCTTGGCTGGCCAGTGTGAGGCAGGAGGATGGACAGGGTGACCTGGGCACCCCAGTCAGGTTGGGTGATTTTGCATCTCTGGTGGCGGTTCCCTCTCAAAGGCCTTTAGTGATTGACGAGGGGCCTGTGCCTGGTGCCCAGGTCGCTGGGTTCTGACGTTCCCGGCCTTTCTTTCTGGGTTTGTGGCTTTTCTGCCTGTCTTGGGCTGGTATCTGTTCTGGGGAAGGGATGCGCCACCCAGGCTTGGCCTCTTGAGGAGGAACCCGGCACGTACCCGGAGCGTGTGCAGAGTCGATGCCAAGGGGAGCCAGTGTGAGTGAGGAGGTTGAGAAATCGGGACAGAATGATCCCCGGCTCCCACCCTCACAGGCCGTAGGCGATGACACTGGCAGGCGGCTCTGCTGAGCGCTGGGGTTTCCGCCTGGAGCAGGGAGGCAGGGCGCAGGTACCAGGCGGCTGCTCTTTCTGAGAGACGCCGAGATGGTCCTGATAGTCTGAAGGTCCTGGGCGTCCCCTGACCTGAGTGGGGACTCTGCTTTCTTTCTTTCTTTCCTTAAATTAGTGGCTTTCCTCTCTGCAGCTTAGGGCCAGATCCTGTTGAGAAATCAGGGTCAGAGCAAAGAGGATTTGGGGTCCTTCTTATTGTTCTTTATTTATTTTCTTCTAGAGCTGGTTTTCCTCCCGGGGTCCAGAGTTAGAGAGGGGGCCGGCTGCCTTCCCCCTCCTCCTTGGGTTGTGGACCCCCCACCCCCTCCCCAGCTTGACGGTGGTGGGGCTGTGGCCTCTCTCCAGGGAGCCGGTCGCCAGGGCTGTGGGGTGGTCTCGTGGGAGGCTGGGACACTCTGGCGCAGCAGGGAGCACTTCTCACTAATCCTGTACCACCTCAAACACTTCCCCACCCTCGACTTCAAGATGCATCTGAGTTTCCCGTCTCAGGCAGAGCCGTCCTCTGCCACCCCCTGCCCTCCTGCCTAGGCCACCAGCGTCCTGCCCGCCCCTCCTCCTGCCTCTGGCTCCTCCCTGCACCTTTGCTGGGTCCGTTGCCCAGGTAACTCAGCTGCACTCAGAGGCGTCCGCGGGAAGGCGCTGGCTGGCGCCCTGTCTCCTCCCATGAGGAGCTGCTTTCTCACCTCTGACCTTGGCGGCCACCCTCCTCATGCCCAGAGCCGTCAACTCCTGGCCATTCACTCTTCAGAGAGAGTGGTGCCCCTTAGGCCAGGGCCGTCTTGCTGCCTGTCTTTTTGCTGAATGCCCGGAGGTCAGGGAGTCCACCCCTAGCCTCCAGTTGCCATGGTCAATGGTACCCCGTTCTTTTTACTTTTTGGTGCTGGGGATCGACCCGGGGCCTTCTGCAGGCTACACAGACACTTTCCCATTGAGCCGCTTCCCCAGCCCCAGTAGCGTCTCAGTCTCAGTCCCGGGCTCTGCCCTGCCCTGCCCTGCCCTGCCCTGTCCTGTCTCCAAAAAGGCGGTGCAGAAGCAGGTGCTGGGGGTGAATGACTGTTCCTGCGAGGCCCAGGTGCCCTTGGGGGTGGGCAGGTGGCTGTCAGAGCAGGTTCTCGGGTGTTTGAGAGGACCCCTTGGGGCACGGGGTCCAGGGTCCAGGCATGCTGGGGAGTGGGAATAGGACAGGTTCCTTTCCCAGACCCTCCCTGGGGATGACCTGGAGACTTCCAGAAGGCAGAAGACTGTGAAGGCTTTGACCACAGGCAGTCGCCTGAGAGCCAGCTGCCAAGGGACTCCAGGGCCACATTTGATTGTCACAGGTCACACTGAGTGTGTTGTCCCCGAGGAGGGCCAACGACTTCTGGCAGTGTGAAAACAGGCTCTCACCCCCCAGGATGGTGACCAACTTATTTATAATCTTTGTGGACAGTCAGCCAATGAGTCCAACGTTTGTGACCCGCAGGGGGACAGCTAACTTTTTAGCTGTGCCTTCCTCTGCCTGTCACCACACTATTTATAACTGTCCTGGGGAAGGCTTGACAGTCCCTCCGGGCTTCCCCTCCCCGCAGGCGGCATCATCTGGGTGGACGGGCACTGGCCTGGCGGTTGGGCGTTCGTCCCCTGAACAGGCTCATTAGAAAGCTATTTGACGCCTCCTGTTTCCCTGAGTCAGCTTTCAGGAAGGGGGTGCCCTGTCTATCCCCGAGGAGCTGCTGCGAGGCCATTAAGATCCGCTTTAAAAAGTGTTAGGCAAAGAAGAACAAAATAAGACCAAGATGCAAGTGAGCGGTGCAGCGAACCCGAGTCCTGATGGAAATGTCCAGTCCCAACCGGGAGCTGGGGTTCTGCGGCCTCATCTGTGAAGCCTGTCTGGGGGGGAAAATGAGAAAGTGTGGGGGGGGTGGGGGTGGGGGGTGGCTGTGTGCCGATGACATGCCACTTGTCCCTGGCTCCGTGACAGGAAGACCAGGGTTCTCACTGGGAACTGTTTTTCTTCTCTTGCTTTCAGAAATCCCTGAGGGGGGAAAGGAGAGTCCCCTCGTCCTCTTGGACTAACGAGGGTGGGGATGCTAGGACTGCTGTTCTCAGGAGCTGCGGGGAGGAAGGTTCTCGGGCCTTTTCTCCTGGTGACGAGAGTCCAGAGGGGGCTGGTGGGTTTTTAGGGCTCCTTCCCCCCGCCCCTGTCATTCCACCCCCAGGGGCTCAAATGGGACCTGGGAGGCAGGAGGGGAGGCGGGGCTGGGGGCAGGACGGTCCTGCTGTACCTCGAGGCCCAGCCTCCACGGTGCTGGGGTGTTGCCGGGTGACAGGAGAGAGAGGCCAGGACCTCTGTTGAGCAGTGGATGACTGTACATCAGAAGGCCCTGGACGTAGGTGACCCTCAGGCGTCCGTTGCAGACGAGGTCACTGGCTGGGACTCTCTCAAGGTCGTGCCCTTTCGCTTGCCTGCTGTGCTACTGGAGAAAGAGATGATCTTTACTTATGAGGATGATGATGATGATTTTTGGTGGTTCTGGGGGACCCAGGGCCTGGCGTATACCAAGTGCTGTACCCTGGGCTATACCCCCAGCCCAAATTGCTTAGATTCAAATCAAGATCTAAGGGCCTGAGGCCAGAGAGGCAACCTGTTGAGACAGGAGGCTCTCTACCAAGAACGCGCAGGAAGGACTGGACGTGGAGGGGACGTCAGTGTGGCCAACAGAAGGCAGGGGTCTTGGGGGCCGCCAGGGAGGGGGTACCTGCAGCGTAGCCTGAGCTCAGGGTGAGGCCGTGGAGAGGCCCATGGTGGGTCCCCGAGATGTCACACACAGGGTTTGGTGATACTGCCCTCATGGTGATACTGGACGAGCTGTGGGTAGGTGTGGGGATTACAGAGAAAACAGGAGCCTGTCCTTCCAAGACCTGGTGGAGGCTCCTGCCGTGGCCCCATCCCCAGGCCTCAGTGACCGCTTTCACACACAACTCTCGGCTCTGTCCGGCTCCTTCTGCATCCTCTTGCTCCCTCTCTAGTGCTGCCACACGGTCACTTCCCAGGGGCCGTCCACGTGGGCTCAACATCTTACATCCTACAGGTATTTCCATGCCTGTGTCCCTCAGGGTCCCCACGATGGCCTCGGGAGTCACCACAACCAATTGAATTGCACAGATGAAGAAACAGAGCTGCAGGTTTCTGGGGCTTGGTCCAGGTGGTCACAGGACCGAGTGGCTGAAGGCCAGGTGCAGGACAAATGGCTCTGGAATGAGGCTCAGGTCTCCAGTGCGTGGCCAGCCGCCACCACAAACCTCTGCTGGGAACTGGAGAGGAGACTGCTAGGGCTCTCTCAGCTCCTGGTTCTAGAATTTTCTTCTTTACCCTGGAATCCCCTTTCCCTTTCTGACTGGGCCTCATGTCAGCTGCAGTCAGTGCTGAAGAAGGGCTGCCTCTGCTCCGGGGGGCCCTGGGGAGGGCTCCCACATCCTACTTCCAGTCCCTCCCTGAGTCTGGCCTTCCATTTCTTTAGTTTAAACATAAGAGCGGACCCCCGTTCCCTTCTCTGGGATTTTGTCATCTGAGTCCAGGTCACAAATGCCCATGGCAGGGCATGAGCAGTGATGGACTGAACGTTGAGGGAACTGTCAGGAGCTCAGGGTTCAGGGCCTGGGATCTGGGTTCAAATCCTGCCTCGGTGGTGTACAGTGGTGGGCTCTTGGGAAGTCTACTGGACCTGGATCCTGTTTCTTCAGATGGTCAAGGTGAACCCCAACCCCGATGTGTAGGAAAACGCCCAGCACAGAGCAGGGTACCCAGCGAGCCCCAGTGTCTGCCAGACGTTGCTTGTGTTAGTCATTAGAAGGTGCCGCCTGGAGGGTCACACTGGAGAGACAGGACTGTGGGTGTCACCTGTGCGTGTCCGCAGGTTGCTGTCAAGGAGGTGTGTCAGGGCCAGGAGGAAGGGGCTCTGGAAGAGGAGGGACAGGCCCTGAGTCCCATCACGTCCTTCCTTCTGGTGGCGTGTTCCCCGGGCGTGTTTCTGGATGGTCTCGGGGAGAGGGGAGTGGATCCTTTCTGGAAGGTGGGGCTGGACCTCTGACACCTTCTTGTCCCGCGGGGCCAGTTCCTCTCCGCCCCGAGCTGGCCGTCTGTGGCCTGGGCCTAGCTGATGGGACGGGGACATTCACCCTGGACAGGTGGAGAGAGAACAAAAATAAACCCATGGGGCCGGGCCAGAGGTTGAGAGGCCTAGAGGAAGGACAGGGGGACACGGGGACACAGGATGACCAGGCAGAAAGAGGCCGGGGGCAGGGCTCCAGGGAGAGGGCTGACAGGAAGTGCTCTGTGGACTCGGGAGGGTGGTTTCCAGAATCCCAAGGGCGCTTTCTGCCTCGAATACCTGCTTACAACACCAGGCTGTGGCCATTGGTGACTTTCCCCGGCCGGTGCCAAGGGGCACCAAGGGGCACCAAGGGCAGCTGTGCGGGGGAGGGGTGACCCCGACCTGCCTGTGTGGAAGCCCTTCTCCCCCCACCAAGCCTGGCCACAAGGTAACCAGGGTTGTCGTCTGAGCAGAGCCTTGGTGACACTAAATGAACAGCATGCAAATGATGTGTGAAGTAATATGCAAATTGGCATCTGTTATTTCTGAGTCAGCTTCTTGGGCATTTTTCTTAAAGGACAAGAGCGGTGCTTTGTGTCAGATGAACAGGAGGGTGGGCTTCGGGGATCCTCCTTGCAAGGGCCGCGGAGGTTGGTCCACACGGGTGGAGTTTCAGGTGATAGACGGCAAGGCCCAGAAAGGTGGGTGCCTTGCCCAGAGTTGCCCAGCAGATGGGTAGATCAGCTGACCAGATTGAGCCACCTCTCCTGGTGACCTGTAGGTGGCTCTGAACAAAAGGAGGCCCTGTGGGGAGGCAGGAAGAAATGGTACCAGGCGCTAACTCTGGCCCACTCCTTATTGCTGGGTTTCCCGAAGGCCCGAGACTCAACCTCTCTGAGCCTCAGTTTCCCCATTTACAAACGATGAGAATCTTGATCACGGCTGGGTAAGTGGCCCGCGCCATGGCTGGCGCAGTCCAGGCTGCCAGCGAATGGCGGTTCCTCCTCGCGCCTTCGCCTGAGTTGGCACCTGCCTGCAAGCTCAGGTTCCAGCAGCAGGAATTTCTGCCCGGCCTCTCCTTTCGGAGATTCTTGATTTTAACAAATTGGGGCTTGGCCATTTTCTTTCTTTTCTGAATTCCAGTGGGGGAGATGTTGGCTCTCTAAATAGCTCCTGCACGTGAGACAGGGTGGTGGCCCTCTCTCCTGAGGGGAGGCTCAGGGTAGCCCTGTTGCTCCCTCTGGGTGGGACCATGGTATTTGGAGGGGCGTGGAGCCATATGGCATCGGGTGGCATGACCCGGGTGGCATGACTCTGGGAGCATATCTGCTTGGTGTGGGTCATGCCTTCCCTGAACGGCCTCGCTGAGTTTGGCTGGGTAGGCCAGGCCCCTGTGGGTAAGGCGGGGCTCAGACTGTGCTTACAGGGCTCTGAGGCCCAGAGAAGCTGTGTGATTTGTCCAAGGCCACTCAGCATGGCGAGCAGCAAAGGTAGAGCAGGAACCCAAGGATTCTGTGTTTTAGTCCTTGTTTTCTTTCTTCCAACCCCATCCCCTAAGCATCCTTGGTTCCGGGAGTGCACAAGGTCTGTGGACCAGCTACTGAGTCAGCTCCGGGGTCTCTCCTCCACCAGACGGGCTGCTCTGTGTTCCTGTAGAGCGCAAGCTTCAGCACAGCCCGAGCCAGGCCTGGCAACTTGGCTGTGGAGGGTTGGAGAGTGGGCTCTGTTTCCTCCTATTAAGGGTGGAACTGGGGGGTGGCTCAGTGTAGGGTGCTTGCCTCGCATGCTCAGGGCCCTGGGGTTTCATCCCCAGCCCCGGGGAAAACAAAACCAGAAACAAATTTCCTCTCGTCCCTTCTGGTTAATGGTGGCCCTGGCCTCGACTGTCTCTTGGAGAGCTCCGTGGCCTTGGGGATCATTTGAGGTCCTTCCCAGCCCGTGGTTCCAGGCTACTCCTGCTCTGGGCTGGACCTGGCATGTGGTTCTGCTCCCAGGGAAGTAATGGGGCCGGGCCGGGTGGGAGGGCATTTGGGCACAAGGCGCCAGGCTGGGTCCGTGCTGTCTGCCAGGGATCCTGAGATCCCTCAGGAGTGAAGTGAAACTGATGCAAGCTGAGAGCGAGTCTCTGGTGGAGGCTGAGTCATGAGGGGTCTCCTCGCAGGCAGATGGGATCATATATCATGCTCCTGTCCCCGGAGCTCGGGAGAATGCTGCACGCTCCTAAAATGGAAAATGTCCTCCAGAGTGACAAGGGGTCTTTTGTTGTTGTTGTTGTTGAACCCAGGAATGTTTTTTGTTTACCCACTGAGCCATATCCCTAGCCGCCATATATATATATATTTTTTTTTTTTTGGGGGGGGTTGTGTTTAGATGTACATGGCAGTAGGGTGTATTTTGACATATTATACATACGTGGGGTGCAACCAATACAAGTTTAATTCCATTCTTGTGGCTGGACGTGGTGTGGGGTTCCGTGGGCTGTGTATTCATGTATGAGCACAGGAGAGTTCTGCTGATTCTTCCTGCCATCTCTCCTCTTCCCATCCCCCTCCCTTCCTCCCCGCCCCACACCCTCCCTTGTTAGGGGTTAGCATCTACGTATCCGAGAGAACATTTGACCTTTATATTCTATTTTAAGAAAGGGTCTTGCTAAGTTACTGAGGCTGGCTTTGAACTTGGAATCCCCCTGCCTCAGCTTCCTGAGCCGCTGGGATGACAGGTGTGGGCCACCAGGCCTGGTGACCTGGAATCTTATTAAGGACCGAAAAAGAGAAGAGATGGGGAGGAAAAGGAAACACATATTTATTTATTTATTTATTTATTTAATATATATTTCAGTTGTCGAGACACAATGCCTCTATTCATTTACTGTGTATGTGGTGCCGAGGATCGAACGCAGTGCCTCACGCGTGCCCGGCAAGTGCTCTGCCACTGAGCCCCAGCCCCGGCCCCCAGAGCAAGTATTTATTATATGCTTTTATTCAGCTCATCTCATTAAATCCTCCTGACGACACTGTGAGGTGAATATACCCACCCGCATTTGGCCGAGGACAGGCTTGGGGTTGGGAGCGGTTAGGTGACTTGCCCAGTGGCTTCCTCTTGGCTGGGAAGCAGTGGCGTTGGGATTCAAACCCAGGGCCGGGTCCCTGCTGGCTCCAGCCGCAGATGGGCTTGTGCACGGCATCTCCTGGACTGGGCTCTTTTGTCCTCAGAGTTCCCAACCCCTGTCCCCTGCCCTTCCAGCTCCCACCAGAGCTTTGGTGGACGACTTGGGCTCGCGGAAGGGTGCGGGGAGGCGGAGGGGTGCTGTGGATTTAGTGCAGAGGTGTGTTGAGTCTCCAGGAGCCAGGGACAGGGCAGGCCTGGCGGGGGCCCTGGAAGTCTCCGCGGGTGGAAGGGGTCAGCTGAGCCGTCATAAGCAGGCACTTTGGGTTCCCGTCCAGCTCTGGTTTCTGGCTGCGCAGCTTGTGGAGGACGCTGACCTTCGGCTCCGTCTCCAGGTCTGTTCCTCTCTCCCCCAGGACTAGGGTTGAGCCCAGGGTGCTCTACCGCTGTGCTACAGCCCCGCCCTTCTTATTTTTTATTTTGAGAAGTGTCTTATGAAGTTGCCCAGGCTGGCCTTAAACTTGCTGTCCTCCTGCCTCAGCCTCCCGTGCTGTGTTGAATCACAGGCGGGCGCCACGGCAGCTTTGACCTGGGTGGATCCGAGTCTCCGTCCTGGCTCTGTCACTTCCTGACTGTGGGGCTGCGGGAATTGCTTCCATGCTCTGATTCTCAGTGTCCTGGTGGAGGTTGCAGGGGGTTGTCATTGTAACCCGGGTGCTGGGGCTGCTGCGAGGAGTCAGTGACATGCTGCTGTCCGAACACCTGTGATGGGGGTTTGGCCTGTGTGAGGTCAGCAAAGGTCAGCGGAGCTCGTGGGTGGAGAGAACCGCCGGGCACGGCCCAGCACACTGGTCCCTGGCCTCTGTTCTGCCATCTGGAGAATGGGAGCGATGGGCGGGAGGAGCAGGAGCTTCCGCTGGCCGTCTTTGGAAGGGCGGTGGGGGTCCCCCGGAATCGGCAGCTGCGGCGTTCCTGGCCTAGGGGTCTGTTGGATGGTGGGCTGGGAGGTCTGTCTTCCGTCCCCAGGTGAAAACCTGTGAAGGCATCGTGGTAAGTGGATTTCCTGGCTCTCAGGGGACAGCTGAGAGACAGGCCTTCTGGCCAGCCGCCCTCCCCGACGCCTCCTGCCCGCGGGCCAGCCCTTGGCACGAGGCCCGCTGGTCTCCTGAACGCTCCTCGCAGCAGGGATTTAATTACTCTAATGGAAGGAGCCGTGGCTCGGGGCCTTCTGGCAGAGGGGAAGCAGATTTGTCTTCTCACGGGGAGAATAAAAACCGCTGGAAAGGAACGGAAATGTGCCTTCCCCTGACTTTTCTGGGACTTTTCTGGGGTGGGCTGAGAGGAGCAGGGCAGCAGGGGACACAGTGTTCAACCAGAGGCCCTTGGCACCTCCACGGGCCTTCCCCGGATGGCTTGGCCAGACGGCCTCTGTTTCCCCAACGACCCTGGCCGACAGATCCGTAGCCACATGTTGACCACCTACTATGCGCTAGGCACTGCCCTTGAAAAACTTTCAGCTGAACAGCAAGTCCAGGCATAAAGACAGATGGTTTTATCCATGCAACAAATAGCTATTGAGCACTTATGGTGTGCGGGCATTATGTTCTAGGTGCTGTGGATACTAGGGAAAAAAGCACACCAGGCAAAACTCCTTGCCCCCAGGGAACCTACTGCAGGAAATGACATCCGTGAATTTCATATGTTACGTTAGAAGTGCTATGATGGACAATAAAGCAGCAATGAGAGGCATTCGATTTGGAGGGGAGGGGCTGGGGATGTGGCGCAAGCTGTAACGTGCTCGCCTGGCATGCACGGGGCGCTGGGTTCGATCCTCAGCACCACATAAAATAAAATAAAGGTGTTCACCGAAAACTGAAAAATAAATATTAAAAAAATTTTTTTGAGGGGAGAGTGGGCGTTTTATTTATTTATTTATTTTGGTACCAGGGATTGAACCTAGGGGTGCTTAACCACTGAGCCACAGCCCCAGCCCTTTTAATATTTTATTTTGAGACAGGGTCTTGCTGAGTTGCTTAGGGCCTCAATATGTTGCTGAGGCTGGCTTTGAACTTGAAATCCTTCTGCCTCAGCTCAGCCTCCTGAGCTGCTGGGGGTTACAGGTGTGTGCCACCACGCCTGACCTGATTATTTTATTTGATGATGATTATTTTGTTTTGTAGCATTGGGGATTGTGCCTATAACTGAGCTACATCCCCAGTCCTATCTATCTCTATCTATCTATCTATCTATCTATTTAATTTTTTAGTTGTTGATGGACTTTATTTTACATGTGGTGCTGAGAATCGAACCCGGTGCCTTACACATGCCAGGCAAGTGCTCTACGACTGAGCCACAAGCCCAGCCTGAGTCCTTTATATTTTTTATTTTGAGGCAGGTACTTGTAAATAGCGGAGGCTGGCGTTGAACTTGTGATCTTCCTGCCTCAGCCTCCCGGGTCGTCAGGATTGTAGGCGTGTGCCACAGTGCACTGAGAATGCTCAGGGGAGGCCTTCCTGAGAATGTGACGTTGGTGAAAGATCTAAGGGTGATTTCCTCTTTGAGGAACAAGGAAATAGGAACAGGAAGGTCCTGGGTCAGCTGTGGTCAGGACAGCCCTGTCCAAAAGAAACAGAATGCGAACTGCTCTGTCATTTAGGTTTCCTAGTAGCCATATTTTAAGAAGAGAAATGTGAAATTAATGTTAATATATTTCATTTAACCTGATATAACCAAAATAGTATGATTTCAATGTGTAATTAATGTAAAATATTATTAATGAAATATTTTACACTCTATTTTTTATACTAAGTCTTTGAGGTTGGGTGGGTATCATGTTTGCAGCCTGTGTCAATCAATCAGACACTAAACGTTCATTGGAAATACCTGATTTGTATTTAGAATTCATGAAGCTGTAGTGAAATAAACACCCAAGTTGTCAAAAACATACTCCAGAGTTTTCCAGTAAATGAATGTTGCATTTGTTTTTTAATTAAAATTTGACAACGAAATGCATGAAAGGCCAGGCGCAGTGGCCCATGCCCAAATTCCCAGTGGCTCAGGAGGCTGAGGCAGGAGGATCTCGAGTTCAAAGCCAGCCTCAGCAACTTAGTGAGGCCCTAAGCAACTCAGCGAGACCTCATCTCTAATAAAATATGAAAAAGGGCCAGGGATGTGGCTCAGAGGTCAAGCGCCCCTGGGTTCAATCCCCGGTATCGCCCCTCAAAAAAAAAAAAGAAAGAAAGAAAGAAAAAAAAAAGATGCATGTAAAACCCGGTTGCATGGCCACGTTGCAGGGCTCGGTGGACCATGTGGCCGAGTCTGTGTACCAGACAGTTCTCAGGCAGCAGGGTGGCCCGAGAGGCTGACTTGGTGAGTGACGGGTGATGACAGGAGAGGAAGCCGCAGACTCTGCAGGGCTCTGTGGACGTTATGACCAATTCCGCTCTCCTCCCGGTCAGGTGGGAGCAGGTGGAGGGTTGTGAGTAGAGAGGTGAGGAACCCACAGGGAGGCCAGGTCAGGGGACCCTGCGAGAAGTCGTGGTGACGGCCCCGTGGAGGGTGGTGGTGCCTGGGATGTGGTGGTGGAAGTGAGGTGGTAAATGCTTGCGTCTTCTGAATATCCGGAAAGACGAGTTTTCTGGTGAACTGGATGCATGGGGGAGGGGGAGGGGGAGGGGGTG